>NC_141698.1:201366999-202566999 GCF_964263255.1 Lissotriton vulgaris | reverse complement strand
GATTTGGACACATGAAAGTTGTTTACTCGTTTGACGGTAGGACTAAATGAGAAACAGATGGTTGAAAATCAGTCATCCCAGTGGGTGCGACCTCCTATTTATACTATAACTGATATATGGAGCGCGCTCTGAGACTTTGAGCCTGTTATGCAGCAACATGCCCTGAAACACATGGCCACATGTCTTATTACTTTATGGGAACAGTGTTTTGCAGGAGGGATGGCCCCCCAAGTGATGTATGATATTGGGGACAGGGCTCATAAGTCTGAACTTAGACCAGAGGATGTGTACAAAAATGTCGAGGTTTTATTAAGTTATCGAGGGTGGATGCACCAAAAATGTTCCTCCTGGGACTCTCAGCGCTCTGTGAGAGAAGTCCATCCTATCTTTCACCCTGAAATACCGGAATTAAAAAATGATCAGGATGTAGTGTCTAAACTTCGAGTAGAGGCACGTGGGCAGGAACAATGGGTTTACACCCCCTGGAAGAGGAGTGAAGTCCTCTCGCCAAAATCACAACTACCTGACCCCCTTAAGAATCCCACGGCTTATTATAAAGAACTCACGGAAGCTGCTTCCTCAGCCGTTATGACCCTAGCTGACATAGAGCTATTTTTTGCATTGCTAGTCCCTGTTGATGTATGGCATCAGGTGCATGATCAGGACCATGTTTAGGAGTTGGGCGGAACATGGGAACAGATAAAAGATTGGAATAAGGAACGTAAGCCTGGTGATAAACCAAAACCCGAACTATTGGCGTTACCTGGTCGTATTATTACTTACATGCATTCCTTAATTCCGCCTCGTAGGGTGGATTGGAATACATTGACAGCATGTAAGCAGAAGTAAGACGAAAGCGTTTCTGATTTCTTCACTAGATTTGAAGGTGTATTTATTGATTTTAGTGGACATGATTTATCATTGAAAGGCGGTATACGATTATTTGTGAATCGTTTTGTGACCAATTTGTTACCGGAGGTTTCTGCGCGGCTACAAGCCACTGAAAGTACCTGGACTACGTCTACGCCCTCGGTAATATTGAGTATGGCCCAATATTACGAACATAGAGAAAATGAGAGTATGGATAAGATGGAAAAGAAAACGAAAGATCTTAAGACGCGGGTGTTGTTGCAACAAGTCGTTCGAGGACGAGGCAGAGAGAGAGGCGGTAGAAGGTTCCTCCCAAGGGGGGGGCGGGAACCAGACGAGCCGGAGGGCCGGCTGTTGATTTGGGACCAAACCAGTGCGCTTACTGTAAGGGGGAAGGGCATTGGTGATTTCAGTGTCCATTGTTGCTGGCTCAGAATGGGGCTATGAGAGGAAGAGGTCGAGGTGGTGTGGATCTCAGTAATATGCGACGAGAGGAGGCGACGCACGTCGGATCAGAAAATAATTATTTTCGATAATCCGAGAGGTAGGCAGTACTATAATGAGGACTGTGCGATGGATGCAACCGAAGGGTATGCCTATACATAGGACAGCCAAGGACAGAGTGGGGGCCAGGTGTCAGTACCCGTTGATCAGCAAGGTCATTATGTAAAAGCGCATTTGATGGGGACAGCTGAAAGGTTTTTAGTTGACACGGGTGCGATGAATAGTTCTATTTCTCGTTCTCTGGTCCCAGGGGCTGGTCCGGGAACAATAATGTTTCAGTGGGATTCTCGGGAATTCCGGTGGTAAGCCCCATTTCCAAACCTATACCATTCACAATTGGTCCAGTTACGGTAGACTCCCCGTTTCTCTTGACTTCTCATTTTGGTGAAAATGTATTGGGCTTGGATTTGTTGAAGAAATTACATGCAAAAATTAATTGTTCACCTGATGGTGTTTATTCGACTATCAATCCCCTGGGCAGGCATACTTTTCAGTGTTTCACCAAAAATGAACCCCTCCCTCCTGAGTTTGCTGCTATCCCAGAGACGCTGTGGGCCCTGGAGATACAGATGTAGGATTATTAAGGATTCCACCCGTTTCTATTACTCTGAAACAAAATGCTCAGCTTCCACGTATACCTCAGTACAAAATTTCTCTGGCGGGTGAGAAAGTTTTGCTCTCCATCATACAAGATCTGATCACAAGGGGTGTGGTGGAGGAGACGGCTGCTAATGTATGCAAGAGCCCCATTTTACCGATCTTAAAAAAGGCCCCTGTTGGAAGTGATCCTGACTATGTTGATACCTATTGTTTTGTGATTGATTTGGGTGAAATTAAAAAAATAGTGGTGCCCCAATACCCTGTGGTTTCTGACATCACTACTATTCTTACTATGATTCCTCACACTGCAAAATATTTTTCTGTGATGGATTTAAAGAATGTTTTCTTTAGCATTCTGATACATCCTGATAGCCGTCATATTTTCGGCTTCTCATTATCTGGTCACAGCTTCCAGTTTTGTCACGCTCCCCAGGGGTACACAGAGAGTCCTAGTATTTATAGTCAAGCTTTGAAGACATTGTTGGATGATTTGGTCTTACCCCATGGAAATGTGCTTCTGCAATATGTTGATGATCTGTTAGTGGCCTCTGATACTGAGGAAGGTTGTAAAGAAGCCACTGTACAATTATTGTCTCATTTGGTGGCTAATTCCAATATTGTCGATAGGTCATCTAGGTCATCTACTGTCAAAAGAGGGGAGGAGACTAACCCCTGAGCGTGTGACTACCATTTTTAATATTTCTATACCTCGTACTCAGTGTGATGTCCGTGCATTTCTCGGCATAACTTCTTACTGTCGCCAATGGATCCCTCATTTTTCCCTACTCACTAAACCTCTCCTGTATTTAACCACTAAAGATGTGCATGAACCTTTACCCTGGACTGATGATTGCCAAAATGCTTTTGACTCTTTGAAATCTGCTCTTTGCTCTGCACCCGTTCTTGGTACCCCTGACTACCAAAAACCTTTTGTGCTTTATGTACCCGAGGTGGACGGTTGCTCGCTTTCTGTGTTAACACAAGGATTTGGTTGTAAGCAGAGACCTTGTGCTTATTTCTCGGCGGTGTTGGATAACGTCGCCAGAGCACTCCCTAGCTGTTTAAGGGCTACTGCTGCGGTCGCAGTGGCTATTCGACAGTCGGAAGGGCTCGTTCTGAACACTGATCTCACAGAGATGGTACCACACACTGTGGATACATTACTGAACAAAACTTAGACCCAGCACCTTACGAGTGCGCGTCTTACAGGTTACAAATCGACTTTGTTTGCTCCCCACATTACGATTAAACGATGTGCCACTCTGAACCCTGCCACGTTACTACCCCTCCCTTCGAACTAAAAGAACAATGATGTTCAAGATTGTATATTTCGGATGGTGGAAGAGATGAAGGGACGGGTAGACCTGACAGACAATCCTCTATCTGACCCTCAAGGGGAGTTTAATGTCGATGGCTCTTGTTTCAAATTACCAGATGGCACAAAAACTGCTGCATATGCGATAACTACACTTCACACTGTAGTTGAGGCTTCTCGAGTACCCTATCAATCAGCTCAGGCAGCTGAGTTAGTGGCATTGCTTCGGGCCTGTGAGCTAAGTGAAGGATTGAGAGTAAATATTTACACCGATAGCCAGTACGCCTTCGACGTGGCTCATAGTTTTGGCCAACTTTGTGCCGAAAGAGGTTTTCTCCCTTCCCACCGTCAGCGAATACAGCATGGCCCCTTGATTTTGCGATTGCTGACAGCATTGACGTTAGCAGAGATGGTGGCTGTAGTTAAATGCAGTGCACACAAGGCAGTGGTTGATGCTTTGGGTGAAGGTAATGCCATTGCTGATCAAGTAGCCAAGGAAACTGCGAAATCCAAAATGACCTCTATGTTTGTGACTAGCTCTGCTAGGTGGGTGGCTGAAACAGAGATGTTTAATAACACCATGGAGAGTGTCCGAGAAATACAGAAAGAAGCTACCCCTTTGGAGATGGCTCACTGGAAAGAGAAAGTGGGGAAATTAGATGCAGATGATTGTTGGATTGATTTAACAGAAAAACATTAGTGGTTGTTGCCCAATGCATTAGTGAATGCGGTGGTAACAATGGCACATGGTTCAGCTCATATTGGGGCAAAAGGTATTTGTGCATTATTAGATCCTGTATGGTACAATCCCAATATTAAACGCTGCTCATTTGGTGCAATATTGCATGGTTTGCTTACAAAACAATCCTCGAGGCAGGGAGCCTGTTCTGAGTGGAAACTTTGCACCACCATCTTTGCCTTTTGAGGTTCTCCAAATAGATTATATCCAGCTGGAGCGTGTAAATAATTTGAAGTATGTCCTGGTCGTGGTGTGCGCTTTCAGTAAATGGGTGGAAGCCTACCCGACCAAGGAAAATACTGCTTTGGCAATGGCAAAGGCATTGATAAAGGAATACTTCTCACGCTATGGATTGCCTCGGGTGATCTGGAGTGATAACGGGGGACACTTTCATTCAGAATTCATCAGTCACATTTGTAATGGACTACAGATTAAGCAGAAATTCCATGCGGCTCGACACCCCCAGTCCGCTGGATTGGTTGAGAAGTATAATGGAATACTGAAGCTCAAATTAGCAAAAATTCAAGAAAGTACCGTATTGAAGTGGCCAAATGCTCTGCCACTGGCATTAATGTCAATACGGTTTATCCCACATTCTCGTTCTAGCTTATCTCCGTATGAGGTCATTTTTGGGCGCCCTGCTAATGTTTGGGGCGTCCCGTGACCCAGAACGTATCGTAATATAGAGTATCCTATTAATTGAAGGAGGGTCCCTTAGCCCATATCGACTGGATGCTGATCTTAATGTGATATCTCTGGTTTCATGGAATGTGGCTGGGCTTAGAAGCAAAGTAACATCACTGGACTGGCTGTCTTTTATAGACAGTCAGGATGTAATTCTTTTACAGGAAACTTGGTTGAATACACCCGAGTTCAGGCCTGGTTATCTTAATTTTCACGTCCGTGCTGTCCCTAGCTCCCGAGGGCGATCAAAGGGGGGCCTTTAATATGGGTCAAACAAGATTGCCGATATATTATCAATCAAGTTGACACAAATAGCAGTGATATTTTGCTAATACGAGTCCAGTCCCCCGAATCCAAATTCTTATTTTTTTTTAATGTTTACTCTAGGGGATGCCAGGGGCCAAACCCTCGAACACTATCGAGGAGCTAGATTTACTCCTCGAGTTTTATTGTAAAACAGGTAGCATTATAGTTGCAGGTGGTTTTAATTGTTGTTTTGAACCCCTGGACAGTAATGACATAGATCTTACTTTGGAAGAAGACTATCCAAGGAACATCCCTCAGTTGACCCTTCTACCAATTAAAAAATGGACAGAGGCAGCATTGCAGCTCAAAGTCCTATGTGTTGGACAAGGGCTGCGTGCTTTAAATGGGAGAACTGCTTCTGATAAGCATGAGGCCTTTACCTTTAATAATGGTAGTCGTAAGAGTTGCATCGACTATATGTTCACTAACAAAGAGAACTGGCCCAATATTAAGGACATGAAGGTAGTCGAAAGGGTCGAAAGTGATCATTACCCACTTCTCCTGTCATTTAAGATACCCAATTCCTGCTCTCAAGAGATTTTTTCCGACGGGATGGAAATTGTCCTATCAAATGACACTAGACGTGTTAGATGGGCCAATTGTTTAGTGGACGAGGATAAGATTGCGGCTATGAGGGCTCTGACAATTCAGACTACAGCCGAACTCCAAAAATGTACTACTCAGGAAGAGGTAGTGGCACATGTTAATTCAATCCACACAATTTTTTTAAAGCAACTAAAGGTTTTTTTTTACAAGAAAGGTTTCTAAAAGACATAATAGGCCTCCTAAAAAAGAAGAACAATGGTACGACAAGTCTTGCAGGGCTGCGTACAAAGCCCTTGCAGAGGCGGTAAAATCCAAGGATAGAGAAATAGTAAAGAGTGCCCGTTCCTTTTATAAGAAAGCCCAGTACGATGCCAAACGTGCTTGGGATGAGGACTACTGGAGAGATCTTTATCTAGCTAGTAAGGAACGATCAATGTGTACCTTTTTTGGATATGATCAAATGGGGTAGGGGCATACAAAGAGGAGAACCAATAAATTATGTTTCTCCTGACCTCTGGGTCTCTCATTATGCGTCTCAGTTTTCATCGGCAGATATACCTAGAGAGACGAATGTGGATCATATTCCCTCTAATCAGGATCTAAGTCCTTTATACTTTGAGAGGACAGAGGTGAATAAGGTACTGAATACCATCCCTAGGGGCTGGGCACCAGGGCTAGACTCAGTCCCAGCTGACTTGTTCGTACATGACAAGGAGGTCTGGGTTCCGTATATTCAATCCTTGGTAAATGGAATTGCCAATGTATCGACCATACCAGATACCTGGAGGGGCGCAGAGATCATTCCGATCTACTAAAAGGGGGAGCGCTCAGATCCAGGGAATTATAGGCCCATAAGTCTTATAGTCTGTATTCAGAAGGTGGTAGCAAGACTTGTATTGCGGAGAATCCAAGGATGGATTGAGGAGGAAGAAGTTATTTCACCTCTCCAGGCAGGATTCTGAAGTCATACAAGCACTATAGATCAGGTTTTTAGATTTGTTTTAATTTATTGTGGGTGATTGTGTTAGGGGGGGGATCTACGCAGCATTTGTCGACCTCAAATTTGTTCGACTTGGTGCCGCGTGCCAACAACTGATGACGACGCGCTCGTTTGCCGGTTCGCACTAGTGAATGAACTTCTGACTTTAAGCCTTCAGGTGAAATTTGACCATTAATCACAGTGCGCTTTGCCCAATTTCAAGGGAGTTTTTCCTGCATAGAAAAACACCGTCCTGATGATGGTCTATCTGACGACTGCTACCTAGACCGAAACGTCGACACTCCATCATCTCCTGTTACGTTGCTCTGTCACCAATCCACAACCTTGTTTATTAATTAATTTTGGTTGTGTTTTTGAATATCTGGAGTTGATGTTTTTAGTTATGAACTGTAGTGAAAATTTGATTTATCTCTGTTCATGACTACTCTGCCCTATTTCATTTGTATTTGTCTCCCTACTTTTGTTGCAGTATAAAGAAAACTTTTTGAATACTAGATACGACTCTTGCTCTATATGTTCTTCTTTTTGCCTTCCGTTAATAGTAGTTACAGTTGATATAAGACGGTTATCCTGTGGATACACAAGAGTGCGTTACATTTGTACGACTCATAAATGAATGCAAATTAGCTTCAAATAAGTCCCTTGTAGCATCTCTTGACTTAAACTACTTTGTGCCCAAGCCTACAAGGGTTTATTGGGTTTCCCCTGCCTTTAACAGCGTGCTAAAATGTGGGATGTTTTTGAAGAGCAAGGTATGCCACCAAATATTTTGTCCTTTTTAAAAATACTACATGAGGACAATTTTGCCCAAGTTAGATGGAACCAACAGGGTGGTGTTACTGACAAGTTCAGGATTGCCAGAGGTGTTTGCCAAGGGTACGTACTTGCCCCAACCCTCTTTTCAATATACATCAACAGGGTAATCTCCTACTACGAGCACCAGCCTACTGATGCCCCTAAACTGGATGGTAGGTTGATCCCCCTGCTGATGTTTGCAGACGACACCCTGTTGATTTCAAAAACTCAACAGGGCTTACAAAAAGCTATAGATGTGTTCGAAGTCTTCTGCAATGATCATGGACTTTTAATAAATGTGAGTAAGACCAAGTTCATGGTCCTCCACAAGTCCAAATACGTAAGAGGGAAGGTGGTCATGAACGGGGCACAACTCGAACAGACCCAGGTTTTCTCATATTTGGGCATAACTCTGGCTTCAAAATTAGATTGGAAATCCCACACATCCCAGCTGGTTACTAAGCATGCGCAGCTAGCTGGAGTTTTAACAAAAGAGCTACTGCTCTCACACACCAGACCAATTACCCCTGCATTGAAAATGTATGATGCTAAGATTGGAGCTGCAGTTCTCTACGGGGCGGAATTATGGGGTTATAGTAATCTTGCACCCCTAACTAGGGCACAAAATTCATTTTTACGAAGAATCACAGGTCTTCCCGTATCTACCCCTCTGACCCCTCTTTTTTATGATCTGGGTTCCCAACGCCTGGAGGACATGGCCCGCTACAGACCAGTGGCATACTGGAGGAGATTGTGGGTCACCCCAGATCTCTCCCAGTATGCTCGGGCATTTCTCGAAGTTAGAGATGCGGATAGAGCACATCGAATCCCCTGGATGAGGGAGGCAAAGGCAACCTACATAGCAATGGGCCTAGCCAACTTGTGGGAAGATCCAACAGCCATACCTTCCCACCTAAGAAAACATTTAGAGAACTGTATTGGAGTATGGTTTTCTTGAAAATATTTGGCAACTGTGTTGGTCCGTCTTTGACCGCGGACTTTCTGGAACTTAAAAACTCGACAGCTTTAGAGGAATATTGGGATTGTATTACTGTACCTGAGGATAGGAAGCGATACCACCAATTCAGGGTGGGTACATTACCAATTAATTCCTTTATTGCCAAATGTAGAAACGGCAATGACCCTAGCTGCCCTTTTTGCTATACCTAACGAGAAAGTATCAGGCATATTTTATTTCTCTGTCCTGAATACAAAGCCCCAACAAAATGTGTCTAAAACCCATTTGCTTGCAGTTGGGACTCAATACAGGGGTTAAGGCATTAAGGATTCTTAAAACAAATAGCACTCAACCCGTGGTTACTGCTGTAGCAAAATTTCTCCATTGGATGTGGATCATCCGAGTTTGCAAATTACGTTTTAACTGAGTGTTTTTATTATCTGCCACCTAAAACCTGTATAAGGACACGTATTGTATATAAAACACTGTTTCCCCACTCTTTGTATAACGTGTTTTTTAAAAAAACAGATTTAAATTATTTTTTTTAAAGTAAAGGTGAGATAGATTGGGATCTGCCTCAATAAAGACTTCTAAAATGAGTATCCTATGTTGACAGACTATCTGTGTGCTTTGACTAAAGATCTCAGTTCCATTCATCAACAGTTTTCAGCAGTTTTGCAGCCCCTGCCGGAGGGTCCCGGACATCACTTGGAGCCAGGACAAGGGGTTCTGGTCCGTAATTACCAGCGAAAATCCAGCTTGGACCCCCGTTGGTCTGAACCATTTCAAATCTTGTTGGCCACGCGGACGGCAGTAAAGGTGAACGGCTATCGACACCGGATCCGTGTGTCACATCTGAAAAAACTACCCCTCCCGCTTCCATATGATCAGCGAATCCAGGAAGGGGTTCTGACCCAGGAAAGTGAGCGAGTTCCTCGTTTTGTCCCTTTTTCTGATGCCCAGGTAATTGGAGAAGGGCAAGGAAAAGGTGTCTCAGGCTCGGAAGGGGCTATGTCATCAGCACAACTGATTGCCCCAGATTCTGTTGCCCCTACAGTCAAACGAGAGGCTTGCAGAACCCCTGTTGTACCGGATTCATCATCCTCTGTTTTATTCTCTGATCAGGAAATGCCTGGCCATGCTCAATACAACCTGCGACCCAGAAGATAACGCGGTACCCCAGGTGAATATGGTAGGAGATAGGGAGAGACTTGAGTGATAGGGTACAGACTTGTTCCACGAATGTCTGTTAAATGTGCTTCTGGGGTACTGAGCGAGACACTGAACTGAACGCGCTGAGAGCCTTGAATATTTGCTTGCTCTGTTCAGACAGAAAGACTGAATTTCTTGTTTAAAGAGGCCCAGGTTGTGTTTTCTTGAAGGGTTGTGTGAGAACATAACTCCAACGTGAGAGGCTTGCTTTGGTATTATTTGTGATGAACGATAGGAACCTGCCTGTGAGGCTCTAAACAGACACAGAAAAGAAGCACCCTCTGGCAGGTTGGACTGCATCGCCGAGTTTATTTTTGGGCTTTTGGTTAGTATGTATACCTTTGCTCGTTTCGTTCCTGAAGAGGAACGTCCCTTTGTAACGCGTTATTTCCCTGCATATATGCCTGTCTTTTCTAGTTGGACCCAACGAGTTAGAATTGCATTTATAGTTATTATAGCAATATTATTAATCACATTGATGGGAGTATTCATCTATTTAGAATTTTGCCACCCTATGCTTACTATTTTAGGAACAACTGCCCCACTTCCGGAACATGTGCTTCATACTTTAGCCCCCCATACGGAAAGGCAGACTTATGTGAAAAATGTATTTGTTGAAATGCTTCATCAAACACACAGTGCCACCAATACTACAAATTGCTGGGTTTGTGGTCTTTTACCATCTGTATGCACAAGCACGACTTATTCATATCCCTACCCTTGTCTCATCTGGGGAGTTGTGAGGCTTGGTTTAAATTACTTTCAATGATGTATATGCATTATACTGTGGACACTCAAAGGTTTTCGGAAAAGGATTATGAACTGATTTTAGTATATATTGAGGTTCATCAAGGATTCGACCCCGAGGGGAATAATGGAGAGGGAACCTTAAATCCGAATGCATGTATGAATATGTATACAACGCATGAAAATGCCACTTGGTTGAAAAATGAGATTTTGGATTTTGTTGAGTTTACTTTCACTCAGTATTTTTGACATTTTCAAGACCGTAATGTTACTGAAGATAGGGCTATTCCAGTGCCTATACTAAATAGTACCTCTGCGTTCTGTGTTCAGGTGGTAGGGTACATATCAGTAGGAGAAAGCCGATGTAATTATACTTATCAGTTGCGTACCTTCAGCAGCCCCCCATTGCTTACCCCTCCTAATGTATATTTTGTTTGTGGAGAAAATGCCTATGCTTGGCTTTCACGAGGTTGGGCTGGACGTTGCTACCTGTCCTTCCTGTACCCACCAGTCTATATTGCCCCATCTAATTATCACAAGGATCACCACTTAGATAAACGAAGTATGCCTGTTAAGAGAAATAAAAGAATGATAGATACTACCGATCTAGATCAGACAGATACCCCTAAACAGCATTTTACGGACATTGTAAAAGGAGTGTTTCCCACCTGGGGGCCTATAATTACCAGCAAAGAAGTACGCCGTTTGTCCAGAGTAGTTGAAGGGTAATTAACACCACTGCAGGAATATTGACTAATCTGACCATAGAGCTACAAGCGACCAAACTCGTTTCGCTTCAAAATCGTATGGTTTTAGACATTATCTTGGCAGATCGAGGAGGAGCATGCCGTGTGATCGGCAGTTCTTGCTGTGTTTATATCCCTGACTCCGCCCCCTCCGTTCATCTGGCTATCCAGAAGCTACATTATTTGGCTTCCGAAATACATGTAGAGACTGGTACGTGGTCCCTCTCTGGTTGGTTCTGGGGTCTGTTGTCTACTTGGGGGATGAAAAATGTTGATAGTGCTGGCAGGTATAGCCGGTATCATATTCACGAGTTGCCTTTGTGTACAATGTGGACCTGCATGTGGCTCTTATTGCGCAACTAAACTCACCTCCTCCTTGGCCGGTCCATCCCCAGCAGCAGTAAAGGCTCAGTTAGTTCAGCAGGAGCTCAAAGATTTAATGCAGATTGATGAAGGAATATTTGAAGATTGAGCTGTTTTAGTTATTTACATCATGCTAAAGGGGTAGTTCTGAGGGATAAAAAATAGATTTCCCATACATAAGGAGTATGGGACCATATTATGCTAGCATGATGCATCTATATGTATCCTCTTTGCTTGATATATATATATATCTTGCTTTTGCAGGGAGGACAGTATTTATTCACTCCTTGTGTTAACACTGCTAACAGAGTAGGCCGAGAACCATACAGACACCATTTTCCAAACCTATGCTCAAACACGGGCTGTGATCACGTGTTAGTCTACGGCAGTTGTCAAGCCCCAGTTCATCTGAATTACTCGACTGTCCTGAGACTCAAGGTCGCATCTGGCTTTGGGTGCGATAAGCGCATTCCTGGAGGCGCTGTGCCTACACTCCCGAGCACCAAGACGAAAGGGAGTCACCCCTCCTGACCTTCCCAGTAATAAATAGTTAAGCTTTGAACTAATCATGTGAGCCATATATGGTCCTTTCCTAGAGCTCGAGGGCCAACTGGTGTTTTTCCTTTTACAGTGATTATATGTGTTGAACTGAAAAGTATATAACCTCATGTTTGAATGCGAGCCAACAGTCTTCTCCGCGCCCCTTGATGGGTGAGGGTTGGAGAGGCTCCTCTATAGAGTATTTTTGCTTCATAAATGATTGAACTTTCTTCACTGCCAACTGACTGATTATTTGGTAATGGGATTGGGGCTATTGGTAGGTATAGCTCTTTATGTTATTTTTATGGTACTTCAGTCTTGCTGGTTGATGTCTAACGAAGGTCTCCTTTTGTGCAACACCTATCGCACATCCTGCCTTTAACTCTGAGGGGTGTATGCCAATGTCGGAGCCTGCTTGAAGTCCATACAGTTTTGAATGGTGATATTGATAAAATGCAATTCAACTATCCATCATCTGTCACAACCTTATAGTGAAATTCATTGTGGGAATTTCCCCTGTAAAATGGCATTTTAAATCTATTTAGTTTTTACCATTTTTTACGACACAGGGGCATATTATCAAGGAATGGCGTTAAAATTATCGGCGCTTTAGCGGCAGGAATCTGCAGCTAAAGCGGCTACACTGGACTTGATAATATGCCCTTGAGAATCTACAGAAGCCTCATGTTCTGGTGTCAACATGGGCTTCTATTGGAATTCTCTACGGCATATTATCAAGCCCATTATAGCCGTTTTAACTGCAGTTTCCTGTCGCTAAAGCTGCGATAATTTTAACACCGTTCCTTGATAATATGCCCCAAAGTGTTTACCACTAACTTCCCAAAATGTTCATGGTGGATATGCTTTAAGCTCTCTGTAAAGTTATTTTAAATTAGTGGCAAGTTAAATTAAAACGTCCCTTACAAAGTTGCTCGGAATTTGAAAACTTTGAAAGTTTATGAAGCAGATGAAGTTTCCCAAATTTGCAGGAGGAAAGGTTTATCCTTTTGGGCCTTCCAAGTGTGATGGTTTCCAGATGCAGAATGTGCAAGGTAGGACATCCTCCAGCAAAAGAAATGTTGAGTTTGGAAGCAGGACATACATCACCTAAGGTAAGAGCTGAGGCAAGCTTTTTTTTTTAAAGAACTTGATAAGCTTTGCATTGCACAAAGCTTGAACAGTTTAGAAAATAGACAACGTTGTGAGTCACCCTACTTTGCAACTTTACACCTTTCTACTTTAAATCCCATCTAATTGCTAGGAATTAAAGTTGGATTGTGAAAAGTTGATTGAGTGTGCTTTAATATGTACTTTAAAACAAATCCAGATATTCCTTAACATGCAATCACACAGTGTGCACCTTAATATCAAAACCAGAATATTGATGGCACAGAATATCGGTGAAAGAATATTGAATCCAAAATATTGACAGGTAAGTAAGTTTTGTTTTCTATATCTTACTCCACATATACGTACTGGTGCAATATATATCTTCAAGGTATGTAGATGTGGAGTTATGAATAGTAAATCTATACTTCTCTATATACACTTACCAATATTCTGTCCTTAATGTTCTTGTTCCACAGGATTCTGGGGGTCGTTATTTAATAGTACAACCAGTATTTAGGAAAGCATATACCTTTAGATCACCGCTGTCATGTTT
The DNA here is from genome assembly GCF_964263255.1 of Lissotriton vulgaris. Classification (NCBI taxonomy): domain Eukaryota; kingdom Metazoa; phylum Chordata; class Amphibia; order Caudata; family Salamandridae; genus Lissotriton; species Lissotriton vulgaris. Next base: position 202,553,411 of record NC_141698.1, on the reverse strand, counting down.
GATCATAGGGAGGGCCATGGCTCCATAAAAATATAGTCCTGGCTAAGGCTCTGAGTTTGGGGTGTCAGACCACTTTACATCACACACACATTATACAGAGTCAATGAATCATACATTTGTAAATCAGGCTACAAGAAATGTTACATAAAACAATGAGGATTACAAGGTGTACAAAATCACATTTCACCGATACTAGTAGGCAGTATGTTTGGTCTGGTGAAACACAAATTCAGGATTTAAAACATACCATAGTGTGTAGTATTACTAATAAGATTGTCTTTACCTAAATGAACTCTTTTAGCAACATTAGGATAATCAAAGACTGGGGGAAAACATATCATTCTAACCTATGCCTTGCAGTTTGTATGCAGCTCTTTGATGACAGTTCACAGGCCACTGTCCTCTGTTAGGGTTGTAACTTATGAACTGCAAATAACAAAAGGATCTCTGTGACAAAAGCAGTAACTCGCTGAGCTATCCACATGAAATACAGTTTGGTGATTTGCCTGGTATACGTTCTTTTCAGTGAGCATATTATCTCTCTGTGCTACTTTACCATGAGTGGAAACTGTCACTAGACAAAATCACGAACTCTCTCCAGCAGGGACATTAATCACCTGAGTTATCTTGACGTTATTTCTGGTTTCCTGAAAACTGCTGGACACAGAAGGCACTCTGCATCAGGTGCTTTTTAAGCCTTTGTTATTTCTAATCACTGTGCCCTCCCTCCCCGCAGGTCAGTGCCAGGTGCAGCTGCACCAGTCACATCTCCCTAGAGCCGGTCCTGGTTATAAGTAATGTGTAGAGCGCTATATAGCCAGGGCCGGACTGGGAACCACAACCGCCCCTGGCAAAGTGCTCAGCCGCCCCCCCACCCCCACTGGGGGGGGGGGGTTGGGGGTGCCGCCCAGCTCTTTGCCAGGGCTGGTTTTCAGCCGATTTTGGTGCAGGCCGGTTGTGCAGTTATGCTGCAAAAATGGCCCCAAGGGGCCCAAAAACGGCCCCCACCCGTGCAGCACACCGGGGGATTGCCCGGTGCCTGCTATGGCCAGTCCGGCCCTGTATATAGCATGAGATGGCATGGTGAGGTAAGTTACCTTTTCTCATCCTATCTTGCTGCATGTTATGTATGTCATTGTATAGTACGATATGGTACGGTGTAGCTTGGTATGCTATGGTGCAGTATGCTATGGTGAGGTAAATACTGTATGTATGGTATGGTAGGGTATGGTATAGTTTGGTATGGTGAAGAAAGTACAGTATGGTATGGTGATATGGTGAGGTACGTATGGTATGGTATGTACTGTTTGGTATGGAATGGAGAGGTAAGTACAGTATGGTATGGTATGGTAAGTATGGTATGGTATGGTATGGTATGGTGTGGTGTGGTATGGTATGGTATGGCATGTACTGTATGGTATGGCATGTACTGTATGGTATGTACTGTAGGCATAGTATGATATAGGTATGATATGATATGGTGTGGTGTGGTATGGTGAGGTAAGTATGGTATGGTATGGTATGTATGGTGTGGTATGGTATGATATGGTGAGATAATTATGGTATAGTATGGTATGGCATGGTATGGAATGGTATGGTATACCATTGTCTCATCCTATCAGAGATAAACGAGCATAAGGGGGGGGGCTTCCTTGGACGCTACATTGTAGATCTTGTGAAGCCCAGGGAATAAGCACAGTTGCTTGTGAGGAAGTTCACACTTAGAAAGGGTTTATTAATAACAAGTACGATAGGAAAATAAACAACAGGAATTCAAAATTGTCAAACAAGATCAGACTAAACTCAGGAAAAACAGGAAAAAATCCAAATAAAATAACACAGCAAGCAGAATTCCCCATCAAAGAAGAAACGAGCAACGTGCAGTGCAAATAATAGTAAAATGAGATGAAGGCCCCAAAGCATTTTAGTGCTCAGTGAAAACATATTACCTGCATGATATAGTAGTGGCGTGCCTACTACTGTCTGAAGAAGTATCACCCTTATGGTCTGGGGAAAGTATGGTAATGTAACTATCACCTTCATGTTGTGTGACAATTACTCCTCCAGAGCTGGAGGGGGACACAGTAGTGTCTACCCTCCCTGCTCGACCCCCTTTCTAGCCTCTCCAAGACTCTGCCTTGCTGCAAATACCAGCATGGGGACAATGTGGAAACACTTTCACCCCCAAGAGCAGTGGTTTGTAAATCACCAACATGGCGCCTGAAGCCAGACGCAAGCCTGCAGCCAAGATGCCAGAGCCTGGCCTTTAAACTGGCATCCCAAGGCACCAGCAGAGCAGCAGCTGGCAAGGAAGGTAGGGCTTCAGGGAGATAAGGTGTGGGAAGAGTGTCATGCTATGCTATGGTGTATCTTGCTATTCTCTGGTGTGGCATGTTCATTATTCTTTGCTCTGTTTTATGGTTCTCATGTAGTGTAACATTGTCAATGTTTGCCTTTTCTACATATTGAAAACATAGGCATTCAGTCCTGTAAGACATTAAAAAAAAGCTTTTCAATATGTAGAAAAGGCAAACATTGACAATGTTACACTACATGGGAACTGTTAGAATTGGGGGTCCATACTTGGTAGGGCCACAGCCTCTGACCAACCAGGGACCCTCTCCTCTAGTCCAGGCAAGGTGGATGTACGTCAAAAGATAATCCCTGCTCACCCCCTTGGTAGCTTGGCAGAGCAGACAGGCTTATCTCCAGGGCAATGTGTAAAGTATTTGCGCCAACACTCACAGTAATTAGAGGGAACACCACAAACGGACACCACACTGGTATTATATAAAAATCATATTTTTATATGTTCTTAGGCAGACTTAAAACGGACATAAACCAACATAAAAATAGTCTTCTTAAAACAAAAGTGTTCTCCTTGTGGAAAGTGTTCTCACACAGTAAAAACGAGTCTGTTGCAAAAGATTTGGGTACCTCAGAATGCACCCTGAGCAGTCTGTGGATAAAAGGGACTGCCCCTCTCTTTACGGGGACACTCTGGTGCCAGTACGAGGGTGCGGGGAGGGGCTTAGCAATTGAGGATTCCCTCGCCGGCTGACGCGGGCGAGGCACACATGCTGGGTCTCCCTCTCTCCCCAGGTGGACGCGCTCACACTTGTCTCCCACTCGAGCGTTACCTGGGGGGGGATAAGCGGCAGGCGGCTCGGCTCCCGGGTCTCGGTGGGCCGGTATTCCTCCTCGCTCGCTGGGGCAATCCATGCTCCTTCTCGGGGTGAGGCAGGCTGCCAGCCAATCCCTGCGCGGCTCGCCGATGACACGGCGGGCCGCTAGCCAATCCCTTCGCAGCTTTCCGGTGACGCGGCGGGCTGCCAGCCAATCACAGCGCGGCGATCTGGGCGAGCCTCCCCTTCACTTCGCGGCTCCCAGTGCCTGGTAGATCTCGATGTTGGGGGCACCGGGGGACGCCGGGTTTTCGCGAGCAGAGTCAGGGGCCCACGGTGCTCCTATTTAGTGGCAGGCAGGAGGCCTCCTGAGCTCTGGCGAGGCTGTCTGTAGTTCGAGCTTGGGGAGGGAGGATACGAGCCCACGAGCTCCCGCAGCACCCTCTCTCCCTCGGCACTTCCAGTCACCAACAAGTCATTCCCCCGCACACAGCAAGAAGGGGGGGAAGGTGGTGACCACGGCAGAGTTTCTTTGTCCCTGGACTCTGGGGCCAGGAGGCTAGCTCTTCTTCTAGCCCTTGTAGAGTTCTTCTTGGCAGGAGGGGGACAAAGCACACAGCACAGTCCCAACGGTCCCTCTTAGGCAGGACAAGACAAGACAGCAGGTCAGCTTCCAGACACACAGCAATGGCAGCACTGTTCCTGGGGTCTTCTTACGGTGTCCTCTTCAGCAGGGCATCTCCTCTTCGGTCAGAAGTAGTCTGATTCTAAAGTACACGGGTCTTTCCTTTATACAGAAAATTGTCTTTGATGCCTTTGAGGTTTTGTGATTTAAGCACGGGTCGCCCTTGTCCAGGCTCTGGCGGTGGGAGTCTCTCGGTCCTGGGGAATCTTCTCCTTTGAAGCCGGGAGGAAGGGACATCTGTCATCCAGCAGACAGGGGAGCCGGTAACTCAAGAGGCAGGGTACAGCCCAGCACCACTCTTCCCTCTAACCTTCAGGGCAGCCAGCTATCATCCCACCGCTGGAGTTTTCCCAGATCCTGTCACACTCCCTCCAACTCGCACACCCAGGCAGGCCCACAGGCAGACTGGACAGAAAAATAGTCACTTTTTAAAAGTGCTATTTTCAGACACCACATTCAAAAACCACCCAGGCTAAAAGATGTATTATGAATTTCTGAGTCCTGAGAAACCAAGTTTGGAATCTCTATCTTGTTCCTGGAGGAAGATAGGCAGGTCCCCATGGGCCCCCACCCCCTCCATTCTGTCCTATGGGAAAGGTAGCCTTGCTACAGTGAAAAACGAAGTTGGCAGTAATCCACTACTGCAGCATGTCCCTTACATCTGTACAGGCCCTACTAGGAGCACTTGCACTTTGGCACTGATCAGCAGTGGCAAAGTGCCCAAAGCATCTAAACCAGCAAAACATTATCCAGCATTGAATCAACAACATAGGAGGTAGAGATTAGAAAGTCAGGGGAAACCACGCCAAGGATGCCAGGTCTAACATGTGTCCCCTCCAGCTGAAAGTGAGGGGAACTACCCAACCCCTTGGGAGTTCTCATCGCTAAGGCGGAAAAATCTGGACAGACCGTCAGCATTGCCGTGTTCTGTGCCAGGGCGGTGTTCCACCGTAAAGTACATCCCCTGTAGGGAGATTGACCACCTCAACAGTTTCGGGTTCTCCCCCCTCATCTGCATCAACCATCTGAGAGGCCTGTGGTCTGTCTGAACCCGGAAGTGAGTCCCAAATAGATAGGGCCTTAGCTTCTTCAGTGCCCAGACCACAGCAAAAGCTTTCCTATCAATTGCGCTCCACTTTTGCTCCCGGGGGAGTAGTCTCCTACTGATGAAGACCACAGGTTGGTCCCAACCCTCCTCATTCAGCTGGGAGAGCACTGCTCCCACCCCATGCTCTGAGGCGTCTGTCTGCACCACAAATTCCTTGGAGAAATCCGGGGCTCTGAGCACGGGTGCGGTGCACATGGCAGCTTTCAGGGTTTCAAATGCTGTCTGACAGGCGTCCGTCCAGATCACCTTTTTGAGCTGTTTGTTGGAAGTCAGCCCTGTCAAGGGGGCCACAATGGTGCCATACCCTTTGACAAACCTTTGGTAATACCCGGTGAGTACCAAGAAGGCTCTCACCTCTGTCTGGGTCTTGGGGGGCTCCCAATCCAAAACCGTATCAATCTTTGCCTGTAGGGGCGCCACCTGGCCGCTCCCTACCTGGTGTCCCAAGTACACCACAGATCCCTGCCCTATCTGGCACTTACTGGCCTTGATAGTGAGGCCTGCACTCTGCAGAGCTTTCAACACTTCCCATAGGTGTTGCAGGTGTTCCTCCCAAAGGGAGCTGAACACAGCAATGTCATCCAGATAGGCGGCGCTGAATTGCTCCAGCCCGGCCAGTACCCGGTTGACCAACCGCTGGAAGGTGGCAGGGGCGTTCTTCAAACCAAAGGGCATGACTCTGAACTGGAAGTGCCCCTCGGGTGTTGAAAACGCCGACCTCTCCTTTGCCCCCTCAGTTAAGGCAATCTGCCAGTACTAAGAAGTCAAAACAAATGTACTGAGATACTTGGCAGCCCCCAACCGGTCCACCAGCTCATCAGCTCGGGGGATGGGGTAGGCGTCAGTCTTGGTGACCGCATTGAGCCTGCGGTAGTCCACACAAAACCTGAGTTCTGGGGTGGCACCGGGTGCAGCAGCCTTGGGTACTAAGACCACCGGACTAGCCCACGGGCTGCTGGATAGCTCAATCACCCCTAGCGCCAACATCTTGGCAACCTCTTCCTTGATGCTGGCCCTGACCTTGTTAGCCACCCTGTAAAACTTTTGTTTCACCGGGGGCCTATCTCCAGTGTCCACATCATGGACGCACCAATTGGTGACTCCTGGGGTCAGGGAAAACAGGGATGCAAACTGTCCCAACACCTGGCGACACTCTCCCTGCTGCTCTGGGGTCAGGGTGGGCGAGAGAACCACTCCATCCACTGACCCATCCTGCTCCTTGGCTGCCAGGAGATCAGGAAGAGGATCACTCTCTTCTTCCATCCCCTCATCCGTAGCCAGAAGCATGGTGACATCCGACCTCTTGAAGTGAGGTTTGAGGCGGTTCACATGCAGGACCCTCAAAGGGTTCCTGGGAGACTGAAAGTTAACCAGGTAGGTTACATCGCTCTTGCGCTCCACCACCTCATATGGCCCCGTCCACTTATCTTGGAGCGCACAAGGCTCCACCGGCGCCATCACCCACACCTTCTGTCCAGGTTGAAATTCGACCAGAGTGGCATTCTGGTCGTACCATCTTTTCATTTCGTCCTGGCTGGCTTCTAGTTTTGCTTGAGCAAGTTTCCTGAAGCGTTGGTTCTGACTGCGGATGGCCAGCACATAGCTGAACACGTCCTGAGGGGTCTTACCGTGGGATTTCTCCCAACCCTCCTTCACCAGACTCAGAGGTCCTCTCACCGGGTGACCGTACAGAAGCTCAAAGGGACTGAACCCTAAAGACTTCTGGGGCACCTCTCTGTAGGCAAACAACAGGCAGGGTAGGAAGACGTCCCACTTCTGCCTCATGGGCTCGGTGAGGACCATTGTCATGCCTTTGAGGGTCCGGTTGAATCTCTCCACCAGACCATTCCCTTGAGGGTGGTAAGGAGTGGTGAACTTATAAGTTACCCCACATTCTTCCCACAAAGACTTCATGTAATTAGAAATTAAGTTGGTCCCCCTGTCGGATACCACCTCCCTGGGGAATCCCACCCGGGAGAAGATCCCCATCAATGCACGGCCCACCACAGGGGCTGTGATTGTCCGGAGAGGGACAGCTTCCGGGTACCGGGTTGCATGGTCCACCAAGACCAGGATGAACCTGTTGCCTAGGGCTGTCTTGGGTTCCAGCGGCCCCACAATGTCTATGCCCACCCGTTCAAAAGGGGTGCTGACCACAGGGAAGGGTTGGAGGGATGCCTTGAACTTTCCTCCACTTTTTCCACTGGCCTGGCAAGTCAAACAAGTACTACATAAAGTTCCCACGTCCTTCTTCATCTGAGGCCAGTAGAAATGGGTGACAAGTCGCTGAAAGGTCTTGTCCTGTCCCAGATGTCCTGCGAGAGGTACTCATGGGCCAGACCCAGTAGGAAGGTCCTGAAGCGCTCGGGTACCACCAGCAAACGGGCTGCACCGGGCTCAGTGACCTTAGGCTCACTATACAACAACCCATCTTCCCAGTAAATGAGATGGTGTTTGGACTCTCCACCTGCTGCCTGGTCTGCAGCCTGTTGCTGCATACCAATAAGAGAAGGCACTCTTTCTGCGCCTTACAGAACTCCTCCCTGGAGGGACCCCCTTCTTGCTGCCAATGGGTCAGCTCAGACAAGTCTCCCAGTTCGGCTACCTGTTCCCCCGTAGGTACCAGAGCATCCCCCTCCGGGTCTGCTTCCTCCTGGACCGTGGGAACGGCCGGGGGTGGTTTCCCACGCCCCCTGCCCTCCTTCCTCTGGGCAGGTACCTGGGCCACTGTTTCAGGCTCCAGGTCTGCTTGACCACCCCCACCGGCGGTCATGGCCCGAGTGGTCACACAGGCCCACTCAGGACACCCTACCATCTTCAGATGTCTCTTGCGTTCCACCTCCTTCCAGGGGGAACCCTCCAGGTTGTTGCCGAACAGACAGTCCACCGGCATGGCTGGCCTCACCACAACTCGCAAGGGGCCTGAGACCCCCCCCACTCAAAGGGAACCTGCGACATTTTGCAAAGGCGCACCGAGTTGTCCGCGGCCACCACCGGGTGAAGTACACCTGGGATAACCTGCTCCTCAGGGACCCACTGACACCTGACAGATGTCACACTAGCTCCTGTATCCCTGAGAGCCTCCACCTCCCTACCGTTGACGGTCACCCACTGCTGGTACTTTTTAGAGTTGTCCGGCAGGTCGGTTTCTTGGTCTATCTCTCGGTCTCCTAAAGAGACCAGGGTCATCACTGCCAGCTCCTCCTTCCCACTAGGTATCAACTCCTCCCCAAGTTTACACTCACCAAACTAAGTTTGGGGGCGACCGGGGGTGTGGGGGCTTTCTGGGGGCACCTCAGGGCAATGTGACCATTCCCATTACAGTTGTAACACCTAATGGGGCCTTGAAAGGTACGCCCACCCTTAGGGGGTGGGGGTGCCCGGGACTGGGGGGCTGGGGAATCCATTGCAGATGAACTGTTTTGGGGCCCTTTAGGGAACTCCTTCTTGTTACCTGTGTCCCCCCCACTCTTCTGCTGGGGACCCTGTCCAACTTTGGCTGTGGTAACCACGATCCCCTTGTGGACCCTGGTGCTGGTCCAGCGGTCCGCCTCCTTAGCAAGCTCCCTGGGATCAGTTAACTTACTATCCAAAAGATGCTGGCGCAGCTCTGGAACACATAGACTGCTCAAGTGCTCCCAACTAATTAAATGGAACAACCCCTCATAATCAGTTACCTTGCTGCCCTTTATCCAACCTTCCAATGCACGCGTATACAGATTCACACACTCCACCCATGTACTGGACTCTAACTTTTTAAAGTTCCTAAACTTCTGTCTATACTGCTCTGGGGTAAGCCCATACCTGGGGCATAGGGCCTCCTTCATATGGGGATAGGTCATCTTGCCTGCCAATTCTAAGGGTGAGAGGACATCCCTCCCAGAAGCCTCAAAATGCTTCCCCGTCCCGCCCCCCAATCCTCCATAGGCACCTTACCCATCTTAAGAGCGATCTCATAGGCTGTGAACCACGCATAGATATCCTCCCCCCTCTGAAAATTCTGAACTATGTCCTTGGGGAGGTATACCCTAGGCCCATGAACTGGCTGTACGCTGCCACCATTTGAACCGGACCCCCACTGCTTAGCTTTTAGTTCCAGTTCTCTCATGCTCACCTCATGGGCCAGAAGTAACTTCTTTTCTTCCATCTGGGCCTTGAGCCTCAGGACTTCTAGCTCGTGTTCCGCGCTCTCTGATTCTCTTGAATTTCCTCCGGGGAGAGACCCCTGCTGGAATGGGTGCTGCCAGCCCTTGGGGCTGGTCCGCCTATTGGCAGATCATTCGCTCCTAAGCCATTCCCTGGTGGATTCGCCGTCTCTGCACCACCTGTCCCTGCGGCCTCCTTGGACTCCCACCAGACCTTTAAGGCTTCCTGCAGCTCGTCCTTTCTAGAGACGCTTTTAATGGAGCACCCAAAGTCTCTGCAGTTCTTCCTGAGAGCATCCTTGTGATAGGAATACAGATCCCCAATGTCAAAATACACTTCTCCCTTTGTACTGGTTTCCTTCTCACTTGGCGCCTTTTCACTGGGCGGTGACATGGTGCTTCACGGAAATTCAAAAATAGAACCAGGAGCCAATGATTCGGTATGTGGTTATGTAGGTCTGCACTAAACTAGTGGTGCTCACCAATCACTGTAGGTCAGGCGCAAACACACGTCCTCATCCCACCGCTACACCACCAATGTTAGAATTGGAGGTCCATACTTGGTAGGGCTACGGCCTCTGACCAACCAGGGACCCTCTCCTCTAGTCCAAGCAAGGTGGATGTACGTCAAAAGATAATCCCTGCTCACCCCCTTGGTAGCTTGGCAGAGCAGACAGGCTTATCTCCAGGGCAATGTGTAAAGTATTTGCGCCAACACTCACAGTAATTAGAGGGAACACCGCAAACGGCAACCACACTGGTATAATATAAAAATCATATTTTTATATGTTCTTAGGCAGACTTAAAACAGACATAAACCAACATAAAAATAGTCTTCTTAAAACAAAAGTGTTCTCCTTGTGGAAAGTGTTCTCACACAGTAAAAACGAGTCTGTTGCAAAAGATTTGGGCACCTCAGAATGCACCCCGAGCAGTCTGTGGATAAAAGGGACTGCCCCTCTCTTTACGGGGACACTCTGGTGCCAGTACGAGGGTGCGGGGAGGGGCTTAGCAATTGAGGATTCCCTCGCCGGCTGACACGGGCGAGGCACACACGCTGGGCCTCCCTCTCCCCCCAGGTGGACGCGCTTGCACTTGTCTCCCACTCGAGCGTTACCTGGGGGGGGGGAAGTGGCAGGCGGCTCGGCTCCCGGGTCTCGGGGGCGGGGGGGGCGGTATTCCTCCTCGCTCGGAGGGTGCGGGGAGGGGCTTAGCAATTGAGGATTCCCTCGCCGGCTGACGCGGGCGAGGCACACACGCTGGGCCTCCCTCTCCCCCCAGGTGGACGCGCTTGCACTTGTCTCCCACTCGAGCGTTACCTGGGGGGGGGGAAGTGGCAGGCGGCTCGGCTCCCGGGTCTCGGGGGCGGGGGGGGCGGTATTCCTCCTCGCTCGCTGGGGCAGTCCACGCTCCTTCTCGGGGTGAGGCAGGCTGCCAGCCAATCCCTGCGCGGCTCGCCGATGACACGGCGGCCCGCAAGCCAATCCCTTTGCGGCTTTCCGGTGACGCGGCAGGCCGCCAGCAATCACAGCCCGGCGATCTGGGCGAGCCTTCCCTTCACTTCGCGGCTCCCAGTGCCTGGTAGATCTCGATGTTGGGGGCACCTGGGGATGCCGAGTTTTCGCGAGCAGAGTCAGGGGCCCACGGTGCTTCTATTTAGTGGCAGGCAGGAGGACTCCTGAGCTCTGGCGAGGCTGTCTGTAGTTCGAGCTTGGGGAGGGAGGATACGAGCCCACGAGCTCCCGCAGCACCCTCTCTCCCTCTGCACTTCCAGTCACCAACAAGTCATTCCCCCGCACACAGCAAGAAGGGGGAGAAGGCGGTGACCACGGCAGAGTTTCTTTGTCCCTGGACTCTGGGGCCAGGAGGCTAGCTCTTCTTCTAGCCCTTGTAGAGTTCTTCTTGGCAGGAGGGGGACAAAGCACACAGCACAGTCCCAATGGTCCCTCTTAGGCAGGACAAGACAAGACAGCAGGTCAGCTTCCAGACACACAGCAATGGCAGCACTGTTCCTGGGGTCTTCTTACGGTGTCCTCTTCAGCAGGGCGTCTCCTCTTCGGTCAGAAGTAGTCTGATTCTAAAGTACACGGGTCTTTCCTTTATACAGAAAATTGTCTTTGATGCCTTTGAGGTTTTGTGATTTAAGCACGGGTCGCCCTTGTCCAGGCTCTGGCGGTGGGAGTCTCTCAGTCCTGGGGAATCTTCTCCTTTGAAGCTGGGAGGAAGGGACATCCGTCATCCAGCAGACAGGGGAGCCGGTAACTCAAGAGGCAGGGTACAGCCCAGCACCACTCTTCCCTCTAACCTTCAGGGCAGCCAGCTATCATCCCACCGCTGGAGTTTTCCCAGATCCTGTCACACTCCCTCCAACTCGCACACCCAGGCAGGCCCACAGGCAGACTGGACAGAAAAATAGTCACTTTTTAAAAGTGCTATTTTCAGACCCCACATTCAAAAAACACCCAGGCTAAAAGATGTATTATGAATTTCTGAGTCCTGAGAAACCAAGTTTGGATTCTCTATCTTGTTCCTGGAGGAAGATAGGCAGGTCCCCATGGGCCCCCACCCCCTCCATTCTGTCCTATGGGCAAGGTAGCCTTGCTACAGTGAAAAACGAATTTGGCAGTAGTCCACTACTGCAGCATGTCCCTTACATCTGTACAGGCCCTACTAGGAGCACCTGCACTTTGGCACTGATCAGCAGTGGCAAAGTGCCCAAAGCATCTAAACCAGCAAAACATTATCCAGCATTGAATCAACAACATAGGAGGTAGAGATTAGAAAGTCAGGGGAAACCACGCCAAGGATGCCAGGTCTAACAGGAACCATAAAACAGAGCACAGAATAATGAACATGCCACACCAGAGAATAGCAAGATACACATCTCTACTGGTGGTTTTGTTTTGATTTGTTATTAACTGTTTGTAGTTCAGGTGGCCAGCTTTGGTATAATGACGGAAGGTAAGTTGTTTCGTATTTCAATTAAAATTGTAAAATTTACAGTGCACTTTTGTACTCGGGTCCCAAGCCAGTTGACAACGTGCCCCCGACAAAGGTATTTGGAGATATGCCACAATAGGATGAGCAATCTAACATGCACAGTGAATTTTATACTGCTATCTATTGGTAGAAAGACAAAGGTGGCGATGACGTTCTTCTTTTGTGGAATGCAGTAGGGTTTTGCCATTTGAAAGCGAATACAAAAGTTGCTAGTTTGCTTTTTCATCCTCCATTATCTTTCTTATAAATCTTATTTCTTACTCGATTTTCTGATGAAATAGATTTTCTGTGTCTGTGATTCTTGCTCAGTTTCCTACCAGCTCCTCTTAGGTCCTCTTCCTCTGTGATGTGCTGATCAGCTCTGTTTCGGTAGATGTTTTAAATATTTGGAGGCATAAAATATGTAATTCAGAAAAGCGTTCGGGTTTTTGTGTCTTCCCGATTTTCGGCCTCTCCGAGAAAATACAAGCCTTATTGCAGGCATCGCGTGATCGAAAGTCGATTACCTCCATCGTCCAATCATTGAATAGCATTCAGTGAGTGGACGGTGGAGTGTGCACCAGCATAATTTCTCTCCCATTTTTCTATAAAAATGTGCAAGTTATCTCCTCTGACCCTTCAAAACTAGTTTTGATTTCCAAATTTATTGCACTGGAAAATTAGTGCCTGTCCACTTTTTCACCAAGGCCTTATTCTCAGGTCAGTTTTGAAAGGTTGACTGTGCCATAATAATTTCCAGAAAATGTAACCAGTTCATCCAAAATCGTTTGTGACCTGGAGGGCAGGGTGGAGGGAGCATCAAAGTGAGAGTTACTGCCCATTTTTGCCTCGAGGCATGGGCGGGAGTTCCTCACTAACATTTTCCAGAGCATTACCTTATCTTTGTCACAATTTCTACTCTGGATTTTAGTTATTAATGTTGAGCATTAATTCTTTGATTTCAATATTTTTTTTGTTGTTTTTTTACAAGATATAATCATCAGGGTTTTGTCGTTACAAGGTGGCAGCCCAAACTGGCTGTGTTGATGGTAGTACAGTTACACATTATATATGTATTCAACATTCTTTCACCTTCTCGAACCATCTCTCGCCTGATCGAACATTTCAAGAATGCGAGAGTGCATTCCGTGTTGTGCGGTTGCCTTGCCTTCTTCTCCCCCCTCAGGCGTTCACCTCTGCCATGTCACATACGGTATATCAAAAGCGCGCAGTTTAGGGCGCGGTTCGTTGGCGCACATCATTTACCTCAGAGTTGCTTCAGTCACTGACTGCTGCCTCCATGTTTTGAAATCTCACCTCCTTTATCACCGTCAATAGACTAATGCTCAAAGTAAATAAAGGCCTTGTGACAGATTTATACACTGCCTAAATGTGCTTCCTCTTCAAGGTTATACCTTCTTGAGAACAGCAGTGGCGGTTGGTGGAATTTTAAACTGGTGGGCGTTAGGATAAGGAATCAATAAATGCTAGCTATTGAGTGAAACAAACGAGTCTCACAGCAATAAGGGGGTTCTGGGGGATTCTCTTCCCGAGAAAAGTTTTTAAAATTGGTGTAGTTTGGTGCAATTTTCAGCACTATTTCTGTGATAATGGTCTAAAAATTCAGTTTTTGTAGGCATTCATAAAGGAAAATTCACAAACTATTTCAGAACATTTCTGGGGTGACAAGCAATTCTGACTTCTGAAGGGACCTAGGGTACAGAATAGAGAATTTATATAACTGGCCCAGCCAGCACAGTACTGCCAATGAACTCAATCTGGCTATTACCGGACCAGTTTGCTCCACTTAAGTGCTTGGAGCAAGACCTGAGGAAAATGGTTCGAGTCCTGAGCTCAGCTCGACATGCTTTGATTCTGGGTAAATCACTTAATCCCAATGTGCCAAAAAAAGGGTAATATAATCTGGTGCTCATGATAAAGCACTCTAATGCCCTTAGGCCAAATGTGCACTACATGAAACTGCAATAAAAAATATCTGATACTCTCAGTGTCAAGATGTATTGTGCAGGACACCTTATATGTAGCAGCTCCTGACTCCTATGCACAGAGTTTCTAAACAAGCATTGACTTCTTCACAGACCTTCCTCTATGAATCACATATATAGTGTGTGGGTTGCATTTTGCCCGCCCCTTGAGGCATCTTGTCAGGTGCTCGAGTCCTCCGGGTGTTTCCTGCTCAATTCCGGTTTTCTGCTTCAGAAAGTGGGCCTCTTTGAGTTTTTTGTTTTTACCTAGATAAATAGTATACCTATGTGGTCCTACTTATTTGTCACATTGAGCATTCTAAAGCAGTACATGAAGCTTTTTTCTATATACACCACAAAGTCTGAAGTGCTCACAGGAAAAAAAGTTATGAATCGACCCCATTAACGTCATGTGAATACATATACTTTTTGAGGGCCTCATTTATGAGAAGCTGTGCATCGCTGCGTGAAAACAGCAATGGGAAACTTCTCAGTGCACCCTCCTTGCGACACCTAGGATGCACCGTATTTAAAGTACGACGCATCATGTTGCAAGGCGTTACAGAAATGTCAGTATTACTGACGCATCCGTAGGCGTAAAAGTGGCAGATTGCTGGGGTGTGTCTGAAAACAGACGCAACTCTAGCAGTGTGTCCTTTCACATGTGTCCTTTCAGATGGGGCTTACCCCTTGTGAAAGGGTCTGTGTCACCCTTATGCCTGCCATGAGACAGGCGTAAGGTATTGACACATTGGAGTCCTAGAAGTGGCTCATAGATTTCACTGCACCACTCCTACGACCCTTTCTAGTGGGGAACCGCTCACGCTGCATACATTATACCTGACTCAGGTATAATGTAGTGCAGGGGTTTACAAAGTGACGCATCTGCCTAGATGCATCACTTCATAAATATGAAATAAGGTGGCGCATATTTTACTCTGCTGCTGCGTCATAAAAAGTGAGGGAACAGCGGCGCAAAAGTGTCGCAAGAGGTTTGAAAATCCGCCCTTGAATGTTTAGGGAAGCCTATCGGACACTGAACCATCTAAAAATAAATTATTCATGTGCTTCAGATTACTCTCGTTGCTGGTGACCATTTAAACGTGGAAGGAACTATCTTTCTTAAAGTGCTCACAATAAATAATGTTTGCTTTATCACTAAACAAGTTTTGAATACATTTTACATTTTGTGAAATAGTTTAATAAGTTGAAAGATAAAGTATAACGTCTTTATGAAGATGCATGCATAACCCGTCTTTTAGCAGATATTTGGTTAATAAATGTGAATAGAAGCAACATATTTTAAATTACTATGATGAAACATTTAGGTATATTATTCAGTCATACAGGACATGCACCCAGCATATGGAACTCTTTACCTAGAGAACTACGATGCAACCCCTCCTTCTCTCGCTTCAAAAATTCGGACCATTGTTAATTATCTCTCTTTATAGGTCTTGGCCATCCGTAACAGTTAGTTGTTGGTTTGTTTCTGCTGTTTTATTGGGTGTTTCTTTCCCTTCATCTTACTTTATTCTTATTGCCTCATACGGTTAATCCATGCTCTAACAATTTTCTTTGTTTATTTTTGTGTGTGTTTCTAAAAATCTAATATGTCTTGCATCCTATGTAAGCGACCTGATTATACTGTGTCCTCCAATCATGTAAAGCACTCTGATACCCTCGGGTCTAGCTAGCGCTATATAAAACCTATAAATAATAATAATAATAATTAATAACAGATATGTGATAATTATTGAAAACATGAATAATTTCCAAGTGTTGTCTTGTTTTTGTAATTTTTCAGGTGTGATAGGTATTTATTGCGCCTAACAGGTACGTTTTCTGAAAGTCATGGATATTACACAAGTTGCCTTCTGCTATATTTCTTAAAAACTCAGAATTAATGAAAGTATGATCCATTAATGTATTGATTAAAAACAACTTCTTCTCAGTTTCCATGTGATTTACATCTCGTGGAGATGAGTGCTTCTATGTTCTTTTAAGTTGTGCCGAATAATTTAGATTATTCCAGCCCCCCAAAGTCATAAAAATGACTTGGGGGCAGGTATTAATAATTTTTATGATATACTGAATTGACAAACAACTGTTGTTGTGCTCGTCTCTCAACTAAATATACAGCACCACCATGTGCCATAAGCCCCGGTGTTGACAATTAAGTGCCGGTGCTGAGCACTGGAAACCATCGGCTCAAATTAGGCACTGATCAAGATCATCATTTAGGGATTTATTCGCCCCCAATCTAACTACCATCTATTATTGAAATAGTCATAATATGGACTGTGGCATTTTGAGGAGATATTAGAATGGGAAACCACAGTTCCACATGCAACATTTGGTTTCACAAGGCTTGTGTTTTAGTGTACTGCACACACTGTACCCAGTAACAGAGCCACGGCCTGTTGAATGAAAGGACCAGGACTTCAGATAAACACCCTCTGAGACACTGTCATCTGGCTTCGGTATGTAACAAGACACACTGACAGTGTGGCCACACAATCTGTGAAAGAGAAGGGCTCACGGACTAATAGATGGAGTTTTCTCCTTGGTGAGTACCCTGCATTTTATTGGTGGTGTCACAGGATCAGCCAGTGTATTGATCAAACCAGGAGCTAGGATTTGTTCCCATACCCTGACCATTGCACTATCCTTGATGTGTAATTTAGGCTTACTAGACCTTTAGTCTGAAACCAAGATAGGTCCTTGATCTCGCCAGTAGCATATTCCAACAGGCAAATCCCTGACAGAAAAGTCTGCTTACTGCAGGTTCTAGAGAAAAAAACAGAGTTCAAAGCAAACATGATCACCTGTCCCTCAGCTTAGTCCAGCAGCTGGTAAAGGAAGTTGCTTTTTACCAAGAAGGAACCAACCTGAACCTACTGACTGGGTGCCTTTATTCACATGTTTGCCAAGTGCCATATTTGCCCACAGCTGAAGCCCCCAACTAGTGGTACTGATCCAGCGCTCTGATTGAAAAATGTGCTCATAAACGTTACCTATCACCTCAATACTCACCATTAATCATGAAACACATATAAAGGCCCATAATACCAATGAGACAATTTTTGAGCAACTGAATCCGGTGGTATGATTAATTAAACTACTCACATATTATTTACAATATTATATACAACTGCAGTTTATCTATTTTCACCATGGTTTAAAACATTTATTATTTATTAATCAGACCACTGAGGCGATCGGATCAACTGATGGAAACTAGATTATGAATAAACAAGACCAGCTTGTCATTTCAAATCAAATTTATTAACTTTATTTTTCATAAAGAAAAAGCATTTACGTTTTAAAATCTTTATTTTATAAGCAAAGAAGAAAGCAGAATTTAATAAGGAAATGAATTAAACTGACATTTTAAGCAAGTTCAGAAACATGAAATATTAGCAGAATAACAGTTTCCATTCCCTAAATCTATTTCCTTGTCTATTTCTCTCTTTACCTAGAAAGGAAAAATCATTAAAGTCTGCTGTCTCTACATGCGCCAAAGGTCCATCAGCATGTCACATCATTCAGGGATCGGAAAGTAAGAGTTTTTTCCCTGCTCATAGTGTCATAATTTATACCTTTCTCTCTAGCTAAACTTTCTACATTTTACATTCTTTTAAGCAAATCCGAGCTTTTCATTGGCTGTCCTCTGTCGATCTATGATAAAAATTTATTAGGTCATCTCCGTTTCTTGACCAAGTCCAGGCTTTGAATAAGCCCTATTGTCTTTCATTTCCACATCTTTCAGCTTCCTCAAGAAAGTTACTTTTTCCTCGAGTTTCGAACATTTACTTCCTAGCCTTGGCAGACACTTTTTGTTCCTGTCTTTGAGCTTTCTTTCCATGAGCACATTCAAACACGACCCAGAGAACTGCTTTTTTTTTCAATTTGCGATGACAATGAAGTAAAAATCTTCACAGCTACGCATGTGCAAAGACTTCACTCTGGACAAGCTTTCGTGTCTGCAGCTCTGTCAGCCATTTTCTGAACCACCTTTAGGCCTCACTTTGGAAACTATTATTAAACAAACACAAGACATCAATTAATTAAAGAATTGAGACCCATTCTGTTACCCACCCCCTTTGCTAAATTATCCTGTTAATTATGTCACATAGCAAAAAAGCACAAACAAGCAGCATTATAAATACTGACAAAGATAATAGACAAGATTAGTTTATTATTTTTTTCTTTGCATTTGCAACATAAAGTACATTAGTTTATCCCGCGTGTATTGATGAATGTATTCTTAAACTAAGTTGATTAGTAATTTCACCACATGCTTATTAATTTGATTACTGTTATGAGAGATTAACTTCACAAGTTTGAACAAAATCTTATTCTTCACCTTGCTCCATCAGTACCATACTGTGTTACCCTTTCTGTTAGAGCGGTTGGGGCTTCTGCATCATGCAAACTGTCCATGCTTTATCCACTCTCCACATCTGAGTGATTTGCACTTTTTCACGCCACATTCTTTACCATAATTTTACCTCCTCCCTGAGTAATTATGCGCCTGCACCATTCATACTGTATGAAGCCTGGTGATGTCTCTCAATTAAATGAATAGTGCATCTGCACCCAAATAACTGTACTGTAAATGTTAGATGCTTATGCATCATGCCATGTGATCTTCCCTTGTTTAGGTTTAAGATCTCTTTATTTGTTATTGTTATTGCAGTCAACAACTACATCCAGTGGCCGGTGGCTTTAAGTGAACCCTTAACATAAAAAGGGAAGAAAAAGGGGAAGAAAGTTGGATAGGATGTTAGGAATGGGGTATGTGTGTAGGGGCGACCTAAGGAATGAGTGATACACCAGGCATATATATATATATATATATTTTTTTTTTAAAAGATTTCACTTTATTAAACATGTTAACACTTGTTAAATAGTACAATACGATACAATACAATATATTTTTATCGTTGAATTAATAAAAATCCTTACAATAAGAAAGGTAAGATTAGCCAGTGTTTACAACACAGGTTACATTATAAAAACAAGAAAATAACAAAATTTTAAAAAAAGTTAAAACTAGAGCTCTACTCGGAACCCGCCCCCTCTTACGACATAGGGATTTATAGAGTGGGCTGGGGGTCACTGGCAAAAAGGTTAGGGGCAAGGCAATATGTGAAATGATCATTGGGAGGCCTGTAGCTGCTTTCTAATTTCCATCATAAATTTGAGACCCCGACAAGTCAGGATTGGAGATGAACCTCCCAGCCAGAAAATAACGGCCTGGCGACATGTTCTTATATTCAGGTTGTTCAATATGTCCCGTATAAAGCGTCTTCTGGATACCATAAGGCATGAGCAGACACAAAACAAATGAACTAGAGATTCAGTATGATATCCGCAGAGTCAACATTTTGGGCAATCATCTTGAGGTTTCCAGGAAGGTGGTAAGTCCTTGGATTCATGAAGGCCCATACGGAGGTTGATAAGGTATTTTTTTTAAATGCTGGCTAAAATGAGTTGCCAAATAGGCCTGAGGTTGTTAGAGTAAGTAAGAAGAAATGACTGACCAGGCATGACGTCGATGGGACAATGTTTGTTTGTCTTCTAGGACAGACTTCCTTTTAGCAATGGAATTTACAATTTTGCAGAAACTGGCTTGATCAACTTTTTTACTCCATGTTACTGGCAGATCGAGGTCCACCAGACATTTCTCCATATGAATGGCCCAGGGCTGAGTGGGATCTGTATTAATTCCTTGCCAACAAAGATTATTTAAAGTGTCTGGGTTGGCGGCACGAAGTTTGTGGCAAAATTTAACAAATGTTGACTTCGCCCTGAAGATTTGATTTTTAAGCCCGAATTCTAATCTCACCTGCGCTGGAGAGGAGCATTTAGGCAGTTTGAATACTTCTTTATAAATTTTGTTTTGTAGAGTATTTAGTAGGCCGGCCTTCCCTCCAAGCCATGTTACCAGCCCGTACGATAATGTGGGTAAAACCTGAGCGGCCGTTACTTTTAAAAGATGGGTATAATTTGGACCATCCAGTTTTTGCAAGAGACGCCTGTAACCGTAGATTAACGTCTGGGACTTAGCTTTTAACACCGCAGAGTGTTCTTTTTTTGAATTATCTTTGCCGATGGTGACCCCCAGATACCGATAATGCGGCTGTTCCCCTATTGCAAGGTGGTTACATGTCCAATTGTATTTGATTGATTTTCGCTCTACAAGACGTATTACTTTTGTCTTGTCTCCATTAAGTTCCAGATGTTCTTCGTCTAAGTAGAGTTGTAGGGCATTTATCAGCCTTTGCAGCCCGATTGGAGTTTGGCTTAAAAGGACAATGTCGTCTGCAAACTGAATGATTGGCATTGAGGGGTTGTAGAGATTCGAAGCATGACTTACAACTTGACCAAGTTTTTTCCCTAGATCGGCGAGGTATAGATTAAATAAGCATGGAGCCAGGACACAGCCCTGTTTCAGTCCGTCCTCAGTTGGAATTTTT
Organism: Lissotriton vulgaris; assembly: GCF_964263255.1. NCBI lineage: Eukaryota > Metazoa > Chordata > Amphibia > Caudata > Salamandridae > Lissotriton > Lissotriton vulgaris. The sequence goes on along the minus strand of NC_141698.1, from coordinate 202,532,899 downwards.
GACATGAGACTTGTGCCCTGTCCTTGTTTAACCCTTGCCCAAGTGTCCGTTTAAAGGAGCATTAGTGAGTTGAGAAGGTTTGTTGACAGTCCCCACTACAGGCGTACACCAGGCATATGATACAGTAGCTTGAGGGGGGACGGGAGCCAGGTTGAGAAAAATCTCCCTCTACCACTCTAGGTGGATTCATGGTCAAGGTGGGTCAAGCAAAGGGAACGTAAATATGTTAGGCATGTCAGTTCTCTAAATTCATCCGAGAGGTATCGGATTCACAGCCCGGACATGTCTTGTCAAACAAGGGTAACAAATGGATCGCTACTGCTGTTAAAGTCTCTAATCCCAACAGTACCCACAATTTGTAGAGCCAATCAAAAAGGGTTGGTACCACCTCCGAGTGCCAGCTTGAAAGCACAAGTTGTTTGTCAGCCCCCTGCACCAAGGAGATGGTGAGTCCCTTTGCAGACTTTAAAGGTAATGTCAAGGGATTCAGTAATCCTTGTAAAACGTAGCTGGGAATCATAGGCATATCTGTGTCATATATTTCACCAACTGCAGCCAGCACCTCTTGCCAGAAGAAACTTATCTTAGTGCATTGCCAGAGAATATGAGTGAGGGTACCTTTCTGTCCATAGTGCCGCCAACAGGCATTGTTCTTGTTTGCTTTCCACTGGGCAAACCTAGCTGGGGCAAGATACCAATATTGTGCTATCTTGAGAAACATTTCTTTGATAGAGGTACTGCTTTGGAGGATATCGTTCCATTCTTTGCCAGTGAAGGTTCGTTCACATTCTGCCTCGCACCGTCTCTGCACAGACGTTTTTACTGATGTCTGCAGTGTGGTGAGAAAGGCATATATGTCAGAAAGAAGGCGCTTATCGGGCGAGCAGGTGAGGAGCCACCTCTCGAATAGAGTGAGTGGTCTACTGGCGGGCGGACAAACTGGAGGCTGGGACAGCCAGTGACGGATAGCTATTTTTAGACAGAGCATCCTTGGCACGTTTTCCCCTGTCGTTTTGCCTCTTCTTCCTGTATTTTTGGTGTGTGATGGATTTAATTTTTGCTGGTCTAGATGGACAGTTTGGACAAAATTGCCCATTTCAATGGCTGGCCAGATAGCAATAGCAAAGATGATTGTTTTACCCAAATTACTATACTTGTTTGTTAATCTACCCATACCGCTAACCTTGGTATTCTTTAAGCGAGTACGATCCAACATGGTTTCCCTGATCTGGGTGGAAAAACAATCTAGAATATCCTGGGATCTTACCCTACCACTACGCCAGGGGGCGGGGGAGCACCCGTCTTTCACTTATATGCCTATTGCGCTCAAGCCTAATGTATATACTACTGGATGTATCCGACTCCATATCAATCCCATGTCGTTGTGGCACTAGATAGAAGCTTCCCCACTACATACCACAACCTACCAAGCTTACAGACATCCAGGAAGGGAGATAAACATGGTTGAAACTCTGAGATGGGCATGGGATGGATTGGGGAAAAGAAAAGGTCTTTCCATACTGTGTATGTTCCATCCATTCCACTTGCACACAATCCCCATCTTCCCCCAATGCAGGATGGTGGAGCAAATAGTCAGGCATGCAGGCTCAACGTTACACATTTGCAGACGTATATTCTGGAGAATAATTTATTGCTCCATCCCAACCCAGAGGAGACATACTTCCAAACCTTTCAGACACTCTTTTATATTATCAACTGCATGCTATATGCCACAAGTTACATAATACATTTCTGACACCAACTCCTACTCTTACCTCATTAGAACACATACTAACCGACCCATCTCCACGTAAGCTAATTACGTACCTTTACAATATCACACAGCGAACATTGCTGGTAATTAAACCAAGAGCACTGGAGAGTTGGAAATAGATTCAGGAACCACTTGTCACGGATGAGAAGTGGCTCTACTGCTGCGAGCAGTTGGAACACCTTTCCCCTAATTACAGGCTAAGTCGCATTCACAAACCTTTTGACTGCCAGTTTACAGTCCCACCTTATGGATCAGGGAAGGACATTGACTGCAGTTAAGGTAATAGTTGTGGCAATGTGTTAATGCTGTTCAAACTTGTATTTATGGTTCATTGGTGTAAAACCTTTATTATAAGGGTGAACGCTCGCAGTAAATGTTGTAAGCACTACCTACAGTGGTTCCAGTATAAAGGTTTGTACACACGTTTTCAAAGTTTAGCAGTATGAGGCTATGTATAATGCTGCCAGAATGCTCTCTAATTAGATGCAAATATTTGCAGAAGCTTGAAAGAAAGATTGATGATTCTTTGATTTCAAAATAACATGTTGACAAAAAAATGTAAGTAGGAAAAAAAACATTTAGCTAAACTGCTGTAAACTTTTAGGTACTATTTCTTTGCAGCATCATTTAGTAAAATGTGTTTATGTATGCTATTATTTCCCATAAATACTCATAATGGAGAATCAGTGTAACTATTTTAATAAGATTATGGGAAACCTCAAAATAAACAAGCATTGGCAAAGCCAGTAGGTCTGAAGTTGCTGGTCAGCACTTTGGTTTTGTCAAAGCGTGTCTTGTTTAGGCATGGTTTTTATAAAACCTAATTTGTCTGGGAACAGTTTGGCCCTCAATTACAATAAACAATGGCAAAAGCACAAAAAAATTCTTAAAAAGCACACATTGTCACAGTAGTTCCTGTCAGTGAACAAAGCTACTTTGTGTGCCGATATGCTCCTTGTGAAAGAGCAGAATACTGTCACTCACAGTGAAGCTAGCCAATAGAGGAAGAGAGAGAGAGAGACAGAATTTTAATAAACACAAAAGGTCATGGTTAATGCCAGACCTACTTAGGGGACCAATTAATAAAGAAAGTCTCAAAAGTGCATCCACTGTATGTTTCCTAGCATTAAGTGCAAATTTAGGGCTTTCGTGAATACACAAGAATTTATAAAAGTAGGCCAAGAAATAGTACTCCTACATACAACACATACAGCACAGCACATTGGTTTTTGGTTCAACTAAAAAATTGGTAGTTAAGGTAAAAAACTCTTTGATGTATTTTAGTGGCTTGCCGAATTGCCTCAATTAATGTCTGTGGGTTGAATGATGTTTATAAAAGGATGCGGGCAGCTGCGCTTCTTAAAACAACGCGGCTGGATCTTGTTTGCCTGCAGAAAACCCACATAGAGGGGGGAAAGGGATTTCTGTTGGAGCAGCTAGGGTTCTCATTGTTAGCCATGGGTCCAAGACCAGAGATGTGGCTATTTTAGGCAAAGGGAGGGATATTTCGGTAACTAAAAAGAAAGAGGACCAATTTGACATTATAGTTATTTTAATGAAAGGCAAATCCCCTATAGCACCGGGATCCTACAGGCCTATCACTTTCATGAATTCTGATGCAAAGATTTTTTCTGAAATTCTAGCTAAAAGACTAGCTAGGGTAATCGATGGTATGGTCAGTCCTACACAACACGGGTTTATACCAGGGAAGGGCACTACTCAACACGTTAGACAGGTAATTACTCTGTTTGATGCCACAGGAGTCCCGGGGGACCCTATCGCAGCTTTATTCCTAGATGCGGAAAAGGCGTTCAATAGAGTCTCTTGGGACTACCTGTGGGCGGTAATGAGATGGTAAGGGTTAGGGGAAGGGTATATCCGGGCGGTCCAGGTGCTGTATAGAGAACCCACAGCCCGGATTAGGATTAACGGAGGATGTACTGCCTTGGTGCAGATTAACAGGGGACCAGGCAGGGCTGCCCTTCCTCACCACTGCTATTCGCGCTATACATGGATCCTCTATTGCGTAGGCTAGAAGCTAACCCAAGCATCCCCTCTTTAAGTATAAACGGCAAGGAATTTAAGATGCTGGCCTACGCGGATGATGTGGCAATTGTCACACCGAATCCTGCCCTTGCCATCGGTGAGGTTGAATTGGAAGCTCAGCAGTTTGGTCAGGTTTCAGGCTATAGGCTCAATAAGGCCAAGACCCAGATAGTCAAAAGCTCTCATACTGTTTGCAATGATAGTCTCGTAGTTAGCTCTGCAGTTTATTTAGGGGTCAAGATCTCTGCAGATCTAGACGGGGTATTGGAACGGAATATGGTACCCCTAATGGCTAAAGTAAGATCCGATCTAGAGAGAATGCACAATCTCCACCTATCATTAGTAGGCCGCACAAATATTATCAAAATGATAATTCTACCTAAAATTCTCTATTTATTCAGGGCAATACCATTATTTTTTTAGGCTAAATGGTTTAATGGATTAGAGTCAGTCCTGAACAGATTTATTTGGGCTCATGGCAAAACAAGGATGGCATACAGGTTTATTACCCTCCCTAGGGCTAGAGGAGGATGGGGGGCCCCGGATTTCAGGATGTACTATTGGGCCGCGGCCCTGCAGTATATGCAAGGCCTGATTGGAGACGGGGGATTGGATCCTAAAATCAAGTACACTTCCACCGATGTTTATGCACCGATATTGGGGGCAGAGACGGAGAATTGCTTCCTTAATTGTACTAATTCTTCCTATTTTAAAAGAACAAGGTTTAAGACAGTTTGGGCCGCCCATAAAATTTGGGCTGCTTTTCTGAATAAATTTGGGTTGGGGAGGTTCAACAGGTATAGTCGTTTGTTTAAAAATAGGTCCCTACCAGCAACGATCTTCTCGGATTCGGTTATGGCAGATTGGGCAGGAAAAGGAATCGTGAAGATAGGGGATGTGCTGGGGCCAGGTGGGGTTCTGCAGTTCATGGATCTAGAGACTACATTTCGCATTGACCGGAAGAGCTTCTTCAAATACTTACAGGTTCAGAGCTTCTTGGGCAACAAACATCGAGGGGCTGCAGGGTTTAACAACAATGGTATTTTGCATAGTATAGAAAGGGGAGGAGATTGCACAATCCGCAGTTTCTACGCAGTTCTTGCAGCAGCCAAATCAGATGACCTGGAGAAGTATGGAACCAAATGGGCTGGCAAATTGGGTATCGAGATAGGTTGCTTTCAAGATTCTTTAGACTTAGGTCGCTCTGTACTATGCTCAGCCTCATTACAGGCCCAGCACTACAAGACACTATATTCTCTCTACTTCACCCCGGCAGGAATAGCTCAGTGGGGAGGTACCTCAGGGACCACTTGTTCACGCTGCAATGTACCAGAGGCAGACATAATTCACATATTCGCCACCTGACCGGACTGTATACACTTATTAGAGATATTGAACTTTTTCTTGACCGTACTTTAGGGATCAGTACCACTCTCACCCCACCCTTGATACTACTAGGGGTTAGCGCAGGTTTGGATGGTGCCCATGGGGAGTTTCTATTTGTGGCCATGGCAGTTTTGAGACTTTCTATAGCCAGGGCCGGGCTGGATAAAACACCACCTGCAATGCAACAATGGCTTGCAAGCCTTCTGGCTGTCTATAATTTAGAAAAGGGCATTTACGCTGTGGTAAATAACATATTACCCTGTCATAATTTCTATAACTAACAAAGGGTCATGCATTCCCAATAGTGGTACTCACCGGGAAGCAGAACTTGAAGGCCTCGGAAACTTGATACTGCGCATGCGCGGAACAGGTGGACCTTCGGAAACCTCAGACCTTGATCTCTCACGGGTTGGGCTCTGGTTGGAATGATCCGCGATCCTCACCGCCTCGTGTGGATGCCTGGTCGCAGTCCGTCTCCTCCGTGGGCCTGAGGGAGTAAGCGGGAAGCCCCGCTGGCGTGCACTTTGAAGTCCGTCACGGCTGTAGAAGGGGGAAAGGGCTGGACCTACATCTCCGGCGCGTGGGGAAGGGGATTTGTTCCTATTCGGGCGCCAGATTTATGTGGTAAATAACATATTACCCTGTCATAATTTCTATAACTAACAAAGGGTCATGCATTAAATGAGAGGCAGAGTCCGTGGTGTCCGATTCAAAAGGGCTTTATTTCAATAACTCGAGTTAGGGGAGAATCGGTCCCATCACCAGTAAGGCTCAGGAAGGGTCTTCTAATCTTTATTCACAGAGTACAATATTTATACATTCAATTCGTACATAGGGTGGAGCGCTCCAGGCAGAGCAAGAGAAAGAGAGATAAGAGCATGTAGGCGTGCATGAGGGCGTACATGTGGGCGTTTACTTGAGGAGTCATAGGTGAGTCATAGGTGGATACATGGAGGGGGGTTGCATGGCCAGCTGGAACTTTGCCCTACTTGTGTGCGCAACTTGATCATGACGTATAATTGACGTGTAACTGGGGGGAACTGACTTACGGTCTGGTAGGGAGGCCTTCAGTGTCAGGGCGACCAGAACGTCTGGTATTATCTGATATCTTAAGTCCGGGGATGTATTATCTGAAGCAAAGGTCGCTCATCACCAAGAGCCAGTGTGGGCATATATTTCTTCGTTCATTGCGTGGGGGCCTTGAGCTTTCTATGGACGCGAGCTCTGCAAATCACTTACACAGAGACAGAAAGGCTAGGCCCTATCTCTGCAGACGGGTTCTGTTTACCTTCTTCACCAGGCAGGAATGTGATTCTGTAGAGCAAGCAGATAACTGTTGTGCAAAATACTGTCTTGGCACCCCGTGCTGGGCCTCTCTCGGCTGAGCCAAAAGTATGCGAGGTCAGGGATACGTAACAGCAGCTCTCAGAGTGTCTGGAGGCCTGAAACCCTAATTCGGAGACTGGCTCAGGCTGAGCCACAAAATGGGTTCATCTCGATTTTAAAAGTGCACAATGCAAACACATGGGCCTCAGTGCAAAATTAACGTTTCTTTCATGGAAGACTTGGTGACTGACATCCCAATGTGGGACCTAAATGCAGAGGCCTCATTATTCAGGCCACAGAGGGAAAATGCATGTGTGACATGCACATACACTAAACATTGGGGTACACAGAGGGGACATATTGGCCATGTAAAATTTATTTTTCCTCAAAGCTAGGAAGGGCAGGAGGGCGAGGGTGCTCGGAAAGAAAATCTGGGAACCAATCCAGAGATGGAAAGAGGGTATGTCGGAGGGCTGAATATATGCAATAATATATAGCTTGTGATCTGACCTTATTTCTATTTTGTGTATAAGATCTGCCCATAAGCAACTATATGTTTGGTTTATGATTCTTTTTGGTGTTATTTATTGTTATGATTTACTGTACTGTGTTGTATGTGAAAAACTTTTTTCAATAAAAATATTTTTTTTAAAAAGAAATAGTACTCCTAAAAATATTTGTGAACTGCATTTTAGCTTGAAAAAAAGCATATGTAGATTTGCTCATGCAAAAATTTGTTGAGAGTTTACAAGTTCACTTTCCCTCCAAACACTTTTGTTTCAGCCCTGGAAGAGGTTTTACGTCTGCCATTCTCAGGAGTGAATTTCCAACCTTTCTCAGTATGGCAAAAGATTAGAGAAGAGTTGGTGAAATCCCTTAAAACATGCAAATTAAAAGGTTTGCACAGACTCATAATGGCATTCCCATTATGTAGATCTGCCGAAACGTGGCAAAATAAGGAAATTACTAGTATTCAAACCCTACTATGGTATGAGCCCCAGCATAATCAGGGAGGCTATATCACAGCTCTTACATAATGAGACTTCTGCTATAACTTGGCGCCACATTACATGGCACAAAAGGGACAAGTGAATTTGTTACAGGACAAGTAGACTTATGAAGCAACCGGCCCCATGGACAAGTAGATATTTTATTAAATTTCACACCCCTGTATGGGTCTCAGAGCAGATGCTAATTGCTGGAGATGCCATACACCACAAGCCACATTCCTTCATTTAGATTAGCAATGCCCACCAATAGTGATAAATTGGGGTAAGGTGAAAGACACTATTCTAGATATGAATGGGAGGGTATTGAGGCACGTGCCTCTGGTGGGCATACTGGGCTATGTAAAAGAAGCTTCCCCTGCAGATCGCGCCTCCTTGCTGTGCAGTTGATGGCAAAGTGCAGAGTGGCCATACATTGCAATAAATGCTCCGCAGCTTCAACTAACACCTGAGTAAATGACGAAGTTAACGTGGCTTACCATTCTCACACAACCATTAACAATGAATGCTACATGTTGCTTATAAATGTTCATGACCTGAAACCCATACTTGTATACACTCTCGTATTATGAGATCCATGTGACATTGTGCCGCTATTCATAATATTACTGACTGTCCTCATATTTTTGTCAAGATGTGATGTTGGGTTAAAGCTTGCACATGCGATTCCATTGTTTTCCCCCGTTCCCCTCCCTATTTTTGTTTTCTTTATTACAAGCCCTGCTGCTTTCCATTACTCTGCAATTATATAGAATATTGTACAGCTCTGAAAACCCCAATAAAAAAATTTTTAAAAAGATTTCGACTCGCACTTACAAGCTTTTACTGTTAATGTAAGGTTGCTCCCACACTGGGCGAGGCTCTGCAAGAATGAAGGAATTAACCCCTGGGCTAGCGGAAGGCTCTGTAAGTGTCTCTGGCGCACTTGCTCGCTCTTGCTAAACCTGTGTTTACTGGAGGAGGCTCAAGGGCTGGGTAGTGACTCAACCAGCTGTTCCTGGAGGGTAGGGATCTTCCAGGGTGGACAGGTTCTGCTAGTCAGGCATGCTGGAGGCCAGGCACTTGCCCTGCCCATTATAAGAATGCCCGATATGTGGCTATATAACTTCAAGCCACCAATACACAACTCACACGTTTGTCTATAAAGTGGCTATGATTCCTAGAAAAAAACAATATCCAATGAGGTTTGCTCGCACATGGGAGTAGTTTTACACATTTTAGGAATTCACAAAACTTACTTGGGTTACATCTGAAGTGTTGGGCCAGCCAGTCGTACCTTTTCTGGCGCAAACCTAGAAAAAAAAAGTATTTTCTAGCTTTGGTGCAGGCATTTACATTTTTTTTACTGTTCACATTGTACAAACACACTGTGGGTCAGGTTCACAAACATGTTGCTGTGAGTAGGCGTGAGTTACTCTTGCAGTACTCCTCACTTGCTACTGGATTAATCCGAGAGTGCCCAAAAAGCAAGTTACAGCTAAATCTATGAATCGGCTCGTTATGAAATGCTAACACCCTTGTCCAAGGCCATAAACATTTTCTCTCAACAGGGGAAATATCTTTCCAGTGTAAGTAGTTCTTTCCCTACAGGACTAACCCCCACATGCATCAACCTATTTAGGAAGTGCAAACGGTGCAAATCGGTAAATTCGGCCGTTTGCACTTCCTAAATAAGTTTTTGGGATGCATCATGCATTTTTGTGAAATTCGCTATTTTTAGCGATTTCCAAAAATGCGATTGCTTTTAAGGAATCGCAAATTTGCGATTCCTTAAAAGCAATGCATGATTGTTTTTCTAATTGCGAATTAGCAATTAGGAGGTGCAAATTACCACGAGGTTGAACCTCGCGGTAATTTGCGAAAAGTTTTAAATATGCTAAAAAATGCATTTTTTAAACTTTCATGTTTCAGACACACATGTCCTTAGGACATGTGTGTGTGAAACATGCACTTCAAATTACATTTCTGGGGTGCAGGGGGGGGGTCCTTTGGACCCCCCTCTGCACCCTTGGAATGCATTAACAAATTGCGATTTTCAAAAAGAAAATCGCAATTTGTTAAAGCCTTCCCATTGATCCCTAGGGGCCTTTTGACCCATAGGAATCAATCGGAATTGCGAATTCGCACTTTGGAATTCGCATAATATTTGCGATTCGGTAAAAATTGCGATTTTTACCGAATCGCAAATATTTTGCGAAAATATACATGCATCCCATTTTGCGAATTCCAAATTGCGATTCCCTATTTTTCGCAATTTGGAATTCGCAAAAGGCCGGGATGATGCATGTGGCCGTATATATTTTGAGGGTGTTCTGTGCCCCTGTGCCTCAAGAGAAAGGGCTTCACTCCTCCCTTTGAAAGGAATATCTGAATATTTTCATGGTGAGAACTGGTAGGAGAGAAACTGATGAATATTCACAAATTAATTTGTTTGTTGAGGTTCACGCTTTAAAGGCAAACAACGGCTCAGAAAGCCCGGCTCTTCCAGTGTGGAATGTACACTTGTATAATATCATAAAGTGATGGGCAATGTTATGTGTGTAAAATTGTTCGGTGACTTCAAGATCACCTTATGTGTTTGTGTGAAACTTATATCACCTTATGTGTTTAAGTGACAAACACACAAAATCGTTGGGAATTAGGCCAAATTTTGGGCTTCTATTTGTGATCCAGGTCACTAAGATTCAACACTTCAAATAGACAGTTATAAATTGGTGAAGAAAGAATTAGCCGTTCACATAATACAAAAAAATCACACAAAAACTGACAAAAATATTGCAAATTTGTTTAATTTATGCACATAATTTTCCCCAAAGGTTAGGTACACATACATTTCTTTTGTGACAGTGACTTTCAATTTTAAAAAAATGTATTTTGAGTATCGCCATCACAGTCTACATATATTATTTCCATCAAATAATGTATATAAAATACGAGTGCAAAAATCGCAATTAAATTGCATAAAATAGATATATAAATGTTCTTAGTAAGACGTACACATAACACAATAATATGAAAACAATAGCTCATTCCCGTCATGCTTATTTCCCTACACATTAGATATTGCACCCTGTCTTAACTTCCTTGTACTCAACCGAAACTGAGACACAGGGTACAGATGAATATGTTTACCTGTCCACTGAAGAAGCAGGGGAGCTGGCACCTCCTTTACCTGGACAAAGCATTTAGATCTAGTCTGTGACAGCAGGCCGCAGACCTATCAACTATGCCAGTGCTTCTTTATCCCCAGATGTCCGCTGTACATGTGGAATGTTTTTTCTAAACGCAAAAGAAGAATCATTTGAAGAGGGCAAATAAGGGAGAGACAGGGAGAGCAAGAGAAAATACAGGTAGATGCATCAAGCATTTTTGCGAGCGCAAACGGTGCAAATCGCAAAATTCGTCCGTTTGCGCCTGCAGAAATGGCTTTTGAGATGCATCAAGGGTTCATGCACTCGCAATTTAAGAATTCGCAAATAATTGTGAATTCTCAAATTGCGATTGCATTTAAGGAATCACAATTTGCGATTCCTTAAATGCAATGCATGAACCATTCCAAGATTGCGAATTCGCAATCTGGGGCTGATATTTACCTTCGTGGTAAATAGCAAAATCTTAGAAATAGGCACTTTAGTGCATTTTTCTAAGTTGTATGTTACACACACACATGTCCTTGGGACATGTGTGTGCGCAACACCAGTGAACATTACCATTTCAGGGGTGCAGCAGGGTGTCCTTTGGACACCCTGGCACCCTTAAAATTGCGGCACTTTTGTAATTTAGCGAATCACAAATAAGGAATCAGTAGAAATCGCAAATAATATTGCGATTCCTACATGCATCCCGTTTTGCGAGTCTTTAATAGCGATTCCTTAAAATTTGCTATTAAGGACTCGCAAAACATAACTTTGATGCATCTGGGGATAGTCCTTTATCCACTGCAATGGAAGGTCTGGATATCTGCAGTGGAAGGATATAATGTATCCAATGAAAACATAGTGAGATTGAAATGCTCCTTGAAGCCTTCCAATTAGGAGCAGGGTACCTGGACAGAAAAGAAAGCCTTCAAATCATGAGCAGAGGAGGATGTCCAAGCCGCTAGAGGAAGGACACAGCGCCTGCACCAGATATCAAGCAGCTCCACTACTCTGGGCACCAATTCCAAAGACTTAGGGCCTGATTTAGATCTTGGCAGACAGAAATGCCCTCTCCAAATTAGACTGTCCTGCCTTTAAGGGCAGATTTTGCCTCACATACTGCAGTATGCCTTTTTGACGTGGGCCTCATCTCAGGATACCATGTTCTCAGGTGAATGTCATATGTACCCAAGCTCCAGATTTTCAGCCAACCTTTCGATATGCCAGAGCTGGGACTTGGCATGCTCCTTAGTACACAGTCACCGACATGCTGTAGATAGATATTAGCATGCACGTTTACCCAGACACTGATCTAAAATACTACTGATTTTATGGGTCACATGCACTTCAAATGAGTTACATGCACTGCAACAGCTTCCAAGTCCAAATTAAAAAATATATCATGTATGCTTGGGCGGAGCTTGGGGCCAGATGTATCAAAGGGTTTTACCCATTCTGTGTCTATGGGAAAATGTGTTCATACATATGGCCCTTGATGAGGCAGCTTTTGCAAGAAGCGCTTTTCAGTCACACTATTCTGATGGCAGTGTGCATGTGCCCACATTAGGGCTCCACGCCACTTACAGCCTTGGCATTCCCATGTATGCCAACACTCTATCCTACAAAACTGAGCTACTGAACTTGCACATTTACCTACCTGGGGACGCCATGACCCATTAGCGACATACCTAATCTCCAGGTAATCAAAATGCTTCAACCATCCAAAGGGGCTTTATTCAACAGAAACCTCTTCTTGTGATGTTCCAGGAACCTACAATCATCACTTTACGATCCTGTCCATTGATTACCGACTTCTTATGAATACATTACCACATACGAGTCTAAAGAAGAGTATTTTATTTATTTTCTAGCAGTTCTATATACTACACAAAGGGCATCAGAGTGCTTAACAAATGTCCCAGTTATTAAAGATTCGAAAGACAGTATTACAATTATTAATCGAAGTGTACAATATTAGTTTAGGCAAACGTTGTTAAGCAGCAGTAGGATCAATACATAGGTACATTCACAGGAATTTTGTTTAGATTCAATAAAGTCAAACCGATCAGACAATCATCAGGTTTTGTTTACCAATAGAATGATTTATTTTTAGGAAACAAGACATATGCCATTATATGCCACCCAATGTAACTATATGCCCAGGTACTGTTTACATACTAGTCAATGGCATGATGTGTACCAGGTACCCACCATTTACGTGCCAATGTAGCTAGACCCTCAGTGCCTGGATACCCTCACAGGTGTCGAGTCACACTTTAAAAATCCAGCTTGATTGATCGATTGCACATTTGCCAGTCAATTCCATAAAGTTGTAGTTTGTTCCCTTTCGAGCCTACTTTGGTTCTCCCTTAGTTTGGTTTTTCTTGCCCCTGCTCTGCATAGCCACATATAATACACTTGTTTCTCAACAATGTTCTGGGAAAATGCTGTACATGTTGTTATTCGGGGATTCTTCCTCGGATTTAGTCTGCACATCTTGTACAATGTTGCTCCGAATACATAACAACATAGTGAACATAGTGTAATGTTAGACACAACACACCGCAAGGATGCATCTTCCAACACAGTTGTTTTATCATATAAACTGTGCCCCGTCCTCTTGGGGGGCTAGAGAGGATGATTCTGGCAGAGAGGACTGCTCTGGAACAACCACAGTGCCTGACATTCCGCCCTGCGTAAACTAGGTTTACACTCATGATGCAGACTGCCTAACTACATACACCAAGTAGGAAATATTATTCCAGTCCCAGATATCGCAAATACAACCTTGTGCTCACACAGTAAGGGTAGATTTAGCCAGATTGATAATTTGCCATGGTTGGGATGTTTGTCCTATACGCTCTGCTAGTAATGCTAATTACTTTGTTTAGATGCATCTGTCTAATGATTGTAGCACATTTGCCACATAATAGGCTAGGGATAAGATTCAATTAATGTATTGTAAACTTCCTTCGTGTCTCTCTTGTATTTACCATGGGCATGCATGTGATCGAGTATCTAAAAGGGAAGATCTTTTTCCACTGACTAGAGGGTAGTGTTTGAGGATGCCAAAATCACCTGCTACTCTTGGATGGGTAGGAGTTCATGTGATGCACTGTGAGCTAGTCAGGATTTGGGCCGACAGGTACTGACATTGTAGAGAGACTGAGTCCCTACATTCTAACATCCTGTCGTCCTAACACACAGTTTTGCTTTAGCAGCAGAATCCGTGCAACAAAGTGATTTAAGAATTCTGCATATGTCAGTTAATTCCACAGGGAAACACAGGCATGTACCTTATGCCAGTCACTGCCACATAGTTTACCTGGCATACCCATATTTCAGTCAATGTCATGATGTGCCCTAGCTCTCATCCATATATAGGTCAATGCCGTGATGTCACCATGGTGTAATACATATACCAGTCTATGCATGGTGTGCCCTCGGTACTCAAATATGCCAGGCAATAACATGATGCTTCCTACATACCATACCTATGTTCGTGCTTCCTCAGTACCATAATCTGCCTTGGTATCCATAGATGCTGCTCAATGTCACAGTAAGCATTAGAAACCCCAATATACAATGCAGTGGCACAATGTGCCCATGTTATCATCCATATGCCAGTCAAAGTCACGATGTGCCACAGGAAACCCTTGAATGCTACTCAATGTCAAAACATTCCCCAGATACAATGAGGGGTAACTCAATGTTATCATTTGTTAAAGATAATGCCCATATGTCATTCGAAAGCAACAAGTGCCCGGGGTATTCATTGCATGCTGGTCAATGCACAAATGTTCTACAGCATCCCCTACATGCAAATGAGTGGAATGATGTACTCCAGGTATCATTAATATTCAAGCCAACACAATTATGTGCTCCAGGTGTTTCCAGTATAGATGTCCAAGATAGGTTGGAGTATTACCCCAATATATCATTCAGCGCCAATAGGTACACCAGTTATCTCCTCGTGTATCTGTTTATCCCATGATGGGCAAGGTATCCTGAAATGTCATTAGTGGTATGTATGCCTGAAGTTTTACCACACAGGCTTTTCAGTGGCATGCTGTGAAGAGGTATAGGTGATGTACCGGCCACGTGCATTTGGGCAAAGTAGTCTCAAAATGCTAGCTCATGCCTTGACATTCAATTCTAACATACACAAGGGAACAGCTGTCAGTTAGCCCACACGTACAAAGCTGCAAACATATCCCTAAACATATACATATACAAACTAATCTTACAGGCACCCCATATATTAGCCAATGCCATGTTGCGCCCAAGATCTCCATATTATGACAGCAAATGCCATGATGTGCTGCAAATATCCCTCAGATGAAAGTCAGCACCCTGATGTGCGACCCATGTCTCTCATTAGGCAGTCAATGGTGTGTGGCGTGTGTGTACGCGTGTGTATGTGTGTGTGTGTGTGCATGTTTGTGTGCGTGTGTGTGTCTCTGTGTGTGTGTGTGTGTGCGCACTCAAATGTCAGTTGACGCTATGATACAGAGCAAGTGTCACCCATAAGCCAGTAAACGTCATGATGGGGACCATATTTATATATTACTTATATTACAGCCAATGTTATTATTTGAATCAGGTACACCCATATATGCTTACCAATGCCATAATGTATGCACATATCCCTCATATTCCAATCAGTTCTCTTGCATAGCTTAGGTATGCCCTGAATGCCAGACAAGGCATGTATGTGTCCCTCATATGCCTGCTTATGGCAACATATGCCCAAACAAATGTCAGTCAATGTCATGATGTGCCCCACATAGCCTACATACCCCCACACACAAATGAATGGTGTCCCCGGAGATAGTATTAGTATCCTGGAACCACATGCAACCACGACTTGCAGGGGGCTGGTGGCAAAGGACAATCTGGGATAGGTAGTGAATGGCTGACATCTTCCGCTCTGGACTACCAATCCTCACACACTCACTCTTAAAAACCAAAGCCTACGATTGCTTTGTGGAATAATAAGATTTGCAGAGACAAGTGGAACCGACTCACGTGACAGGTGCAAGAGCTGGAGCGCATACGCCAACGGACTGGCACTCCCCAAATCTGGTGACAGCTCGAGGCGGCATTTGCCCAACTACCTGGCATAGATTTGGACAGGACAGAAGTCACGGCCTTTAGTTCACAACACACCTTCTGTACCTGGGATAACAGATGTGTGAGGCTGCTGACCAATAGGTTGCGGGGCCAACAACGGGCCTCTGGGGTTTCATCAGTAGTTGATTCGACGGGGGTGGAACAGACCAAAGACCAGCACATTGCTGAAACATTTTGTCAATATTAAGCGGAACTCTACGAGGTGCAGGATATTTCCCCAGATAGCCCTGCCCGTTACTTCCGGGAAGCCGCCATCACCAGATTAAAGCATGATCAGCCCGAGTCTCTAGATTCCCCGATCCGAATAGTGGTGTCTGCAATCTCCAAGCAGAAATTGCTACCTGTTTGCCACACGCTGGGACTCTGCGCATCCTTTGCTCACCGAGTTACTTCTCGCGGAACCCGCTTTGCGGGTCCCGCTTCGAGTGGGAATATTAACTTTTGCCAAGGACCTTTGTGGAGGAGACTTGTGGGAGCCAGTGCATCGAGCAGGGCTGCGAGCGAGCGCCGGGGCCGGGACTACAATTCCCAGGAGCCCCCGCCAGCCCAGATTGCCAGCACCTGGGCCGCTCTCCCTGCCTGCTCCTCCCCACCAGCACGCTCTTAAGCACCAGCATTCAGATCATTCCTTGGGACGCCTTGCTGCTACCTGTTTGCCACACACTGGGACTCTGCGCATTCCCTGCCTGCTCCTCCCCATCAACATAGTCCCTATAATAGTATCCCAGAAGTCCCGCTACGCGGGAGCGACCGGGAGAAGCCCGGGACAAGGGCGGGCCGTCTGAGGCCGTCCGAGGTCGACAGAGGTCGGGTCGGGCCACCCCCCTTCATTCTCCCCACAGTGTCATCTGGTATCGTACGACTCTTTGATTTATAGTGTCAGTTGTATCGCATATTGTATTTTCTGGCAGCGCGGTTAACGATATACACACAAAATGCCCCTACGCTCTGGTAAAGAAAGACAGGTCCAAGTATCCACTACAAATGGAGTTTTTACTGGTACTATTGACCAATTTTTTAAACGTACAACATGCATCCTAGAAAAAGAAATTGCACTTGCAGAAAAACGCTTATCTCTTGACTTAGTCACAGGTAAGCGTTCATCTTTAGGGAAAATTTGTGAAGCTGTTTCCCCTGTTCCACTAACACAATTGGATTCTGTAGCTGGTAATGATATAGCTATAGAATCTGTGCCTACTGACCTTGAGTCAGAGCTAGAGGGGGGTGCTGATAAAATCGCTCAGGTTTCCTTATTAGAAGGTAGTTTTGCACAACATAACACAATTCACTCTGAGACTGATACCTCGACTTCCTCTAGTTTTATTATAAGCCCAGAGTCCGAAGCACATCTATCACCTCAGGAGAATAGGAATATGCACAAATCTAACAAAAGGAAACGAGAAGATTCGACTCAGAAGGGGGGCAATAAAAAGGTTCAGAAAACCATTAGTGAGAATCCGTCCCAAAGAAACACAATAGTGATACCTCCAAATCCTGTGGGGAGTAATAATAATAACACAGATAATAATGTAGAAGGTACACTATTAGATAAAATTGAGGTGTTGATTAAATCTCTCCTCTTGCCCTTATTTGAACGAACTAGACTGCTTAATGTTAAAATGGACTCTATGGAAACATTAGTGAGGGAAAATGCAGATATTTTGAAAAATCTCCAACAATCTAGTAGCTCCAAGGGCCCTGTGCAAATGAATGCACAGAAAAAGATGCTGAGTAATGGAGACAAGGGGAAAATCGTAAAACATGTATCATCCTCGTTGAAGGTTCCCCTGCAGAAACCTGCCGTTGATACAAATAAGCAGATTGCTGTAGTGACTATCCCCCATAAAGTTGATTCTGGTAATAAAACACAGTCCACCACAAAAGATTCATCCAAACCATCACGCCCAGCAGTCCAAAACACACTGATTAGGAAATATTTTCCATCCAGGAAACAATGTGTGAATCTTCCTCCTGAATCACTGCCATACACCATAATCTTGACAGGAGTTTCCCCACTGGGAGAGGGTAAGGTGGATACCCACAGTGACTTACACAACAAAGTGAAATTTTGGCTAAATAAGAATCGTCCACTCCCACCGATGTCAAAGACTGAAATCCTTACCGTTAGGAGAGTAGACTAGGTGGGTTTTAGCAAAAAAGACCTCGAAGGGGATTGTGTCGTCATCAGCTTTAGGGAGCCGTGGGTAGCTGAGTTTATTAGCAGAGAACCTAGATTTGGAAGAGTGGGTGATGTTCAAACTTTGTCCCTGCATTATTTCTACCCTAAACTCAGCATGGGGAGAGAGCTTCCTCGACGAAATCATTTCAACCAAAACGTTAGTTTTAGAGGAAGATATCCCCCAGAAGTGGCTACTTACCCTGTGTTCATGCCCCATCTCTCGAATCGCTTTGCACCGTTGTGCGGGTTGGATGGCGTTGATTGACATAACAGGGGGACAATGGAACAGGACAATAGGGTGCCCAGGCTCTCTATTGGGAAAATATCCCCTCATCCCCCAAGCACCCAGGTGATGGACACCAGCACTGAAAATTTACATAATTATGCAGAAAATCCTTTGGGTGATCTATCAAAAAATAGCTCCAATGCCACTAATTTGGTAGAGGATGGCATTGGTAACCCCTTATTAAATGAGGAAAGTGGGGGAATGTAGTAATACCTGATGAGCCATTAGTAGCTCTTGTAAATACACTCAGGATATTGTCTTGGAACATTGCGGGGCTGAAGGGGAAAATGGACATGGTAGAATGGGGGGAATTTATTGAGCAATTTGATGTTGTTGTTTTTCGAGAAAGTTGGTCAACTGAAGCTATTTATCGCCATGGTTATTTGAATTTTTATAAACCAGCTCATAAAGGGCAAAAGGGTCGCCCGTCTGGGGGTCTTGTTATTTGGATAAAACAATCTCTATGCTACAGGACCCACGAGCTATCTGCTCCTAGTGCTGATCTACAGGGCCTTAAACTCAGCAGAGTAAATCAACGGGACTTGTTTTTAATCAATATATATGCTAGGGGACGAGTGGGAGGTAAGAGTCCTGAAGTTATTGAGGACCTTGAACTCCTTTTAAATAGCATTGGCCGAGATAAGTGTATAACAGTGGCAGGGGATTTAAACTGTACGTTTGCACCCCTACCAGTTATGGAAGATAATTGTTATGGTGAGACAGACCAATTATGGAACATTCCCAGCCTCGCCTTATCGCCTTTTAAAAAAGTAACCAATGCTGCTCTGCAATGGCTTGGGTTATGCCTGGAGTGGGATTTTAGGGCAGCAAATGGGAGGACTACCTCGGACAAAGCAGGAAAAGCCACATTTGATAATGGCTATAGTACCAGCCGCATAGACTATTTCCTTATTAAAATAGAATTTTGGTGCCTATTAGAGGATATGGAAATAGTAGACAGGCCAGAAAGTGATCACAATCCCTTATTAGTAAACTTGAAAGTGGATGGTTGCTTGTCGATAAAGAACGCTTCAAAGTACACTACGGCTGAGACATTTCTTACAAATGATCGCCGTAGGGTACGCTGGGATCAGATTTTGGAAGTCCCTGACACTATTGAAAAAATTGCAATGGAAGTTGTAGCTGCCACTAATCAAGTAAAATCAGTGCTGGATACAATGGGGCCAATGGAAAAAATCACTGCAATCCATGAGTCCCTTTTTGTTAAACTTAAATCTTTCTTTACAAAGCAAGGTGGCTCATTGAAAATTGATAGTAAACACTTGGGCGCTAAGTGGTACAACAAATCCTGTCGCACGGCACATAGTTCTTTGATTGCTGTTATTAAGTCCAGGGTAACAACGGATATTAAAATAGAGAGGGCCAAATATAAGAAAGTGCTAAACCAAGCAAGGACTGCATGGGATGACCAACGCTGGCTGGAACTATGTGAGGTCAGTCTGTCTACTAACCAACTTAAATTTTGGCAGGTAGTGAAGTGGGGAGGGTCATGGGACTCGCAAACCCGTTAATTACATTTCAGCTGAGGATTGAGTTGTATTTTTTTCAGCCCAATTCTGCGGCAATGTAACAGGTATTTTTGATATTGGGGAGAGTAATCTGCCTCCCATTCCCATAGTTACTAGTGAGATCATAACTTTTTCAGAATGTGAAACAGAGATTGCATTAAAACAGATTCAAAATGGCAAAGCACCAGGTATGGACTGTGTCCCGGCTGATCTTTTTAAACTTGATACAATAAACTGGGTCCCTTATATAACCTTCTTAGCTAATGCTATTGCTAGAGCAGCCTGTATACCAGACTCATGGAAAGGGGCCGAAATTCTCCCTATATTCAAAAAAGGTGATAAGACCCTTGCGGGGTATTATCGTCCTATAAGTCTTATTGATGCCCTGCAGAAGGTAATTGCCAGGATGCTGCTGGGTAGAATCCAGTCTTGGATGAGTGAGGAAAATATCCTATCCCCGCTACAAGCTGGTTTTAGGGCCAGTATTAGCACTGTCCACCAAGTGTTTAGGTTTATCATGATCTATTGGAAGACAGTGCATCTAGGTGATGGCACCATATACGCAGCGTTCGTGGACCTTAAATCTGCATTCGACTTGGTCCCTAGAGGAAAATTATGGGAAGCCCTAAAGAGAATGGGTATGCCACCCGAACTACTTGAGCTTACCATCAGGCTACATGACTCTAACTTTGCTAGAGTTAGATGCGGACGTCAGGGCCAGGTGACTGACCCCTTCCCAGTGACCCGTGGAGTAAGACAAGGCTGTGTCCTGGCACCAACCCTGTTCTTACTCTTTATTAATCAAGTAGTACAGTTTCTTTCTTCTACCCCGACAGATGCGCCAGTTTTGGGTGGGACAAGATTCCCCCTCTTAATTTTTGCCGACGATACTCTGATCCTGGCAAAAACACAGGTGGGTCTCCAGACCGCAATTAATAAGTTTGTGGAGTTTTGTACAGATAACGATTTGGAAATTAATGTTTCGAAAACCAAATTCATGGTTCTGACCAAGAATAGATCACAAAGGGGTCATGTTACTATGAATGGTACCAACTTGGAACAAGTAGGGGTGATGATCTACCTAGGGGTGGTTATAGACTATAGACTGCGTTGGAAGGAGCAGATCGAGGCACTTTACCTAAAATTTCCCCGTTTATCGGGTTGCCTTGTCAAAGAAGTCAAGTCAAGTCAAGTCAATAAATTTGTATAGCGCGCTACATACCCAGAGGGTCTCAAGGCGCTTGAAGAAGGGAGGGGAATTACTTGTCAAATATCCACGTTTTAAGTTGCTTTCTGAATGCTAGGTGGTTCTGAGTAAGGCGAAGATGAGTGGGAAGTGAGTTCCAGGTTTTAGCTGCCAGGTAGGAGAAGGATCTACCTCCCATGGTGGTTTTGTTGATGCGAGGTACAGTGGCAAGGGCTTGGTTGGAGGATCGTAGCTGGCTAGCTCCCAAACCAAAAGAGTCTTGCCAGCCCTAAAAATATTTCATGCCAAAATTAGCTCTGCCATCCTTTACGGTTCCGACTTGTGGGGTTATGTAGATCTTGCCTCACTAGACAAAATTCAGAATACATTTCTCCGTAGTTTGGTAGGACTCCCGTTATCTATTCCAACACTCCCCCTTATGTTAGATATGGGCTGCCAATCAATTAACCTCTTGGCTGCTAGGCGTTTTCCCCCTCCTGTGCTGGGAATTACCATTTTGCTGTTTCCATGACGAGCTCAGCTCGTCATCAGCACACGACACCCGTGGGTGATGACAAGCTGAGCTCGTCATCAGCATCGAAAGGGTTAAAAACCAAGCTCAATATAGGATGGTAGCCCTTTGGAGACGCATCTGGACCACTCCAGAACTTTGTATGTTCGCAAAGGAAGTTCTGGATGTGAGATCAATATCTGGGTCAGGGAATTTACCTTGGTTTAAAAATGTAAAGGAAATTCTTTTTAGGATGGGTCTTCATATGCTGTGGTTAGATCCGGGAAACCAGGTATTTCCGCCAAAAAAAGAATTTAAACTAATGTTTTGGTCCACAGTCAAAGAAGATTTGGTTTTGCTCTCACATAAACAAAACTTGACTGGCTTCTTTTTGCATTATAAAGTGGTTTCCCACACTGAGATATACTGGGACAAGATCACCAAAAGTGCAGATAGGAAATTATATCATCAATTTCGTGTTGGCACATTGCCAATAAGGGAATTTACCAATAAATGACACAATCAACTATCTTTGCACTGTCCCTGGTGTAGTGAGCAAAAGGAAACAATGGGTCACTTTCTTTTTGTTTGTCCAGCATACTGTGCGCTGCTTCAGAAATAGATAAAACCCATCTGTAGAAGGATTAATACACGGGTGTGGGAAGAAGCGCTGCTAACCTTGAGATATAATACAGTTGAGTGGATCTCCATAGGTGTGGCGAAATACATTGGAAGGGCATGGACCATTAGGGCCAGATACCTCTCAGGAAGATAACTAAGACTACTATGACAACTGTATAAGAGGGAATATACTCAGTTTAATTTCGAATGTATGAATTGTGATTTGTAAATCCTTTTTAAACGATCTATGTAAAACGTCTTGTGATACTGTTTAATTGATTTTTATAAAATGTCTCGATGGCCACTTATAACCGTTTTTTAAACTTGTACTATTCATGATGTATAATGTATGTAAATTTGTATGTATTTTATATGTGTCTTTTATGAAGAAAGCTTCGAAATAAAGACGTTAAAAACCTGAAACCTGAGAAATTGCCTAAATCCCCGGGTCCTGACGGGTTCACTTCTCTTTTTTATAAGACATTCTGCCCCATTCTCACCAGTCTACAACGCCGTTGGGGTCTCCTCCATACTCCCAATGACTATGCTGGGAGCCTTAATTGTCGCCATGCCCAAGACTGACAAGAATAAACGCCAGGGTGACTCTTACAGGCCAATTTCGCTCTTAAATATAGACCTGAAGCTGTTTACTGGGATATTAGCCTTGCTACTGACCTCTCTCCTCCCTGGTCTAATTGCCCGGACCAGCATTGACTTTTCATGGACAGGGCAGTAGTGGGACATTCTCTATTGAAGATCCTCTTCCTTCACAAATTGGCAGGCCCCAAAAGTCAATATCTCTGACCTGTCACGAGGGGCCGCTCTTGTGGCATGGGTCAAAGTTGCTGGGAGAAGAGCTCTAACTACATTTCCTTCGCCGCTGACACCTATTGTTTTTGTTTACATTTGTTTATTGAGTTTTTCTTTATTTTTTTTAAAGAAAGGAACGTTACATGCATTTAAACAGACACCATTGGCAATCAAATGTATGTTGACATTGTTTTTTTTTGTTTTTTATTTATTTTTTGCTTTTTCAGAAATAACAGCAACAAACAACATATTGCACGCTGATAACACATCTCAGGTGTGCCTTTACAGCCAGCTACTTGAATGTTGCAAATGTACAGAATGACAGTGATTATGGCAGATAGGTCTCAAACATCCCCCCACCTGATATACATTGATTCCTCGACCTCAGGTAGCTCAGAAGTGGCTCCCATTTGTCCTTGGGCCTTGACATCATTGGCAGTTCCTCGGCATAGAGATCTAGGTTCTCATTACAATACACCAAGTACTTTATCCATTGCTCGGGCAGAGGGGCTGCCTTGCTTTCCCAGTTCATTGCCACCCTCCTATTTGCCAAGAGCAATGCAATTTTTGTAAACTTGCCAGTTGCGCCTTTTAAATGAGGCATGAGGCCAAGAAGACATACATGTGGACTACATTGCATGTCTGCGGTAATCATGATCTGAAGCCGGTTAACTACCTCCTTCCAGAACTCATGTACTCGATGACACTTCCACGCTAAATGGAGGAAGTCTGCTCCTTGAGGCCCACACCATTTGCATGCTTCACATTCCCTAATACCATATTTATGCAGCCTGGCTGGTGTATAGTACACTTGGGGAAGATATTTGAAAAGAATGATGCGTAAGTTACCATTTGATGTCAGCGCCTCTGTGATTTGACAGCTGAGCTCCCATTCTTTCTGTGGGAGCTTTGGTTGGAGCTTCCCCTGTAGCCTGCCAGGCTGTGATTGTGCAGTCTACTGTGTTAATTTCATTTTTGGGTGTTCCCCGTTTAGTATGCGATAGAATAATGCTCAGGGGAATTGGGTGAGCATCGCCGTCTTCCACCGCTGTGTGTGGAATAAATGCATGGGGATTGTACCAGTAGTGTGCATATTGTGCTTGGGCGCATAAGCAATATAAGTACAGATCTGGTACATTGAAACCCCACTTATTATAATCCAAAATTAGTGTGTCCCAACCCACTCGAGGCTGCTTTCCACCCCACACCAATTTCACCAGCTGGGATCGTACATTTTGAAAGGACTGTCTGGACATTTTGATGGGGATGTTACTAAATAAATACAAAAAAGGCGACAAGACAAACATCTTGATAAGAGCTATTCGGTCTGCAAGGGACAATGGTAATCCCGACCATCTAGCGACCTGGTGTTCCAGAGTGGTGTAAGCAGTACCGTAATTCTCCTTCACCACTATTTCTGGGTCTCGGTGAATCCATATTCCTAAGTACCTCACCGGGTCGATGGACCACTCAAGGGGAAATTTCAGAGCGTGCGGAGTAGTGCTCTCCCTCAAGGGCACTATGATCGATTTGTTCCAATTTATGCTAAGCCCTGAGATCTGCCCAAACCTGATGTACTCCCGTAAGATTGAGACTAGATATCTTTGTGGTTGCCTGACGTACAGTACCATATCATCGGCATATAACGATATGCCAACGGGCCAAAGCGCAAACCGTAATGCTGACTCCCTGTGACGCTGCCTAATAACGCCGGCTAGTGGCTCCAACATCACTGAGAATAGGAGCGGCGAGAGTGGGCACCCTTGCCTGGTCCCTCCGCAGATTCCCATAGGATCAGAAGTCAGACCATCTATCCGGACCCGCGCCCTTGGGTCGGTATATAGCAATTGCACCCATCTGCAGAATTCTGGTACCCCCAACCTTTGCAAGATTCAGAACAACTGAACTAACTCCATTCGATGGAGTTGAATGCTTTAGCCGCATCCAGCAACACTGCTATAGCCTGAAGTTTGGGTTAAATAGGTAATACATGCTGAAGATCGTGCGCCGGTTGTGCCATGTGGACCTATCTGTCTGGCATCAGGGGTTGGGATCTGGTGGCTAATACCTTTGCCATTATCTTGGCATCAGTGTTGATGAGTGACAGTCTCCGGTATATTCACAACTGGATGGTGTTTTGTCCATCTTTAAGAGAGTGATTATCAGGGCCTCCCTGAGCGTTGCCGGTAACTTACCAGATTTGTAAGCTTCCTCGTAAATGTCAAGTATGTATGGTATTAACCCATCTGCGTATTCCTTATAAAATTCACTTGTGGACCCGTCCGGACCCAGCGCTTTCTTATTAGGGAGGGCCTTGATTGCTTCGCGCAGTTCGGCTGCTTCAAGCGGTTGGCACAGATATTCCCGTTGTCCATTGGACAAACATGCAAGTGAAACGTCTGTTAAGTAATCATCCAGCTCGCTGGGGTCCGCACCGCCCCGGGAGGTGTACAGGTCCATATAAAACCTCTGAAATTGTGCCATGATTGCCTTCGGAGCATAATGGTACCAGGGCCGGCTCTAGGCTCATGGTGGCCCTGGGCAAGGAGCGTAGGTAGGGGGCCCGAAAGAGGTGGTCGGAGCGCGCAGGCCAGTAAAGAGGGGAGGGGGGTCAGGGTGTTTAGTAGTGGA
Source organism: Lissotriton vulgaris (assembly GCF_964263255.1). Taxonomy (NCBI): domain Eukaryota; kingdom Metazoa; phylum Chordata; class Amphibia; order Caudata; family Salamandridae; genus Lissotriton; species Lissotriton vulgaris. The sequence continues at coordinate 202,507,337 of NC_141698.1, read as the reverse complement.
ACAGAGCTGGAGGCCGCCAAATCCCTGCCAGGGGCCACCACGCAAATATGTATCCATCCTCAGAGGATTAATATATTAAGGATATATATTGGCGTGGTGGCCCCTGGGGTTTGGTGGCCCTGTGCAGGTGCACAGCTTGCACATGCCTAGAGCCGGCCCTGATGGTCCATCCCAGAGTCATTGGTTATCTTTGTAATAGCGTGTCGCTCAGTTCTCCGCTTTTTTCCGGCCGCAAGACTGTGGCCCGGCCTGCCACCTTCTCCATATGCGTGCGTAACATGTCTCTTTGGCAGGTAACGCACCTCACCCGCTGCCAACTCGTTATATTCTAAAATTAAGTCTTTGATTTTGGCCAGTATGTCGGCACTCAGGGAAGTTTCCTGATTCCGCTCTAATCGTTTTAACGCCGCCTCTACTTTCGAAAGTTGCCCACGTAGATCTTTAAGAATACCTGTGCTGGTGCTGATGCCCGTCCCCCTGATTGTGGCTGACTGTTCGAAAACCTAGGCAGTGCACTGCTTTCCATTAGGTTAACGGATATACCTTATTAGTTTGTTTAGAGTAACTCTATAGCCCCATGGGTGGGCTTTTGATTTCGGAATGGAGAGAACGTTTGCTCTGATAATCCGTTGTGTGCATAGCCGTTTATGTATAACCCGTGGTTTGTCGCCCACTTTGACGATATGGATTTTTGTATCAACTGAGCTAATGTCAAGGGACCTAGTATCACAAAATTGGGAGCCCTTATTTAATTGCGATAAAAACAGGGGATAGACATTGTAAAAAATGATGAACTAATTGGCAGGCACTGATCACACTGAGTCTGGTTGTTGAGCGTAGTTTGTTGCAATACTATAGGGCATGTGAAATACTTTCCTGTTGTACTGGAAGGGTACCCTTATAATGTCCTAACACTGTTTTTGTTGATCTTTTTATTGTTTTAATCACTGGTCTTTCCATAAAATAAAAAAAATACCAGCCATGCAGTGCTCAGTTTGTGAAACAATAAGTGCTGAGCCCAAAGTTTTGCTCAGAATACGCGGCTGGTACTACGAATAGACTACATAGTCTTACTTCCATCTAATGCCTCTTTTATCCACCACTGGACGCCGCCGGCCCTTTTATCTCAGTATCACAGGCTATTTTTCATCCCTGCTTTTTCTCTTTGTCACTGTTTGTCCCTATTTCTTCCCCCCTTTATGTGCTTTTCTGTCTTACTCTGGATCAAATCCTTTTAATGTACAATAAGTGCTGGCAGGGCTGGACTGAGAAGAGAAACTGGCCCTGGCAAACTGCTCTACTGACATCCCCTGGGGTCAGGGGGAGTGCAGCTGAGCAGTTTGCAACGGACAGTTTCGGCCGATTTTGTTACCGGGGCCGACATTGCCGACCCCCGGTAACAAAACCGGCCCCCCAGGGGCCCAAAACCGGCCCCCACCCTAGCGGCCTACCGGGGAAACGCCCGGTGCCCGCTATGGCCAGTCCGGCCCTGAGTGCTGGTTCCCAAAATCCATGCTGGTGAGCCCAACCCATTGCTTTAAATGGGCCGGCACTGTCCGGTACTGAGTACTGGCACTTTTTTATTTTGAGAGGGAGAGTACCGCCACTTCTCAAGAGTGACGTAATACTTTTAATTGGAGAGTATCAGCACTTCTCAGAAACAAGCACAGTGGCGTAGCTGGGGGGGGGGGGGGGGGGGGGGGGGCGGTCCGCACAATTTTGGGGGCGGTGGCATTTACAAAGTGCGCTTGCTCTTTACACCGGGGCCGCGCGGCACTGGCGGCGGCCTTTATAATTTATTTGAGGACACGCAAATTCTATAATAAAATTAATTATAAAGGCCACCGCCAGTGCCGCGAGGCCCCGTGTGAAGAGCAAGCGCACCTTGTAAATGCTGCCTGCAGTGCATCATGCGCGTGACACGTCTTACCCAGTTTGTGGATCGGATCCCGTCCCAGGGCCGTGCATCTAGTAGCGCGCGAAAGCGCGACCAATGACGGCCCTGGGCATAATGTTCGGTTAGCCCTCGCGCGACTCACCCGCTCCTCCACCTCTCGTCAGCAGCCGCCAGCACTCCTATCACTGGAGGCGGGCTGGACCCCGGCGGCAAACTCAAATTGCCACGGCCAGGGTTCGCTGTTGCTCACGGACCCCAAACATCAGCCCCAATTGATTTACGCAGATGAGGCGAGCAATCTTCGGTACTTGTTTTTTTCCAGTGGACATATCGACCACCATGGGTCAGAGATGGCGCGTTCCCTCTGTGCTTAACAGAATGTGTTCTTGTACTTCCTGGCGAAGAAAGAATGAAGACCTGAACACCGGGCTCTCAGTACTGGTCCCCATCCCAGACCGGGCGCGGCTTCCACCAGCCTGCGTGGTAGTTACCAGTGTCGGTGTTTTACTGCATTCGTCGACACGTGAGTCAGAGTTTGTGATTCATGATGCAAAATATACAAAGCAAACTTAAAAGCTTACTCAGAACGAATACATCCACTGAATCAACACAAACGTAAAAGCGCAGACGGTACCAGGGCAAACTTTTAGCCTAATGTGCAATGTGTTTTTTTTATAGTGTCCTTGTGTATATGACTTGAAGGTTTGTTGTGAGAGGGCGTGATGAAGGAGTTTGCTGGTGTAAAGGCAAGCAGGGGTGTGTTTGACAGTGCTTCTGGTGGTATATGTGGGATTGATGCTGTCTGTGGTGTGATATGCAAGGCCATGTGTGAAATGAGAATAATGTGCATTTCTGCGGAGTGAGCGTTGGGGTTTATGATGATGTGTGTGCTTTTGTGACAGTATGGGCGTGAGATGCGTGCTATACTGTGTCTGATGGAGTTCAGTGGCGAAGCCTGTGTGAAATGCTGCTCCTATCTATGCGCGTGTTAGTATGCGGGCTGGAATGATAGTGTGCTCATGCAGTTGTGTTGGCGAGTACTGTGTGTGAGATGGCACGTGTTTTTTATGAAAGCAAAAGGAGCGCCATATGGACCACCACAGGCCATGCCCCAGTCACTTTCCTGGGTTCATATTCAACTGTTTGCGTGAGGATCACGCCCAGTTCTAGGGGGTGGGGGGTGGGCCAGGCCCACCCAAACACAGGCCTTGGCCCTGGCAAGGAATCTGCCACCAATGTACAACAACAATAAAAAATGTTTAGATAACTGGTAATTTATGATCCTGCTGGAGAGCAATCATTTGACTGTTGGTAGTTTTTAAATGCAGATAAACTAAATGTTATGTTGATAGCTTAGTGGGTTACTGCCTTTGTCACAGAGATCCTTGTGTTACTTGCAGTTCAGAAGTTACAATCCTAAAATAGGACAGTGACCTATGAACTGTCATCAAAGAGCTGCATACAAACTTCGCTTTTTTGTGTTGTGATATAGTCAGAACTTCTCCAGTCTTTCGTTATTCTAATGTTGCTAAAAATAGTTTGTTTTGGAAGTTATTCATTTTATCAGTAAAGTGAACTCCCAACTGTGAGAAGTTGGCCTGGTATATGATGCTCACTAGCTCTAGTGATCACCTTGTACCATGCCAAGCTACCCTTATGATGATTGGTTGTAAGTCAACCTTATAGACCAGTTATCCTAGTGGTAACGTGGACAAAGCAGTCTTAGGCTAAACTCTGAAAGGCATGTGAAGCCAGCTGTATTACCATACACAATCCCCTTGAATACCAAATGAAAGGACACCACACAGATATATATTGAAAATATATATATATATATTTATTAACTACAAATATCCCCTGAACTCTTTATGAGCACAGAAGCACAAGCGTTAAACAAAACACAGTTTAAAATACACAAAAGTTGCACAATATGGATGAGCCCTAGGGGCCACCTAAACCATATACTAAGAAAGTGGTATAAGAGATACCAATCAAAAAGGAAACAAGCCTAGGGCCTTGGAATCGCTGGAGCTGATCGGGACTAGCAGTGACTAAGTCGGGAAAGGCCCGCGGGACTCGGGTGCAGTGTTTAAAGTGCACGCACTCACCAATGCAATGTCTATGGTGCGTAAAAGTTATAAAGTTAGTTAGTTAGGAACCTTCCGAGTGACCTAGAAAGCTGAAACTTAAGACACAGACACTAGAGGTGTGTACCAGTGTGGGAACACCGGCGTTGCTGAGTTACCTCACCCACAGGACGCGGGTGCATAGGGTCGAAGTAGTGTCGGATTTCGTCACGCTGGTCGATGGTGCTTGGAGCTGAAGATGCTGCAGGCGGCTCGATGTGAAGAGTTCCGGTGGATCCAAGGGTGGATCTGAAGTTGTGAAGACCTGAAAGCAGAGGGGACAATATTCGAAGTCACTATCCAGTGACTACCGTGTAACCAGATTGGAACCAGGCGATGTTGGGTGCAAACAGGCGATGAGGTGTAGCTTCTCTCTGCAGTCACGTGGACACGAAGAGGTTGAGGACGTCCAGGAGTCAATCACAAGCTGTCCCACGCAGGCTTCTCGCTGTTGGCGGCGTCGGCAACTTGATTGAAGCAAACAGGTCTTGGCTAATGCAAGCCACACAGGAATCAAAAAAGGCTTATCACTCAGACCAGCAAGGTCAGAGCGGGTGCTCCCTTTTACAGGAGCGAGGGCAAGTCTGGAGCAACCAGACCCACAGTGCAGTTTGTAGGTTTCGTTGCCAAGATGGCCGCTGACCACGTGGCAAGTGGCCGGGATGGCGCGTCAAGTGGTACAATGCAAAAGGGCCCCACGCAGATCGTGGAGATGCTGGGGGGCTGATCTTCGATGCAAGGGCTGCTCGGTGGTGGGGCTTCTCAGTCCCCAAAGCACAACGTCGAGGGTGCCTCGGATGCTGCGCAGTCAGCTTCTCAGGGGTCTTTCAAGAGGCCCGGTCCCACGTCTCTCGGTGCCTCCACGGGTCCCTTCTCTGCAGGAACTGTGGATCATGCTGTGAGAAGTCTGGGAGTCTGGATTTTGTCAGGCTCTGGGCTCGGGCTTTGGCGGGAGGCGGCGGCAAAGCAGACGTCGAGTTGCTGGATGGTGCCTGTGTTCACAGGGTGGCCACTCCTAGGCCACAAGGGAGATGCTCTTCAGTCTTCTGTGCAGCAGAATGTCGAAGTCCAGTCGTCTTCTTAGTTTCAAGTTGATTCAGGATGATCTGAGGTGCTATGGCACTGCTCCCACTCTTATTCCCAATCTGAGGGGTGGATCACCTGCTAGGTCCCTCCTCTGGGTAGGACCAGGAAGGGGGGCAGTTACACCCCCTTTCCTTTGTCCAGCTCCTCACCAGGCCTGGGTCTGGAAAGTCCCAGGACCGGTTTGGACTGGCTTATGCACGGGGACACCTTGTGTGCCCCGGGCATGTCTCAATCTATTCAGCCCTGTCCTACCCAATACACAAAATCCTGTCTGGGGTGGTGCTCGCACCTCCCAAGGCATCAAACCCTTTGTCCAAGCCTCCCTCGCTGGAAGGACTCCCAGCAGCAGGAGGTCAGACTTGTGTCTGTGGTGGCAGCATCCATTTTGTGATGCTGAGGCTCTGGTTAACTTTAACCGGGGTTAAGGATATGTACATGTCGTGTCCCTCTAGAAGGGTGGAATGCTATCCCCGTCGACAGAACTGTCGAGGGGATAGTATTCCAAATCATATGACACCTTACTCGACATGTTTTGATAAAGCCAAACCAAAGTTAGCAAATAACCGCGAGGATTATAATGCACTTAAGAGTATATGGTATGGCAATATCCCGGAACAGCTTAGGGAGTGGTTCCCGACAGCTGCAGACAGGCTCAGCTCATGCTAGAGCACCATCTCACATATTTCCAAGCACTCTGCCTCCAGGATTGATGAGGCCTTCCATAGGAGTGGCTGATAGGAACATATGTGTCCAGTTAAGGTTAGATATAGGGATACTATATCTAAGTAAGAGGTGATTACACCAACTTACCCCAGCTGAGTGATCAGCCAGTTGTGTCAATACAACAATAAAAAAAATTTAGATAACTGGTAATTTATGATCCTGCTGGAGAGCAATCATTTGACTGTTGGTAGTTTTTAAATGCAGATAAACTAAATGTTATGTTGATAGCTTAGTGGGTTACTGCCTTTGTCACAGAGATCCTTGTGTTACTTGCAGTTCAGAAGTTACAATTCTAAAATAGGACAGTGACCTATGAACTGTCATCAAAGAGCTGCATACAAACTTTGCTTTTTTGTGTTGTGATATAGTCAGAACTTCTCCAGTCTTTCGTTCTTCTAATGTTGCTAAAAATAGTTTGTTTTGGAAGTTATTCATTTTATCAGTAAAGTGAACTCCCAACCACTGGAGTACTCTTTAAATCCTGAGTTTGTGCTTCTCCAGACCGAACCCTCGTAAAATATATTGCCCACCAGTATGGATGACATGTGATTCCTACACCTTATAATCCTCATTGGCTTATGTGACATTCCCCGTAGACTGATTTATTGTCTCTGTATAATGTGTGCGTGATGTAAAGTACTGTGACATTCTACACTGATATGAGTAGGGCTATCCAACGAATGACATGCATATGAGAGAGGGGCTACGGAGAGATGAGAAGCACTGGTTGAGGGTGGCAGTGAGGGAATTCGAGGAAGTGGTCCTGGGGTGGGGGAACTACAGAGAGATGAAGGGCACTGGTGGAGGGAATCCAAGGAGGTGGTCATGGGGTGGAGCTATGGAGAGATGAGGGGCACTGGTGAAGGGTGGCAGTGAGGGAATCAGAGGAGGTGGTAATGGGGTGGGGGAGCTACAGAGAGATGAAGGGCACCGGTGGAGGGAATCCAAGGAGGTGGTCATTGGGTGGAGCTATGGAGAGTTGAGGGGCACTGGTGGCAGTGAGAAAATCAGAGGAGGTGGTAATGGGGTGGAGCTACAGGGAGATGAGGCGCTCTGGTGGAGGGTGGCATTGAGGGAATCCAAGGAGGAGGCCATGGGTGAGGGGCTTTGGAGCGATGAAGGGCACTGGTGGAGGGTTGCAATGAGGGAAGCTGAGGAGGATGTTATGGGGTGGGGGAGCTACAGAGAAATGAGGGGCACTAGTGGTGGGTGGCAGTGAAGGAGTCAGAGGGTGAGGTCATGGGGGGGACGGCCTTTCCAGTTTTTGTAACTAAAAAGTTTCAAAAATATACGAAAGAGTGTTTGAATGTTCTTCACAATAATTCCATGATATACATATTTGGATTTGTGGGATTGTGTGATTTGGAGCCAATAAACAGACATGACTGCCACACAATGACACACTTACTGAAATAAAGAGCAGTTAAAACTCAGACCGATATGTAAGAAGGGGACTCATTACATAAAGTGTGTTGAATACTGTAATGAGTAGGATTTAAAAATGGCTGCGCCCAACTGTGGAATTGTTCTGACTCTGCCAAGTGGTAGGGTGGGACATAGGCCGTTCGGCACATAGGTCAAAGCAATGATAGATGGGCCCAGACTTTAACAGGGTGTGCCCCTAACACAAATCTCAATTGCCTCCGGCCTATAACATAAATTCATTAGCTGACTCACGGACTCAGGCCGCCGCAGTGAGCATGTGCATGTAAGCAGGATTGCTGGGCAAGCCACAGGAGAGCCTGTGAGACACATAGCGGTAACAGTCAGGCAGGCTGACAAATATGTTTAAAAGTATTTTAAAAAATCACACCTTTATAACTAAGCAAGTGGCCCGGCGTGCTGTGCGCAGCCCTCTACAACTGCGAGTTCAGATAGTTAACACTTGCTTGCACTAGTTAATAGACGAATGTAAAACTAGCATTCCAATGATACATGTGAGAAATATCTGTGCCCGAAATTTGACAATGAGGTGAGATTCAAAATTCGAGTCAAGACTTTACCGCACACAATCACAGGACTGTAGATGCAAGGGGCGGCAATCTGAGGGATAGCCCCGGGCGCCACAAGCTCTAGCTACGCCCCTGAACAAGCAGGTACAAAGTGCCTACACTTCTATTATTCCATTTAAAAAAAGTGCATACACCTATATTGGATGTTTTAAGTAATGTAATGATATTATATAGTGCAATGGTTTTAAAAGACCGAACATTTGAATACATTTGACTTGACGAATTTAGTAACGAGGTGGCAACCCTATTCTCCACTTGAGAATCCTCATAAGTCTTTTGCCCATGCTCTTTCGGCACCCAGGCATCAGCAGCACACAGCACGACATTCACCCAGGCATCAGCAGCACACAGCACGACATTCACAACAGTCAGGTTCGCGCAGTAAGTAAGTGAATGAACGCCGTCCTTTCCAGGAGCAGGCCTCAGCTCCCTGCCGCTGCCTGGCAGCAGGGCCTGGCTCCGCCGCGCGCAGTTCCGCTCGCGGTCGCCACAGAGGGAAGGGTGTGTCCGCCCTCCCTGCAGGTACGGCGGGAGGAGGGGCGCGCGGGGCGGCGCGCGGCTGCAGGTCTCCGAGGCAGGCGGTGGCCGCAAGTCGAGCAGGAACAAACTGGGTGTCTGGCAGGCAGATCAAAGTGGGTGTCAGGCAGGCAGACGCTCGGCTTCCGCTGGGAATCACTGGGCAGCTCCCGAAAGATACCCGAAGCCTCCGCCAGCGCCGCTCGGCAATTCGCGGTAAGTTCCGGTGTTTTACTTTGTTTCTACTTATCAAAAAAACCTCTCCTCGACTATTTACAGAGTGTCGTCACCCTTGTGTGGTAACTTGGCTTTGAAAGCTGCGCAGCATCTGTGCAGATTTTTTCCAGTCAGAGTCCGATTAAAGCAACCAAAACATGAATTATTTGTATTTTTAAACTGGACGCACAAGAGGAGAATACTTTTTTCCCCACACGGACGGATGCAAATGCTCAGGATATTTTATTTTGATATTTGTTGTCACACAGCAACGCGGGTACACGTCAGTGTTGTGTTAGTGCGTCATATAGCCTATAGAACGCTAAACATCCATGTTTAGAGGTTTTTATACCTGACTACGGACAGCAAGGCGTGGGCGAGGCTCCTGCTGCGGCCGTTTGTGAGCACCGACCTACCTAGACGGGATATATTGTGCCAGAGAGGGGTGTAACAAATCACTGGCAAACACTGGAGTGTTGGGTACCTAGAGGGGTTGCGGGTAGAAAGAATTTCTGAAGCGGCTTTATTTTTTGCCTAGAGCAGAGGGAGTCTAATGTGGCTGTGGTAGAAAGCTAGGATTTGTTATTTTTATTTTTTGTCGTTTTCAAGCAAATACCTTCATGATTAAGCGTGTTAAATGTGACAGTAAGTATAGTCAGGGCTTTAAGTTGGGCCGGGTCCTGCCGGAGTTCAGCACTGTCCGCTCTAAAAAGCAGGTGCTGAGACGGGTCCCTATCTGGCTCTTCATTTTTGCCCTCACCCTCGGAGTGAAAAAAAAAACCTCAACTCTGCAGCAGTTTACTTCTTTTGATGTAACATTTTTTGTTTTGCAATTTTGTTTAGCGCGAACTGGACCCGAAGGTATTGGAACATATGAGCACCAGTTACATTACACAAGGACATGGTCAGTTTTTTTTAACGCACAAAGAGATTAACTTATTTGCCCAGAATCACAGGTTGTTGAGCCGACGCCAAGACTCCAACCCGCTTCTCTAACTACACGAACGGGAGATCTAGTCATTACACCACAGACAGCTGCAGCATGTTCTATATTATGTACAACGAAGAATATTGACAAAGCCAATAGTCCTGGCTTGTTGTAGGTGAAATATTACTTGTTTTTGTATTATATACCTCGAAGCAATGACAGAAGCTGCAACATACCAGTTGGGTGGCACACTATGGTAAGCACAGATTTTTAGCTGAGGTGTTGAAGTGTTTTAACCCCTTGCATGCTGATGATGGCAGGGAGCCGTCATGGCACACAGTGCTCGTGTGCTGATGACGGCTCCCGGCCGTCATGACCGCACCCACGATTGGAATGTGCTGCACAGGTGCAGAATCGCGGCAGCATGCAAGGGGTTAAGTCACACCCCATTGAGAGACTCAACCAGGTTTTTGATCCCATTTAAAGGCCTGAGTATAGTACAACACCCCAGGCCTTATTTATGGCAATTTGGTGTAGAGCGGTGCAGCAAGGGAGCTTGCTGTGGAGGCCTACGCCAAAGTGAAAGGGCAGGAATACACCCTTTTTAAGCAGTAAGGTCCATAACTGTCCTTTCTTCCAGTTGTGGTGCCGTTTCAGCAGTCTAGCGCCAACATACCTAGCACCATGGTGCAAGGGTGCCTCCATTACAGGCAGGATCATTTGTGCAGGGAGGAGCCCCTTCCTGCACAAAAACAATTTGGAGAGGTGTTTTCCTCTTTCTAGGTTTGCTCTAGAATGCGGCTCACGAGGAAAGCTGGAAAAATGAGGATAAATTCACACATTTCTCCTCGTTATTACTCATGTCGCAAGGCATACGGATTTGGCGCTTTCCCAGGTTTGCATCACTTTAAATATGGAGCAGTGTCAAATTCCATTGGTTTTGCGTGGGAAAACCCTTCACAACGCCCACAGAACTCCTCCCCGCACAGAGTAAGGAGACACCCCGATTTGCACTGCGTCTCCATCTCATGAGGCCATTTAGAGCCATGCAAGGTGGCTTTGCGCTGCTTCTTAAATCCTTATCAGAGCCCTGTGTCACGCATGTACCACTTTATGTGGTGCAAAGTGATGCAGGACTCTCATAAATAAGCACCCCTTGCTTCCCTGGGCTGTTTTGCAAAGTAAAATGTTTTTACAATAGCTAATAAGCTGACACATCTTCCATGGAAGAGGGCTAATAAGTCAATTAATGTTTTTCAATTTATTGATTTGGAGTTTTTATGTAGCATGTAATGGACCAGTCCTTAACGTCATCAGGCTGGTCTGCGTCAAACTCTACGTGGGTGCTGACTTAGGGCAGCATGTGATCAATTTGCCTCTTTGATCTCCTACCTAGCTGACAACATGTGCATAGTGCTTAGCTTGTAAAAAATAAATACATAGATAAACATAAGCGCTGGTGGCCAAAGTTTTTCTTAGGAGTCTGCCAGCGATGATCCTGAATGCCAGGACTGCTGAAACCCAAGGCTGCCTAGTTTTGTTTCAACCTCTTCATCCGTTCTTCCACCACTCTACACTTCCTGTTTCTTTTTCTTACTCTTCGAGGTTCTTTCTCATTCCTGCTTCTTCTCTCTGGCTGGGTAAAGTGGCATCTTTGCTAAACGCCAGGGGCATAACACATTATAATGTAGCTTCTGTTGTGTAGTAAACTGTTACACTCAGGAGGCTCCTTTCCACCAAAGACTTTTTCATATCTGCACGACAGCTAGCCCAAGGGAACTTTTAGGGGCCCTCAACAATTTTTGATAGCCACCCCCTTTGGCGTTTAGAAATGGCAGCCACATTATCCTTGACGTGCCTGTGTGTTACAGTACAAGAATAGCTATGATTCACAAATCTTTCAGCTGCACAGCGCCAACCACAATCTTATTGTCAAGGTGAGAATGCATAATGGGGAATTATCGATTTACTATTTTAAACTTTGACCTCCACGATACTTTGGTATATAAGTGCAAGTCAATATTTAAACGCTAGTATTGTGGTGAGCCCAACGATAGGGACATCCCTTTCTGCGACATTATATCGAACCCCTTCTGCCATTTTGTTTGCATTTCACACTCCCCTCTGAAACACACCGTTGCTCGGGGTCACGAAGCAGCTCGTGAGCGCGTCAGGTGCTCTGCAGACTAGAAAGGTATGTGTGTACAGGAGCAGCCGCGGAGCCCCGGGGGCGCCCTGTGAGTTGTTCCAGAGGGACGCTCGCGTGGCAGTCTGTGAGCCGCTCACTGCAGCCTTACACGCACAGTGACAAACTACAGGCCACATTTAAACCACTTCAGAACATGCTCTTCAACAGTGAAGGGAGATCCACATTTGTTCTTTATCAAAAGGATGCAACAGCTAGCCTAGAGGGCACATTTAATATTTATTTTGTATTCTGTCTTGCAACATGCAATAGAAAAAAATCTCTGGTGAAAGGTATAAAGTTGTCAATTAGCGCGCATGGTGTAGATGCGCAGTTAGCTGAAGTCAAGTGAAAAATGAGCACGACAAAAGCGTCTTTGTTTGGAAGGCAGGAATGCACCTCGAGTACATAAGTGCCTTTTCCTGGTCCTGTTCCAGTAGAACGAGTTTGCTGTGGGCAGGCCCGGACTGGCCTTACTGAGCGCAGGGAAAACCCCAGTGGCTGGAGAGCATTAGGTCTATTCAGACCGGAGGAGGGGCCCATTCAGCCACGCCCCAAAAGTGCTTATGACAGAAAGACATTTCATTAGTTTCAAATCCCAGACCTGCTATAAAGTCTATAGCTCTAGAGAATAATCGTAAAATTGTGATGGAAAGTGGATGGTTTGGTCCTAACTCTAAAAAATGTATCTATAGTTGGAAAAGAAGCCCCCCCTCAGGGCCTGTGACCCCTATGCAGTTGGTTTGACTTGCGCTCTAGTTATGTGAAATATGGAGATGCCATTAAAACATTTTCTAGGACTGCTTTTAACTTTCAGTCCGGTTGTCGAAGTTGGAATTACTACTAAAATGAACTTTTCAGATAACTGTTCTTGCTGGGTCCTGATGTAAACTGTTCAATTTAAATACCCTTTGTTGCAATGCTCCACATTTTTCTGTAAGGTGAATAAACATGTTTTTTTTAACCCTTTCTGTAAGTGTAGTGATATCTTAGGGGCAAAAGTCGGAATATTCTAATTCTACAGAGTGCCTTTCTGATCTGAGCATGATCTACCTTGTGTTAGATTATTAAATATTCAGTATTTAATGGATTCCTTTATTCATCCAGTGTGACTTTTCACATACCACGTCCTTCTGTTCAAATGTGTAGATCAGCGAAAACATGAAGACTCCACCCACCTGACCACCTTCTTAGTCAGGAAACCTTTCGTTATCCCACACTGCACCATCTGGTAGTTCAGGTGGAATCATTTTCTGTGCAAACAATGTAGACACTGCCTCTGACGTGTAGTTCACGGCATGAAGTAAGACCTCATGGTAACCGTTGTCAAGATCTTGAAATTAGTGGTGTGGTCCTGCACTTTGTATCACTTCGCAGTAAAGAGGCCGCCAGCTTTAATACTTGATGTTGTGTAGAGCAAGCCAGTGTACCCCCCGTTTTGGACACACAGATAAGAGACGGCCTCCTGTCATGTGTGACACTTTCTGACATTCCTGGCTTGCAGCCAGTAGCACTTTGAATTTATCTGCATTTTGCAGCGTTGCTTTTTCCTTTGTAAATGGCTTGTAAGCCCAGGGGGTAAAGTGTAGTTTCTAGAAAAGATGAAGACTAGCAGTAAATGTTCCACATCATCCGGGACACCTTGGAAGGTAAGGGGGTGCAGCGTCCAACAAAATAAGGCTCTTTCTATGTCAAGAGTTTACAGGTTTTAACCCATGTGAGCTCAAATTATCAGTAAACGTGGACCACCACCTTGTAATTTACGGCTTGTTAAAAAAACGGCTTGTTAAAAAACACACAGATATTCCATTTTACCAAGAGAACAGGAGTTTGTAAATGTTCATTTTGCACTCCCTGTTTCCAGTCTCCCTTGAGAGGTTGTGTAGGGATTCCTGATGCAGAAGAAAGATATATAGTGGTTTGATGGCCCACCCCTTAAACTGCACCCATGTGTGTTTTTTTCACTGATCACAACCTAAGGAAGGTTCTTTAGATGTGTTGTTAAATTTGGAACCAAGAGAACCTTGTTATAATTTTGGCTTTGCCACTTCCCGTGACACTGCCAGAAAATCAATTTGGAGATCATTATGAACAGGCCAGAAAGGGGCCATGCTGGTGAAAATCACTGGTCATCTGTTTACCGGGAAACGGCCACTACAACGCGGCCATTTCCACGAATACCTTAACCACGCATGCATTACAAAGCATGCGTGGTTTCCACAAAAGCCCTTACCACGCATACCTTTACTACGAGGTACGTAGTAAAGGCATGTGTGGTAAAGGGTAAAAAAAAAGAGGGGCTTGGGGGGGTCCCCCCCCCCCCCCCCAAAAAAACTCACCAGAAAAAACGTTGAGATGTGCAGGAAAACGGCATCGTTTAAGAGGAAACGGAACGGAACGGAACTTCCTCTTAACAACGTCCGACGTCACCACGGAAGAAATCGAGGAAAAGGTTATGCGTAGAAAAACCATTCAGTTGTAACGCATGCGTGGTAACGGCATGCGTTGCAACGGAATGCGTTGTAAGAACAAACAACCCTGTTTACCAGCCTTTTTTCCTGTTTTTCACCATTATCAACAAATCTAGAAATTACCAGGAAGTATTATCTCCTGCTGTGGAGTATCACCCTTTCACCACTCAGAACTGCTTCTGGCAGTACTGGTTATCAGAAGAAACATGATGACAAAACTACTGGCCTGGGACCTACCTCTGGTGAAATGTTTGCTGGGAATGGTAATTCAGTAGGTACTAGCAGAGTCATATTCAAAGCATTTATCTCTAAGTGCCTCAAATGACAAATATGTATGAAATATTTAACAGCACCTGCACACTTGTGCTGTTTAGTATTATATCAATTGCATGGCCCTTCCAACCACACCAGTATTTGTACAAGCGCCTTGAGACCCTTGCGGGTGAGTAGTGCGCTATACAAGTATCAATTTACATTTACACCGTGATTTCTTGAAAGTTTTCCTGAATATGGTGCAGTAGAGCGTTCTCCTGTTTTTAGATTTATAAGAAAGCAATATGCAAAGCATTAAGAACTATCCAAAGTCTCACCCCACCCCCTCCAGCAGATAGCTGTGAAAAAGCTCAATGCCATGATGGCGACTTTGAGCCAGTCCTAATTTTCAAAGCAGTACAACTAACCATTCTGGGGCTCGTAGATCTGTTAGTATGATAGGGATAGTGAAACTCAACTTTTCAGTCGCCTTAATGCTGGTAGCTGTACATTCAGGGCTAGCAGGGGTCACCCTCATGAAATGGGACCAGTGACAGCTCCGTTCCTGTTTCTACTCACTTTCTACACTCTTTGATTCCATCTGGAGCAATACAGACTAACAGAAAGGAAAAACACCCATAGATGATGGTAAACGAGGTATAGATTTTAACAGGATGAGACCTTGTTGGGATAAAGAAAGTATGGAGTGGCAGTTAATGAGGGAACACCAGACCTTTATACTTGTTATAAATATTTAAAGTCACTACTTTGCCTTGAGTGGCAATGCAGATGCTTTTTCCATTAAACCTTTAAGCACTAGTGATGTTTAAAAATAACCTGGATAATCCTGTTACTTGTCTTCTCGACCTACCATTCTACTTCTTCTTGGGAGAAGCGCAATTCCTTGCCAGGAATCTCTCCTGCCACCCGCCATTACAGTTGATTTCATTTTATGAGCCAACTCCTGACTTAGGTTATGTGGTGGGAGGTGGGACTCCTGCCCCACAAATTTTCATCATTGATTTTAAAGCTGAGGTTGACTTGAAATAATACATAAGTATGTCTGGTGTATTTGTACATGTAGGGTCTTTGTGTGTTTGAAAAAACACTAGACATTGATTTTTCCATTTAACATGAATGGTAGTCAAACTCGTATTTTTGGCTGTATATACAATCACCCTAAAACTTCCCTTTCCTTTGTGTGATCCATTTCTCTGTTGGCCAGAATCACAGAGAGTCAAACATGTCCTGCAGTCACTTCAGTGTGTTTTGCTCCTGTTACAACTGTGTACAGGGTTATGAATGTATGCAGGTGAGGTATCCTGATACTTTGGTGAAAAAGAGTTTCATAAAGAGCTCTTCGTTTGATGTACCTTTGAAGATGGGCTGACGTTGTTCCAGAGCCTGGGTTCCTGAATCCAAAGCAGCGTCATATGTTTTTGTGGCTTTGTGGAGATATCCTTTGCATATTGATGAATTGAAGATTCCTGAATTTACTTTTCAAGAGCCCCTGCCACAACTACTGGTTTCTTAGTTCTTTCAAGCAAAACATCAAATATGATAATTAGTTGAAAGAGAACAGAAAAGCCTCGCCTCTACTTTAGATGCCCTCATACGTTATGTTTTTGCTCTGATGCCTTTTTTAGGAAGACCTGCCATCAGTAAGGCAAGTTAGAGTATTTACGGGACTGGCGCTTTTTATATCGTAAGTATTTCTGCCAAAGTGCCAAAAAAGATAGTCTCAGTGAGGGTCCACCAACCCCAGCCTGGAACTATGCAGGTCAGATCCTTGCTTAATGTTCACAGCTGCTTAGAGGCCTGGTGCCATTGATAACTAAAACACTTGTACTGGCTTGTGAGCCAACCGCGATTTCAAAGCTTGAACTTCTTCTCATGTGCAAGTCACACTACTTATCCAAGTATAGACAGGGCTGATCGTAAGGGAATAGAAAAAACCCTGGGAGCTGGAGGACAATAGGTTGCTTTCAGGACAGATTGTGCAGAGGCATCCTTTGCCATTTCAGTTCGTTAAGCAGCCCTGTAAGCGCAGCCCTGGTATTTATTGCCGCTGTGCCAGAAGGAGTACGGGCATAGTGAGACTCTTTCTTCGGAATTGACTGTAAAGCCTAGGAATTCTTAGCAGACGTAGCTGGGAAATATTGTGATTCTGTGAAAAATTTGGCTTAAATAAATGGAGTTTCGCTCAGTTGCGGGATGCTGCACGGTGGCGTGTATCAGCAATGCTCTCCGGTTCTGGCGACAGTATATAGTACTGCGTGCTAAGCAGCCAGGACCAGTGGTGTCTGTCGCACGGGGCATGGGAGTCGAATACAGGGCAAACCCAAAGGAACATAGAGGTTTCTGCCCGCCCTTAAATAAGTTGTGTTTTTCTAAAGGCGACACTATGTATACTTGTATACGTGGTACTTGGTACTTGTATGAATGGGGTAATCAGAACAAGGTGCTGGCTGTTCTCTCTACCCCTCTCTCATTCCTCTCATTTATTGTATTTGAGGAATTGACCCGCAGAGTCATCAATGTGGAACTTGTCCATAGAAGAACAAAACAGATAGGACTCCTACTGAGAGAAGAAACGTGTTTTTTTCCTGAATTTTCACTAGTTTGTGCTGCACTTTCCCCCCCTTACACAGTAAGAAGCCCTGAAACTCAGGGAGGTGCTACAGTATTGTTTTCGATAAGTGTAATTGTACTAGATCTGGTGACTGAGGCTTGCTCCGAATAAAAACTCCTTTTCAGGGCTTCAAGCTACTTGTTTGAGAGTTTCATTTCAATTAGTAATTATATTGGGTATCCACCAACTTGGCACCCATTGAGAAGAAACTGAACTGATTACTGGGTAAAGTAAATGTCAAAGTTCTGCTTTCCTTTTTTGTTAAATATTGTGATTATGTACAGAAGGGTACATGACAGGTCAAATGATGCATGCAGGATCATTAAAGGCACATGGCCTGATTCACAAAGGGACTACGCACTGGAGGCGGAGGCCCTGAAATCGTGTGACAGTTTCCGCACTTGGGGTGCAATCTCCACAATTAGAATTCTCATTGTGAAGATTCCGCCCTGAGTGCAGAGATTCCCCTTTCAAATCAGGCCCTATACCTAAGTCAGCAGCATCAACGGCATATTATCAGATACAAAAATTCAGGCAGCACCACTTGACCATCGACAATTCCTTGGCCCGCCTCAGTAAAGAGTATTGTGGAATCAGAAGTCATGAGATTGTCCAAGACGTTTTAAGAAAATTGTGTGACCACTCACTAGGGTTTCCAACTGTCAAACACAAATATATTGGTCGTTAGTTTCAGTATTGCTATTCTGGAACAACCAGAGCTGGTAGGTGAAAAAATCTTTTTGCAAAATTGTCAAGATTCTTTTGTAACATGGCAATTATCCCCCTGTTTGTTCTAATAAACATTCTGAATCGATTTAGAAAGCTCTCATTTTTTTAAACTTATTTCTTTAAGTGTTTGTTGTCATCGGTTTATGTTTCAGAAGGAGAAAAATACCGGAATTCCATGCTTTTCCCAATGCTTTTACCTCCTGGACTTAAAAATATTGGCCTGGCTGGTAAAAGACCAACCATTTGGCATATATAAAACTATTTAATGATTGGTATACCTTTTATAAAATAGATTTTGTTGTGCTCAAAGTGCCAGCAACTTACAATAGTGAACAGAGAAGTTTGCTGTGGTTCATTCCCAATGCAATATATTAATCACTGCAGCATCTTAGATGATTTTTTTGATGTGATATTCATTACTTCCAGACGCACATCACTCGTGAGTGCATTAACATCTGAAGATAAGCACCCATGCCCTTGCTGCCCACATAAAACGATCACTTAAAGATTCCCTCATTAAATTTCAATTCCTACACCAATAATTATTCATTCTATGGTATTCTACCCACAGATCCATTCTTTCCCATATTTTTGGGGACTTACTTTTCTGTAAATAACCCCTTTTCTGCTTCCACACACAGGTCCTTATTTTCGCACCAATTTTCAGTCATTGTCGGGGTATCACTGCCCCCTCTTTGCAGGATATATTTCCTCATCACAACCATTCCCTGGCTAACAAATACTTTTTGATAAACTGTTGGTGGTAACTGCACCTAGTAGGTTCGGTGACCACAACAAGGGCATTTTTTATTTAAATTCTTAATGACCTTATTAGAAAACACGATTTTGTAAGATTTCAAGTTTCAGCTGTGAAAACCCAGTAACAAGTCTTAAATAAAATCTCCTTGAATTTCAAACTGTAAAATGTCATGATACAAGAATGAAGCAAACACAAAATCAAGGGGCATATTATCAATAAACTGAGTTACAATTATCGCCGCTTTAGCGGCAGAAAACTGCCGCTAAAGCGGCGATAATGGGCTTGATAATACGCCCTTGATAGTTACAATAGAAGCCCATGTTCTTGTGTCAACATGGGCTTCTATTGGAATTCTCTACAGCATATTATCAAGCCCATTATCGCCGCTTTAGCAGCAGTTTTCTGCTGCTAAAGCGGCGATAATTTTAACTCCGTGCTTGATAATATGCCCCCAAGTTCTTAATCAAAACTCGATACTCTGACGAAAATAAATCATGAGTAAATGAAATCACAGTCTCTCCTTCCCTAGCCCTTTATGACATTTTCTTGTTGGATTGAATGTTTAAGAGATCAGTGGACTGTTTGTTGAAACCTGATTCAGCCCAACCCTCCCCATAGTATAATTTCCCCTGCTTCTATTTATTTTTCGCTCTTCTCCAGATTAGATTTTAAGAATACAGATTAACAGAGCCGCTGGTTACTCATCTGACATTTAAAGCATGACTTGTCTACTTTGTCCTTGTGCAAGTGTGGGCCTTCCATTTTGTTCCCATTGTTTAGGGGCTCAGCATACAAGGCTAAGTAACATCAAAATCAAATCAAATAAATTCGGGGACATTTGTATAGTGCACACATCACTCAGGAAGTCTCATGGTGCTTGTAGACGGCTCTGATAGAGATGCTTACTTAATTATCAAATAACCGTTACTTCAGTTTCTTGGGAAAGCAGTTATGATCAGGGATGGTGCGTAAGTGTGGAGGAATTTTGTTCCATGATGCCGGCGCAAGAAAGGAGAAAGATGTTATAACTTGTGTGTGCCTCCTTTTCTGGTGGTGCGAATTCTGAGGGGGTAAGCAATGACTCAGTGCTGGACCTGACCACCCTACATGGCTGATACCAACATAGTTTTTTGGACCAGTATCTTGGGCCGTTTCCATACATATGCTTATGTGTCAAACAGAGGGTTTTTAATGAGAATTTGTTTTCTCACTGGGAGCCAGTGAAGGGCTCTTAGACAGGGAGCATAGGAAGATCTGTACGGAAGGTCTAGGACTAACCTAGCAGCAGTGTTCTGCAAAATCTGGAGTCTGTTTAAAATGTTTTCATTTATTGAAAGTAATAGGCATTGCCTTACTCCATTCAGTTTATAATTAATCCCTGGACTAATGGTTTCCTAGCCTCTGTAGGAATCCATTTGAACACCTTCCACAAACTGCGCAGCACTCCAAAACAGGTGCCAATGATATGGTTAGGTTGGCTTTTCATGGACAATTGATTGTCCATGTAGAAACCTAGGTTACGGACCATTTAATTGGGAATTGGGCAGGGGCTCAGGTTGGGTGGCCACCAGTCGTGTGCCTAATACTCCAGAGCTTTGCCAAAAAACATGATCTCTGACTTGCCATTGTTCAATTGAAGGTGGTTGGATCTCATCCACCCGTCAATGTGAGACATACATTTTTTGAAACGCTGCTTGGTTTCGACGGGGTTGGGGCCTATGGTGAACAGGATCTGCATGTCATCTGCATAAGATATGACATCAAAAACCATAGGCTCTGATCACCATGGCCAATGGCATCATGTACAAGTTAAAAAGTGTTGGGTTCAAAATGGAGCCCTGTGGCACTCCCATCTTGACCGGTCTCTCACATGAGATGCTGTTACCCATTTGGACAGTTGTTACTCGGTCAGATAGGTAGCTCTTAAACCATTTGAGGGCATTTCCTCTGACACCTATCTCCCAGAGCCGATGTTCTAAGATGCTATGGGAGATTGTGTCAAATGCGGCGGACAGCTCGAGCAGGACGAGGAGGACTGACTGACCCTTGTCCACGGCCAGCCTGATGTTATCTGTTACCTCGACCAATGCTGTCTCTGTACTGTGCGCCGCCCTAAAACCGGACTGTGAAGGATCTAAAAGTCCATGGCTCTCGAGATAGTCGACGAGCTGTTGGTTGATAAGAGATTCCAACATTTTCCCAAAGTATGGAAGTAGGGAAATTGGACAGTAGTTTTGAAGTAGTTTCAGGTCGGCAGCTGGTTTTTTAAAGATCCATCTCACTCTGGCTGCTTTCCACATATTAGGGAAATCAGCCTCTGAGACCGATTTATTAAATAGACCAGCTAGGCTTTCCAATAATACTGGTGCAATAGTAGAGGAAGAATTTTGGAGGTACAGGGTCTGTGGGAGAGCCAGATTTAATCTTCTGCATTACAGTTGTAACTGACCTAATGTCGCATTTGACAAATTTGTTCAAAATATTAGGGGTGGTCAGAGGAGATGCAAGGCACATCTTCAGACTAGATGTTATTATGTTGTGATAGAAAAGAGTGATGATGGCTGTAATTTTTTTCTTCAAAGAATTTAGAAAGGGAATCAGTCCAATCTTGAGAATTGGGAATTGATGGCTGATTGCTAGGAGATGAACATTCTTTCAAGATCTGATAAAGTTCCCTACAGGAATTTTCTTCCTTATATATCCGGTTTAAAAAAAATCATTTTTTTTGCCAACTTGATTTTGGTCATATAGCAGTGATGGATTTTGTTATATATTTCACAGTTGGCCATGTTTTTGCTTTTGCTTCATTTTCTCTCCGCGGTTCTACACGAAAACTTTGTTATTCTTAATTGGTCTATGAACCAGGGGGCGGTTCTGGTATTGATTTTAATGTGGCTAAGAGGGGCAATTTTGTCCAGTGCGGTCGAGATGGCTTAATCAAAGTTATATGCCACTTGATTTATGCTCACTTCTGGATCTAGGTGGTCTAGGCAGAAACATTTTGAGAAAAGAGGCAGGGTGACTTTGCCCCACGACCTTCGAAGCATTGATTCATTTTCATGATCATTTTGGTCATATTAATAGGAATAACAAATTTTAATAGATGGTGGTCTGACCATAATAATGGAACTGGGGATTCAACTATGATCCCAGGCGAATTAGAAAAAGAAGGTCACGAGTATGACCGGCGCTAAAAGCGGGACCTACGACCAGCTGGGCGAGACCGAGGGTGTTCATATTTGTGATCAGCTGGTCGGTGCCTAAGTTTGATAAAATTTTCGCATGATGGTTAAAGTCTCCTATTAGGAAAAAGTTATCTGAGGCCAATACATGCAGCGCAGTGGTCTCTAATAGTTTATCAGAGAAGTCCCCTTTGCGTCCAGGGGGACTATAGATAAGGACCCCTCTCCAAGTACAGTTGGAAAGGCCTTTTATCTTAAAAATACATATTTCTATGTGGCTTACAATCAAAGTTTCTAGGGCAGTGATATTTAAGTCCTTGATAGAGGCAATTAATAAACCACCACCTCTTGTCTCTTTCATATCCATTCCGGTTACCTTGTATTGAGAAGGAAAGGCGATGTGCACATCAGGGGAGGCGTGTTCATGCAGCCAAGTTTCCGTGACAAAACAGATTTCCGGGGCTGCTAGATCTAAAAGGCTCCATATCTCTACTGAGTGTTTTGGGATAGAGCGAGCATTGAAATAGATGGTGTTAAGTTGCTTAGGAATGCTAGACTGGTTGAGGCAGTGGGCTGTTATGACTTTATTTGGGTTGGTACATCTGATGTAGATAGGGATGTTTTTTTAGAAGATATGGATTTTTGTCAAAACCAATTTAGGTTGCATGGTAACACCCATGCATCACCCATGGAACACCCCCTCGTTACTAAGTAATCCAAAGGAGTAATAGGCACTGCTTTGAGCTACTTTAAATTGAATTTCGAGCGCAAAGCAAGTTTTGAGCTGGAAAGTAAATCGTAAAAAAAAATGTTTCGGCAATTTGGGTCACTTTTGTTGTGCAAACATGGTGCAAAATCTTAGTAAAAATTCTGCATGGTGTCCCTGCACCCAACCCCCACCGTTAGCTCCCTCTTACCATCCATAGCCATATTGTTAGGAGGGATGGCACCGCATTGATAGCAGATCTCTAAGAGCCAGTGGTCAGCAGCGACTGAAACTCCTGACAGTCACAAGCCTGTGCAGGCCCATGGCTGACTTGAAAGATAGCACTCAGCTGGGCCATTTCGCTTCCTGCATCCCCCGCCCCCTCAATTCTGTAGAGACCCAAGAAAACCAAAGAAGGTGGGTGAGAGAGCAAACTGTCATCCAACATTCCCCTTCCATGCCCTGGCCCGACAACCTCGGTGAAGCAGGTGAAAGACTGGAAGAGTGAGGGCTTCCAGGTGACTTCACAGCAGTGAAAAAGCAACTTTGTTTTTTGAGCAGTGAATCACTGGATTTTTAATCTGGTATTTATACTATTGACCATAATTAATGTTGATATCCATCTTCTGGGCTGTAGAAATTGAAAATACGATCATATGGGGGGATCAAGAACCCCGGTTGGAAATGTCACTTCTGAGAAGAGTTGGGCAGCTTGGTGTCTTTTACCTTGGAGATGACTCCTCTCACAACATTTCCTTAAGGGTAGCCATTGTCCCCAAATATCTCCACAGAGGGCTTTGTGGAGACCATCACTTCAACCATATACCGCCACCCACAAGAAAACACTTAAAAGGATTATGTTATTCTGTATGCAATTTGATCTACAAACTCATCTGTGTAATAAAAGTATTACTTACTGTAGTGAAGTGGGCAGACCTCCGTTAATAGGGTCACTACTCCAGCCAAAATATCGCCTCAAATATGTACAGACAACATGAATAGTGCTGCACTCAAGGAGATTTACTACCTGTGGAATACTTTGTATGGCACCGCCTACTTCGGCATGATCGCCTTTGCGTGACGTAGTGGTAATTGGGTTTATCCCTTGGCAGTATGCTACTGCCCTGTGTACAGTGATGTTCCTGCTGTTAAACCTTTAACCTAATTAACATGTTCCATTTACAATTCTGCAATACATGTAAAAAATATTGTGAAACAGCAGATCTATAATTAAGGCATCACTAGAGGTATGCACACAGTTTGCTGGCAAAAAGCATTAGGCAGGTTTGGTAAACACTGGAGTGCAGAAAATAATTACTATTCCAGAGGGCATCAGCTGCAGTTGTGTTTTCATTCCTCTGTATTTATTTATGCCCCTCAAAATAACAGCTTGACTATGAATTCTCAGAACATTCCTGGCCCAGTGTTGCCTGGTGACTACCCTACGGCCATCTTCGAATCCTAGTGTGTCATCGTCATGTCAAAGATGGCAAAAATAGGGTCCCACTGGATGTATTCAGAATCCATACAGGTCTTGGGCTTACACTGAATTCACAATAGGCTTCTCTGAAATTTACAGTGTACATTTAGCATTGCTCAGTTCCTTGGATTATTTGTCTAATTTACATGTGATATTTCGGTCACACCTAAACATGGCTGACACCTCCCTTTTAATGGGTTTGAAAAACACGTCTCCTTAGGCAATGTAGTTGTGAGTCATCCTTCTCTCTTGTTTCCCAGTATGCCTCTATGCTGCCAAAAAGACTTGTGGTTGAATGTATATTCATTAGGCAAGGAGAGTGAGTCTTATGCCTGTAACCAAGAAGAAACCCTTTGCAGATCCAGTGTTTATATACACGCGCACAGTGTGCCCTCACGAGGCTTATTTATACATTAATGTGTTCCATTAAAACATCAGTTTTTACTCTCCAATTGTACTTAGGATTTACACTACATGCTGATCTAGGGAAAACAAGAGCATTATTTGTCCTGAGGCTTATTCCCATTGTCCTTAGGCTTATTCTCTTTGTCCTTATGCTCATTCTTTTGACAGACCCCAGAGAACCACAAGGACTCGGGATCTGGGCAGCCGTGCCCTACAGGCACACTTAACCTCTTCAATTCTCTCCTGTCCTGATTCTCTACACCATACACATAATACTTTTCCCTTGGTTTCCTCCATCAAGGGAGTTGGGTTGCAACATTCCCAAATTTGGAGTCAAAATCCTACACTTTTCACCACACCAGAGTCTCTTTCCGTGTTTCATGGGCAACACTTACCTGGCGTACATAATTTTTATGATACCACACACACAGTATTGTATCCTCTATACCATCTACCATTTCTGTGTCCAGTTAAGGTTATATATGGAGGTATAGAGTCAATATTTTTAACTTCATGTATACTTACCTTGATAATATAGTGGTAGTCAATATAATGGACGAAATAGTGTTGTAATTAAATATTTCACAGGCAATATAGCCTCCCACCCCCCTCAGCACTCCCCTCGCACTGCACATTCGGTACACAGTTGGCAGTTGCTTAATGTGTATAGTAGTAATGGAATTCACTTAAAGGCATCCCTCCCAAAGTTAGCCGACTTCTGTGAGTATATGGTCCTCTGAGATTCTACTTCCAGATCTGGCAGGGTTGTCTGGAACCCACACATCTGCAAGGCAAATATATCCCAGTATGGAAACCATGGATATAGCTTATTAAATAAATATTATCATTCCTCCAGCCACCACCCTGTATAACATTGGAGCCGAGGACACCCTCAAGCAATGGTGGACTTCCTACCCTGTATGCTGGTGATTGCCAGTGACATCCGCTCAGTCCTACCCCCCACCTTGTTACTTCAACCATTGCACTCTATGTGGGTCTAGGAGGTGCAGTGCTTGACTTTCCCTTCATATCCTCAACGTAATTCTCATGGCCACAACACATAAGTAATTGCCCATCTAAGTGAAAGATGAAACCCAAGGATTTAAGCTGAATGAAGATTGCTTTCTCCGTCCCGGTTGATAACATCACCTCATCCTATTTTTATTATGTCATGCTCATTGCAAATAACATCAACCCACTTCAAAAGGTCCACATCATGCTGTAACAAACATGGCTCGCATCTAGATTTTAATAATGCCCTGAAATTAAAATACTCTATCACCGGCATTTAATTCAGGCACAGTTATTTGTCCTCTTAAAAGGTGTGAGAAAATTCAACCATGTATGCGCCCCACTGCCTGTCAGTGTCTCGGAGCTTGATATAAGAAGTCCTCTATGTTATTCAGCAAATTTCTTATGGTGAATTGGTCCACTATTCCCTGGCGCACACTTTTCAATCTAGGAAACAATGTTTGTTGTGTCTCAGCTGGCCAGACAGAAAAAGAGGTTGTGACTTCTTGTTATTGGCACCGGCTCTGCAGAATAGTATGCCAATAGAATAGTTAAGCAGATTTGATATCTCCAAGATGTTGTTTGGTTCATGAATGATTTTAGAAATTGTTTATTCATTCAGTCACATGCTTATTAACAACCTGCATCTTCTCTGCAGAATCCATCCTGGCTTCTTCCTCTTCTCTCTAGGATCCTTCTGAGCTTTATATATCTTTTCATCAGGATCCTTTGTAGTCCCCTTCATCTTCTCACGAGGATCCGTCCAACCATTGCATCATTTCTCCTAGATTATTTCTATCTTCTTTATTTTCTGTCCAAAACCTTTCCTGCTGTCCTCAAACTTACACCCAGGATCCTTTGTTGCCCACCATGCCTTCTTTACTCGATTCGTTGTGCTCCCTACCTTTCCTTCTAAGATTGTGCTTGTGACCTCGTCTTTCCTCCAGCATCCTTACTAGGCCCCTCCATTTATTCTCTTCTCATTCCTTACTGGAGGTTATAAGGCAATACTGAACCAGCTGTGTCCCCTTGGGCCTTACAGCAATTCATCCTATCTTTGAAAGCACCAAGAGCTCCTTTAGGTGGCACGGTGGAGCATCCTTCGAAGGGACCAACGCCAGATGAGCAGCTCCCTAGGTCAGCTTCCAGGCAGCGACCTGATAGTAATTCTGCTACTGTCTCTCTCTACCCACACTCACAAACCAATGCCCCTCCTCCATGGTGAACCTATTCCTAACTATCCCAAATTATCTCTCTCTTTGTGCAAAAATGCTTAGCATTGGGACTCCCAGGCAGTGGATCACCTGGACTCCAGTAATTGAGACAGCACTTTTACTTGGAAGAGTAAAGGCTAGAGGCTTATTACAATGTTCGATTTGCAAGCAGACTTACCTTACATTCTCATTGTGTTCAGTTTTCACAATGGTATCCAGTTACATCCTTACCCAGTGGTGTATTCTGGCTACTTCTTTTATTCTTCTTACTTTGGTGGCCATTCACTTTCTCAAACCTCTGATCTGTTCCTTATTTGCCCAGGTGGACGATTTTTTTACACTCCCTTCTCATCCGTTTCTGCCCAATCAAGACACACTGCCTGTAAGCTCTTCGCGACAATTACTTATACATTCAACCCAGATCAAAATCTGTGTGGTCATTCATGTCCTAGGACCTTTTTTCATCACAGAACCACAATGGGTTCTGGCACAATCAGTAAACCCTACTCATTCATACCACCTGGTTGCCGATTACTTCTGGTAACCTCCATCTATTCTTTTATTTCCGGTTGACAGTTCACTTCTTTACCTCATTAAACATTCATGCCAGGTGACTGTTGATTTCCAATAACCTCTAGAGAACTAAGCTTCCATTTCCAGGAAAATATTCACTCCCGGGCCCTCCCCTTATATAGTTTTCAGGTGAAAGTTCACCTCCCATAGAAAGTAAACATAGAGGGGATTATAGCTCATGGATTACTTCACAATAATATTGTATACCAAGATTTCCTTTAGTCAGGAATGATCCATTTCAGCTCGCCTACTGCTGCTATGTTGCTTAGCAGAACTGGGTTCAGTGTGGGAGAATGTTATGTGCAGAGAATTTCTTCTGCGTGGCTCTAGAAGCGTATTTAAAAATAAAATATGTATTTGCCTTTATTGGCATTTAAGGTAATGAACATCAGAAGGCAGCAGCCTTAAACATATCAGGCATTATTGGCTACCAAATCATACAACAAGAAATGGGAATAAAACCGAAAGTAATGGGGGAAAAGGGGGCGAGAGGACGGGTAAGGGGTGGAATAAGGCAGATCAAGACCATGGAAGCAATGTAACTTCTCTTATTGTCATAGCTGATGAAATAAACAAGTTAAGATTTCTACATCTGGAAAAAGAGGCAGGCATCATTGTCCATCAGACGTTTCAGTTGTTAAAATATGGTGCAATCGACAGGTACAGGCTTATTTAAAAGAAGGGGCAAATGGGTCATCTTTATGCATGTATGTCTACAAGGAAGCCTTTGGCCCTGGCTCCGGGGCCCTGGCATCTGAAGGGGGACTCTTCTCTGCAAGAGGTCTGGGTGGAAGGCCCTGCAGGCGTAAGTACAATAGTAACGGTTCCCAGATAACTTTGGGGCAGGATGTCGGTGCCATTTGCTTCCAGTAGTTAGCCAGTTGCTCCTGACAATAAGCTGCATCCTGTAACCAGGCCCTAGCTTTGTTGGGCATCAGTTGTTGTACCCAATGTATTGCAACTCAACGTTTTGCAAGCAGTAGAAGCGGTGCACAGACATAATATCGAGTCCAAAATATCGATTGGACATAATATTGAGTTTTTAATATAGACTGGACAAAATATCGACAGGACAGAATATAGATAACAAAAATATCGTTTTTAAGGTAAGTGAAGTAATATCGACTGTTAAAAATATAGATAGTTAAAATATCGAAGTATATAATATAGATAGTTAAAAATATCGATTTTTTAATAATACATAATTTTTTATAGTGTATTTTTATGTTATAATTTGTGTGAAAAGTGTGTATTTATGTTATAAATAATTTTATTTAATGAATTTTGTTTTTATAATTATTGCGTCATTTAATTCTGTAGCGGGTTGTGGGTTAATAGGGGAATAGGGTGGGAAGTAATTTAATTATAATTAATTAAATATGTAAATTTATTTATTGATAGTAATTTCTAATTAATTGTTAATTAATTTATATGTGTTAATTAATTTAATTGTAATTGGAAAATAATTATTATTAATTGATTAATTGGTAATTATGTAAATGTTACAAATTTAATTCTGTAGTGGGTTGTGGGTTTATAGGGGAATAGGGTGGGAAGTAATTTAATTATAATTAATTAAATGTGTAAATGTATTTATTGATAGTAATTAGTAATTAATTGTTAATTAATTTATATTTGTTAATTCATTTAATTATAATTGTTAATTCATTAATATTAATTGATTAATTGGTAATTATGTAAATTTTACTAATTTAATTTCTGTAGCGTGTTGTGGGTTTATAGGGGCATAGGGTGGGAAGTAATTTATTAATAATGAATTAAATAATAAAATTAATTAAAATGTATTTGGAAATAATTGTAAAATAATTTTTAATTATTAAATACTTAATTGTTAATGTTTAATAATGTGTATTAATAGGTGATTAATTGAAATAATTATTGTTAATTAGTAATTTTAAAATATTAATTATTATATGAGAACATTTTTATTTATTTTAAATTAATTATTAATAGAGATTCATTTTTAGATTTTTGAATAATATATGAAATATTTACTTTCCCTAATGTTGTATTCTCTGGAGTGGGAATAGTAATTTTAACCCCTACGCTATCCAACGCTTTCCCTACTGTTGCATCCACTGGAGTGGGAATAGTAATTTTTACCCCTACGCTATCCAACGCTTTCCCTACTGTTGCACTCTTTGGAGTGGGAATAGTAATTTTAACCCCCTACGCTATCCAACAATTTTCCTACTGTTGCACCCACTGGAGTGGAAATAGTAATTTTAACCCCTACGCTATCCAACGCTTTCCCTACTGTTGCACCCACTGGAGTGGGAATAGTAATTTTAACCCCTACGCTATCCAACGCTTTCCCTACTGTTGCACCCACTGGAGTGGGAATAGTAATTTTAACCCCTACGCTATCCAACGCTTTCCCTACTGTTGCACTCTTTGGAGTGGGAATAGTAATTCTTACCCCTACACTATCCAACACTTTCCCTACTGTTGCACCCACTGGAGTGGGAATAGTAATTTTAACCCCTACGCTATCCAACACTTTCCCTACTGTTGCACCCACTGGAGTGGGAATAGTAATTTTAACCCCTACGCTATCCAACCCTTTCCCTACTGTTGCACCCACTGGAGTGGGAATAGTCATTTTAGCCCCTACGCTATCCAACGCTTTCCCTATTGTTGCACTCTTTGGAGTGGGAATAGTAATTTTAACCCCAACGCTATCCAATGCTTTCCCTGCTGTTGCACCCACTGGAGTGGGAATAGTAATTTTTACCCCTACGCTATCCAATGCTTTCTCTACTGTTGCACTCTTTGGAGTGGGAATAGTAATTTTTACCCTTACGCTATCCAACGCTTTCCCTACTGTTGCTACCACTGGAGTAGGAATAGTAATTTTAACCCCTACGCTATCCAACGCTTTCCCTACTGTTGCACCCACTGGAGTGGGAATAGTAATTTTAACCCCTATGCTATCCAACGCTTTCCCTACTGTTGCACCCACTGGAGGGGGAATATAATTTTAACCCCTACTCTATCCAACGCTTTACCTACTGTTGCACTCACTGGAGTGGGAATAGTAATTTTAACCCCTACGCTATCCAACGCTTTCCCTACTGTTGCACCCATTGGAGTGGGAATAGTAAATTTTACCTCTACGCTATCCAACGTTTTCCCTATTGTTGCACCCACTGGAGTGGGAATAGTAATTTAAACCCCTGCGCTATCCAACCCTTTTCCCTACTGTTGCACTCACTGGAGTGGGAATAGTAATTTTTACCCCTACGCTATCCAACGCTTTCCCTACTGTTGCACCCACTGGAGTGGGAATAGTAATTTTAACCCCTACTCTATCCAACGCTTACCCTATGCTTGCATTTTTGGAGTGGGAATAGTAATTGTTACACTTTTGTTAGTGTACGTTAATATTATCGGCTATAATTTAATTATATTTTGTTACTATATATATATGTTTTAAGAAATAGGAATTATTATTATTTTTTTTAATTTAATTAGTAATTTAATTATTATAAGTTAATTTAAGTATTTTTAAGTGTATATTAGTAATTAATTTTTAATATTAATTTAATTTAACATTGTTTTTAGTAAAGTTGATATTTTTTAAAACTATATTTTTGTAAACGATATTTTTAACTCTATATTTTTGTACTTACCTGTTTGTAGATAGAAACTCGATATTTTGTCAGTCGATATTTTGTCAACGATATTCTTGATGGTCGATATTCTGTCTCTCGATATTATTTCAGTGATCCAGTAGAAGCATAGTCGTTAGGCGGCAAGTGTCAGGCAGGAGGTTTCACATACCCTATAAGATACACCAGTGGGGTCTATAGAACCGGGCACCCAACAGGCTGCTCCAGAGTGTGAAGCGCAGTCTGCCAGTATTTCATCAACAGTGGGCAGTCCTCAGGCGAGATGTAGAAAAGTGGATTGAGGAGCCAGGCATTTTATGCAGCGTGCCTCTGTTACCAAGCCCATGCGTGGCAATTGTGTCGGTGTACGGTACAACTGATGAAGAAATTTGAAATGTATAAGTTGCAGTCTACAATTGGGCGAGGGAGCAGCGGTTTGTTCAATATTTCCACTGCTCATCTGTAAGAGGAGGGTCTATATCTCACTCCCACATGTCGCGGGCTATTGGAATTCAGAATGGTTCTTTGTCCTGCATTATGTCGAATAATCTAGTGATTAGTTTGCGGGGGGGAGACTGTAGTCAGCATATGTTCAAGTGCATGGAGCAGTGGCTCATAAAGCCCTGCATGTGGTGCAAAGCTGCTGATAGAGCATAGTGTCTAACACAGAGGGTCACAGAGCGTCTTCAGGAGCTAAGGGGGAATGAAATGTCCGTCGGTATAAGTCTGAGTAGGTAATACATTTCCTCTTGCGTGCTCAAACTCTAGCGCACTCTTCTTGTAAGGAGGGCAGCATTGGGTTACATGATAATGGTATAGACAGGGCATATATATTTTTTAGTTTGCCTCTTTTAGTTTGGCTCAACAGCGCAGACCATCCCATGCCCATCTGAGACATTCCACTGTGTCTATTTCTTTTCGTGGAGGCATGTAAGTTTGATAGAGCGCAGTGGTTAGCGCTCAGGGAGAGGCAGCGTCCATCTCCACGGCTGTGTGTGGCTGAAAACTTATAGGATACAGCCAATAGCGCAGATATTGAGCTTGCGCACATAGTCGTACAAGAACATGTCTGGTGCATTGACACCCACCTT
This sequence comes from Lissotriton vulgaris, assembly GCF_964263255.1. NCBI lineage: Eukaryota > Metazoa > Chordata > Amphibia > Caudata > Salamandridae > Lissotriton > Lissotriton vulgaris. The sequence continues at coordinate 202,475,510 of NC_141698.1, read as the reverse complement.
GTCGAAAAGGGAATGTAATTATTTCCCAGACAATTCGAGGTTGCTTAACGGCGCATGCTAGCAATATCAAGTGGAGTGTATGCGCTGGAGAAAATGAGAAGTGAGCAGCATGAGAATATTGATAAATTGATAAGGAAATTTGGGTAAAACAACAATTTTAGCTATTGCTAATCGTTCTGTCAGGGACAGAGGGAGTCGGTTACAGGTCAGGATTTTCTCCTCTAACCAGGCTATTGCTCTCCAATAGTTAACCTGCCAGAGCTCTGCTACGTCACAACTCAGCCAAACTCCTAAATAGCGCACTGGCTCTAGCTACCATCTCAAGGGCAATTTCGATTCAACTGTAGACATCCTACTAGAAGCTCATTTACCATTCCTGGCAAGTGTACTTTGTAATTGTGTTTGAGAAAAAATGTAAAGACATAACATGATTCAAGGAGTTTTACTGCTTCAGGGCAGGCAAACTGTGCCCTTCCCAAATCATGCATATCTCTGGCTGAGTAATTCACTGGCTCCAGGATATGACGCTGGAACTCTGCCAGTTATGCCTTATTTTGTTTGCTTGTTCTTTGCTACTATTTGTTATATGGCCGTGGCCTTTGTTTCGGATTCCCCTGATTTCACGTTGGATGGATCAGAGTTCAGCAAACCAATGTTTAAATTGCAGAGAAGCATACAACCAAAAAGAAAGACAAACACCACAATCACACAAACTCTGCATCACTCATAATACTCCACACCAGAACTGAACTCCGTTTTTCCACATCACCAAAACATACCCCTACACCAACACCAATTTCACATAATCTGACCCATACTCTCCCTCCCATAACACCCCCTTTAAATTTCTAATAAAACTTTCTTCAGCAGGACGGGGAGGAATGCCGCAATCCCCACACCTTCACTTCAGCAGCGCTTACTATTTCCTCATCGTCCCATACTAAAAAAAAAAGAAATTCTTAACCAATTTTAACCACATATCCACTCAGAGCTCAAAGGATAAGACAAACAACAAAGTAAATAAAACAAGCATCTGCAATGCAATAGGTCTCGCATTTATGCGAGTTTGAGCTATTGGCATTGTAAATGACAATCCCTTTTATTTATGTTTTGGTTTTTAAAGCATAAATAAAAGGCATTGTCATTTACAATACCAATAGCTTAAACTCTTGCAAACGCGAGACCTATTGCATTCCAAATTCTTGTTTAAAAGTGTGTGTGTGTGGGTAGGGGATTGCAAACAGAAGGTAGCAGAAGGAACACAGACTGGGAAGCAAAAATGATGTCATGGTGGGGAAGGTACATGGACGGCATAGAGAAGCAAACGATAGAGCAATGTGGCGGGCAGGAGGAGAAAAGCAAATGAGCAAGAGCAACGTTGAGCTGGGGGTGAAAGCACACCCTTTATAGGTAATCTGAGCCGAGGAGCAAAGCGTAGTGAGCTGCCACTTTGGAACTGGAGAACTGCTCAGTAAAACGCTCCAATACCTTCCCGTCGGGTTTGCGCTTGCGGGAGAGTGTGTCCAAAGAGACATGTGCAGCCAATAGGTTCTTTCTTTTTTGGATCCATTTCACAGAGGAACAAATTGAGAAAAGAGGGTAAGAGCCCTTTGTTGAAGTCATGGTTTTTAGCAAATGATTGGAGGAGCAAACCAAAAGCAGATTCATATTTAACATAGATGTTCGTTCAGAAAATAAGCACGCCAGGTGTAGCAGAATTTACATCACACACCTTTGACCTCCCTAAAGGCATCACTGAGTTGCCCCCTTCTGTCTCCCATTGCCACTAAAGAGCTCCCCATTTGCTACGAGTTAAATAAACACGCCAGTGGTCACAACTGCGCTTGAGAAACCCTCCTGCCTTCCTGCAGTTAGAGAAACTCATAAAAAATAGTGTTTACAGACTAAAGAAGACATACCATGTAAAAACCGAAGTAAAAGGACCAGTCCTCATGGACGGTTACAAATGAAGACAAGGTGGTCCTAAGGCTGGACTAAGAAGCTTAATAATGAATCAGAAGGCAGCATTTACGAAGGACAATGACGCAAGCCAATGACAAATATGGGCGGAGAGTGGGCGGGGCTTCAAGTACATACTCCAATACAGCATGGCTCGCAGAGCAGAGCATGCACAGCCCTGGCTAGACTTAAAAAGCATATTCCTTCCATAAAAGAATACTACTACATCTAAATTATTTGTTTATGGATACCCGTTCAATGAACAACAATAAATTAATCTTTGATCTACTAACAGATATAGAACTAGACATTCTGTTCATCACTGAGGCTGGCTTGGAAAAGATTTGGCTCCAGTACTCCATAGAACTATCCTCACTGTATATCGAGCCATTACACATAACTGAGAAGGACAAGCATTTGCAATGCAACAGATCTCGCATTTACGCAAGTTGAAGCTATAGGCATTGTAAATGACAATGCCTATAATTTAAATGCGAGACCTATTGCATTGGAAATGTTTCTTTAAGTTTAAAACTGAGTGCGGAGGTGCATTAAGGACACCGCACTTGGTTTCTTTTTTTAAAAACGTTAACACTGATCGCTGTGTCCTTGAAGCGTGGCCGCGCTCATGGGTAAAGTTAAAAAAACAAAAACAAACAGAGCACGGTGTCCCTCAAAGGGGCACCACGCTCACTCTGAAAGTAAAAAAACATTTTTTTAATTGAGTGCGGTGTCCCTAAGGCGTGAGCTGCGCTCAGTCTGTAAGATGCGTTTATAAACTGAGCGCATTGTCCCTAAAGCGGGCGCCGCACTCAGCATGCACATACAACCAAAAAAGCAGCCGCCATTGTCAAATGAAGTAAATAGTGCTCACCGTTTTGTCCACCATAAGCGTGGAAGGGTATACTCAGATGTGAGTCCCTTGCTCATTGCACCATCAGGATTCAAGCAAGCCGGGCTGAAGACGGATGTAATGCCAGAAACCGGTCCCCGGAAGCTTGTTTCCTTCCCAGTATAAGAATTGGCTTGGTAGTTTGGTCTGCCTTGTTCCCATGATGCACTGGGCCAGGGACAGACTAATTTGCATATAGCCAGGTTCTGAGCTGGGATGGTGCAGTGAGCTAAAAAACGGTGATGGATCAAGCCCTGATCTGTTGACTGGGTATGAGTGTTCTGTTTAATTCAGATTATTATTATTATTATTATTACTGAGTTTTATATCGCGCCTGGTTACCCTTGGGCATCCCCGCGCTCTTCCAGAAAGAGGCACCATAACAAAAGACAGAGGCATTAGGCAGGGAACAGGTGGGTCTTTAAAAGTTTACGGAAACGTAAAGTACTCGTTTCAGAGCGTAGGAATAACGGAAGGGAGTTCCACAAGGTTGCAACGTTTATGGAAAATCTTCTGCCGCCAGTCCTGGCCTTCCTTACTCTCGCAACTTGCAGCAGATGTTGGTGATCCAAGCGCAAGGTACGAGGGGCCTTGTAGGGTTGAACCATCTCCCGTAGGATAGGTGGCCCTTTCCCCTGCAGGATTTTGTGGGCCATGCAGAGTGCCTTAAAATTCACCCTCTCTCTGACAGGAAGCCAGTGAAGCGCCTTAAGCGCCGGGCGGGCAGATTGACGCCTGGGGAGATCCGTCAAGAGCCTAGCAGCAGCATTTTGTACTTGCTGCAGTTTGTTTAGGGTTGTTTCTGGGGCCCCCAGAAACAGCGCGTTGCTGAAATCCAGCCGTGAGATGATAAGTCCCTGGATTAGCAGCCTCCTCGAAGCCATCAGGAGAAGGGGTAAGATCTTCCGGGCAGACCGGAGCAGACCAAAACACACACCTGCTGTCTTTTTACCGTGTGTCCTGAAAGAAAGTTCCTGCTCCAGCCACACCCCCAAGCTCTTAATCTCCTGTTTGGTGGTGGGTGCCACTCCCAGGCAGCAGGGCCAGCTGCTAGGTGAGAGGGAGGGAGGGGAGTTCCCCAGCATCATCAATTCGGTTTTCGAACCGTTAAGTTTGAGTGCTGAGCTGCACATCCACGTAAAGATCTGAGATAAATAGGTGTGCAGCCGGTCGGGTTGGTTTGCCGACTGGGGGAGCCCTACCACCAACTGGGTATCATCAGCATAGCTGATGATCTTGATACTCAGTGGCCGCACCACACTCTCCAGTGGGGCCATATAAATGTTGGACAGTGTAGGGCTCAACGATGAGCCCTGTGGCACACCACACTGGAGAGGGACAGATGTTGATTTCTCCTGGCCTTCCCAAACCTCAAACGTACGGCCTTCCAGAAATGACGCAAACCATTTCAGATACTCTGTCCATCACCACCCCCTTTTCTGAATCGTTTTGTCCACCATAAGCGTGGAAGGGTATACTCAGATGTGAGTCCCTTGCTCATTGCACCATCAGGATTCAAGCAAGCCGGGCTGAAGACGACTGTAATGCCAGAAACCGGTCCCCGGAAGCTTGTTTCCTTCCCAGTATAAGAATTGGCTTTGTAGTTTGGTCTGCCCTGTTCCCACGATGCACTGGGCCAGGGACAGACTAATTTGCATATAGCCAGGTTCTGAGCTGGGATGGTGCAGTGAGCTAAAAAACGGTGATGGATCAAGCCCTGATCTGTTGACTGGGTATGAGTGTTCTGTTTAATTCAGATACTCTGTCCATCACCACCGCCTTTTCTGAATCGTTTTGTCCACCATAAGCGTGGAAGGGTATACTCAGATGTGAGTCCCTTGCTCATTGCACCATCAGGATTCAAGCAAGCCGGACTGAAGACGGCTGTAATGCCAGAAACCGGTCCCCGGAAGCTTGTTTCCTTCCCAGTATAAGAATTGGCTTGGTAGTTTGGTCTGCCCTGTTCCCATGATGCACTGGGCCAGGGACAGACTAATTTGCATATAGCCAGGTTCTGAGCTGGGATGGTGCAGTGAGCTAAAAAACGGTGATGGATCAAGCCCTGATCTGTTGACTGGGTATGAGTGTTCTGTTTAATTCAGATACTCTGTCCATCACCACCCCCTTTTCTGAATCGTTTTGTCCACCATAAGCGTGGAAGGGTATACTCAGATGTGAGTCCCTTGCTCATTGCACCATCAGGATTCAAGCAAGCCGGGCTGAAGACGGCTGTAATGCCAGAAACCGGTCCCCGGAAGCTTGTTTCCTTCCCAGTATAAGAATTGGCTTGGTAGTTTGGTCTGCCCTGTTCCCATGATGCACTGGGCCAGGAACAGACTAATTTGCATAGAGCCAGGTTCTGAGCTGGGATGGTGCAGTGAGCTAAAAAACGGTGATGGATCAAGCCCTGATCTGTTGACTGGGTATGAGTGTTCTGTTTAATTCAGATTCTCTGTCCATCACCACCCCCTTTTCTGAATCACCCACTAGATAAAGCATGCCATGTAACCAGCAAAGTAAAAGGTCCAGTCCTTATGGACGGCAGCAAATGGAGACAGGGTGGTACCAAGTCAGGACTTAGAAGCCTCACAACGAATCGGAAGCCAGCATTTACCAAGGACAATGACACCAGCCAATTAAAATATGGGAGTTGAGTGGAAGAGGCTTCCCTACTACAGCATACCTCGCCCTATGAATTCTTTCAACCTCGTAGTTTGTTTACTGTACCTTACTACGTTACTACGCTATGGTAACTGATGTAGCTTGTAACGCAAAGTTCCTCTGATAGAGCGCTCTGATACCTCCAGGTCTAGCCAGCCCTATATGAACTCTTCTTAGATCCTCTGGTTAAGCACTCTGTTACCTCTGGGTTTAGCCAGCGATATATAATCTTATAAAATCAAATAAACTGAAAACTGGTTCCCCAGATTGCTGAGACCTGAGCAACATGGCTAATATCTGGTGGAGCTGCTAGAAAAGCTATTGAGGAGGCGGGCCCCGGTTTCCAACTGACCGCCACCTACCCAGCCGGAAATTTGGCACAGTTCCTCGTCGTATGCCTGTTACTGACTCCTTCCCTCCATCCCTCCTACGAATCCTTGCAACTTTATTTTTTGTGTATTGTACCTTCCTATGCTCTTGTAACTGATGTAACTTTTAACGTAACAATCCTAAATGTAAAGCGTTCTGATACCCTCTTGGGTCAAGTTCGCGCAATATAAAACTTTATTAAAAAAAAGTGGGGGATATTTTATTTTTGGCTACTCCTTTGCCTCCAACCAACAATGGAGCTTTTACTGATGCTTTCATGGACAGTTTCAGATATATCAACATATCTGTCCAATATTTTTTATACATGGTGACATAAATGCCTGGTTTGAGAAACCAAATATACCTCAATCAAAAGCTATCATATCAAGTATATTTATACTGCAAGAGATCATCTTTAGATCTACCAACATAGCAGGTCATCCATTGACTACATTGAATATATTGACTGTAATTTTCTCCAATCCAGAGCTAACCACCATTCAACAAAACACACCTGTTACATGGGTCCATCATCACTATCACATTTAAGATCGCAAATAAAATATCAACTAAGTCCCAACCCCTCACTTCAAAACACAGACTGTAGAATAAACATGTAGGAGTTGGAATCACACCCCTATCAATAAATAGTCGACCAGCAAGAATATACTCCGTGGAAAAGCTATATGAATGGATGTCCTTAGCATTTTACAAAAATAATCCCCAACAACTTTAATGCAAAAAAAAAAGTAAAAAGGCTCCTTGGATGATACAGCCAAACACAATCACAGTAGATAATCAGTCTCCATCTATATCAACCTTCCAAGAACTAACAACCTCAGAATTTTATCACTGTCAAAAAGCTAACAGTCCAGCCGGCTTCCCACCGGACCCATGACTTGCGCACATTCCCCAAAACACCCTTCTGTCAACATTAGCATCTATCCCTGTCAGAAATATTACCAAATAACTCATAAAAGCAGGAACTTTCCTGGATGCATTGAAGAAAACATGCTTACTTTCACTACTTAAGACCAACCTGAACCCTTAAGACTCCACCAGCTACAGAACAGTTTCCAATTTACATTTCCTTAGCAAACTTAACATCCTTTACCTAGATCTCAGAATTCATAGAGCAAAACAAACTACTCAGACTAGTCAACAGGAATGTCCCTAGTTAGAGTGACTGAATCTTTCCTAATCCCAATTTGGGATGACCTAAAAACATAGTAAGCATAGTTGCATTACTACTCTTGGACCTTTGAGCAGCTTGGTATACAGTACACCAGGCCCTATTGCTTCTTAGGCTGAAAGAAGTTTGTGTTTGTATAGATGGCATCATTCTTAACTAAAGTTTCTCTTATATAAACAACAGATCATACCATATTCACAAACTGCCTTTCAAACTAAATCCTTACTGCACGCAAATAAAAGTTCCACAAGGATCTGTCACCTAACCTCTAATTTTTAACATATATTTACTTGAAGTCACTACTAAATCTTATGAACAGTTTCCAGCTCACCTGCTACAACTAAGCAGATGATATTCAGACTGGAAACCCCTAAGGACATAAAAAGATCAAAAACCAACACCTACCTCACACCCATAGATCAGGGTATTGCATGAAAACACCTCAAGCTAAATTCTTCAAAAACTGAAATACTGAGACGTGGTGAATTGCAAAGTTATGGCCCTGTATCTTTTTGACCAGATAAACTGGGAAGCCTGCCAAAAATAGCTCAAAGCGTGAAAAATCAGGAAAATTCCATTACTCCACACTTTTCATGAATACTCCAGTGGACAAGCTGTCCTTTTTAACTTTCTACAAAATGAAAACACTTAATCATATCTTTTCACATCTTGGAGTTCCTCAAAAGGTACAAGTAATAAGGTACAAGTAATAACCTCACTCATCCTCTCCAAAATTGACTATGATAATAAAGGATGTAGACTTACGGCTAGAGCGGTCGACGTCGAAGCTGGGAAACCGGGTTCAAGTCTCGGCATCGACGGTCAACATCATGTGATTCTGGGCAAATCAACCTAATCTCCCTGTGGATAACAAAAAAAATGAATGTGTTCTCATGTAACGAAACTGGTGCTATGTAAAGCGCTCTGATTGCCGATATCTTCGGGTCTAGTTCACGCTATATAAAACTCTAAAAAAAAAAAAATGACCATACTATAACTTTCCTTACTCAACTATCAGAAGACTGCACAGAGCCCAAAACTATTGCTCAATGTAAATATATGAACCTTATTTATCCGGTCCTGACAGCTCTATACTGTCTTTCAATAGAAAGAGGATCTTCTTTCACACTCCATCCTCTGTCTACCTTCATACCTCTGTGTGTACTCTAATCTATCACATGCCTGCCGTCTTGCTCGCTACTATACTTCAGTAACCTAACCTTTTCTCCTCCTTACAAATCATAAACTCTTCTTCTGATTAGCCATTCCTGCATTGCCTAATTTTTCTAACCTATCTTCAAATTCCACTCTCATAAATCACAGTTTCCCCTTCTGTGTAACATCGCCATGAAATCTATCAATTACTAACCAACTCCACCCTATTTACGTATCCCATACCTAACTACTATTAACTTAATCCTCCACTAGAAGTTATGGGAAATGTTTTAGTTTCCTAAGAACACAAGATAAAACCCAATAATTAGCAAATGTGCAACAATAATTAATGACCATAGGATTAACCACGAATTTTGATTTATGGAGTAGTGTTCTATCTGTCATGAAGCACTTCAATGACCAGAAGTGCTATACAAATGCAAATACAATACAGTATAAGCAGGCAGCAAAGTGAGCAAGCTCACTTCCTGTTGCCAGATTTTGAGAGGCTGGGCCTGTGCAGCCTGGTGTTGTTTAACATCTCAATTAATAGGAGGGTCCAAGGGTGAGTTTAACGACCCAAACTAGATACATACCCCAATATACAATATTCCTAACACAACTGGTATCTAGGGGTCAAAAAGCCATATGACTCAACTGTGGACACAGACCTCAACATAGTACAAATCAAGCGGTGGAAACCCAAAGTGCAAACAAGTGTGACATATAGCTGCTGAGTTGAGACTCAAGGGCATGGGCAAATGTTCCCATCAGTAGCCGTTCTGTACCAACCTTTTTAACATCATTTGGGTTCACCTTGCCCAGGAGACAAGACAACACAACACAGCCTACTGATGTTCCAAGGCTATGTGTAGTTCTTATGAGTATGTGTTATCAAAAGGGGTGCTACTTCAAAAGAATGTAAATATATTTTGTGGCTACTGAATAAGCAGTGCAAAAAAGTGAGTGAAAAACAATGTGTTGATTTGTACTATGTTGAGGTCTGTGTCCACAGTTGAGTCATATGAATTTTTGACCCCTAGATACCAGTTGTGTTAGGAATGTTGTTTAACATCTACCACAGAAACATTAAATAGAAGTGTAAAGAATACATTGAAAGGGTTAGGGCCTGACTAAAACTTTGACTTTTCTTATTCTTGAAGTCATTTATGAGATATATGTTGACAAATGTATGTTAAATATTTGCTCAGAGCGATTTAGCGCTCAATGATAGTCTAACATTTTTTCAAGGTTGGCTTTTGTCTCTCCACAGAATGTGAACCGGAACAAGAACGCATGCACACTGATTACTGTGAATGGGAACGGCTCTCTGCTGTCTCCTAATGCTATCCCTCACCGATCCCTTGGGGGAGTCGTGGGAGGGTCCATGACTTAAACTGCATTAGGGCGCAACATACTTTTCCTCCTGCAGCTGCACTGCAGTGGCATGGCGAGAATGCCTTGGGCCTATAATATACAATCCAGGAAATGGACTCCTTCTCCCATTGGCTATTTGAAGAACAGCTTGATTCTGATTCTGGTACATAGAACCCCGCCCTCACTCTCCCAAAACAGATGCCATTGCACATGTGTTAAAAGGCACTGCTGACATTCCCGCTGCAGTATGGTGTTACGGAAGGGGTTTGCAGCTGGTGCTGTCATGGAGTTTAAGGAATATGTTCATTGGGGATGCAACCCTTGCAATCTTCATGTGGTGCTTCCAGGGAGGTGCTGCATAGCCAATCCCTGTCCTATCGATAATGTTCTTATCATGATATTTGGGACAGGAGGGGGGCTCTTCGGTCTTCCTTCTTATGGTTTGCTTTCTCCCAACTTACTGCTGAAAAACCTCCTCAGATCTGGTGGTTCTGTCTCACATACCTCAAATCTGGTGGTTGTGTCCCTATGTTATATTTTAACAAGGTCCACTTGCTTACTATGGCATTAGAGTGTCATTGCACATCTTTTGTATCAACATGGTTTTTGGTTACATGTATGCAGCTCCTAAGCACTGTAAATAGAAACTGGTAATATTATCCCAACGCAGTGATCTCATGCCATTTAATTTTGAAGTATGGTTATTAGGTAGGAGAGGCTGAGTAGATCCGCCAGCATTGTAATAAGTGACTTGCAGGTTCTACAAAGATATCTAGAGCAGTTGTTTAATTTACAGCATAAAGCGCTGGAATTCCGATGCTTGCCCAATAGCAACTTTAGTTTATGTATTACAAATAAACAAGTTATGTGTACTATATTGAAAATGCCCCTATTCCAAAGCCACCCCGCCCCCCAGTCTCCTCTCATTCACTGACCACTGTTTGCCTGTGTGCTATGGAGTGCGCTTATGGGGAAGTGTTGTTATACAGCAGCTAAATCCATTGCCTTTGTCAATGCTTATTGAAATTGAATAGTAAATTGCACTCTGCACTGTAACATGCAGGACTGAGTGTACATCCTGCAGGGATATCCTCCTGCATACACCCCTCCTTTTACCTTCAACCAAACACCTCTGCCACTGAGGTGTCATTGAGAATGCTAGGGTGGGCTTGTTTTCTTCATTTATTTTTCTGAGTCATTAATCTTCCTGTAGCTTGTTTTCATCTCCAGTGCAAAGCTCTGCCTACCACTGTGACTGGGAGAATTAGTCCCAGCTGTGCCCCCTTGTGCTGGACTTGGCTACTTGGAAGCTGGAGTCTTGAACTGCAATCCTGCCTAGGGAAGAACATGGCTCCTCCAAGAAACAGTCCACAGGTGTGTTTGGAAAATCCTGTCTTACCAGCTACACCCTCATGTGGGGCTGCAGGCCCTCCTAAGGGGGTGGTGCAATCTTGCCTTTTAGGAGCAACAATTGCGCCCATCGCTCATTGATTCTGGTGACTAATTTGCATGCCCTGTTGGTGTGGTAGGCAGGCCAAGGTCCATCTCTATTACCATAGTGAGCTGCCCAATTACTTATAGGAAACACCTAAAGACTGTGGCACAGACCTTGCCTCGCTCGTGTTATATAGAACGGCACCTGGCACCATTGTGTGCCCTGGGCTTCTTCTAGTACTACACCTATCAAGCATTTATTGATTAAAAAGACAAGATAAAGTGAATTATTGTCTTCACATCTTGCTTGGCTAAGTCCCTGTGCTGGGTCCAAATGTGAGTTGAAAATGCCATTCACACTCTGAGTCCGCGTGTTCTCTTCTTGCCTGTCTGTGAGTTTATACCACATATGTCCTCAGAAATCAAAAGCACTGTACTTGGGATCCAATGAACTCCGGGGAAACCCTGGATGGACTCAAAGTAAAGTGGTGGCTTCAGAAATTAAAGACCTTCAGGATCCACATCTTGTCTAGTACATTTGACTGCAACGCCTGTCTGAAATTATACTTCTATGCCTACAATACGGTTGCATGACACAACCGTGCTTTCCTTTCCCACGTGTTCCTTAACGGGGTGAAGCAGAAAATGCATACAATCCCACACATTCCATTTACAACGCAAGTCGTTACAACGACTTGCCATAGGGGGGCACTGGACTTTGGAATAGTATAATTAACTATTCCAACTCCAGTCCCCGCAACAGAAGGGAAAGTGTTAGACTTTAAAGACAATGCTGCTTTACCTAACGCATGTCTTTGTAATGACGTGTTGTAAATGGGATGCATGGTTTAGACGCATTTGTTGTTCCGCCCGTGTTGCAAAGGCAACACGTTGTTTGGCGGTCGTGGTATTTGCTGTTTCCCCAACAATACTGTTGCATTTCGTAATGAAAAATCTGACAGAAATAATGTCTGCTCTAGGTCTGGCAGGCAATATTTATCGAATTACTGAGATTTTCTTATGTACCACAGACTACATTTAAATGAATAAGCAAAATAGCTTAGAGAGTGTTGGTGCAGTATGTTGCTAACATCTCGGAGCATCGATCAATAGACACCCCACCATGTGTTAGTCCAGCTCGCAAGGCAGGAATAGTCCCTGTGGGGCATGGGCGGGACGATAGTTTGATGGTCAGGGTGGAGGTCGGATGATGGCTTTCTCTGGAATGCAGCTCTCATATTTTAAGGGCCCTACTCCTTCTGTTCCACCGCTGTAGCTACCTCATGAAGTTTTTTTTTTTTAAGTTTGAAGTTTATTGAAATAAGAACAGACAAAGGCAGAAAATGAAGAGACAATCATAAGTTATGAAAACTGAAACTCTCATACAAATTATGGCAACGTAGTAAAATTATGTCATATAGAAAAATAAAAATCGTAATAAATATGTGGAACACAAAGGAATAGGGGATCATCTGGAATAAGAAAAGCATATAAAGAAAATGCTAAACATTAGATGGAATGAAAAATCATTACAAGCAAATAAGAAAAATGCATCTATGGTGGTTTACGAACTTCAACATTACGTAATGGAGAGTTGGGAGGAGGTCTGGTAATCTCAGATAGATATTCTGTGATGGGAATCCATAGAAGGTCACGTTTAATTGCTAAGGAAATGGGGGTAACAAAATTAGAGTCTAGACGGTGATTAAAACAAACTGCATTCCACCAAGCAGTAAAGGAGACTTCATTAGCCTGTTTCCAATGTGATGTAATGTGATGAAAAGCAATGGCTATTAAGAGGTCGAGCAATTTATGTTTGTTATGGGAGCCGGTGAATGCAGGAGAAAGAGATCCTAGGAATATGTGAATGATGGAAAAAGAAAAAGTAAAGTGGAAAATCTTTTGCAGTTGGGACCAAACCAAATGCCAAAAACGTAAAATGGGAGGACAATCAAATAACATGTGTTTCAAATCAGCTAAGGGACAAGGACAGGACCAACATGTGGAGGGAGTATCTGGGGAGAACGATGATAGATTTGATGGAGTGAAAAGTGCACGGTTATATATAAAAAATAAAGTTTGTGTAGTGTTTGCAGCTCTGGAAGTATTGTGAATTTTGGACCAGATTTTATCCCATAAAGTGAATGACCAAATTTGAGACAGATCTTTTTCCCAAGCCAACTCAACCTTAGATTTAGTACGGTCTGTATAGGACTGCAAAGATTTATATATAAATGAAGCAGATAGGGGTTGATCGAGAGCATTAGAAATTGAAAGATGCGTTTCAGGAATAGAGTTGGTAATTGGAAGTGAAGCAAGATATTGGGTAAGGGAAGGAATCAATAGTAAGTACTGTTTATGGGAAGAGGACGGCAGCGAAAATTGTGTTTGAAGATCCTGAAAGGGAAGCGGATGGTTATTAGAGAGGAGTTGGGAAATCCATTTTAAACCAAGAGAATGCCAAGTTTTCCAATATAAGGAGCGATTGCGAATTTTAAGGAATTTATTATGCCAGATAGGTTGAGTATGAGTAGAAGAAGTCGAAGGATAAGTGGATAGTACGTAGGGACGAAGAAGAGAACAGGAATGAGAAAAAAGAAAAAATGGGGGAAAGAAGAGATGATACATTAGAGGAAAAGGAGAGAATTTCTGTGAAATCATAAGGATGGAGTAAAGAAGATTCTAACGTAAGCCATAAAGGAGGAATATGAGGAAGATCTGAGGAGAGCCAACGTATGGCTTGCTTTAAGGAGAAAGCATTATGATAAGACTTAAAGTTAGGGAACTTGATTCCGCCTGTGGACTTGTCTTTTTTCAAAAGAGAAAGAGCAATTCGAGATTTTTTACCCTTCCATAGAAATTTTGTTAGAAGAGAATCTATCGACTTGAAATAATGGTCAGGAATGCGAATTGGAATCATGGAGATAGTGTACAGAACCAAAGGTGCGAGCATCATTTTGATGGAGTCTAAACGCCCCCACCAAGAAAGGAAGAGAGGGTTCCAACGAGCAATGGATGTGTTAATTTTAGTATATAGAGATTCAAAATTAAACTTAAGTGTGTCAGGGAGGCGGGGAGCAAACCAAACACCTAGATATTTAATCTTAGAGGATTGCCAAGAAAATCCCGAGGAGTCAAAGAGATGTTTTTGACATAAGAGATTTAAGGGCAAAATTTCGCATTTGTCAGTATTGAGACGATAACCTGATACAGTGGAGAATGAAGAAACTTGATTGAGGAAGGAAGGAAGAGTCTCTTGGGGGTTCGAACAATAAAATAAAATATCATCCGCGTATACTGATAATTTAACTTGTTTTTGAGAACCATATTGAAAGCCAGTAATATTATCATCAAGACGGATTTTAGTTAAAAAGGGCTCTAGGGCTAAAATAAACAAAAGAGGTGAAAGAGGACATCCTTGACGTACCCCTCTTTGTAGAGGAAAGTAATCTGAAGTCATACCATTTGCAAAGATTGAAGCGTGGGGACTAGAATAAAGTAAGGAAATAAGAGAAATAAATTTAGAAGGAAAACCAAACCATCGAAGTGCTTGAAACATAAAATCCCAACCTATCCGATCAAATGCCTTCTCGGCGTCCAGAGAGATAGCAGCAAGGGGAGTAGGTAGGGAGGGGGCTTTACTCAGGATGTTAAAGAAAACACGGGAATTGTCCGATGATAAACGACCTTTAACGAATCCGGACTGTTCAGGGCCAATGATTTCTGGTAGTAGAGGATCTAATCTAAGAGCTATAATTTTGGCAAAAATTTTATAATCAGTGTTTACTAGGGAGATAGGACGATAATTTTTACAAAGGGTGTGATCTTTATCTGGTTTGGGGATCAGACAGATTAATGCTTCTTGGAAAGTTCCCTGAGAAGATCCGGAATTCGAGAACGATTAAAATAACAAAAGGAGCTTAGGGAGAAGAAGGGAAGAGAAATGTTTGTAGAATTCAATGGTAAAACCATCGGGTCCAGGTGCTTTACCGTGACGAAGAACAGAGACTGCATGTGAAATTTCAGAGATGGTGATGTCCAAATCCAACGGTTGGAAGTCAATGTGAGAAGAGTCCGGGGAAGGAAGATCCAGAAAATATGTGAGAAGATCATTAGGGTTAGGAGTAGATTCGGGAGTATAAAGAGTTTTGTAAAATGAAACAAATTGAGCTAATATTTCCTTGTCTTTAAACAGAGAAACACCAGCTGGGCCTTGTAAGGATTCAATTTTAGTTCTTTCAGTACGTATTTTGAGATAGTTTGCCAGAAGTTTGCCCATTTTGTTTTGTCCGCCATAATAGCGGGAGTTGCATTTAAGGAGAGAGTTCGAGGCAGCATTGGTGGTATATTTATTAAATTCAATTTTGGCAGATATAAGTTCACGAAGGGAAGAATCAGAGGTGGAGTTATAATAGATATATTCTAGCTTTTTAATTTTATCTAAAATTTGAGTTGACTTGGAGATAGATTGCTTTTTCTTTTGGGAAACAAAATTAATTATGAAACCCCTTGCAGCCGCTTTGAATGAGTCCCATATCATGGGAAAGGAGGATTCCGGGAGATGGTTGAGTGTAAAAAACTCGGTGATAAAGGAGGTAAAACGAGTGCAAAAATTGGAATCGAGGAGTAAGGAATTATTAAAGCGCCAACGTCCTGAGTGAGGGGAGAATGGGATAAGGTCAACATCTACAAAAACAGGAGCGTGATCCGAAATTAAAATGGAACCTATATCTGAATGAGTAGCAAGTTGTGCTAGGGGTTTGCTTAGAAAAAGGTAATCAATACGGGATTGGGAGTGATGGGTGGGGGAATACAAAGTATACTCTCTTAGGGCAGGGTTACATAGCCTCCAGATGTCAACTAAAGCGTTATTACGTATAGATGTGACAAATTGGGAATGCATTTTGGAGGGAACAAATTTAACTTTTGAATTTTTATCTAGGAAGGGATCAAAAACTTGGTTGCAATCACCACCAAAAATAACATATTTTTCATTAAGAGTTACAAGCTTATCAGAAATAGCAGGCCAAAACATTTTATCAACACCTGTAGGAGCATAAACATTAAAAATAACTAAAGGAATGTTATCAATAAGAAGATTTACGAGAACCCAACGACCATTAACATCGCATTCTTGTGAAGTAACTGAAACAGCTAACTTTTTATGACATAATATAATTGTACCATTTTTCTTACCTAAAGCGGGAGAGTAAAAAACATGACCCACCCAAGAACGTTTAAGTTTGGTAGCCTCCGTGTCTGTAAGGTGGGATTCTTGGAGGAGGGCTACATCTGCTTTAAGTCTAGTCAAATGTGTTAAAACTCTTTGACGTTTAATAGGGTTATTTAAACCCTTAACATTCCAAGTAACTACTCGGAATATAAAATATTAAGAAAAAATAATAACAAGAGATGCAGAAGAAAAAGAAAAGAAATTGAATGGAGAGTAAAGGATGAAGTAATGAGACTGCGAAAGAGAATCTGTAAGAGAAATATATAAAGAGAGAAAATCAAGAGTAAGGTAATTGGAAAGACGAGAAAAGAGCAAAGAGAGAAAATAGAGAGAAAGGACACTAGGGAGAATAGAAAAAAGGTAGAAAGAAGTAGAAACATAACAACAAATACAGATGAGAACTGAGGGGTGACGACGCCATAAGAGGACGACATCAACAACAGAAACTCACGCCATCGAACACCTGAGGGATCAGCTTAGGGTCAATTGAAGGGAGCAAAAATACACCGGGATGAAGAACATGAGGAGAGGATCTGTAAAAAGACAAAAATGGAGAAGGAGAAGCTATGAGTACATGAGAAAACCAAACAGAGAGACTGCGCATTACTAGGACAATAGATACAAGGAATAGGTGTATACATTAGGATGGAGGGAATCGAACTAGGTACACTAGGGTAACTAAAGGAAGAACAATTTAGTTAGACAGGAGAACACATGGATAATTAAACAGGTCTTGCAGTGTCCATGTTGATGGTTTCATGGTGACGGAGAAATTCTTCAAGGACATGTGGATCTTCGAAAGTTGTTGTCTTGTCCTTGTAAGTGACCTTGAAGAGGCAAGGGTGGAGGAGAACGAATCTGGCTCCAAGATCCCGTAGTCGTGGTCGCAGGTCAAGGAACTGTTTCCGTCGGTCCGCTGTTACTTTAGCTACATCCTGAGAAAGATACAAGCGATGACCTTCCCACATAACTTGTTTCTTAGCTTTTGCTGCTGATAGAACTTGAAGAAGGTCAGTATATTGTAGAAACAGCATGATGACTCCGCAGGGTTTGGTGGAAACTTTTGGACCAAGTCTATGAGCACGCTGAATATTAAGTGATGAAGAAGGGGGAAGGTCCAAAATTTTTGGTAAGAAGGTTTGGAAGAAGGCAGTTGGATTGGACCCTTCTGTAAGTTCCGGAAGATTGTAAAGGCGTAAATTATTTCTTCGATTTCTATTTTCCAACTCCTCAGTTTGCCTTCTTAAGAGAGAGACATCCTTCTCCAACATTGAAATTTTTGAACATGAAGTTTGAAGAGTCTCCGTGGATTGTTCCACCAAAAGAACCCGCGATTCAAGAGAAGACCATTTGTCATGAAGAAATTGCAGGGTTTTTGTTGTTTCAGCCATGTAGGGTTTAAGCGCACGAAGTTCTTCAAGGATTAGATCCATGGATGCTGAGTGCGATTTGGATCCTGGAGAGGGAGGATCTTTTTTCTGACGTTTTGTAGAGCCAGGTTGCAAAAGCTTACTGGAGGCATTAGATTTAGGAATTGCCCCACGGGTAACATCCGTTTTAGGGGAAACAAGGTCCTCCATGTTTTGCGTCGCGGAATCAGAGTCTGAGGAAGGAGGCAGTTTGGTTTTAGAAGCAGTAAGCTTGAGGGTACGCAGTTTCCCCATATAAGGCAAGGGAGCACAATAGCAGAGCTACTCCAGATGCAAGGATAAAGGCCCAATGTGGTTTGATATTAGAAAGTATTGAATACTGCGTGAAATTAGGATCCAAAGTTATTGATAGCACACACAGCCTCTCCGCGGGAGTTCCACCAGAAGATTATAAAACTGTGCCAGAAACTAGGTACCACATGATAGTAAAACCCAAGCACAAGGATTAGCTTAGTAATGGGGAGAAAGTCTGAGTAGAAAGTCATTGGCCAAAATGAAAATAACTGTTTCCATTCCACTTATGAACGAACATTGTTGCAGGCATGTCATTAGCCTTTGAAGAAAAATTGCTGTGAAAAGCGTTTCTTTGTAGAAAAAGAATGCAGCGTGGAAATGCCAAGTATTATGAAGAAAACAGGCATTTAATGTGGAAAAACGTAGAAGAAATGGTGCTGGTGGAGAGCTATGGGGTTAATGCGCGATTAGAGAAATTCATACCTCGCAGTGTTCTGAGGAGGCACTGTGGCGTGCAAGACAAAACATTCACCAGCTGAGGAGAAACGCGGTAGTTGCGAAAATGGCGGCCGCCGAAATAGCGAGCCGCGTCATGAAGAAAAAATGCGCACTTGAACGGAGTTGAGGGACGCAGTTGGTATTATTCTGCTCACCTCATGCTCCGGTGCTGGAAAAGTGTCTCGGCATCTGTGAGAATCCAGGATGTACAGCAGAAATCGCTGATATCGGCGCTCGAGCAGCGGAGCTCCGCAGTTAAGCCGCCATCCTGTGCGGCGCTCAAGCCACGCCCCTACCTCATGAAGTTTAACCTGGAAAAATCTAGTAGAAACAGAGTGCTCTCCAGTGGCTGGAAGATGATGTGTAACACTCCAAAAACACCAAAACAATGCAATAATTTGAAAGGTGTGGTACTCAATAATGTAGCACTTTAGTTTTCCGTAAGTTTCTGAAACATGTTTGGTCATAAATGCCTGGGTTGCCAATTTAAAGTTCTAGCCAACTGGTTAAATGAGTCTTTTTTGATCTAATGCTAGGCAAGGTTCCCGCTATCTTCAAGCATAACACATAGGACCTCATGACAAGTGACACAGCTTAATAGAATTACCTATACCAAAGAACCAGTAAGGCTAGAGGGAGGAGTTACGGTCTATTACATTTGGTAACCTGAGGGTTCCCTAAGTAATGAGGAATTATCTGGGAAATTGGTGATTCCAATCCAGATGCCCCTGATTATTTCTCTTTTCATAACTCTTTTCATAACCAGTATTTCAGGAGATTTCAGCCGCTTTCGGTAGTCAAAGTCTCCTGGTGCAATACAGCAGGTCTGCTGCATTCCAGTCATCTTGTAAATCTAGTGGCCCCCGGCAAGCCCTGTTACGTGCCACGCTGAAATAACAATAGCATACCCTGATTTTAGCAGTTCTGCTTTAAGTTTGATTTGACAGTAATAAGCTGTATATTATTACTAGCAGCCTGTCCCAAACTTGTCTGGGAGTAATCAGGCTTCAGGGCCCCCACCAGCCCCGGCCCCCGCCCGCCCCGACATTGTCCGTGGGTTCCCCGGAGTAGCAGCCCGTCCCGACCTTGGTTTCAGGGCCCCCGCCCGCCCCGACATTGTCCGTGGGTCCCCCGGAGCCTTACCTCATCCGCCACACCTCCCCACGCTCCTGAGTTCGCCGGTCCGCCGCTCCTCGCCGCTCCTCCCCCCCTGTCCGCCGCTCCTCTCCGCTACTCCCAGCCTGTCTGGCGCTCCTCACCGCTCCTCCCTGCCTGTCCGCCGCTCCTCCCTGCGCTCCTGGACGCCGCTCCTCCCCATGCTCCTGATGTCAGCACACAAGTCGCGGCCGGCGCTACTTCCATGGGACTACTTTTTTTTTTTCTCGTAAATTTTTTAAATAACTTATCTTTTTTTAATTTATATAGCCTATGTCCATCGGCACACCCTGACAATTACAACGATGTATTGGGTGTGTGGATTGGAGCTGTGGTTCCCGAGTTTACCCGCCTCAAAGGTTCAAAGTTCTTCCTTTATAATAGTAGTATAGATAATTGTATTGCATAATAACAATAGGTTTAATATGAACATTTATGTGGATGCAAATTGAGAAATAACATGGGTTTTAACTGTGGGTTTATTTATTGCAAGGAGCTTTCACCAGACCTATTACTCTTTTGCATGAAGTAGTTTTAACTAGGGGCCTCATTACGATGTCAGTCAGAAAGCATTCCGACCGACTCAGTTTTGGACGGGTTTTCAACTGAATAGGATGCGGTTAGACCGACCGACCGGTTACGATGTGTCTGAACACCGTTCTGTCAGACTCCCATTGACTTCAAGCAGCCTTTCTCCTTTTGAGCTAAAATGCAGATTTACACTTGCTCTTTCCACTCGATACCAGTCCTGCAGTAACACGTAGGAGAAGAAATCATGCACGAAAAAACCCTACACTCCACTTAAATTACTCCAGTGCCCCTTTTCTCCAAATGTTCTGATCTAATGACCACGGCGGAATTCTTTTTTCACAAATTCATTATTAGATTTCCCACCCAATGGATGGCCCAGAACGGGCTCTATCTTTTTATCAGCTCAGTAATTAAGAGGATTAATATAGAGCCCAAAGGAGACCTCTTTCAATCCCACTTTTTAATTACTGCTGGTACTCAGACCAGCTGGACCCCGCCCACTTAAAGCCCTGCAAGAGAGGTTTGTGTACAGCCTCCATCCTGAAACAGAACTTGGGTATTTTGTGGTTCTCTAAAACAACAATGAAGAAAAAGGAGGCACAGGTTAGAAAAGAAAGGATTTTTTGTAAAGAGGCTTAAACAGCAATAGATATGCACAAGGCTGATAGGGAAATGTGCATATTTTCAGTGCATTGATTTATCTTCTGCGGGTGTTCATATCACTGACACCTGGAAGGCATTCAAGCATGACTGCATATTTATTGGTTAAATAAATGTGGAAATATACCAGTTTCAGTTTTATTTTTTTCACAAAACCCATAATAAATATAGACAAACACAGACAAAGTTCACAAAAAATAAATATGGATAAATACAGACGCAAATGTCCCAAAAATAAATACCATAAAACCGGGAGTCCTAAACATAATACAGATATGACAGTTACTTTCCTGCAGCACAAATAGAAAGCAGACAAATATGGCCCATAATATAAGGACTTAGCACACATATTGTGTCACTATACTCAGATGACATGCTGGTCGACCTAAAAGACCAAGAGCATTCAGTTCCTCTTCTGAAGAAACTGAAAAGTTTGGGGCAGTCTCAGACTTAATCATTAATTGGGTCAAACCCAAATTATTTCCCTTGGCAAACTAAGAGGCATAGAAGGCCATAACCTTCCAATTATAGGGATCAAAAGACTGACCAATAATGTTGGATTCCAGGGTACACACAGTGGCGTAACACAGGCCCCTGCAGCCCTTGCGGTGTGTGTGTGTGTGTGGGGGGAGGGGGGTGAAGTTCCAAGGGTCCCCATTAGCAGAGTACTCTGGCCGGAGAGCTTCCGATTGAGTCTGGAGGGGGGCCCTCCACATACCTTGCACGGGGGCCCCCTCAAGTTTCATTACGCCAGTGGGTACGCAGGTCACAAATCATAAACAAAACCAGTACACACTTAATATGAGGAAAGTATTGAAAGGACTGCAACAACAACGGCCGTCTATGAATGGTTTTCATGAAAAAAATTCAAAACAAAGATGGCCACCTGCTGATATTGGCTTTACCAATGTAAGTAAACAAGCATTGGGAAAGCGGATTTAGGCAGGCGTGGAGCTGTATCATTTGGGGAGAATGAATGAAGGGCACCACATGAGCAAGGGGTAGTAAAACGGGAAAAGATAGTGAAGGGGTGGCAGGGACACAGGGTGAAGCAAGGATAGAGAGACAGTTCAGAGGTGGCAGAAAGAGCATCAGGCACCAGAGAGAGGGAATGGAAAGAGAGAAAATAGTCACTCTTGTGCCGGAATGCGAGGACACATATGAGGTGGAAGGAGACAGAAACAGCTGATAGAATGAGGTGAAAAAGCCAGTTGCCTGTGAGCTGATCTAGGATGTAAATGTAAATGTCTCAAGCTAATGGCTGAAAGAGAAACCACAGACAAAGCAAATGGTTTGAAGTGGCTGGCCCAAAGCGAAATCTAGCTGTAAGTCAAATTATTAGATACAATAGGTTGGTTTGTCAATCGAAAACAGGTACAGATGTCTTTCATCTAGACCTAAAAGAGAACCTGCAGTTGCTGTCCACTACATCATGGTACTTTGTTGAGTGTCCATTCATTTTATATTTTAAACCATGAATTGCCTTACACGCAGGGCCCCTGGAATTATGCATCAGGGGAGCAGCAAAGTATGCAGCAGGGTTGATAAATTATGCAGCAAGTAAAGGCAAAATATGTGGCATAATGTGGTACAATTTCCGATAGTATTACGTCATTATTTTGTCATTTTTACACATGGTAAAAGTGTCTGGGCAAATATTTCACCTCATTAGTACCAGTTTACCAGCCAAATACTGAAATGACCGTTTGGGAGATGACCAGTTGACATTTGCAAAGGGCTTTCCACTGCAAACACATATCGACCTGTTTTTAGACACTTTTGATTCCTATGAGCAAGAAACTTTTTTTGGTTAAATCTGCAGATTAAGCAACAGATGATGGATTATGTGAAAAATGCGGCAAATCCATAAATATGAGCAAAACGCTGCAGCCGCAAAATCCCATAATTCTTGTGGCGTTGTTTATACTGAGACTTTTCATGTCTTAGCCCGTTGAGTGCTGATGACTGAGCCGCGCCGTCCTCAGCTACAGGTGACCTGTGCTGATGACGGAGCGGTTCCGTCATGGCCCGCTCGGCGCGCCTGCGCTGACGTTCTATTGAGCGGGGTGGGCCATGACGGAACCGCTCCGTCACAAGCACAGGTCAACCGACGCTGGTGACGGAGCGGTTCCGTCACCAGCATGCGGCCGCCGCGCGGCCGCCCCGCCCCCTTAGCACTGCGGCGGAATAGCTGCCGCAGTGAAGGGGTTAAATCTGATTCAGCATAAAAGAGAGAATGTGTGTGTTTGTGTGTGTCTGTGCCTTCCTCAAGTCACTCACCCTCTGGTCTTTGGCCATCTGTCTTCTGCAGATCCAGTTCTTATTGCGTTTGCTAAAATGAAGCCTCAATATATAAAAAAATGTCATCCCCGTGTTGTCCTCCCTGCTCGTGGTTTCCTTTAAACTTGATGGTTGTGAATGCGTCCAAACATTGCAATCTCCTTTTAAGGTGATTCCGGAATCCCGCAGAGGGCGATTCTCTGAGGTCTTGTAAAACTGCGTCTCGAGTAGCAGATAGCTGCTGACACTTCGAAAGCTGACCCTGTAATTGGCAGGCCATGCCACCATCTATTGTGCGGCATTTCCAACAGTACAAGGGCGTGTTGTAAAGTGGATTAGTCATAAAACAGGTGCTTTAAAGCTGTTCTTGAACCGGTGTAGGTGAAAGATAATACACAGCGTTTAACGCCATTGTAGTGCGTTTTGTAGAAACTGACAGTGAGAGCTGTTTACACGGCGCCTCAATAATGCATGAAGTCTCCCACCTCACCAAAGAATGGCGGCTTACAATAGTGCTCTGTGGGGCGCCCTGGCCCGTATTCGGTACTGACAGGGTTACTTAACGACACAAAGCCGTGAGCCGCCATGGTGTTGCCAGGCTTCTCACATCATTGAGCGGGAAGAATGCGATGGGTGATGAAACTACTTAAAGGGCAGAAACAGTCACGTATTGCTTGGTGTCTGTGGAAAATAATTGACCAACAGCAACAGAACAGACGAAGGCCAGCAATAAGGCAAGACAGTATTTACCGTTTCAACCCAGACCGATCAGAAAACAAGGCAGGTTAGGCCATAATTTGTAAAAAAAAAAAAAAAAAAAGTGGGGATCCAAATTTTTCACTAGGAATCCATCTCGGGCGCGATAGAATGGTGGAAGTGCCAAGAACAAGGTTGTCTAATATTTATTCCACCTCATCAGACTTTCTGGTACCAAACTGCTCTTCCTGTCTGTAGCTCGCTCTGCTTTCTTTCGTTGTCAATGCTTCTCTATTTTTCTCTGCTTTCTTTCTCTCTTTCCTGCCTTTCTCTCTCTTGCTCTGGAACAAATCTGCTCATGAAAAGTAGGTCCTGGTGTTCAAAACTGCATGTCGGTGCTCACCACCTGAAACCACTGCTACAAATTCAGCAGTGAATGAGAGGCAACAGTGTGGGGCGTTAAAGCAACGGATGCCATATTGCCCATTCACGCATGTGTAAGTTGTCACAGTTGAGGTATTAACATCTGATTTTCCATCAAGCACCAAAAATCCTTGAACCCAGTCAGCCATCAGCAAGCCCTTGGTTAATATGGGAGACTGGCGCACATGAAGCCTGCTTTCAGATGTTCTTGATTTATTCTGATAAGGAAATGTTGGTGCACGCCCTGGCATAATGGAAACTTTGATGATCAACCATTTAGAACTTACTTCTGAGGAGTTTCAGGGACCAGTGTTACTGTACTAGGGGCAGGTCAGTTTTACAGTGGAAAGTTAGACTTTGTGACCTTTCTATTAGTTTCTTGAACATTAGCAGTAAATAACCTGTGAGGTTGGACACTGTTTTTGAAGCACCTGCAAGCTCATAGAGTTGTTTGGTAATGGAAAGTCCACCAATTTGTGGAGGAAGTGTTGAATACGAAATTGCTCTCGGAGTTACTTTTACTGCACTAACTATATAAAACCTATAAATAAATAAATATTATGGAGTAAATTGCACCAACACGGCTCCTCCTTTTGATGTAGCACTTCTTCCACAAATCACTGGATTTTTATCTTCCCATCTCTTGAGTTCACTTATGGCACAACCCTTCCAAGACGAACTTGAGCCCTAATTGGAATGATCCATTAGACTGAGGCTTTCATTCTAAGTCAGGCAGAGAGGTAGCCCCGTTTGGGATACCGCTCCACCTGGTCATGACCGGCCCGATGTTGCCACACTTGGTATTCCTGGTATTAGAACACTGAGCATTAATCTCCCCCATCTCTTGAGTCCATATATGGCACAACGCTTCCAAGATGAACTTGAGTCCTAGGTGGAATGATGCATTAGACTAAGGCTCTCATTCTTAGGCAGAGAGGTAGCCCAGTGTGGGATACCGCTCCACATGGTCATGACTGGCCCGATGTTGCCACACTTGTCATTCCTGGTATTAGAACACTGAAGTAGTCTTACTGTAAATTACAGTCTATGGGCTGTATAATGTTCTTTGCACTTTAGATGAGAAATCTAGGCACGTTTTACATTTCAGCTTTTAAAACTAGTAAATACAAAATGCCATGTTAATTATGATTTCGGTGTCCAGAAAACTGCTGGTCCCTGTTTTTGACAGACTGGACTTCACAAGAAGATTTTGTTTCTTGCTAATGGTGAGAAGGGAAGGGAGGAACAGGAATTCACACAAAACAGCTTCCTGGTCTGTTGGAAAGAGTTCACCCCTTGCCTCTGGAATGATGGCATTTGAATGGAATTCGCAGGAAACATAGGTCGCTTTTTGAGGTTCAGCTGGTGTGAGGTGCAGTTAGGGAGTGAATAAGTGTTAAACAATAACGGATATTACACATACAAAACCCTCATGGGACTGTGGGAAAATAGACATTTTAGTGCTAGCTGAAGAGAGCTATAGGGCTTATGTTAGTGTAGACTATAAAAAAGACTTTTGGAAAGTTTGTAACATGTTGAAGCCCTATGAATCATTCTAGTGCAATAGGGTCAGTGGCCGCACCATGGTGTTTCATTAGATTTTTTGGGCATTTGTCCTCCATTATTAAATCATGCAGAAAAAAGAGAGAGATGGAGGAAAGAGCGAGAGAAAGAGAGAATGTGAGTATGTGGGCGTATGTGTGTGTATCGACAGCAAAAAGGAAAGCTTGTCTCTCTTAATGGTAAACCTATCCTCTGTTGACACAAACAACAAGAGAGAGAAGGTACACACAGATATGGTACAAAAGATTACTGCAAATCATATTAGCCCACTTTGCACTGAAAAGATCACGAATTCGTCTTTACTCTTCACTGCTGTAAGTGATCTGACAACAGTGGAGCAGTGAGTACAAGGCTGATCAAAGAGTGAATGATTTTTTAATTTTGGAAAAGGTGATGGACAGAGTTTCTGAATGATGCAGAATACTCCTACCCAGTCAAGAGATCAGGGCTTGATCCATCACCGTTTTTTAGCTCACTGCACCATCCCAGCTCAGAACCTGGCTATATGCAAATTAGTCTGTTCCTGTCCCAGTGCATGATGGGAACAGGGCAAACCAAAGTACCAAGCCAATTCTTATACTGGGAAGGAGACAAGCTTCCGGGGACCGGTTTCTGGCATTTCAGCCGTCATCGGCCCGGCTTGCTTGAATCCTGATGGTGCAATGAGCTAGGGACTCACGTCTGAGTATACCCTCCCACACTTAGTGTGGATAAAATCAATTTTGGAAAAGGTGATGGACAGAGTTTCTGAATGATGCAGAATACTCCTACCCAGTCAAGAGATCAGGGCTTGATCCATCACCGTTTTTTAGCTCACTGCACCATCCCAGCTCAGAACCTGGCTATATGCAAATTAGTCTGTTCCTGTCCCAGTGCATGATGGGAACAGGGCAAACCAAACTACCAAGCCAATTCTTATACTGGGAAGGAGACAAGCTTCCGGGGACCGGTTTCTGGCATTTCAGCCGTCATCGGCCCGGCTTGCTTGAATCCTGATGGTGCAATGAGCTAGGGACTTACGTCTGAGTATACCCTCCCACACTTAGTGTGGATAAAATCAATTTTGGAAAAGGTGATGGACAGAGTTTCTGAATGATGCAGAATACTCCTACCCAGTCAAGAGATCAGGGCTTGATCCATCACCGTTTTTTAGCTCACTGCACCATCCCAGCTCAGAACCTGGCTATATGCAAATTAGTCTGTTCCTGTCCCAGTGCATGATGGGAACAGGGCAAACCAAACTACCAAGCCAATTCTTATACTGGGAAGGAGACAAGCTTCCGGGGACCGGTTTCTGGCATTTCAGCCGTCATCGGCCCGGCTTGCTTGAATCCTGATGGTGCAATGAGCTAGGGACTCACGTCTGAGTATACCCTCCCACACTTAGTGTGGATAAAATCAATTTTGGAAAAGGTGATGGACAGAGTTTCTGAATGATGCAGAATACTCCTACCCAGTCAAGAGATCAGGGCTTGATCCATCACCGTTTTTTAGCTCACTGCACCATCCCAGCTCAGAACCTGGCTATATGCAAATTAGTCTGTTCCTGTCCCAGTGCATGATGGGAACAGGGCAAACCAAACTACCAAGCCAATTCTTATACTGGGAAGGAGACAAGCTTCCGGGGACCGGTTTCTGGCATTTCAGCCGTCATCGGCCCGGCTTGCTTGAATCCTGATGGTGCAATGAGCTAGGGACTCACGTCTGAGTATACCCTCCCACACTTAGTGTGGATAAAATCAATTTTGGAAAAGGTGATGGACAGAGTTTCTGAATGATGCAGAATACTCCTACCCAGTCAAGAGATCAGGGCTTGATCCATCACCGTTTTTTAGCTCACTGCACCATCCCAGCTCAGAACCTGGCTATATGCAAATTAGTCTGTTCCTGTCCCAGTGCATGATGGGAACAGGGCAAACCAAACTACCAAGCCAATTCTTATACTGGGAAGGAGACAAGCTTCCGGGGACCGGTTTCTGGCATTTCAGCCGTCATCGGCCCGGCTTGCTTGAATCCTGATGGTGCAATGAGCTAGGGACTTACGTCTGAGTATACCCTCCCACACTTAGTGTGGATAAAATCAATTTTGGAAAAGGTGATGGACAGAGTTTCTGAATGATGCAGAATACTCCTACCCAGTCAAGAGATCAGGGCTTGATCCATCACCGTTTTTTAGCTCACTGCACCATCCCAGCTCAGAACCTGGCTATATGCAAATTAGTCTGTTCCTGTCCCAGTGCATGATGGGAACAGGGCAAACCAAACTACCAAGCCAATTCTTATACTGGGAAGGAGACAAGCTTCCGGGGACCGGTTTCTGGCATTTCAGCCGTCATCGGCCCGGCTTGCTTGAATCCTGATGGTGCAATGAGCTAGGGACTTACGTCTGAGTATACCCTCCCACACTTAGGGTGGATAAAATCAATTTTGGAAAAGGTGATGGACAGAGTTTCTGAATGATGCAGAATACTCCTACCCAGTCAAGAGATCAGGGCTTGATCCATCACCGTTTTTTAGCTCACTGCACCATCCCAGCTCAGAACCTGGCTATATGCAAATGAGTCTGTTCCTGTCCCAGTGCATGATGGGAACAGGGCAAACCAAACTACCAAGCCAATTCTTATACTGGGAAGGAGACAAGCTTCCGGGGACCGGTTTCTGGCATTTCAGCCGTCATCGGCCCGGCTTGCTTGAATCCTGATGGTGCAATGAGCTAGGGACTCACGTCTGAGTATACCCTCCCACACTTAGTGTGGATAAAATCAATTTTGGAAAAGGTGATGGACAGAGTTTCTGAATGATGCAGAATACTCCTACCCAGTCAAGAGATCAGGGCTTGATCCATCACCGTTTTTTAGCTCACTGCACCATCCCAGCTCAGAACCTGGCTATATGCAAATTAGTCTGTTCCTGTCCCAGTGCATGATGGGAACAGGGCAAACCAAACTACCAAGCCAATTCTTATACTGGGAAGGAGACAAGCTTCCGGGGACCGGTTTCTGGCATTTCAGCCGTCATCGGCCCGGCTTGCTTGAATCCTGATGGTGCAATGAGCTAGGGACTCACGTCTGAGTATACCCTCCCACACTTAGTGTGGATAAAATCAATTTTGGAAAAGGTGATGGACAGAGTTTCTGAATGATGCAGAATACTCCTACCCAGTCAAGAGATCAGGGCTTGATCCATCACCGTTTTTTAGCTCACTGCACCATCCCAGCTCAGAACCTGGCTATATGCAAATTAGTCTGTTCCTGTCCCAGTGCATGATGGGAACAGGGCAAACCAAACTACCAAGCCAATTCTTATACTGGGAAGGAGACAAGCTTCCGGGGACCGGTTTCTGGCATTTCAGCCGTCATCGGCCCGGCTTGCTTGAATCCTGATGGTGCAATGAGCTAGGGACTTACGTCTGAGTATACCCTCCCACACTTAGTGTGGATAAAATCAATTTTGGAAAAGGTGATGGACAGAGTTTCTGAATGATGCAGAATACTCCTACCCAGTCAAGAGATCAGGGCTTGATCCATCACCGTTTTTTAGCTCACTGCACCATCCCAGCTCAGAACCTGGCTATATGCAAATTAGTCTGTTCCTGTCCCAGTGCATGATGGGAACAGGGCAAACCAAACTACCAAGCCAATTCTTATACTGGGAAGGAGACAAGCTTCCGGGGACCGGTTTCTGGCATTTCAGCCGTCATCGGCCCGGCTTGCTTGAATCCTGATGGTGCAATGAGCTAGGGACTCACGTCTGAGTATACCCTCCCACACTTAGTGTGGATAAAATCAATTTTGGAAAAGGTGATGGACAGAGTTTCTGAATGATGCAGAATACTCCTACCCAGTCAAGAGATCAGGGCTTGATCCATCACCGTTTTTTAGCTCACTGCACCATCCCAGCTCAGAACCTGGCTATATGGAAATTAGTCTGTTCCTGTCCCAGTGCATGATGGGAACAGGGCAAACCAAACTACCAAGCCAATTCTTATACTGGGAAGGAGACAAGCCTCCGGGGACCGGTTTCTGGCATTTCAGCCGTCATCGGCCCGGCTTGCTTGAATCCTGATGGTGCAATGAGCTAGGGACTCACGTCTGAGTATACCCTCCCACACTTAGTGTGGATAAAATCAATTTTGGAAAAGGTGATGGACAGAGTTTCTGAATGATGCAGAATACTCCTACCCAGTCAAGAGATCAGGGCTTGATCCATCACCGTTTTTTAGCTCACTGCACCATCCCAGCTCAGAACCTGGCTATATGCAAATTAGTCTGTTCCTGTCCCAGTGCATGATGGGAACAGGGCAAACCAAACTACCAAGCCAATTCTTATACTGGGAAGGAGACAAGCTTCCGGGGACCGGTTTCTGGCATTTCAGCCGTCATCGGCCCGGC
The DNA here is from genome assembly GCF_964263255.1 of Lissotriton vulgaris. Taxonomy (NCBI): domain Eukaryota; kingdom Metazoa; phylum Chordata; class Amphibia; order Caudata; family Salamandridae; genus Lissotriton; species Lissotriton vulgaris. Next base: position 202,445,377 of record NC_141698.1, on the reverse strand, counting down.
TTGCTTGAATCCTGATGGTGCAATGAGCTAGGGACTCACGTCTGAGTATACCCTCCCACACTTAGTGTGGATAAAATCAATTTTGGAAAAGGTGATGGACAGAGTTTCTGAATGATGCAGAATACTCCTACCCAGTCAAGAGATCAGGGCTTGATCCATCACCGTTTTTTAGCTCACTGCACCATCCCAGCTCAGAACCTGGCTATATGCAAATTAGTCTGTTCCTGTCCCAGTGCATGATGGGAACAGGGCAAACCAAACTACCAAGCCAATTCTTATACTGGGAAGGAGACAAGCTTCCGGGGACCGGTTTCTGGCATTTCAGCCGTCATCGGCCCGGCTTGCTTGAATCCTGATGGTGCAATGAGCTAGGGACTCACGTCTGAGTATACCCTCCCACACTTAGTGTGGATAAAATCAATTTTGGAAAAGGTGATGGACAGAGTTTCTGAATGATGCAGAATACTCCTACCCAGTCAAGAGATCAGGGCTTGAGTCCCATGCTCTCCACACCACTGGAGTCAAGCTATCCTGGCTGAAGACGGCTGATAGCCAGAAACCGGTCCTAGGATGCTTGATTCCGGTCCAGGAAAGACATGACTTGGCAGTTCGGGTTGGACTGTTCCCATGAGGCACAGGGTCAAGGCTGATTTGCATATGGCCATGTCTGAACTGGGGTGGTGTGGAGCGCAAAAAAAACGATGGATTTAGGCCCAGATCTCTGTACTGGGGTGAATGTATGACATTGTTCTGCATTCTGTCCATCAATTGTTGTTTTTGCATTTGTCACCCCGAGTGGGATGGGTATGCTCAGACGTGAGTCCCATGCTCTCCACACCACTGGAGTCAAGCTATCCTGGCTGAAGACGGCTGATAGCCAGAAACCGGTCCTAGGATGCTTGATTCCGGTCCAGGAAAGACATGACTTGGCAGTTCGGGTTGGACTGTTCCCATGAGGCACAGGGTCAAGGCTGATTTGCATATGGCCATGTCTGAACTGGGGTGGTGTGGAGCGCAAAAAAAACGATGGATTTAGGCCCAGATCTCTGTACTGGAGTGAATGTATGACATTGTTCTGCATTCTGTCCATCAATTGTTGTTTTTGCATTTGTCACCCCGAGTGGGATGGGTATGCTCAGACGTGAGTCCCATGCTCTCCACACCACTGGAGTCAAGCTATCCTGGCTGAAGACGGCTGATAGCCAGAAACCGGTCCTAGGATGCTTGATTCCGGTCCAGGAAAGACATGACTTGGCAGTTCGGGTTGGACTGTTCCCATGAGGCACAGGGTCAAGGCTGATTTGCATATGGCCATGTCTGAACTGGGGTGGTGTGGAGCGCAAAAAAACGATGGATTTAGGCCCAGATCTCTGTACTGGGGTGAATGTATGACATTGTTCTGCATTCTGTCCATCAATTGTTGTTTTTGCAAAGAGTGAATGATGTCATTGAGCGCAGTATGTTAAAAAAAAAAACTCTGCAACAGTTTCATGCGGCCTAATGTTACTAACCTACAAAGAATGTCTTTTCATAAATGGTGCCTTATGGTGTTGTTTCCTCTTGCCTTTTTCTGCTTCCCTGTACCTTCGTGGCAATTTTCTCCCTCGCTGACAATGGGTTATGCAAATCTGGCTACCCATCAAGCACTGCGGTCTGTCTGACGCAATGCTACTGTATTGCGGAAGGCAACTCCATTCACCAGACACAAGGGCAGATGTACAACTGTTTTTTGCTGTCTCAAATGGGAATTTGTCCAGTTTGCGGCTGCAAAATTGGTTTGCCCCATGCACAAACCATATTTTGTGACTCTCTATTCTATTAGCGACTCGCAAAATATGGGTTGCAACTCAGTATTAGGATGAGGCGTGCCAAGGGCGTCCCTTCCTAATAGCGTGTCTAACACCAATGTATGATTGTTTTGCGACCGCATTTGCGGTCACAAAACAATCGCAATTTGCCACCTACTTCAAGTAGGTGGTAAACCACTTGCAAACGGGAAGGGGTCCACAGGGGACCCCTTCCCCTTTGTGAATGGGTGCAAAAATATTGTTTACGAGCAGGCAGTAGTCCCAGGGACCACTGCCTGCCCTTACAAAATGAAACTGAAAAGTTTCATTTTTATTTTTTTTTAATGCATCCGGTTTTCCTTTAAGGAAAACGAGCTGCATTTAAAATAAAAAAACTGCTTTATTGAAAAAGCAGTCCCAGACATGGTGGTCTACTGACCCCAGCAGACCACCAACCCTGTGAGTGCTAGCCATTCCCAATGGGGTCGCAAATATTGCTTGCCTCATGAATATTGATGAGGCAGGCAATTTGCGACCCCATTGGGAATCGCAAACAGTGTCTGAGACACTGTTTTACATTCAGTATAGCGTGTCACAATTCTGCACAATTTACGACTCGCTAAACTGAATGGTCATACATCTGGCCCTTTGTTCTTAATTACCATATAATTTCTCCTCCTTTCCTCTCTATGGTCTCACGTTTCCAGTTGTTCTACACCCACTCAGCACTTGGAGGTGAACAAATGACGTTGGAAAGCACAATAGAAATCACCTGCATAGCTCAATGCAAGATAATGAAGCCACATCGCTGTTCTTAAATAGTATTTGTTAACGTGTAAATAAATATCAAGGGCGTTATTTATAAGATTTAGCTGTAGGGCAACGCCACAGGCCTTCCTGCTGAGCTGCTCTATGGCAAAAGAAAAGGGCAAGAATGCACCATATCTATCAGGTATGGCGCACTCCTGTCCTTTTTCCCAGTGCTGGCGCACAATGGGCTGCCATGAGCCAACGCAGGCGCCTTTGCATCATGGTGCAAGGGTAACTGCGTTGCAGGGATGATTGTTTATGTGCAGGAAGAGGAACCTTTTCTGCACAAAAAGAATCACAGGAATCTTTTTCCTCTTTCTTTACTCATGGAAACAAGAAAAATGAGGAGAAATAAAGATATTTCTCCTCGTTGTACCTCCCTTACGCCTCCCCTGGAGAGGTGTACGTTTTTGGCACTGCCTCCAAGTTACGATTCCTCGTAAATTTCGGGCAGTGTCAAAAAGTTATTGGTGTTGCTGGGAGCGCCCACAGCAACACCAATTGCCTGCCCCTTTAACGCAGAAAACGGCATTAAAGGGAACTATATGTACAAGGGCGCATTAGGCCACGCAAAGTGGCTTAGTGCTGCCTGGTAAATATAGCAAACACAAGGAGATGATGGACGGAGCATTGACTTTTTTCAGACACTCACCCCCAGTAACAGATCTGGGTTGAATCCATCATTGTTCTTTAGCTCACTCCACCACCCCAGTTCAGACCCAGCCATATGCAAATCAGTCTTGATCCTGTGCCTCATGGAAGCAGTCCAGCCCGAACTGCCAAGACAGGTCCTCCCTGGACCGGAAACAAGCATCCTGGGATCGATTTCGGGGTATCACCCCTTATCAGCCAGGCTAGCATGTAATCATTTAGGGGCAGCAGATAAGGTTATTACCCCTGGTATCACTACTCATAACAGATTTGGACCCCTGAGTTGCCTTAACAACAACAAATGATTGCCTCAAGGTTTTCGTTGCTATCTGAGGTTCCTGTAATTTGATCGTCTGGGATTCCCTCAACATCCTGTGTTGGAACGTGGGGGGAGTAACAAGAAATAACGATGACATTGGGTGAATTTCGTTTATGACAAAATATAATGTGATTTGCTTACAAGAAACTGTCTTTCACTTCCTAACTTTTGCAGTGTTTTATTCATTCATTTTTATAATGCTAACCCGAGTCAGTCCCAGGATGCTACTGCTTCCCAATAAGATGTTTGCTAGACAGATAGGCCTGTCCCATAAAGGGAAATGTTTCAATAATACTAGTGGGTGGTTTTAGTTCACATTTATGTAACACCTGCCCTGTTTAAGAGGTCTGTAACTGGTCACCTATACCACAAGTTGAGACACATTTAGACATTCTTCCCGGGGTGAATTGCTAAACACCCAATTCTGCGCCCAATATCTACGTTTTGTGCGAGTGGGAATCTACTATAAATCCGGGCAGCAGAATTTGCTGGGATAAGATAATTCCCGGTCAATTCTATTATGAGTTGCTCAGTGTTTGTGTCCAGAGAGTGTGCAACTTGCGTGGGTGATGGAGCCCTGGACAAGCAGATTTTAAAATATTACATTGCCATCTGCAACAAAGTGAGGGTCCTTCTTTGTACCATCAGGTATGGTGCCTCATTTTTACATGGATGGTTGGATCCCTCTGTTCCATTTCTCATTGGGAAAAAAAAATTTGGAAGCTCTAAAGGAGAACTCATCACAGCTTTGCTCAAGAATAAAGCCGGTCCAGATGTAGCCCCACTTGACTTATTTTAGTCTAATGTTGACCTAGGGGGACTGCTCTTAACACTCTGGGGCATATTTACAATGAAGTGACTGAGTGCGGTGTTAGCCTTCCTGGCCTAACGCCTCACTCCGCCACTTTAGAAACTCAGGGCTGCACCATATTTACAACAATATGGTGCAACCCTGCGTTTCCCCCTGCACAAGCTCTAAACTTAGCAGCCTAGTGCCTGCGCAGGCACCCTTGCAAGGGTATCTGCATTGAGGGGAAGATTGTTTATGTGCAGGAAGGTCTCACTCCTGCACATAAACAATCTTTAAATTACGTTTTGTAACTTTTATGTGTGCTTCTTAATGCAGCACACATAGAAGTTGCAAAATATAATTTCTTTTTTTTATTGTTATGTGCAGAAGGGACACCTTCCTGCACATAAGCAATCAATGGCAATTTGCTGTTTCTATGTGTGCTGCACAACGCAGCACACATGGAAACAGCAAAATCAAGGAGAAATAAAGCAATTTTGGAGCTGCCTCCTATTTACGCCACCCTTGTAAATAGGGGGAGTATCAAAATCAATGGGTGTTGCGGTGGAACGCCCATCGCATCACCCATTGCCCTCCCCTTTCACGCTGAGTATACCCTGAAAGGGTAACTTATTTACAAAGCAGCGTTAAGCCACGCTAAGTGGCTTAACGCTGCCTTGTAAATAAGGCGAAGCCCCTATCGCCATCACTACATCACTGAAAGTGACGTTGTGTTGCCGATAGGTGCTTCTAAATATGCCCCTTTGTATTAATACAATGATCAGATATAGAATTTCACTTTCATGGTCCAACTCCTTAACTGTACCGGTCTTTAAAAAAGGCCACAAAGACGATCCACGCTGTATCATACTAACTCCTTGATCGATTGTACGGTCAAGGTCGTAGGGCGAATGCTATTGGGTAGACCGACTACATGGGTCAATGATCATCATGTCCTGACTGATGTACGAGAAGGTTTTCAACCCGGTAAGGGGATGGTTGACCAATATCTGAATCTCTATTAGTTCATAGCCAGATAAATCAGGGCAAAGGCTGGCTCACTTTATTTGGGGTTCATGAATTTGAGATCAGGGTTAAAAGTGTGAAGCTTTGGAATAATATATTGTGGAAGATAATTGATAAACCTATTATTTCTTTTTTACACGATTTACATTCAGTCCGCTCATCTTTTGTTCATTACGGGCCTAAGGGTGAGTGTATGATAAAAGTCTCTTTGAAAAGGGGTGTCAGACAGGACTGCTTATTGGATCCCTTTTTATTTACGCTGTATGTCAGCAACCTGTACAAGGTACTAACAGCAGAGGGGGGATGCCTACCCTTGGTGGGTGTTCGGGCTACACCTGTATTACTTTACGCTGATGGCGTTGTTTTGATCTCCAGAGGGGCTTTAGGTCTCCAACTACTTCTGGACAGCTTTGTAGGCTTATTGGACAGCCTTGGCCTCAATATATAGTTTACTAAATCTAACATCATGGTAATAGGACCCAAAAATACTAAGAGCAGATTCCACTATATTCAAGGTAGTATCAAGGTAATAGGCTTAATGTGGTATATTACGTAACTTTCAATTATTTGTATTGAAATTGCGTTTTATTGATGCTGATATGGTTTTATTATCTGTTATGGTTTACACGTTTTAACTGAATAAAGTATATTTGGAAGCAGCAGAATGAACTGTGACTAAGGATAAGGTTTTGATTGCGGTAAAAAAACTAATAAAACAAGTAATTTCATGTTTTTCAAGACTTTGATAGCAGCCATTCCTGATTCTTGGCCAACCTTCCACTTGAATCACACTAAGAATGCTTTGACATCTACGTTTTGTTGCAATTTGACTAGGGACTTTTAGTTTTCTGCTTGCTTTAATGACAGGTACCGCACACAGATATTCAGGGTATGGCTTGAAGTTGGTTCGTAATGGAAAAGTCTCCAATTTTAGGGCAAAGTGGTACATTCTTTATAATAATTAGTGCTAAAACTGGAGTAAAGTTTATTGGTGACCAGTTGTTGGGCCAATTCTTGTTTATTTTGTCTAAAAGTGTGCCTCTGTTCCCATGCAAAATTATATCCAGAGGCACTTTCTGAACCAGGGTTGATAGTAAAGCAGACGCGGTATCTTGCCCAACGTAAGGATGGTTTTCATTTTAAATAAACTGTCTATCTCTGTCAGGAGGGCTATGGACAGGATTCGATCTTCCTCTCCTCTACTAAGGGTTACATGATGGGACCTTCAGTGGTAAGTGCTGTGCAGGTCTGTTTTGCAGTGACTGGCCATTACTTTAAGATAAACAGATAAACAGGTGCTTGATAATTCTCTTGTTGCCATGTTCCCCCTACTGGTTCAGTAACTTTAAACAAAGTTCTGTCTGGCTATTGAGTGGCTATGGTGAGGCGGGTACTGGGAATCTTCACCTGGAATCAGGATTGCAATTAGTGCATAACTACTTCACAGATCCAGCACATATCCCTCGTACAAATTTCACCACTTGACTTGCAAAGCGGCGCTATTTGTACGGGAAAAAAAATATGCAGCATTCTGAGTTGTGCAGCTTGGAACGGGGAACACATGCAGTGTTTACTTTTTGCTGCTCATTTTGGCCTGCTGAACTCTGAGTTGGGATAACGCCACACCAGGGAAAAACAAACCCTCCAGTACTGGTATTTGTTCACGCGGTTTTATGAAGTCAGTGAAGGTGGTTATTAGGACCCTGATTTTGCCGGATGCCCTTGTGGTGGTATTGGCAAGCACCTGTTTTTTTTAGCTAGGCCCGGAAGGAAAGGGCGCCCAATCGCAAAGGGAATGTATTACTATGATTATTCCTAAAATTAAAATGTTTTTAATAGGCATCTTTAAAAAAAAAAGAGGCCATTTCGGCTGACACTTATTTGTGGGGTTTTAGAGGACGGTTAGAATAATTGTTTATCCAGTGAGGGGCATGTTGTGCTATGCATTTTACACGCTTTTGTATTTTACATTGTGCAACCTATATTTGTTTTTCCAAAATAATTCATAATAATTAAACGCGAAAAAAATATATATTTTTATATTCTGTTAAAATTACAGGAAAGCTGTTGTGGAGTTGTATGTTTAAGCTGTAGAACAAAGGAGTAAATTTAGCAGGTATAATGTGGCCTTTCAATCCTCCAAGACAGAGGAGCATTAGTGAGTTGAGGAATAACGTACCTGGGAGGAAATGTGAACTACTAGGTAACTTTTTGGTATTTTTACTGATAAGTTTGGCTCTAACTCAAGGTGTTCGGAATTAAAATTCCTCAGATTGGCGTAGGCATATGCGACAGAGCAATGTTACCTCAAGGACTAGACAGATAGATCTTAGTAATTATCATTAACCCTGTGCTATCCCTCTGGTTACACAGCTCTTGGTTTCTGCTAAAATAGACCTCTGTTAGTAAGCCTTCTGGGAGCAGAGCTCTCCATCAGATTTTACAGCTCTGAAAACATTGTGAGGGAGCAGTGCTACCCTTAAGGTTACACAGTTCTCAGTAAAGCCTGAGTCAAGATAGTTATCCCTCAGCCAGCACAGTCCTCAGGAAGGCCTTTGACAGCAGAGTTATCCCTTGGATTATATGATCATGAAAAATGTATATGACAACATGGATTTTCCTTGAGCATATGTCTTGCAGTAAGATTTTAGAAAGCGGAGTTCACCCGCGGAGTTGCCTTGGTTACACTAACAGATGACTTGTGTTGACTTTGGAGTGCCACAGTTCTGAACAATGACTAGGACATCAGAGGAAATTCTCTATTTATACTGTCCTGTTTGATACTTTGAACAGGCGAGCTATCATGTAGATTCCCTAGCGCCCAGTAATCCTAGTTTGTCCATTGGCCACTCAGCTCTTAGTGTGACAACACATCAGGGCTGTTACTTGGGGGTTTGTATATTGTCATCTGCAGCCTCGACGCGCAGATCCTTTCCATTTGAAACACAACCCCACGACCTATTGACTTTGTCAGTGCTTGACTTGACGGAATCAGATAAATTCCGTACTGTTAACTGACTTGTACTTTGACATACACATTACAAACGTAAAGACCCATTCAGTTACTCAGGAGCTGATACTGCTGCAGGTTAGGCTTTGCAAAGTATAATTTTATTAACCAGCTAATCATGGGGTGAGGATGTGGTCTGATGGCTAGTCTGCTGACCTTGGAGCTGGGAAATCAAGGTTCGAGCCTCTGGGTTGACTCCACGTCCTGTGATTCTGGGCAAATCACTTTATCTCCCAGTGCCTACCAAAAACATGAATGTCTCCTTGTCTAACTCACTGGTGCTCATGTAAAGCGCTCCAATACCTTCGTATCAAGTTCACGCTATATAAATCTGCAACAAAAAAAACATAAATTCTAAAAGCCGTAGCATATATATTTTTTTAATACTTTACCTAGCCCTACAAAGTCGGCTTCATTTTCCTTTTCAGTGCACTGTATGAACTTAAATGTTATGGTGATAGTTTTTGAGAAATGCCCAAAAATGCAGACTAACAGGCATAGTTATTTAAAAACAAGCACGTGCAAAACCAATAGGTCATAGAACTACACAGAAGAGAGCCACAGAAGTGGACAGAGAGGGCTATAGTTGATAAGTATTTCCTCATCCAGTTCAGTTCAAGCACTTGTGTAGAGGCAGAAGGATACACTCAAATTGCAGTACCATTACATAAGGGAGTAATACCCCCACTGAGCTGAGCCAAGACGTGCTAGGCAAAGTCTCAAGTCAGTGGTGGAAAGGTGTACCCAAAGCCCGCTCTATACATTGCTACCAATAGTTCTGTTAGACAGTTATGCTGTCAAAAGAAGACCTAAAAACAACCCCCCTTCTTCCCCCCATCAAGCCTTTCAACCATCGCAAACCAAGGCTGTTAATTATTTAGGATCTAGGATAAAAATTAATTGAGTTTGGAGACACAAGGAAAAGATGAAATGTGGAGAAAAGGCGAACACCATGTTTTTGTGTCCATCCTACGTGGATATTATGGTTAGATTGAATTATCTCTCGAGGGCCCCTACATCTGCTGACGTCAGGTACTCCTGATCATTTGACCACCACTAGATAACGAAAAGGCTGCACCAGTTGACGCACCACACAGTAGGCTGGAGAAAAATGAGTTTTACCAACAGCAAGAAAGGCCAAAACTGGCACCAAGCATGGCTCACAGTAAATTGTGACTCCTCTCTAATTCGCTACAAAAAATTGCTCAGAGAAGTTGGTGAAACCGGCCGCTTCGTGACATAACCTAATTCAATCTTGAGGCTAAACAGCCCTCGAAAGAGGTAGCCCGTGATTTGCAAAAATTAATTGAAGCATGAGAGAAATGAATCTATTTATGACAAAAGTGGTTTGCAAACTTAATTCTGTCAGAAATATTTTTTACCCATTCGGGCAAAGTGTCAAAGCTGTAGATTTTTTTTAGTTTTCTAAAACATTCTAAATTTATGGCATTACCAACAAGGCGGCCACTTAACACATGATTTTGCAGTTAAGTGAGTTGAGCTTGGGGACACCTTTATTGATTACAGGATTGTAGGGCATTGTAGGATTGTAGGGCATGGTGTAAGACCCAGCCTCAGACCTGTGGATATTATTTTGAGTATGTTTCTTCTGTCTGTGGCACGCAGAGTTTGGTAGCCCTGTGTACACAGGAAGTAATGGCTCATTTCATCGTTAATTATTAAACCATTACATCAATATTCCCTTCTATTCCGATTAAGGTCAGTTTATGGATGTTGAATTTCTGACAGGTTCACCTAAAAAGACTGGAAAAACAAAATCAGGAATGCATCTGTATATCACGGTAGCAAAATATCTTGACTCAGTTTTATTTAAAAAAATAAGTATGATATTTTAGTATAATGGTGTAATTGGAACTGTTACTATTAACTTGGAACCCTATGAAGAAAAGCAGTTTAACTGTCAGTGTTAGCGCTCTGAATGACAAACCAAGGCAACAACTTAACTCTACACCAATGCAGCAAAGGAAGAAATGAAATGGATTTAATTCTGAAAAAGATTTCGTGTAGTTCATTCATATTTCTGCGTTTACAGATGTGATTCGTGATTCATAAACTACGAAATATGTAAACATTATTTTAATGGAAAATCTTTCTTCCTTTTGACTTTCAGATCAGTTAAAAAGATGAGTGAAAAATTCTTCCCGAATATCAGCCGAAAGCCAGGGCTGCAGATATGGGCAATAGAGGTGAGTCAAAGCTGTAGTACAAACTCTGGAGTGAGTGTCGGTGAGTTTGATTTGAGAGCATTATGGAGGATGCAATCAATTCAATATTTTGAATATCTGGAGTAGAGCTTCCAACTAATGGAGCTCTGTTACTCATGGTACTGAGTTTTTTTTTCCGCGAATGTTTTGCGACAACAATTCTACCTCCAGAAGGGCTTGGCGTATGTGATGAGACCTGCCCAACTATTTCAGAAATGTGAACTTTGAGGTTAAGGAGCTGGTTTACCCTGAGGGAGGTGTTATTCAAACCTAACCAACAAAAGAAAAAAACCTGCAAGGCCTGTTAGTATACATGACACTTTATAAGTGTGGTGAGTAGATTTAAGGTATCTTTTGATCTCCAAGAGCATTAACTGACATATCGCTTGGAGGAAAGTAGTCTTAAACTTTCTACAGACTTTGGGTGTGACAGAAACATTCATTTGAAATCTGCCAAAGCCTCGGTAGAAACAGTCATACGTTACATGAATGTTTTTGTCTCTTAAAGCGCTGCATACCAGGGATTTTGTATGGAGTTGACAGCAAAACCCGCGCCCTTGTGACAATCAACCAAGCCAAGCCCAACCTGGCATGCGGAACATGAATCCTCATTTACAACAGTTAGGGATGGGCTCCCGGCAGATCCTTGCTGGACCCTGGGTCTCAGAGCTGGGCCTTGCTGGACCCTCGGTCTCAGAGATGGACACCCTGCCGTGGTACTATGCCTTCCCGATCCCGCTTTTCCTCCATCCATCAAGTTATGAAACATTGGATTTCTAAAGACAGAATTGAAAAAGAGAAAAATACCTGGCGTGTAAGTGATCTCCAGTGTGTCGTTGATTTGTATAGTGACCTCACTCTGAGCCCTTGAATCACTTGCTGCATGCACTATATAAACAAGATATTCTACAGGCACTTTCTGATTGCTGGGTATGAAGGGTGTTTGTGTGGGGATTGATAGGAATAAGGACAGAGATGGCTGCCTAAAAATTCTTCCTAAAGAACAGACAGTGTCGACACCATCATATCTCATAAAAGAGGCTGGGCCAGGACTGGACAGGTCCCTTTTCCAACGTACCTCTCTTGAATTTAGGGGTGACCAAAAGTGCTTAATCATGGGACCCATGATTCATTTATAAAGCACATGTTGTCGGTGAACGCTTGAAGTAAGAGGTAGGCCATCAGGCATTGTGCAGTATTTTCAAAAACCCGCCATGGGGCAAAAGAGGGATTTCCAAAACCACTTGCATCTCATTCGGAGCAGGGCAAGGCAGCTCTGTGAAGCCGATCTTATTCCTTTTAGCTGTGGGAGCAGTAGATTGGAGAGGTGCCCCAGTGCAAACCTGTGCTTGGCCTTGGATGTGTCTCATTGTTTCACGGGTAGACAATGATATGACATCAGATCAAAGATTAAGTGGGTCATCTCCTATAGGAAGAGGATTATGGGCATGGCATCGTTTTGGCCTCTTTGGAGCTTGCAGTGTTCTGATACTGAGATCTCTGTAGGTCCTGCTGCTGTAGTCCCGACGTTAAAGGGCAGCTGCACAATGGGGTGGTGAGTCTTCAGTAAGAGGGGATCTGTCTGTGTGATAACATTCTTAGATAGCTTGAATTCTAGTGTGATGAAGGATAAGTATTAGGTAAAGGGGGAGTATGCATCTGCTAAATGAGGGGTTGGGCTTTCAAGGGGGCCCTAGTTACCTAGTAGTTTTTACAGGAGTAATAAAGAGTTATTTTATAGTTTTTTACCCTGATTGGTTGCTGTGGTAGCGGGGATCTTTTTAGAATGGCACAACAGGTGAAGGAATATACCAGCCCGTGCAGGTATGGACAATCCTGAGGTGTGGCGCAGCGGGCAGGACAGCGGACTCCGGAGGTCTTCCGGTTCGATCGCCGGCGGCAGCTTAGCATCATGTGACTCTGGGCAATGGCTCACTTAATCTTCCCGACGGCCCCCAGCACCTGAATACCCTCATCGGTCATAAGTTTGCGCTTTACAAATGTGGAATTATTATTATTATTGTAATCAATGACAAGTCCCAATAATTTATAAGTCTGCGAGAGTCCAAGAACAACAACCCTATCAGCCAGTTTCCCAACCACGGTCCAGTTGATAACTTCCTGCCTGCATCAGTCGTCGAAGTGGGTGGGATCGGCAGGGCACGGCTTGCTCCTACTTTTTTTATTGAAAAGATTCCTTTCCCCTACTTTTTCTTTTCAAAATTGTGTCCCAGGACAGCAGAAATAGACAAGGCCTTCAGCTAAGGGTCTGCTTTCGTGGCCATTGGGGGAAGGGCGGCACTGGCAGAGAAGGAAAGGACTCTGTCTGCTTCCTGCCCAGAGAAGACACAGAAAATAACCACTTCTGCTCTGCGCTGGCAGCTGCCCTCCTCCCCCCTCTCTCTTCCTCTTATCCCCTCTCTTTCTGTCTAGCAGCCCCTCCTCACTTACTGAAAACCGTGACTTGAAGAAATGGTTCACAACCTCTCTTTCCTTCTTTCATTTATATGCCTCCCTGTGAAATGGATCCCAAAAAGAAAAAAAACACTTTTGATGTAAATTCCCTCTTTTTCTCACATTTTACTAGTCCAAAATGCAGCCTCGGGACGGAGACAAATAAAAGGTTTAAAATATGAAAAACAAATACATAACTAAAGAAAGCAAGACAGAGTGGTTACAAAGTTGCCAGATTGATTTTATTCACGCCCAAACACATCAGCCTCATTTTTAAGAGTTTGCCAGTGAAGCGCTACTTTTGTTTTCTCGTCTTTCTTTGAAAAACATTGTTTTACCCGGGTTGGGAAGTGCACTATTCCTGGAGGTACTGAAATACCTGCTTGATGGGTGGATTGGAAAACAAAATGTGTACCGCGGTTCTGTTTTTATAGAAGTGGACCTTTAAAACCAGACTGCTTACGTTTTGTAGGATATTAGCAATGGACATTGAAACTTGTCCTTTCTGGGCCCTGTAGTCATGTCCTTATCTTTTCAGGGAAAAGCACTCACTGATTTCTAAATAGTGAGAAATCGTTAAGGTAACCTTGTTGTTGATGCTTACATTTCACATACTTTACTTAATCTTGCATTCCCTATGAGTGTTTTCTTTTTCCCGGATGTTGTTTTTTCTTTTTTAGGCAGCATATTGCTCTTGTCTAGTGCGTAATTTGAATTGAGGCACATCCAGGTGTTTATAGCGGGGCACAATTAGGTTTTAGCTGAAGGCAGTGCGAGTTTCTCTCCGTGGGGCATTATGGTGTTCAGTGGGGGAGAGGATGTGGCACTATGACCAGAGCTGCTGAATTTGTAACTGGGGAATCAGGTTCAGCCTTCATGACCAGTACACCAGACCACTTTCCTGAAGGAGCATATTCCCATGCTAGACCTTAAAAGGCCCGCTAGACCTTAGAAGCCCTGGTTTCTTAGCACCAGCGGGCGGAATTTCGTGATGGCAAGTGTGGGTTAACCTGGATGGCATGTCCACCTCATTCAATACTGAAGTTCATCTCCTGTCTTGCGGGCAGGCCTACGAAGCAGCACAGCCTAGAGCAACAGTGATCCAGTCACTGTTACTCTGTTACTGAGGTAACAGGAACCTTGAACAGGCTAGGGCGCTACGAACCGTGCGACCGCACCGGGCACCTATTTTGGGTGGGGGCGTAGTGTTTGCAGGTATATTATGGTTTTAAAAAACTTGCTGCCTCCTTCCTGGCTCCAGCAATTTTCAGCAACAATAAAAATGTCATGATAACTCCGGTGATTAGTGTTCTTCCTAGAAAGAGATTGGAGTTTTGTCTAGTAGAAAAGTAGCACAGAGGGTTAATGTGCCTACTGCAAAGACATGTACCATGCAGATCACAAAGTGCTCATAATGTTAACTAGGTGAGTGGGTTACTACTTTTGTCAGAGAGATCCTTTTGTTACTTGCAGTTTATAAGTTAAAATCCTAACATAGAACACTGAGCTATTAAACTATACTGCCTACTAGTATGGTTATCATGTGACTTCTACACCTTGTAGTCCTTTGTCTTATGTAACATTTCCTATACAGAAATTTACACACGTATAAATTATGTTCTCTGTGTAGTATGTGTGATGTAAAGTGCTCTGACACCGTACACTGGTATGAGTGGCGCTGTAAATCAAATTAAATGCATCTGAGAAAGTGTGGTTATGAAGACTTGAGGGGAAGTCTTAAAGAATGGTACTGAGGGAGTCCGAGGCGTAGGTGGTCATTAGGGGTCACCAACAAACATTGTTGCACAGGGCGCCACCAGCACTAAAGCAGGCTCTGCCCTCGAGGCCAGAGCGCCTCACCCACTGGTACCTTGATTGGCCTTGTTTCCGCAGTAGTAGTTGCATTTTCACCATGGATTGGCAATGCAGGATTTGCACGCACACTAAACTAAGTTTGCAAACTTCACAGTCTCTCTGCTTCATGCACAAGCACTTTTAACATGTGCTACCTGCACTGGGGCCGCTGGAATTATGCAGCAGTGTTGACTAAATTATGCAGCAAAAAAAGGCTGTAGCATAATGCAATATATTTTCTTATACTTTATTATTTGGAAATGTTTACACATGTTAAGTCTCTGTAAAGATTTTGCCTCTTTAGTCCCAGTGTAACATACAGATGCAGCAGTGAGAAAGGTGATCAGTCAACCTTTGCAAAGGGCCGTCCACTTTGCAGCAACACAAGTCACTGTTTTAGTAACTTTTTATCCGCTTGAGTAAACAAAAAAATGATTAGTTAAAACTGTAAGATTATGCAGTGGATGATATATTATGTGGCAAATATGGCAGAGCCATAATTGTAGAGAAAACATTTGTAAACTAGGATATTTTGCCATTCATGTTTGAACTGCTCTTGTGCAAGAAGGGAGGAGAAGTGCTAATGATAGAAACTGTATGGCTCAGAGACAAATGGCTTGTGATTCCACTTTTAGGCGTATTTGGGACATTGTGTGATTGGAAATATACCCCACTTTGTGAATGTATTTATTTAAATGCGAATAACTCATATTAAACCTTAAATAATCAAGTGTATCCATTGGTTGAATTAAATAACACAATAAGCTGTAACTGGTCAGTGAAATGCCAAACAAATACTAAAAATTGGGATGTTTTGCACATTCTGGCCTCACCTCTGACTCCACTCACTAATCCGATCCTTGGGTTATCCCCACCCTCTGAGTCTCCACCCACAGTTCCCCTACTTTTTTTTAGGTCTCGGCTTCGAGACCTATTGCAGCCAAGATGGGTCTGAAGGGACGTTGTCTGGGGGACTAGCGCCGATTGCCCATCGTGAACGCGCACGCCGAGCCTCCTGGAGCCGTGCACATCTCTTGCTCCACATTCACACTCACGGAAGCACACACTCACGCACGCACGCACACACACACACACACACACACACACACACACACACACACATACACCCCCTCCCTCTCTGCCCACTCCATCTCTGCCGCCCCCCCTCTACCCCCACTCACCGGGCTCTTTCCCTCGCAGCGGGTCACTCATGGCAGCAGGCAGACTCGGTGTCTTCTCCGGCGATCTTCAGCTGATGTGCACGCCCACGCTGCGTCTCGTGCGCACCCACCACGCTGTTTCACGCCCGTTGATCCTTAGCTTGTGATTATGCTCTTTGATGTTTGCGAGGGAGGAGGTTTTCGGTTCGGGAGTTACAGGACTGAAGCTGTGAGAACCTCAGACGTTTAAAACTGAAATAAAAGGCCACTGCTGTGCTCCTGCTGCGGCAGCAGGTTTGGTCTACACTTGTGACAGTTTGTGACAGAATCTCCCGCGCGGTCATGTTGTGAGAGTCTGGATGAAAGCTGCTAGGCCTGGAAGCGAGCATTCAGAGGGCCGGGGGCATTCCAACCAAGTCTGCAACTGATCGCCCAGGAGGACATTTACTCTCTTCTCCCACCAGGTCGGGCACAGGTGAATAATACTGCCATTTTGCCTGCTCCTCTGCATTTGATTCCCCATTTTATTAACTACGCTTTAAATCGTGTGTTTCCTCATTTCTAAACACTTTGCTATAGAATCTCACACCCGACCCCAGGTCTGCCCAGTAGAACGGCGCTCACTTCATCCCTCTGTGAGGCAGAAGGTGAGTGCGAGTGCAGAGTGCGCAGAGTGTGAATTAGTGAGTGCAGAGTGAGTGTGCATAGTGTGAGTGCAGAGTGCAGAGTAGTGAGTGCAGAGTAGTGAGTGCAGAGTAGTGAGTGCAGAGTAGTGAGTGCAGAGTAATGAGTGCAGAGAGTGCAGAGTAGTGAGTGCAGAGTAGTGAGTAGTGAGTGCAGAGTAGTGAGTAGTGAGTGCAGAGTAGTGAGTAGTGAGTGCAGAGTAGTGAGTGCAGAGTAGTGAGTGCAGAGTAGTGAGTAGTGAGTGCAGAGTAGTGAGTAGTGAGTGCAGAGTAGTGAGTGCAGAGTAGTGAGTAGTGAGTAGTGAGTGCAGAGTAGTGAGTAGTGAGTAGTGAGTGCAGAGTAGTGAGTAGTGAGTAGTGAGTGCAGAGTAGTGAGTAGTGAGTGCAGAGTAGTGAGTGCAGAGTAGTGAGTAGTGAGTAGTGAGTGCAGAGTAGTGAGTGCAGAGTAGTGAGTAGTGAGTAGTGAGTAGTGAGTAGTGAGTGCAGAGTAGTGAGTAGTGAGTGCAGAGTAGTGAGTGCAGAGTAGTGAGTAGTGAGTGCAGAGTAGTGAGTGCAGAGTAGTGAGTAGTGAGTAGTGAGTGCAGAGTAGTGAGTAGTGAGTGCAGAGTAGTGAGTGCAGAGTAGTGAGTAGTGAATGCAGAGTAGTGAGTGCAGAGTAGTGAGTAGTGAGTGCAGAGTAGTGAGTGCAGAGTAGTGAGTAGTGAGTAGTGAGTAGTGAGTAGTGAGTAGTGAGTAGTGAGTGCAGAGTAGTGAGTAGTGAGTGCAGAGTAGTGAGTAGTGAGTGCAGAGTAGTGAGTAGTGAGTAGTGAGTGCAGAGTAGTGAGTAGTGAGTGCAGAGTAGTGAGTAGTGAGTGCAGAGTAGTGAGTGCAGAGTAGTGAGTGCAGAGTAGTGAGTGCAGAGTAGTGAGTGGTGAGTGCAGAGTAGTGAGTGCAGAGTAGTGAGTGGTGAGTGCAGAGTAGTGAGTAGTGAGTGCAGAGTAGTGAGTGCAGAGTAGTGAGTGCAGAGTAGTGAGTAGTGAGTGCAGAGTAGTGAGTAGGGAGTGCAGAGTAGTGAGTGCAGAGTAGTGAGTAGTGAGTGCAGAGTAGTGAGTGCAGAGTAGTGAGTGCAGAGTAGTGAGTGCAGAGTAGTGAGTGCAGAGTAGTGAGTAGTGAGTGCAGAGTAGTGAGTGCAGAGTAGTGAGTGCAGAGTAGTGAGTGCAGAGTAGTGAGTAGTGAGTGCAGAGTAGTGAGTAGTGAGTAGTGAGTGCAGAGTAGTGAGTAGTGAGTGCAGAGTAGTGAGTAGTGAGTGCAGAGTAGTGAGTAGGGAGTGCAGAGTAGTGAGTGCAGAGTAGTGAGTAGTGAGTGCAGAGTAGTGAGTGCAGAGTAGTGAGTGCAGAGTAGTGAGTGCAGAGTAGTGAGTGCAGAGTAGTGAGTAGTGAGTGCAGAGTAGTGAGTAGTGAGTGCAGAGTAGTGAGTGCAGAGTAGTGCTGTTGAGTGCAGAGTAGTGAGTGCAGAGTAGTGCTGTTGCGTGCAGAGTAGTGAGTGCAGAGTAGTGCTGTTGAGTGCAGAGTAGTGAGTGCAGAGTAGTGCTGTTGAGTGCAGAGTAGTGTGTGCAGAGTAGTGAGTAGTGAGTGCAGAGTAGTGAGTAGTGAGTGCAGAGTAGTGAGTAGGGAGTGCAGAGTAGTGAGTAGTGAGTGCAGAGTAGTGAGTAGTGAGTAGTGAGTGCAGAGTAGTGAGTAGTGAGTGCAGAGTAGTGAGTAGTGAGTGCAGAGTAGTGAGTAGGGAGTGCAGAGTAGTGAGTGCAGAGTAGTGAGTAGTGAGTGCAGAGTAGTGAGTGCAGAGTAGTGAGTGCAGAGTAGTGAGTGCAGAGTAGTGAGTGCAGAGTAGTGAGTGCAGATTAGTGAGTGCAGATTAGTGAGTAGTGAGTGCAGAGTAGTGAGTAGTGAGTGCAGAGTAGTGAGTGCAGAGTAGTGCTGTTGAGTGCAGAGTAGTGAGTGCAGAGTAGTGCTGTTGAGTGCAGAGTAGTGAGTGCAGAGTAGTGCTGTTGCATGCAGAGTAGTGAGTGCAGAGTAGTGCTGTTGCGTGCAGAGTAGTGAGTGCAGAGTAGTGCTGTTGAGTGCAGAGTAGTGTGTGCAGAGTAGTGCTGTTAAGTGCAGAGTAGTGTGTGCTGTTGAGTGCAGAGTAGTGTGTGCTGTTGAGTGCAGAGTAGTGTGTGCTGTTGAGTGCAGAGTGCTGTGTATTGGCAATGTAAATGACAATGCCATTTATTTATGATTGAAAGAAAAAAAAATGTCATGAGCAATGCCAATAGCTCTACCTTTAATGATGCCGAGACCATTGCATTGTAAATGCTTGTTTACCCACTTTGACCACTAGGCTGCATACACACTCGGGTATGTTCCAAGTAAGTGCAGTTGGGGTGGGATGCCAGCACTGCCCTCATGGCATGTTGGCAACGCCCTGCATCGAGATTGGACACCATCTTTGCCTCACTGTAGCAATGCTTCTATACCCCCTCCCTAAAAGGTTTCTGTTTAAGAAGTGGCATTCTCTCTAACCCGACGCACCTGTATGGTCTTGTTATAATACATCCGTCTGCACAACCCTACATGATCTAATGTAAACAGAGAATAGCAAGCACAAGCAGTGAATCTGAGCAACCAGAGATAGGCGTTGGCACATCTGTGGAGAGCTTTTATACACAAAAGGAACCAATCTACCAGGAGCTAAATTGGCCCAAGCACAACATTCCGGAAGCTGTGAAGCATGTAAAAGCACAAAGGGCTTGCATATTGGGAACAGTGCACAATAAGAGGCTGAAGGAAACCTGATTGTCTCAAGCTTTGTATTGGCAGACTTTTAGCTGCATGTGCCAACAAATGCATTCACTCCTTAGTTAAGTTTAATATTTAACCTGGCTTCAATATCTCACGTGGTAACTTAAAAAGTAAAAGTAGTATAATCTACCAGCTGCACAGAGGGTGGAAACACAAATGCATGGTAGCGTTCGCTGCAAAATTCCATAGCTCGGTGCACATGTAGCTTAAAGCAGCAATAGTGACTCACCGCAATAGTCACGAGACAAAGAACTGGTAAAACCCTTAATCACCCCAACATTCCTACACAATGTACATATGACAGCTAGATGAGCACACACGGTGACCGATACTGCTGTGAAACTGAGCTGGTAGGTCTATGTGCTCAGGCACTTAACTTTAACTGAGCCCATGTGTTAACGGGTACAAAAAAGATGCCTATATTCGACCTACAACAGTTCCCTTGAACCATCAGTTCTGCGTGAAACATGTGTCAGCTGATCTTCTTCGCCGACTATTTATGGACATTTTTCCCTAGTCGTTTTCGGGGAAAAATCACTCTCGGTTCAATCTCATATACAGCATTGTGTCACATATTTTTCTTAGACCGGGGTGGGCTAAGCTCCTCCAAATCTGAACTTTGTAAACACTTAAAGGTCTGGGAAACTTAAAGCAAGTAAAATGCCACCTCTATCTTTATGGTATTTATTTACATATAGCACCCTTTGCTGAATGGCATAATGGCACTGAAAGTCACGCTAAAACGTAAGGCTTAAAACCGACAATAACTATTGTCAAATATACAAAATGTGCCCCCTTAGATTAGGTGAACAACAAGATTTTTACTGTCTTTAGGGAGCAGATTTTCTATTTTAGCAACTCATTGGTCATTGTCCCCACTGTCCTGGCCCTTATCTATACTACTATTATAAAGAGAGAACTTGCACCTTTTGGCCAGGTAAACTCGGGAACCACAGCGCCAATCTACACACCCGATACATCTATGAAAATGTCAGGGTGTGTAGATGGACATAGGCTATATACATTTTTAAAAAAAAGTAAATAAAAAAAATTAAGTTTGTAAACAAAGTAGTCCCCTGAAAGTAGCACCGGCCGGGACCTAGCGCTGGCCGCTACACGGCGTACGCGACGTACGCGACGTGCGTGATGGCGAAGGAGGAGGGCGGTGCAGTGACGAGCGGCTGTGCAGTGAGGAACGGCGGCACAGGTAAGGAAAGGGAAAGTGAGACTGTGTGATGCAAATGTCGGAGCGCGAGTGAGTCGGGGCAGGAGGGGGGCGCAAGTGAGTCGGGGCAGGAGGGGCGCGCGAGTGAGTCGGGGCGGGAGGGGGGCACGAGTGAGTCGGGCGGGAGGGGAGCGCGAGTGAGTCGGGCGGGAGGGAGTCGGTGCGGGAGGGGGTCGGGTCAGGAGCGGGTGTACTGCCCCCAGCCCCTTTCTGCCCCAGGCAATGCTGGGGCGGGCTGCTAGTATTCTATAAAGGCAGGGTGGGAAGCCAACTGTCCCTGGGCTTTTATTGTCTTTTAAAGCTTTTATAGCTTTAATTAGTTTCTATAGTCTGATTGGCATAGCTAGAATTTCCTGTTGTGCCTCAGACACCATCTGTCCTGGCCCCTGATATACCATGTCACCTACTCAGCTGCTACCTCAACCTTGGCTTTTAGTTGTAGGCAATATCTTTGAAAATGGTGTAGTTTATCTTTTGTTTTGTTAATCTAGTGCCATTTGATTCTCTTATGGTTGTGATGTATGTGTGCATATGGTATTTTATAGTGCAAACCTAGTAAAAAGGCATCTTTGCACTATGCAAGGTCAAAGGAAAGCTTAAAGTAAATGTTTAATAGGAAAGGATGTTAAGTTGTAGGTAGTTAAATGTCTGGGTTTGGTTCACCCCTAAACTTGGATGCTAACAGTCATCTCATTTTCTTGCCTCCTTTATAACATTTTTGAACTATAATGACATCTGACTTTGTTGCCTTGTTGGGTACTATAAGTTATGTTATTGAGTTTTGTATAGTGCTTGTGTACTCAAAGGTGTCTTGGCGCTGCCTTGAATAATGGTGATCTGATTGGGGGTAGGTGCGATATTACCCCCTTTAATCATTAGGAGAGTCACGTTTTTCAATGGTTTCCTGAAATGTGAAAGATTCAGGGAATTTTTCAATTCAAAGGGAAGGGAATTCAACAGTTTATCAGTTCAGTTCACAAAGCTTTTACAGCCCCAAGGAACCAGTCTTTATTTGGGCACCTCGATATTTTTCATGACCAAGGAGCGTTGGGGTCTTAGAGGTGTGACCCAGCGGAAACGTTGACTTAGGGACACCAGTCCAATATTGTGTGATGCCTTAAAGGGAATGCATAAGATATTGAATGCAATCCTTTTTTTCATAGGCAACCAATGGTTCAATGCCGTGGATGCAGAGTGAAATTTGGGAAGGCCAAAAATGAGACGCGCTGCAGCATTTTGGGGTTTGAAGTTTGGATAACAAATTTTATTTGCAATCCGATATAAGCCATTGCAATAGTCAAGTTTGGAAAGAATGAATGGCGACAATGACATAATAAATTTTTGAAGATCAATGGGGATGTAGTGTAAAATATTTCTCAGGCTCTTCAAAAGAAAGAAGACTGAGGAGGCTATTTGATTAATCTGGATTTTGAAGGAGAGTTTCTTGTCAAAAATGACACCCAGATTTCTAACATTTTCCTCTGGGGACGGGACAGGGCCCATATCCAATGTCCACCAATCCGGGGATTACAAATTGCTGTTGTTGCCGAAGAGTACAATTCAGTTTTACCTGAGTTTAATCTCAGCGATTTTCAGCCATCAAGGTTCTAATATTTTCGATACAGTGGCCGAATTGGGAGGCTATTTGTGTCGGGTTTTCAGTGACAGATACCACACTTTAATATAAGTCTCATTTGACCGCTGACCTGCAGTATTTTGTGTCATCTGTATAAAAACGTGTCTTATGGTGTAATTCTAGATCCTTGAGTTCTTTTTGGAGGATGAAGTGATGCTCTTCTTGACCTTTGTTTAACCTAGCTGCTTTTGCAATACAGGTTCCTCTCTCCATCGCTTAAAGGGCATGCTAAAACTATTGTGTTGTTCTACTAGCGTTATTCCTTCATTTTGGATAGAATCGAGTGTCAGAAGACTAGATCCTTTAGCTGGGGCGACTCCACTATGTGGTGGGGAGGGGAGGAGCATGGCCCCACTGCTTTCTCCAGTGCGAGAAGCAGAAACATAAAATAGTTTTTTAAATACCATTTTATATTTCTGCTTCTTGCACTGCGAGAAAGCAGAAGGGTATGCCTGGTTGGGGGCGGTCCTGGAGGAGTCCAGGGGAGGAGTGGCTTGCCCACTCTGAGTGCGCTGACTGGTCGGCAGCCAACATAGAGAAAATGGCCTCTCATAGCTGGCTGTGAAGTCGGTGTCCTAGCCAATTGCAATGCTGCCATTGCAGCGTTGTGATTGGCTTAAGGGAGGATGCCTGATAGAGGAGAGAGGAGACGCGACACGAGACCTGTGGAGATAGTAAGGATAAATAATAAAAAAAAAAAAATTATCCCCCACCCCCCCCACAACATCCCCCTCTCAGCGCCCCCCACCCGTGAGTCATGTCGGACATGACTGTCCTTTAGAAAGCTTTTGTTTAAGATAGCAATCTAGATCCTTGTCTTTTCCTGGTTTCCCCTGCTGCAAAGTGCAGGTTACAAGTGTTTGATCCTTTAGTGTAATGACCCAATGATCTAACCCTTACAGGGACCAAAGCAAGTTGTGATCCAGCAGGTAGATATCTATCTTGGTGTAGGTCTTGTGGACTACTGAAAAGTGAGAATACTCTATCACTCTTTGATAGCGGCAATGCCAGGCATCAACTAGTCCCACTTCTGTTAGCCACCTCTTTACTTCGTGAGATAAGGACATTATGTCCCTGCCCTCATTTCTTGTTTTAGCTATATGGCCATCCAAAAGTAGATCCTGGTGACTCGGTTTGTGTCCTGCTCAGATAAGGCGCATCTCACCAGGACGTTAGATCCGGCCTCGTGGCGTGGTCCTCCCTGACCCGTAGCAACACCCTTCCAAGCTTACACCACGACAGACCCCTGAGTCCTCCGACCCAGCCAACCATTCCCTCCATGCTAGGCCTGACCATTCCCGGACTTCCCAGCTCGTGCCTCCATCTTCCCGGCCCGTAGGCCCTGTGTGCCCACTTTCCGGCACCTAAGATGGCCGCCCAAGCCAGCGTGGCCTAGGCCGAGAGGCGCCTCCCTGGCGGGAGGACAGAGCGCTCCCCGCGAGTGAGAGAGGGAGGAGCAGCATCCTTCACACCTCCGATCTCTCCTCGAGAAGTGGGTTTCAATCGCCCCTCCGGCCGCCCGGAGGGCTGGCTCCACGCCTGCTGTGTGTCTGGGACTCCTCCCGAAACCAACCTGAATGGATCAAAGGGACGCGTGGCAGGAAACCCCAACAAGCGGCCCCCAGGTGCCAAGTCCCCTGCAGACCAGAACTCCGGAGATCAAAGAGGAGCAGTCCTATAACTGGGGTTGCTCCGGGACTATCAACAGATTCGATTCTGGAACAACGAGAGCCCTGCTGACATGGTCGCGGCTCGTTTGGCAGAGAAGGACTTCTGCTGGAAACACCTGAGCCCTGCTGAGTGACTCGTGGCTCCCCTGCAACCTTGGAACATCTGAGCCCTGCTGAGTGACTCGCGGCTCCCCTGCAACCTTGGAACATCTGAGCCCTGCTGAGTGACTCGCGGCTCCCCTGAAGATCGTAAGACCTCCGACATCTTGCTTGAGCCCTGCTGAGTGACTCGCGGCTCCCTGACTCTTCTGGTCCGGCTGGACCCTGAAAGATCGCCCCGTATCCCCTGGCTCGAGGATTGAGAGCTGTGCGCCGGATACGCAACGACATTGACACTGATCCTATAAGACTGGCCCGCTACCCCTACCATGACCGAGACTCTCTGAGCTCTTGCTCCACTTGTAACTACCAGCTTTCTCTGATCATAAAGATCCCTTGAATCACGAGATAAAGAAACATTCTTAAGAAGCTACGGTGTGGTGTCTCTTTGTTGTGTAGTGCTTGTGTAGTGTGTACGATCCTAGATTCGAGACTCTCCCCCTGAGAAGTCTCCCTCCAGTGCTCGTCTTCGTACCTAGGGAGGTGGGTCCCAGGGTGGTCAGGTACACTTCCTGCCCTCCCCTGAGGTCGCCTTCTAACAGCGAAGAATTGCAGGCTTGCCATTGTGGAACTGCAGTAGCAGGAGCGGCCATGTACCGATTCCCATTGCTACAGGTTCCGAATCACTCATATTTTTACAATTGTTTCTTGAAACTCATCTACCTTGGAGCTATGACTTGCGTTTCAATTTTTGCTAGTCTTGAGAAAGTCCTTTTAGACGAAGCATGTGTCGGCTGCCTGTTTCTTATGTAATGGATTCTGGCAAGAAATAAAGGACTCATAGAAGAAAATAAAGATCATCTTGTGGACTTTCTCTTTTTCATGATGATGGCTATTGCCTACTTTACAGACTTGGACTGACTTTGGATGTGCCTCGGCATTTGTGTAACGCTTTGGGGACCTCAAAGGGGATTTTTTTCTCCTTGGAGAGTCAGTTTAGTCTCCTAAAGGTGAAGGGAGGCTTAATGCTTGGAGACCACCAAAATACACTAAGTAACTGTACATTTCTTTGCGACGGACAAAGTGGGTTGATGTACATTCGCAATTTGGCAGCTCTGCCTTGGTTCTTTGTGCAATAATTTGATCTATTTAGTGCCTTTAGGATTACTACCCTTTATTTAGAGCATTTTCACCCTGTACATTGGAGGATGTGCCTTTAAAAGCTGTATACATTTGAGCCTCCATTGTAGCCTCCATTGTATTCGGTCAATGGTATATCCATTAGAAAACAGATCTTGTTTTCTTGGGTGATAAATCAGCCATATTCCTGCCCCCATCCCAAACCCGATCAATGCGAACATTTCTCTCCTCTTCTTTCGCCCAACAGCAAATTTATCCCAATCCAACGAAAGGTGAAATGGGTAATATTCCCCTTCCAAAATAGCATGGGTGCTCCCTCTCCTCCTTCCTTTTCACCAGATGCGAAGGCTTCAAAACATGCTATATCAATTCCTGGGTGTCAACTGAAATTTAAGCAGCCCAGTTCTAGTCCTTTCCCCTGTTTCCTTCCACTTGCCTAAGCTGGTTGATAACAGTCTTCCTTTCTTTGTCTGTTATGTCTGCATTTGGTTTCACACCCCACTTCCTTGATGCCCTCCCCTTTTTCAATCTTAAGATGTGTATCATTTTGATTTTAGAGCCTCTTTGGTTCCCTCCTCTATTCCCTGGCTGTCCTCCAGGATATCTATCCTCTCTTCTGGAGGCATTGTTTAAAACTGCTGTTTTTGTCATGTCAGCATTAATCTATAGGGGTGCCCCCATTAGTATGCAAAATCATCTTCTTTGAAGATGTCGGTAACCAACAGAATGCGTTTCTCTTCTGAAAAGTTACAGCTGATAAGTCTTGGAAGGAGAAAATAAGGTATATTTCAAATATTTCAAAAGCTTCACTGTGTCACTTGCCTTAATTTTTCTTTCTACTGGAAAAGTGCATTCTAGTCAGAAAATCTAAAAACGTTTTAGTTTGTTGGGCTGAGTGTACTGTACTATGTATTTTGTGAAGCACTATGGCTTCTCAGTCACTCGTCAAAGCAGGGATCTGAAGCATTGTTTCACATAGCTTTTGATACTCTTCCTCAGGGCACCCCAGTAACCAAATATTGTTTCATCAGTAGTGATTTTCCACATCTTTCACCTTTCAGACCAGATTTTGTTCTAGGTGATGAATGACCTTGTGATTTAAAAATTATTGTTCTTCTGCTTTGCCAGCTTATGACTTTTCTTGGAAGAACACTTTTCTACCCAGAGCGTTGTCTTTCTTAACTCCTGAGGTTCATGGTGCGGTTCACCCTGCAGAGAGAAGTTAATCTCTTAGGAACTGAGAAATTACTTTGTAATCAAAGTGTTGATAGCCTATTTGCCTGAAGAAGAGTGATGGATCCCTGGACAATCATCCTGTTTGTTTATCAACTGTGTTCTCAATTACTGCTTTGTGGGTCTGGTCAGCATTTATTTGACTGATTGATCCTATTTCCCCCTTTGGCAGCCATGGCAAGTCAGACTTCCAGGTGATTAAGAATTACTTTGCTCCCTTTTTAGTCTTAGTCACTTATGTCAAACGAGATAATCCAGATCTTTTTAGTGCCAGCAAATTGGTTCACTAGCAGACTTTCATTGTAGTTCTGTGCAAGTTTCCTCAGTTAGTGTTTCCTGACCATTATCCACTTTTTTTGCTGTAAGGTTGTCTTTCCTTCTGAGGCGATGAGTGTTACAATAACTTCCTTGGTTGTGAAATTTACTAAGTATTTTGAAGTGACCTGTAAGAATCTTAAGCTTCATGCTACTGTCACCTTTTCCATACTTGTCCATACTGGGCACCAAACTTATGGGTAAAGTGCTCTTTTTATTAGAAGATGCTGCTCATGTAACTTTTGTGTGATAAAAGGAAGGGAGGTGGCACTATGGGCCTTTCTTGCTGCCTTCTGCTCATCTCATTTGCTTGCCAGTTTAACAGATGGGGTTTTAGCCCCTTTGTTTCTGCCACCGCACCTCCTCCCACAGCATGTCTGGATCCCACCTGCCCTTTGGTCTTCCTTCATTTGGACAGTCTGATCTCAGACCCATTCCCCCAGGCAGCAGTAGCTGTTTTCCTGCATTGCAGTGCATTGTGACCTCTCATTCTGCCAGAATTGTTTACCTAGGGCTCTAGACAAGCCTACCAGATACTTCTGCTACTCATTGTTGCCACCCTAGTGTGTCTTTCACCTTCCACTGACAGTGTGTGTTGCTCTTTGATTACCTGGCCACTCAGCCCACTCTACTGGACGCTTTCTGATTTGCTTGCCCATGGGCACCTATGAACACCTGCTAGCATAGTAAAGACATATTATCTCCATTATGCTGCATTGTCACAGTGATTGTTTGCCCCTGCTCAGGCGCAACATTTTGTCACAGCTCCCTGTTTTGGGGTTCAGATCCGTGGCTTCAGAGCCAGCAGTACATCCTTTTGCTTCCCGGTGTCGAACTCCTTAAGGGAACTGATTCTGGTTCTTGTTGCAGCCGCACCTTTGCAAGAATTGACTTTTATTAGTGCCAGACCTAGGTAGAGAGTGGGGAGAATCATGTCTTAGCCCTCTGCCATCTTGGTCACACTTCCGAAATATATTTTTAAAACCTCCCCCCATGGAGTCTTCCTACATATTGTGCCAAAAGTGTCACCATCCACTTTTCTTATGGCATTGGTGAACCAAATGTTTGTGAACACAATGTTGCTTCATTGCCTTTTCTTGCATTGCATTCTTTCTGATCCTTGTTAGCAATTTTTTTTCATTTTGCAAAGTCCTTCTAAGCTACTGTAGAGTACTCCGACTCCTCTGAGTCAGTAGGTACTACTTGTAAACCTTAAATTAATAAATGTTTTAACATAGAATATGAATGTCTTTTGCATGAAAGACAGAACTTGCCAAGAATGCTAAAATACAACTCAAAAATTCTAATAATTTTATTATTGTGCTTACTGCACTAGACAACTGATAATTTTATGTGTGTATAGTTCACAGTCTGCTATGTTAAGGCCTTGTAGCAGTTATGGATATTTTTGGATGCATTAGCATGAGATTCTGGGTTTTCCATCACTGAACATTGTCACAGCCTTCCTCTGATGATATATTATGACCATTGATTTCTGTTGCATCTCTGGGCAGTGGCATTAAGAATGAGCGATGGTTGTGTGATTTTGGTAAAAAGAACTCATAATGGACGGAATTCTGAACAACTCAAACATTCACCCCTAGTCACAGATCTGGGTTAAGTCCATCGTTTTTTTGCTAACCACGCCATTCCTGTTTAGGCCCAGCCATATGCAAATCAGTCTTGACCCTGCTCCCCATGGGAACAGTCCAGCCCAAACTGCCAGGCCAGGTCATCCCTGGACCAGGAACAAGCTTCCTGGGACTGGATTCAGGGTGTCACCCCTCATCAGCCAGGCTAGCTTGAACTTGGTGGCATATCGAGCAAAAGACCCACATCTGGGCATACTCTTCCCAATTAGTAAGAAAGGATGTTTTCATTCACTTTCAGGTATCCACTTCCCATTCCATTATTTATCTGATCTAGGGGTGAAAACAGTGATATTACCCTGCTAAATATATCTGCATTCCAATCCTGTATCACGTCTGTATTTACACAGTTTTATGCGATACAGCACTAAGACAATGCTAGTGTCTATAATGATACGAACAATATTACCCAGTTCAAATAAATCTTGGGAACAGCCAAAGTGTGGTAAACAGCTTTAAAGTATTGTTGCTGAATTTAGCTGGTGGGGTAAAATGTTTTGAAGGTGATTTTGCTGAGATATGGGATATGAAAGTTGAAATATTTAGCATTTTGGATGATAGGATAAAGGCCAGATCATGCTATCAGGGTGTCTTTACTGCCTTGGGCAGACCCTGAAGGAAGACACCAGCTTGGATGCCCTCACAGACAAAGCATGTCTTTAGGTTTAATTGTTCAATGAGTTCAAAGTGTCGAAACAGTATGAGTAGGCAATATGGGAGTGTAAGTGGAATGTTACATTACACAGCAGTAGGCATAGGCAAAAGAAGAATGAAGTTGTGTTACCGCTGTATGAATAATTTGCAGATGTTGCTTCAATAACCATTATGTGTCCAGTCCAGGTGTTAACATCTCCACCAGCATGGCCATCAAAGAGAGCCAGTCAATGCAAGCTTTTCATATTAGCTTTCTAGAGAAATGCTAGGACCTAAATTTGTGTAGTCTAAATAAGAGGGAGTAGTATCTGTAAAGTCAGGCAGGCATCCCTAGGGATGCACTCCAGAAGAGGCATGGCTCTAAAGCAATGGAGTATGAGATAACACATGCCAGTGGGAAGGCTCAGGAGCTGCTGTTTGCCGCACCTTCACACACGGGAGGTAGATGCATGGAACCACCACACATCTGGAATAGTGAGGCAAAGTCATTAAATGGCTTGAGGCAGAGTAATGGGAGTGAGGAGAGTAAAAGCAAAGGCAGACAATGACCCTATTTAGAATTTGGCTGACACAATCCTCTATCACAAACATGGAAATTTCCTGTCCTCCTTGTTACAAGTGCATTAGAGCCTGCTGTACTTGGAGTACGAAGGGCGGAATATCTGCCACGTTTTAACGGCATATCCCCTCCTCCAGACTTTAACTAAGGTCCTTAATCTGGGCTTCAAGTCTTCAGTTTTGAAGAAAATCTTGCAGAGCAGGAGAAACCTTTTCTACCATCAGTATTGAAATATCTAAATGTCAAAATATCCATAAGTTTGAAGCACCCAATTGGATATTTTAAATTGTACCGTAAATGTGTTCTGAATAAATGGCATTCAACTGAAAGAATTACAATGATAACTTGGCCAACTAACCAGGTGCTGTGACTCAGAGGCTTCAGAGTGTCATCGTGGAGAGGGACACTTGGCTCGGAGCAAACAGTGACTCACACTGCTTCTCATTCATTAGCCAAAAGTAGACAAAACTCAAATAAAGCACACCTGGGTATGGTTCTTCGGAAAGGTAAGCTGTTGACTTTGAATGGCTCATAAATAGCTGTAAACGCTTGGGCAATAGCCATGTTCCATATTCCTTTTGAGTTCACTCTCATTGACAGATAGAAAGCTCTTATAAATACTCAATTGTACTTGCAGGATATTAGTGGATGGGCAGTGCCATACCACTGGGGAGGGAAGGCGTATTCGCTACTATGGTGATTAAATGTACTTTGTGTACTATGTCTTTAGTTACTTTGGCCAGTCAGTAAACCAAAGTATTTTTTAAAGCTCGGTCATGTTTGCGTTTGTCTGCTTTCAAATGCAGTCCCTGGATCAGAAACGGTGGTAAAAAGGTCTAAACAAGGTAGGCTTATAATTTTAAAAAACTGCTTGGCGTTTTAACAGATGGGATATGTGCCTTTTATGAAAAAAAATCTTTTTTTTTTAAGGAAAACCCTCCACTTTGGCCTCAGTCAATTTTTTTAAGGTTTATTGGGGAAGAATTTAAATATCATACTTATGGAATTGCAGACGCATGGGTTGGGATTCCGGCAGAAACCAAGGAATACGGTCATTTGGTAGTGCCTGATCCTTCAACTATAAGTCAGAGGTAAAAAGCTGAAAAACTAGGTAGCAGGCAGTTGATAGTGTCAACTTTTAGGTTGAGATTGTAAAATTGGGTTATGTGGGTGGCAAGAGTAACATCAGCGCAAACTCCACCAAACAGTCACAGAAAAAGTTGTAAAAGTGCAAAAACAAGGGGGGAGCATTCACACCAATACACTCCAAAAACAGAGCTAAACCCCGAAATAATAGTCCAAAATCTCTGAATGCTCACTGAGGACATATGATGGTTCTTTAACTGAATTCTTCTTTCTTCCATTTTTCTTATAGTTCTCTTCCAAGCACAGAAAACTAGAAAACGCATAATAGTGTCCTATTTACTAAACATGAGTATACATAAGGTGATGTTCCATCGACAAGCAGAAAGAACACCAACTAGTGTAACACCATCCGAAAACCGAAATATTAAAAATACTATCACAAGGAAAAGAATCCAGGGGATGTGGTTACATAGGCAAACGTGCTGTAGTCACCCTACATCAAAACATAGTGTACTACTTATACGTTTTAATAAAAAGCATGTAAAATTACATGCAGGGTCCCTTTTCAGTTTATAATGCTAGTGCTAGTCTCTCTTCCGTCCCGCTCAGCGCCTTGACACCTTTTTGTTTTAGTGCGCTTTATAAATGGCATCCTATCCTATCCTATAATATGTCTCAAATACTCAGAAACCTGCTCAAGTGTTCATAAGTAATGAACACATCTCCATATGCAACTCAGTGAAGCAAGACATAAGAAGTGAGTCACCCAGGTGAAGCATTTCTACCAAGTAAATGAAGATTTCCACATTTTAATTTCTGTTTATATTGTGAATCTTAAACCGGGCTAATATCAGGTCAAATGTGCTGAAGGAAGATTTCCAATCTGTAGAGAAAATTAAAACCTTGAGGAGCAAATTGCACACTATCCTACATTGTTTCAAGATATCACCAGATATCCTTAATAAGAATGTTATAT
The DNA here is from genome assembly GCF_964263255.1 of Lissotriton vulgaris. NCBI lineage: Eukaryota > Metazoa > Chordata > Amphibia > Caudata > Salamandridae > Lissotriton > Lissotriton vulgaris. Next base: position 202,413,550 of record NC_141698.1, on the reverse strand, counting down.
CGCTTTATCTATCAATCGTGTATCCCAAACCTAGCTACATTCGAGTCACCTCAGCCTCTTAGTGATAAGGAACAAATAGGATACGAGAAAAGTAAAACCAAACTTTACGTACAACCTCCACCGTATAAAAGAAAATGCCTATAAAGAGTGAAATTCAAACTGAGTTTTATGGACTATTCTGAACAAAACAGCGTTATGGCCTTTCTGTGGTAAGACTCGTTATAGAATTTTTTCCAATAATATGTGAAATATCTAGTATCAGCACCAAAGTTGTAGACCAAATACACCTCAAGGAGACAAAAACTCACTGTCTTTCAAAGTCTACGCTCGGTTCTTCCCGACTGCAACAACAATAAACAGCAAATGTATGTAGCTTCTCTGCCAGTCATTCAAGTATTGACTTGAGCGCTATAAATGAAAATATTATAAAGTTCTCATTAATAAGAACACACCCGCACTCCAAGCTGAGTATACAAAATTGGACTCTAAAGGACTCAAAAAAATGACTGACTATAAGTGTATTACTGCCAATAGGTGTGTCTACTTATTCTCGAGTGTCCACTGTCTACTACACCCGCGCCATTTTAAAAGGGCAGGAACAGAGTGAACGTATCAAAATCGAAACTCAGCCTCCATATTGGAGTGTGCAGATCAAAGTGGAAAATTAGAACCTTGGGGCTACATAATATTACTTGTTAGGGAAATCCACATCACAATTATGGATCAGTTCGTCTGAGTAAATTTATCAGTATGCCTCATATGCATAAGATGTTCAGCAAAGATCAACCTGATCTGTTGAGTAGAACCAGCGTCTTATATTGGCGTAAGTAATCCCTCAATCTGAACACCAATCTTTGCCAATAAAATAAAATCAATAGTCCTAAATCTTGCCCTAACCATAATTGTTGTGAGCTTAAAATTGGAAAATAGCCACTACTATCAGACTGGATAGTAAACAATTACTAAACCTTTTCAGGAAGTATAACTCTCTCAAAGGCCAAATGGTACATGTTTAGACCAATCCTCAGAATGCATATTATTTACATTTATTTCCTACGTTTTCTTTACCTACTTATTACCTAATTTTATTACATTCCATATGAGTCGCTATTTAATAGTGCTCAATTCTAACACAGCTTATCAGAGACTACAACTCTAATCAGTAGAATAAGTGGTCCAAATCAGAAGGGATTTAACTGTCAAATCTAATTCACTCTGTGAATCAGGTTGTCCCTATGTTTAGTAAAATGGGCAATGCACTTCAAACACTTCCCCTCCTAACAATCAATCATCTTTGCCTTTATTACACTGGCATGAGTAAAGAGATCCTATATCCTGTAGTAAATATTCCTATAATAACATTGTAAAAACAAGGCTTAAAACCCTTGTTGCCAGAGTGCCCACGTTTGTTTTGGGGATAACTGTGCAACAAATATCTCTTCCGTGCAACAAATATCTCTTTTGGAAACACATGTTGTGTCCTTTAGACAGCTGATAATGTGCACCTATGGAACACATGTTGTGTCCTTTAGACAGCTGATAATGTGCACCTATGGAACACATTGTGTGTCCTCTAGAGAGCTGATAATGCTGCTCACCCAGGACAATAGAGTTGGACTTAGTGCAATATTACTTTGATTGTCTGAAGGGTAAATATTGAGGCAAGGCACTGCGCACATGCACTGTATGCTCACAAAACTAACAGCATGCAAATATCTCTTTACCATCTAGTTATGCATTATTTGCACCACGGTGTATTATAATGGTCTGGATTACTGTTAAATGAAGGCATTTAACATGACAATGTAGAAGAATATTCCTCAGCCACATAATCATCTATAACTGTTAAACCATTGAACTTAAAGTGTGAATTTTAAATATAATGGTCGCGTTTTACACTGACATCTTTGCAGCTCAGTGACCAAACGTGCCCCAGGTCAACCCTATGGGGAGCGATGTTGACACCCCACCCAGTATCTCAAAGTACTTGAGAATGTGAATGCTCCTATCTTTGGCAACCTCAACTAGATGCTGCTTTCTAGGAGGGGATGTGTATACGTCCACAGATGCTGTCAGTTGTAATTGCTTTGGCCTCCAATTCTGTATTTGGCCAATCTGTATGGATGCAGAACTGGTGCTGTTGTGACAACAGCAGGCACCTGCTTACAGTGACACCAGTTGTGCTTAGAATTATCAGGCATGTCAGATAGGTGCGTCATGCCCTCTGTCTGCTCTGTGTTCCATAATATATAGTACCTAAGCAGTTTCAAGTTCTCTTTTGGGTCCTACACTAGGATCTGTATATGTTCCATGGCTGTCAAGGCTGTGCAGTACCGCGGAGGCCTCATCATTGTACCATCTCCTCACAACAACACGGAAAGTGGCACTGAGGGGATTTAGGCCTTGGCTGCCTGAGCCAGGCTCTCCTTAATGTCAAGAGAATGGCATTACCTGAATACTTTCAAAATTATAGGAAATAAGTTATGAGAGTTGAAAATACAGTGTTTTCAAAATGCAAAGCAAGCAAGCTCAGACGCTTAAATTATGTTGGTTAATTCCATCTATTATGTGGTTGGTGAGCATGAGAAGTTTAGCTGGGAAGCAAACTTTAGGACATCACAAGTAAAAGAACAGAGAGCCTTAAACAGTCATGGGATTAGACGTGTCCATCATGGGTCCAGAAAGGCCAACCCCATACTAGATTTTCAGGATTATCACATAAAATAAAAATACATTCATTCAATCTCATTGTTCCCCATTTATATTTTCAATGGTAATCCAAAAAGCCTGGCATGGATTCTAACCTGCCCTCATAGGCGTACAGTGGACATCTGTTCCACATAGGCCAACACGTCTTTGGAACCTTTATCTTTCTACATCATACGTTTGTATTTCTCTTAAATTTGTAGAATGTCCCTCCATAGAATGGAAAAGGAGTGGCTTTTTCCTGCCTTTTTGGAAATATGTGGATTTATTTGCAGGCCATTATATTTGCTCCAGTCTGGACTAAGATAGGCACGTTCCTTGCAAACATTTCATGTTAGACATTGCCTGCTGCATAACTGACTTTGTCCATGTTGTGGATCAAGGGCAACAGCCTGTCAGTAAACATTGTGACTTTTCTATAAGCACAGTCATCTCCGACCACTTCGGTTTCAACCAGCGTCAGGACCTGGCCATAGCAGACAGTAGCACATTGGGAATAGGCAAGGCAAGATGTCCCATGCGACATGGCATGCTTTCTACAGGAGCTGTGCAGAAGTGTCTGCAATGAAGTAGTGCTTATTGACATGGTTTGTGGGGGAGGGAGGGACTGAATTACAGAAGGTTTAATGCTCAACATAGCTTTTTTGTTTTATCTTCAGAGCTGCTAAAAAGGAGGAATGCAAACACGGAGTACAGCAACACCCCCGTTACCAAGGGGCCAACCATCAGTCAGCAGAGTACTTGCTCCAAAACCTTTGGTGTAGCATGGCCTATCTTGCATTAGCTACATTGAATTATTGGTCAGTCTACCACTGGCACAGAAGGAGTGTGGTTGACCCTTCATCACTTTTTCATATATGCATCCACATTCTGGCCGGCCACCCCACCATTGTAACAGTACTTTGTGCAACTATGTCATGTATTCCCCTGATCCAGGCAGTAACCTCTACTGGTTGGGAAGTTGATATGCTTGAGGCTAGACCTGGAAAGGTAATTGCAGCCCAAAGTGTGGTTAGTGTGTGTTTGCAGCATGTGTGAGTCTCTGCATTGTGTGCCTAGCATGGTTCTGTGGAGGAACTATCTCTATTCTTGGACTAACTCTGAGTGATTCTACACGGAATGTGTTGTCTGTCTACAGGAGGTCTGTGTCTGTGCATGTTGTAGGTGTGTCTCTGTCGAATGTGTGTGTGTGTGTGTGTGTGTGTCAGTGCAGGGCATGTTTGTCTGTAGTAGGTGTATTTCAGCATAGCGGTCGTGTCTGCATGAGGGTTTGATTTTGTTTACCTGAGGGTGGGGATGTCTGTCAATAGGGAGTGCATGTGTGTATCTAGAGTGGGTGTGTTTATATTTGTGCATGGGGGTATATGTCTCTAGGGGTGGGTGCTTGCAGTGGGGTGTCTGTGTATGCAGTAAGTGTATGTATCGGTCTATGCTGGATGTGAGCATCTGTACTGTAGTTAAGGGTCTGTGCAGTGGAATTGTGTGACAGTGCAATGGGTGTGTTTGTCTGTCCAGCGGGTGTGTCATTGCATTTGGGTTACATGTATTTGCAGTGAATAAGTATGTAAGGCAAGGGAAATGGAAATAACCAATTGGGATGGAAGGAGTTCAAGCGTCCATTGACCATTTACTTTTTTTACTGCAATATTGAGAAAGTCCACCTTAATATTGACTCCAGAACATAATATTGTATAGTAAATATCGAGAACTAAACTGTGAGTCAATAGTTTTCTCCTCCATATTATGGCAGCATGTTGTTTCTATAATAGATATTTCAACATACAACCAACATGGTTGGATGTGCAAATGAGCTGCAACTTGCTTTCTGGGCCTTGATGTCCTGACTAATGTCACTAAAGTCAGTTATTCAAGATCATGTATTCATGTGGTTCTGTACTTTTTTGGTAAATAAAGAGAATATCATGTTTCTCAGCAATAAAATCATGTTTTACTTTATCCTATTTGCAAAGCATTGATATCGTTGGTCAGTTTTATTACAACATCAATCCATTAATGTTTCTATGTCACCCTACATAATAGATTTAGGAAGTAGGGTTGGTTATCTTATAGGACATGCGCATTTCTGTTGCATTTTGGCCCATGGACAAGTACATTACTTAAAAAACTCTATGCCTGTGAAACTGTTCCAAAAACTGTTTAACCCTTCCATATGATTATTATATTATTAATGAATCACCCCAATCCTATATATGGTCAATCCAATCCAGACTTCCAGGGCCCAAACATGTCTCCACTCATACCACCCCATGAAGAGGCAGGTCTATGAGTGAGAAAATCGAAAACTAATAGCAGTCCTGAACTCTTGTTTTTGCCAGTCATTGTTGAATAGAAACACATTGTTAGTGAAAATTAAATTTGACATGTTAGTAACATATTCGCTTTACCCACAGACACGCGACTATAGGTTTTTTTCCCACGTTCCCCATACCTATTCCCGTTTGGACTATATATTCATTAGTCAGTCGTTACAGGGTGACTTACAAGACGCTAAGATCCTTCCTTTATCGTCTCCAACCATAGTTTGTATTCAGTCTGTCTTCAATGGCGGGGTAGTGCACCGACGATTCCCAAATGGTTCTTTCCTCCCTCTCTTGTTCGTGATAAGGAATCGTGTACTAAACTACGGACCGTCATCACTGAATTTTTTAAGGTCAATCGACCAGAGGACACATCAGAGTTCATAACCTGGGACACCTTAAAGACTGTTCTCCGAGGTGAATGCATAACCCTTAATACCTCCCTGAACAGACAACGCACTCGTGAGCGGGAATCTCTGGAAACCGAATTATCCACTCTTGAAAGTCTTCATAAAACTAACCCCACGAGGCAAACGCAATGCCAACTCACAGCTCTTAGAGGTAAATTGAGGGCCAATTATACTAATAGGGCGGAATTCACTCATCTTAAACTGCGCCACCTTTCCTACACCCAAGGTAACAAAGTTGGTAGACACTTAGCCCGTCAACTGACGGACAAGTGGGAGAAAGAGTACATTGGTGGCATCTTGCACCCGTCAGGGACGGTAGTGCATAAAGATGAGGATAAGGCGGACATTTTTGGGTCTTTCTATCGGGACCTATACTCCGGAGATTCTTTAGATGAGATGGCGCAGCAAGAATACCTTCACTCATTGCCTCTGCCACAAGTTTCGGATGTGTGGAATGACCTTCTCACTGCCCCAATCAACTTGGAGGTTGTCACCTCAACCATCAATGCCTTGAAACCTAATAAAGCTCCGGGGCCTGATGGCTACACGGCTCTTTTCTATAAGACTTTTGCCCCTGACCTGTTTTCCTATCTTGTCACCCTTTTTAACAAAATGGCGAAAGACGGTGCGACCTCGGGTACGATGTTGGAAGCGTCGATCTCAGTCATCCCCAAGTCAGGAAAAGACCTCCAATGCTGCGCCTCTTATAGGCCTATAGCCCTGTTAAACTTAGATGCTAAGCTATACTCCTCCATCATTGCCAAACGCCTAAATGATCTCATGCCCATTCTTATCCACCCTGACCAGTCCGGTTTCATGCAAGACCGGCAGAAGCACGATAACACCCGCAGAATCATAGATCTTATAGAGAAGGCTAACAGGCGTCAAATCCCAGCAGTCTTAGTAGGCCTGGACGCCGAGAAGTCCTTTGATAGGGTCGATTGGGCTTTCCTCTTCAGCACACTCACTCCGTTTGGCTTCGCTCCCAAATTTCTTAACATGATCAGAGCTAATTATCGTCTTCCCCACTCCAGGGTGGTCATCAATGGGGTGCCTTTACCTACTTTTCCACATTTGAGAGAGACCCGACAGGGTTGTCCCCTCTCTCCCTTACTTTTTGCCCTAAGCATCGAACATCTGGCCCTTGCAATCAGGAATAGCCCGGTTATCCGGGGCATCCCGTTCACAGGGGAATCCCATAAAATATCCCTGTTTGCGGACGATGTCCTTTTGTCCTCGTCGGAGCCTGAAACCTCTCTCCCGGGTCTGCAGTCGGAACTTAAATGCTACGAGCTTGTTTCTGGGTTTAAAATTAATTCTAGTAAATCATTTATACTGAATTTTACCCTATCACCTGAGGCGATCCTTAGACTCAAATCTCTCCCCTCACTGGCTTGGGCCTCTAGAACCATTCAATACCTGGGGGTCCAACTGACATAGTACACCTAAGTGGACCACTCTTAAAATTTGGGACACAATATCGGGCAACGATAGATGGACCTCTTTCTCCTTTTACCCAAATTCACCACAATCCAGCGTTTCTCCCAGCCCAACATGAGGGGCCCTTTGAAGCATGGAAGAAGGGTGGTTGTCTCGCTCTCATTCACTTGTTCCACAACTCTGATCCCCTCACCTTCGACGTCTGTAAGAGGGAATTTGACTTAGAAAACACAGAAAGGTACCACTACACGCAATTGATGCACTGGGCTCTTACTCCTCAAATTCAGGAATCTGCTACTCATACCCTTACAAAATTTTAAGCCTTCCTATCCAAAACCGCTTCTATGAAAGGGGTGATTTCCTTCATCTATAGTTTCTTGCTTAAGACTGCGCTCTCCCCGCGCCCTAGATACATGTCCATGTGGGAGGGTCTGGTCCTGCGCCCAATTTCCGACAAGGAGTGGACTCACCTCTGGTCCGATATTTTCCACTTTCATCACTCCACGGACCTCAGGGAAGCCCGTCTCAAGACTATGATGGATTGGTATTTACACCCTTTCAAACTCCGATAGATCTTCCCCACGTCTTCGGACAGATGCTGGAGAGGATGTGGGCTTCTGGGTGACTTTAGGCACATATGGTGGGACTGCCCAACTATCCGCCCATTCTGGGAAGAAATTTTAGCTCAAATGAAGGATATGCTGGGCTATCCCGTCCCTACCACCATGGCGTGGACCCTTCTGGGGCTCCGAGATCCCGCTCTTGAACATCAGACCCGAGCTGACAAAATGATTATGTGGCTCTGCATTGACGCGGCTAAGGTCACCCTGGCGGCCGCTTGGCAGAGGAGGGAGGCTCCGGTGATTTCACTCTGGCATTCTTGTCTCTAAAGATTCCTAAGTCTGGAACGTATGGACAATATCTTTAGAGACGACTATAAGAACTTTGAATTCAAATGGGGCCCCCTGGTTTCCTTCCTCTCTCGGGGCCTCCCTTCTGCAGTTTGCCCCCCTTCCATCAGAGCTCTCCATCTTTTTCAATTTTGATTAACGTATGAAAAGCCGTCCAGTCTCCTGATTGTTTGTTTGTTTCCGCCCCCACGGGTAGGGTGGGGGGAGGGCATGGGGGAGGGGCGGTTGGGTTGTTTTCTGTTGTTGTCTTATACAGGCACGTCCCACTTTGGAACACGAAGTGTTGTGCTGGATTTCGTTCTCCTATAGCACCCCAGATGTATGCTCTGGAGAAGGTATTGTCATGGTCCTACGATAGGTTTGAAACTGATCTGCCTGATTGCTGAGCAATATTGTATGTTGGTCATAATTTTACATTGTTCAGGAAAAAAGAAACGCTCCGACTGTTTAGCAGCTGTAACTTTTATTTAGCTTCTTTAATAGGAAACGGAGCTGACTTATTCTGATTGAGGCCCTTAGTCTATTTACCAACTTCCTCTGCAGCTGATGTTCCCCTGCGTGGGATCTCTTGATGGTACACGTTTTTGCCTGTGTAATGTATGCACCAAAATTTCTAATAAAAACATCTTTGAAAAAAAATAATCTGAAATTGCCTTAACTCAGAGATAAAATCTGCTCCCTCTCTTTGGAACTTCCATAAGTTACTAAAAACGTGGCTCTTTTATAAATCCTAACCTGGTTCTTAAAGCGCCGAGACAACTTAGGGTAATTGTTTGCACTTTCTAAACTTAAATCAAATCAAATCCTGTGTCGGCTTTCCTTATGGTGATATTGTGATCAATCCACAGATCACATTTACTTATAGAAAAAAATCTGTCATTTTTGAAGATTGTCTTGTAGAGAAAATCTCCAACTCTGAACTGTGTAGGTGGTGTTCCAGAGATGCTTCGCAGCTCATTTACAAACTGGAAAGCCACTCCTGTTTCAAGTATGAAAGCAGTCAATATATGTGCATATTTCATGGATTTGCGTGTAATGAGCTTCTCCACTGGGGTAATATTTTGTCGGGGGGGGGGGGGGGGGGATAGTAGTTTAAGTACACCTAGTGGTTCATAGGTACATTTTTGAAATCCACCAAATGAATATACGTCGAGGTGCAGTTTTGACAGCATTCGGTATGGCCACCAAAACGTGTTAACCTACACAATATGAAGGTGTAAATCCATGATGAGTAGCATTTCAAATGTTTTAATGAATCTGGTGCTTAGTGGGCTTGGGTAATAGAGTAGTTACTCATAAGTTGGCATGACATCTGTTTCCTGTGTACATACATTCATATGAGTGGTATTAATCTATTCTTTCATCCATTTAAAGAGACATCTTACTTTAAAATGCCAGCTCTATAGTTCCAAACTAAATTAATAAAAATACATACATATATCTGAATACACATAGGAGTTTTCTTTTTCAATAGCTTTCTTTATTGGATTTTACCATTTCAACAACAGCCAGACAAATTACAAGCATAAACATTATGGTACCGCTCACTTCCAGTCCATGTGCGATTAGTATAGCAATTTCTGAGTGCACTCAGTCTCTACAGTCTTGACAGTTTATTTTCCTCCAGTTCTTTAAGAACTAGCTTAGACTGTAGTGTGTTCAGCTCTGGGACTTATGTGATTTTCATTTTGCATCCTTCTAGGGCATTCTTGATTTGTGGGCATCTAAAGAATTGTGAATTGTGCAGTTAACATTTGTTTACTAACTGCCCAAATGCTTTGATATGACTGGTTTCCCAGATTTCACCAACTCTAAAGATTCCATGGAACCCTGCCAGTCATTTAACTGCTAACAGACACGTCCCATGCCACAGTGGGGGTTTCCTTGGTTATTTTCCCATGTCTGCCAACACTCCATTGGTATTCTGGTGACTGTGGGTATTGCCTAAGACAATTTCTTCCCATACATCTTTGACAAATTTGAGCTCTCCAGGGTATCCCTAGAGGGGCTTTCTGTCAGCGGTCTTCATACATTGGTCTGTTCAGGTGTCCTTTACATCTTGCTTCTGCCCACCACACCCTCGAGCATGCGGCAATGTGTCAGTCCACTTCGGGCATTGTCTCTCATCGTGAGTGAAGAAGACATTCTTCTCTTAGGCGTGTGCACATACGCCTAGAAGGTAGTTTAATCTCTGCTTTCATTTCTGATTTACTTTCATGTTTTTAATTTTATTTATTTAGTGATGAATAATTTTTTACTTACTTTCTTTTTGCAAAAATATGCATGCCACCTTTATCTGGTTGCATTTAAATTTGTAATTACTTTTACGCTCCCAATGTCTATTGCATATGCTTGCAAACAAATAAACACATGTAATATATACCATACCAAGCCATATTGGCTTTTGCAATGCTTGCTTTTGTTAAATCTAGGCAAGCAAATAGAAGGATATACATTTAATCTCCCCTTTTTTTCTGTGGACCTCACACTGTCCCCTGCTTAATAGCAATCATTTGAAAACCAGGCTTACAGTGGTCCATACAAGTGGCCGTAGGTAAGAGACCGGAGTTTTGTCGCCAATTTAGGGGTTACACCCTTGCCCCCCCCCAAAAAGTATGTTTGGAGCAATGAGTCTAAATTGTGGACATCTCTGCACAGTTCTTCATAGATAATGGCTAAGCAGTGTCAGGGCTGCATCATAACAGTTCATCCACAAGTAACAACAACCCTTCCAGTGTGCAGCCTCTCGAAAACTTCCTGAATGAAGTTAATCTTGCATATACGCATGGAGTCAATGTAGTATGAACAAACCGCAGACAGACCCCTGTCAGAAGACACGTTTTTCTTTTTTGGGGAGATTCTAATATACTATTTTATCTTACATTTGTACAATGCTTGTAATCCTTTATTAGGACCTCATGCATTTGACTCTGTACTTGCAGAAATGGCTGCAGTAATACTTGGTATGCATGTTTAAAAAGTCACCTCTCTTATCTTGTTGCAGAAAATGGAGATGGTCCCACTTCCGGAAAAGGCCTATGGGAGTTTTTTTGAAGGTGACTGCTACATCCTCCTGCATGTGAGTATGATGGGCCTCCTTTGTAAGTATATTGTGATACTTCTAATGAACAGCCTTGGTTATGTGCCGAACACCTTGTGTCGCTGTGACTCCTCGACTTCAAGGGCAACTGCTCTGTGACCGTGCTGGTACAACCGGTTTTGCAGAGGCCGCCGCACCCTCCCGTAGGGGGGGGGGGGGGGGGGGGGGGAGGCTTGAAGGCCGGCGCCATAATCCTCGTGGTGCAACCAGTGAGGTAAACTGGTTCTGGGCGCCTAGATGCGCCCAGGAACCAGCGGAAGCGGGGTGCGCACCAGCCACCCGACCGGAAGTGACCTTTGACCTGAGCGCCCCCAAAGGGCGCCCAATGGTCAACCTGGCGTTATTTGAACCCCCCAATCAGGGGGACTCACCTGAGGCCTGCATGGAGGGCTCAAGAGGATTTAAGCGCCGCCGCCCTCCCAGCAGAAGCACAACGCCTTCGAGGAGCTGGGAGAACGGCGCGACAGCAACAACGACTGAAGCCCACCCACCCACACCTAAGGAACAGCAAAGTCGCAGTGCTGGATAAGGGAAGGGGCGTTAGCGGAAATCCTACACTGGTTGTCTAAGAAAACACACCGGCGGGCGGTGTGTAAGAGGATGGCCACTCACTTTTGAATGCCGCACGGCAGGGTGACGTGGCGGCATAAAGGAGGGGAGTAACAGGAGGAGACGGCACTCGCGGCCCAGACCCGGCCGGACGGCAGGGCGCAAATGGTAGCGAGCTGGGGACCTAACTCCCGACAGGTAAGCTCCCCTCCGCAACACGCAGAAGGCGTGGGCAACCAACCACTGGAGCACCAATAGACTGGCAACAAACTGGTTTGTGTACAAGCCCCATTTTCGAACTAAGGAAGGCACAAAAAGACTGACACCTGTTATCACAAGATGGTGTCATAATTTGTAATATGCCATGTATGATTGATGATTACTGTTCGCAAAATGGAAGATTGCTTAAAACCAGTTTGTGTTATTAATATGTCTTTGGTTATTAATAAACTGCGGCCAACAACGACCACTACTAATACCAGTTATTGTTGGCTGACATTATTTCCCACCATTGGCAACAGCAGAATACGGGGGCCGGTAAGTATGCATGCTTGGGTCTCCACGGAATAGGCACATGCGAGGGTTATTAGGCAGAGCAAAACAGGTTTGAACATTGCTGTTACCTGCATCAGTATGCATACAGCTCAAAGAGCAATCCATCAATCAACCAAAAATATTGAAAAAAAAATGGCTGCTTTAACCTTCAGTTTTTTTAGGGCATTCAGAGGATTTCAACATCATTATTGGAATTTGAACATCCAGGTTGTCCATAATAAACTCTATATTGACCTGCATATGCCACAAAGTATCTACTAGCTTACGTCACGCAGAGACGAACATATTCCTGAAGCGTTAGAGCCTGATTTAGAGTTCGGTGAATGGGCTACTCTGTCAAAACGGCATGGACCTCCTGTTCGCCTTATCATAGTATATAATGTGCTTGTAATAAGGCTGAAGTAACTGCTCCGCCAAACTCTAAATTAGGTCCTCAATTCCTTTTCCAAATAGCGGAATGAAGCATTCTCAATTTCATTTTCTATATTTGGTATTCTTTATAATGCATGGCGGTGCTTCTACATTTGGTATCCTTAAGCAAGCCAATGCTTAATTTGAGCTGTGGTTTCCGGGGCTGTGTACCGGTACTTACACAACACCCCAGCACTTATGACAGATGCCACATGGTGGTGCTGTTTGTGTAATTTAGAGAAAGCAGAACAACCTCTGTATATTAATTCAATGTACATTAGATCCAACTAACTCCTGCCACCCAAGGCATTCTGATTGCTTTGCGGGCCTTAAATAGTCTGAATTGTCACACTTGGAGCAGTGTGATGGTTCGAAGTTGTGCAGGTACTGTGATTGGCAGCGCTGGCACGTCCAGGGGGTAGTGCAGGCTGCAGTGGCCTCCCAACGAGAGACCTGGAACTTAATTTTCTACAAATTAAGCACTGATTAGCAAATATACATTGAATAAATGTGGTATCATCCAGTTCTTATTAAAAACTGTTGGTGGCCTCAACTTTTTGAACCAGTTAAATGTAGATTGCTTTTAAAGCCAATTGGCTGCTCTAAATTATGAGGCAGATTCCTTTTGTCGTGCATACAATCTTGAGCCGTATTATGAACTTGCAATAGTGCCACAATTGTGTGTGCTTCTCATTTTGCACACATTCAATTGTGTTTCTTCATTCATAAGCCTAATCATCAGTGTGGACGCATGCCCTCAATTGTGATAGCGTAAATACAAACTTTACATTTTTCACAAGTTTATGATGTTGCGTGTAACTGACACCATGGCATATTCTTAGCTAAAAGATGAGTGCACATACCTATAGTTGTACAGACACATGGGCATATATATCAGGGTTTGCGTTGCCCTTGTGCTACGCAAGGGCAACGCAAAACCTAAATGAGATTTATCAAGCCATGCAAGGCCACTTTGCGTGGCACTGAGATGCCTGGTATATCTAGGGAATGCAAAGCAGCACAGATCGATGCCCCATGGCTGCTTACCATGCTGGAGCGTTGGTGTTCCTACATATCCATCTATGGATTCTGCCACATTCCCAATTTTACCAACATTGGTAGACCTGGGAATGTGTCAGAATTGTACGCCTCCCCATCAGAGGGCCAACGAGGAGAAATATCTATTTCTCCTCATTGTTCCCTCGTTTAAAGTGGGCTGAGGATTGTTTTTGTGCAGGAAGATGTCCCTTCCTGCACAAAAACGATCCTGCCTGCAAAGCGGGCACCTTTGCAACATGACGCAGGGGTGCCTGCATTGGTGCTGAGCAGCCAAAAGTGCGTCAACACTAGGAAAGGACAGGAATGCGCTGTATAAGGGTAAATATGGCACATTTCTGCCCTTTCACGCAGCGCCACAAGGTGACTTGCACCGTTGTGTTGTATGAATTTTTGATAAATATGACCCACACTGTTTATGATACAACCCTTGCACTTCATACAGAAGCACAAAAACAAATGCAGTGCTTATTACATATTTTCATATCAGCACTGCAACATATGGAGTCTGAGAAGCGTCAGACTAAAGAAATCGCATAAGTGTGGGGAAATATCTCTTTTAATAAAGTAATTTCTATTTTCAGGGTGACTCTTTTATCCTTTAGAAGGAGGCAATGTATCTTCAGAATTCACCTATTACAGGCAATAATACGTGGGAGTGGATTATCTCCTTATTTAAGCTCCTACTTTATTTTCTTATTACTGGCATGCTATGATGTCATTATGCACTTAATACAACAAAAGTACGTCACTAGTTACTTGCAGTAATGTGTCATAAGCAAGTAGTGACATAACAGCTCCTATGACCACTGTTTGGTTTCAGGGTGAGATTTCAGCGCTTTCTTTCTGCCCTTTCAGCGACCTCACCCACAGAACAAAGCACTAACACTGCTTCCTTGTGAAAGCAGCAGCAGCAGTCCACGCATGAAGATGCCCTCCCACTCAGCGGTCCCGCCTTCCTCTGCGTTTGCCACAGGCTTGTCATATCTTTTTATGTGCGTGTTCTCCACCCCGACTGCAGAGTCTCCATACTCATAACCTTACTAATTCAGTTTTTGGAATTACAAAACAAACTTAAACTTACACAAAAGTCTACGTTTACCTTTTGAATCAGGCCCAATGTTCCAAAACAGTTTTTTTTATTTCATAGTAACTAGTTTAATAAATAACCTTTCTGCAACAGAAACAGACATAATGGCAAAATGGTAAAAAAAACACTTTCTAGTCAAAATCTTGCTCTTGAATCCTACAGAACACATCTTGCAGGGCTTAGTCCTATAGCAAAAGTTATGTTACATAATAAACTATGTATTGGTGAGAGCAGATGGCCTAATGGCTAGGGCGGTCGAGTCTCGGCAAAGACATGCAACATCCTGTGATTCTGGGCAAATCACTTAATCTCCCCGTGCCTAACAAAAATGAATGTGATGTGTCCTCATGTAACGCAACTGATGCTTGTGTAAGGCGCTCTGATACCTTCGGGTCAAGTTCGCACTATATAAAACTCCGTAAAATAAAAAAAATGGATCATTTTCTATTTAAAGCAACAGAAGTGCAGCCGGCAATAACAGTCATAATTAGGCATCATCCTCACAGGGCCAGGCAGCAGTGGTGTTAGATTTGGATCAGAGGTGCAAAGGTAAAAATGGATGGAGCAAGATGGGCGAATTTCAAAGCAAAATTCAGAAGAAATGCAAGGGAGGGGCATAATGTAGAGCAGGATATGGGGTGTAGATATGTGAACAAGTGCTCCACTATAAACCAATAAAGCAGCTGTTTGAGGCATATGGGCTGCAGACCATACATTATTGCATAGATCACCATCTGGTGGTGGGCCCGGATGATTCCACTTTGTTTTTCTCTTGGAAGAGTCTTTGTCTGTTGGATGACTCCTCCTGCAGATCGTAGTGCGCATGGGCATCGACTCCATCTTCAGATTGTCTTTTTCCTCCATCGGGCTCAGATGTGTTTATGGTTCGGTTCCGTTACCGATCTCCTTTCGACTTCCAGACCTTCATCATACCATCGGTATCGTCTTCGACAGTAATTCTGGTTACCCGCATCGAAGAAAGGATTGGGCTTCTCAATTCCAGCGTTCATCGAGGCCGTCTGGCCCAACTGCGCCATTGGGCCTTTGGCTCATGGAAAGAACACCTTTCAAGAAGTGCCCTCAGTGTGAACACAAATTCCCTCATACTGATCTTCATGAGGTTTTTAATCTGTGCTTGTCTCCAGAGCACGAGAGTCGAGACTGTGAGGCCTGCGCTTCGTTCCGGTCCAAGAAGACCATCAGGGACCGTCAAACTCAAAGAGTCATGGCGCAGTCATCTTCATCAATACCAGACCTCATCATAGACGAGGCTTCAATCGAAGTAGAGTCTGAAGAACAGCAGCAGGACGACATTGTTTCCGAAGCAGAGGATTCAGCTTCCGGAGCCGAGGATCAATCGGAGGACGGCGATCTTCCAGCTGGTCAACAGGTCGTGAGTACAAGCGTCGACTCTGTTCACCTCTCCATACCGGGACAGGCTTCGGTTCCACCTCCACCTCCGGGTCCGGGTGCACACCAACCAAAACCTTCTGATGCCCCGCCTTTTAGCTCGGCAATGAAGAATACAGGAAAGCCTCCAGTCGCGAGTCAGTCTGTTGGTCCTGACAAGCAAAAGGTCCTCAAACCAAAATTAACCCCGGCACCGAAGCAGCCATCGGCGCCGAAGCCGGTCAAGCCGAAAACAAGCTCAGCACCGAAAGACGTTCCCAAGTCTGCCGAACCGAAGACCTCTCCGGTTCCGAAAAAAGTCGACCCGAAGCCTGATTCGGCATCAAAACACACCGGCTCCGAAGGTCGATGATTCCAAACGCACTTCAGGAGCAAAGATTCCGGATCCAAAGAGTGCTGATCCGAGAAAGTCTTCGGAACCGGAACCAAAATCCGCTCCAAAGACAATAGACACTGTAAAACCTAAGCATTTTGGTCCCAAACAAGATAAATCAGGACCGAAAAAGGATTTTTCAGCAGAAGAGCTTTTCCAACCAGACCCAAAGCAAAAGACTCTTCATATTAATCCAAAGACTGGACATGTTATTACAGTGCCTGAGAAGAGGAAAATAGACTATCCTAAACACCTCCAGTTCCTCTCAAAAAGCATGCTCAAACTTATCCCATAAGAATTCCTTCACCATTAATTGAGATACCAGACGATATTTCTCCAGTACACTCACCATCTAGCCCACATAGCATTATACCACAGGATGATGATGAAGACAATTATTCACAGGGGGTAGAAAGTGAGCATCATATAGACGACACAGATGACCCAGACAATATTCCTGGGCCATCAGATGATCCCTGGAGGATTATAATGCACCAGATGCACCAGATCTGCCACAAGATGACGCATACCCTTCTAGATCATCTCCTTCAGATGACACTTTTGAGTTTACACAGCTCCTTCATAGAGCAGCCAGATTTCATGGAGTAGACTTACACACACATCCAGTGGAAGAGGATTTCCTCATGGATACACTACTGTCGTCACATAAAACCACGACCCCATTACCAATACTTAGTGGAGTGGTGAGACATGCACCAGAGGTATTCAAAGACCCCGTCAGAGCCAGGGTAATTAACCCAAGGCTGGAAAAAAAGTATAAAGCGTCTCCAACTGACCCAGCATACATCAAAGGTCAGCTGCCATTAGACTCATTGGTAGTATCAAATGCGAGAAAAAGAGCTAACTCTCAGGCAACAGGGGATGCTCCACCCCCTGATAAAGAGTCTAAGCTTTTAGATGCTTCAGGGAAACGCACCATCTCTCAAACAGCCAATGTCTGGAGAATTGCTAACACTCAAGCTTTGTTAGCGAGATATGATCGAGCTCATTATGATGAGTTAGAATCACTCGTGCAACATTTACTAGAGCAATATAAGACTAGGGCTTCTGATCTAATACAAGAAGGCAAGGTTATTACAAATACCTCAATCCGCTGTGCATTTGACATTTCAGACACAGCCTCTAGAGCAATAAATATGGGAGTACTGTTGCGTAGACATGCATGGCTACGCATCTCTGGGTTCAAACCAGAAGTACAGGCCAGTAATGTAAATCAACCCTTTGACCTGCAACATCTCTTTGGTCCAACAGTTGATAGTGCACTAGAGAAGATGAAAAAAGATACAGATACGGCAAAATCCATGGGAGCTTTACAAACGCAGACTCATAGAGCGTCTTTTCATCGATCCTCATATAGAGGCGCATCTAAAGAGTTTCAAACTGACACACCTCCTCTTCTTATAAAGCGCCCACCCAAACTTCACCCAGCAGAGGGTATTACAGAGGAGGATATAGAGGTAACAACAATAAGGGCAGAGGCAAAGGCAACAACACCTGGAATGCCTCTCCTTCCAAACAGTAACTTCCCTTCCATCCCCCCAGACCATTCCACTCCTGTCGGGGGGGAGATTACAACAGTTCCTACCTCCATCACCACAGACAGGTGGGTAAGACAAATAATTCAGTCAGGTTATTGCCTGGAGCTCACTTCCACTCCTCCAACAATATCACTCAGACAACGTCCCATGTCACAGGAACATCTCACACTTCTAAGACAAGAGGTTGCATCTCTATTACAAAAGAATGCAATAGAACCTGTCCAAAAACACCATCAAAACACAGGAGTTTACTCCCTATACTTTCTCATACCCAAAAAAGGACGGGTCCCTCAGACCTATACTTGATCTAAGGCCCCTGAACCTGTACATACAATACGGCAAGTTCCATATGGTCACACTACAACAAGTTCTACCGTTGTTAAAACAAGGCGACTTCCTTGCCACATTAGATTTCAAGGACGCTTACTTTCACATTCCTATCCATCAATCTCACAGAAAGTATCTTCGATTAGTACTAGAAGGTCAACACTACCAATTCAAAGTACTCCCTGTCGGAGTAACTAGAGCACCTCAAGTGTTTACAAAGTGTCTAGCAGTAGTAGCAGCACACTTGAGAAGGGACAACATTCATGTCTTCCCATACCTATGTGAGAAGTTGGCCCGATATGCAACGTTCGCTATTCTAGCGACCGCTATGTATCGTTCCAACGACCCTTATGGTGTTTGGTTGTAAGTCAACCTATAGACCAGCTATCCTAGTAGCGTGGATACGAGCAGTCTAAGGCTAAAGACTCGAGAGGGCGCGTTAAGCCAGCTGTTTACCACACATGTACCCCTTGAACACCCAGTGAAAGGAAACCACACAAGTGTTATGAAAATAAACAGTATATTTATTAAGAATCACAACAGCCCTGTACTCTTTATGAGGACAGGGTACTAAGCACAAACCAAATCTCTTTAGCAAATACTTCAAGTGCACAATTAAACAAGTGTCCGAGGACACGGAAAGGTTAAGGTCTCGGGCGGACCCGATAAGGCAAGTCGGAAGCGAGGGACTCGGGACCCTAGAGTAAGGAGGCTATGCAGGCACCGAAATGCCGAGTTACCTAGCCACGAGGGCTGCGGCTGCACAAGTCTTACAGGCGTCGGGGTCTTCGCTGACGAGCCAGGAGCCGGAAGAAAAGGAGTTGCTGGCCGGCGACCAGTGCTGAATAGTTCGTAGAGATCCAAGCCTGGATCGGAGATTGATGAAACCTGAAAGCAGAGGGGACCAAGTTCGTACTACTAGCCAGTAGTCAGAGGGTACCCGGAAGGCACCGGTTGGCCGTCACCTCGACCAGGTGAGTGGGCGACGCTAGGCTCTGCAGTCTCACGGACCAGGAGGCGTTGTCGGCGACCACGGTGGAGGTGCGAGCTGTCCCACGAAGGATGATGCTGTCGGCGTCGCTGGGCCCAGGATGGGGCAACAAGCCTCGGCAAATCTCAGGGCCACGTGGTGGGCCTAAGATGGCGTCTTGAGTGGACCAGGAGGGTCCGGGGTGCTTCTCGCAAAGATGGAAGCAAGGGCCAGTCTGGAGCAACCAGACCAGCAGTGATGATTCTTGGATGTCGTCACAGAAGGACACAAGCCAGCGGCTAGTGACCAGACAACGTGCTGAGCAGCGAGCAGAAGGGCCCCACGCAGATCGTGGAGATGCTGGGGAGACTGCACTTCGGTGCTGGAGCGGCTCAGGGTCGGGGCTTCTCGGACCCCAGAGCACTCACCAGAGAGTTACCTCGATGGTCGTGCTGGTTTTTAAGAGCGTGCAGGTTCTGATGATGGCCGGTCCCTCGAGGTCTCGTCGCACCCACCGATCACAGCTGAGCTGATGACGTGGGTAGAGGTCAGAGGTGCCAGGGAAGCCGGTTCTCGTCGAGCTGGGCCGTCGGATTCCTTGAGGAAGGACTTACAGCAAACCGCAGAGTTCTTAGTTGGTGCCCGCTGATGCAGGGTGACTACTCCTTAGTCACAAGGGAGAAATCTTGAGAAGAGTCTTGAATGTCCTTTCGTAGAAAGTAGTTCTTGAATCAAAGATGATCTAATTTGGAAGGGTCCCCGCTCCGGTCTTTATCCTAAAGAAAGGGGTGGGTACATGACTAGGTCCTGCCCTAAGGGTGGGACCAGGAAGGGGGGCAGTTACACCCCTCTCCCCTGCCGGACTTTCCCCAGGCCAGGGCTGTCGCCCCTGGAACTGGTTCTAACCGGCAGATGCGTAGTGAGCACCGGGGTGCCACTCCGCAGTCACCTTCTCGCAAAAGCCCTACCTACCCAGAATACACAAACCCTGTCTGGGACGGTGCGAACACCGCCCTCGACAGGAAACCCTTTGTCCAAGCGCTCCTCGCTGGAAGGACTCCCAGCAGCAGGAGGTCAGACTCGTGTCTGTGGTGGCAGCATCCATTTTGTGGAGCTGAGGCTTTCGTTAACTTTAACCGGGGTTCACAGTTACGTACATGTCGTGTCCCTCTAGAAGGGCGGAATGCTAACCTCGTCGCCAGGGTTGGTGAGAGGGCAGCACCCCGATTCGTATGACACCTTACTCGACATGTCTTGATAACGCGACACCGAAGTTACCGATGTGGTACGCGTTATCCTGGAACAGCCATTGGGTCTTTTCTCCGCAAGCTGCAACCGGCTCGGCTCGGGCCAGAACACAGTTCACACGAGCCCATGCACTCTGCCTTCAGGATTGTCAAGGCCTGCCATAGGAGTGACTGATAGGAACTCGGGTGTCCATTGTATGGTTAGATATAGAGCTACTATATCTAAAGCAAAGGGTGATTACACGACTTCGCCCCAGCTGTCATGCAGCCAGTTGTGTCAAATTTAGGAGGCCAGCCAGGAGTGGCATAATACATGCTGCAGCCCCTGGCGGCCCTGGGTACACCTATGCCCTGAGTTACAGGGTCTGATAAGGTGGCCCAGTACCAATTGGTAAATGCACCTAGGGTACATATCGTAATTTAGAAAGAGAACAGCCAGGCTGTGGGTCTGATTGGCAGGCCCACAGCCAGAGAAAGTCGTAAACCAGTGAAACAAAAGCAAAAAATCTGGGTGATCATAGGATTGCAGACCCTACTCTCCTACATGACCCCCCCCCAAACGTCGGAACAACTAGCTAACCTTGACCAGGTGAGTCTTCTTGTTCTAAGTGGAAATATCTGGAGAGCCCATCGGCATTGCCATGATCAGTACCAGGTCTATGTTCCACTGTGAAGTCCATCCCCTGTAGGGAAATGGACCACCTAAGCAGTTTGGGGTTTTCACCCTTCATCTGATTTAGCCACAAGAGGGGCTTATGGTCGGTCTGAATCTTGAAGTGAGTACCAAACAAGTATGGCCTCAGCTTCTTCAGGGCCCAAACCACAGCAAAGGCCTCCCTCTCAATAGCTGACCAATTCTTCTCTCTAGGGGTCAGCCTTCTGCTTATAAAAGCAATGGGCTGGTCTTGACCATCAAAATTCAGTTGAGAAAGAACAGCTCCCACACCCAACTCAGAAGCATCTGTTTGGACAATGAATGGTTTGGAGTAGTCCGGACTCTTGAGGATAGGCGCCGTGCACATGGCCTGCTTTAGGTCATCGAATGCTTTTTGACAGCTCGCTGTCCACTGAACCTTTTTTGGCATTTTCTTACTTGTCAGTTCGTTTAATGGTGTCACAATGGAACCATAGTTCCTGACAAACTTCCTATAGTAACCAGTCAGGCCCAAGAAAGCTCGAACCTGAGTCTGGGTGGTTGGAGGAGCCCAGTCCCTGATTGACTGTATCTTGCTCTCCAGTGGCTGAACCTGACCTCCACCTACAAGGTGGCCCAGGTACACAACCTGTGTCTGCCCTATCTGGCACTTGGTGGCCTTGATAGTGAGACCTGCTGCTTGCAGTGCCTCTAACGTCTTCCGCAGGTGGACCAGGTGATCCTCCCAGGTGGAGCTAAAGACAGCGATATCGTCAAGATACGCCGCACAGAAGTCATCCAGCCCAGTAAGGACGTGATTCACCAACCGTTGGAAGGTGGCAGGTGCATTTTTCAGACCAAAGGGCATTACCACGAACTGATAATGCCCACCAGGGGTCGAAAATGCGGTTTTAGGCTTGGCGTCCTCAGCTAACCTGATTTGCCAATACCCAGCTGTCAGGTCAAACGTACTTAAGTAGTTGGCCGAAGCCAATCTATCGATAAGCTCGTCTGCCCTTGGTATTGGGTGGGCGTCAGTCTTAGTGACTGCATTGAGACCCCTGTAGTCTACGCAAAACCTCATCTCTCTCTTACCACCCTGGGTGTGAGGTTTCGGCACTAGAACTACGGGACTAGCCCAAGGGCTATCCGAGGGTTCAATGACTCCCAGCTCCAACATTTTCTGCACTTCACTTTTGATGCAGTCTCTAACGTGATCAGGCTGCCTGTAGATTTTACTCTTGACGGGCAAGCTGTCACCAGTGTCAACCTCATGGGTGCACCAATCGGTCTGACTGGGTGTTAGAGAAAACATATGTCTGAACGACTGAAGAACCTGTTTACAGTCGCTCTGTTGATGTTCGGAGAGGCTGCCACAAAAGACAACACCATCTACCGAGCCATCGTCAGGATTCTGAGTGAGCAGGTCGGGGAGAGGGTCACTCTCCTCTTCCTGTCCCTCATCTAGGGCCATGAGCAAACTCATGTCCTTCCTGTCGACATATGCTTTTAGCCTGTTGACATGAAGCACCCTGTGGGGGCTCCGGGGAGTTCCCAGGTCGACCAGGTAGGTGACCTCTCCCTTTTTCTCCAGGATGGTGTAGGGCCCGGACCATTTGTCCTTGAGTGCTGCTGGGGCCACTGGCTCCAACACCCACACCTTCTGTCCGGGCTGGTAAACAGTCAAGACAGCCTTTTGGTCATGCCAAGCTTTTTGGAGTTCTTGGCTGGCCTTAAGGTTTTCAGATGCCTTTTCCATGTACTCAGCCATCCGCGAGCGGAGGCCAAGCACATAGTCCACTATGTTGGCTGCAGGCTTTTTGAGAGGTCTCTCCCATCCTTCCTTCACCAAACACAGGGGTCCCCTTACAGGATGCCCGTACAGAAGTTCAAAAGGGCTGTAGCCAACCCCCTTCTGTGGGACTTCTCTGTAGGCGAACAAGAGGCAGGGGATCAGGACGTCCCATCTACGCCGAAGCTTTTCCGGTAGTCCATGAATCATCCCTTTTAGGGTCCTGTTGAATCTCTCAACAAGCCCATTGCATTGTGGATGATAGGGTGTAGTGAACTTGTAGTTGACACCACATTCCTTCCACATAGCAGTTAAGTAGCTCGACATGAAGTTTGCACCTCTGTCGGAGACGACCTCCTTAGGGAAGCCCACTCTGGAGAACACTCCAACTAGGGCTCTTGCCACAACAGGTGCTGTAGTGGTCCTAAGGGGAATAGCTTCAGGATACCTGGTGGCATGATCCACTACCACCAGTATAAACTTGTGCCCTGAGGCTGTAGGTGGTTCCATGGGACCGACGATGTCGATCCCCACCCGTTCAAAGGGCACCCCCACCACAGGCATTGGTATAAGGGGGGCCTTTGTCGTGCCACCTGACTTACCACTGGCTTGGCAAGTGACACAGGAGCGGCAAAACTCCTTGGTATCTTCGTTCATGTGAGGCCAGTGAAAGTGCGAGACAAGCCTGTCCCACGTTTTCGTCTGGCCTAAGTGACCTGCTAAGGGAATCTCGTGGGCCAAGGTAAGTAGGAAACCACGCTGAGACAAGGGTACAACCAGCCTCCTGGTCATGCCAGGCTTGGGGTCTCTTGACTCAGTGTACAGGAGTCCATCTTCCCAGTATACCTTGTGGGTACCTGTGGCGTTCCCAGCAGCCTCAGCAGCAGCCTGCTGTCTGAGGGGTTCAAGAGAAGGGCAGTCTAACTGGTCCTTCCCCAGGTCTTCCCTTGAGGGTCCCCCTGAACCCAAGAACTCAACTTGATCAAGTTCGAATTCCCTTGGCTCAGTTTCCCTCAATTCCTGTAGGTCAGCCTCCTCTGAGACTTGATCCTCGACCTGGGGCAAGGGGGAAGGCGCAGCCTTAACCCTACTGCTCTTTTTCTTGGGAGGTGTCTGGTCCGTTGTTCCAGGATCCAGCACCTGTTCAGTGGGGCATTTCCTGACCTGTGACCTAGTCACAGCGAACACATGTGCTGGCAAACCTAACATTTCCATGTGAGTCCGGTGCTCCACTTCTGACCATTGTGACGACTCCAAATCATTGCCCAACAAACAATCCACTGGGAGGTCTGGACTAACTACAACCTTCTTTTGGCCAGTTACCCCTCCCCAGGAGAAAGCTACAATTGCCATACTGTGATTGGTAGTGACATTGCTTGCATTGGTCACCAGGAATTTTGTACCTGGCATGATCTGTCCAGGGTCCACAAAGTTAGGCGTCACCATGGTGACGCTGGCACAAGTGTCCCTATAGGCCTGAGCCATCTTTCCATTTATGAAAGACGTCTGTCGGTATTTGCCCAAAGTATTGGGGCTTACGTCAGGGGATACGTCTGCGTCCCCTGTACTGACAAGGACAGCCTGAGTGAGTGTGCCAACTAAGTTGTCACGCCCCTCAGAACCCAGGGTTAACCCTACTAAACCCTTGGGAGGCGCACTACCACTGCTGACTGTACTAGGGGGCACAGGTGCCTTAGGGGCTGCAGTGGTAGGAGTCTGCCCTCCTCCTTTCTTGGTGCACTCACTAAACCAGTGAGATTTACTTTTACAGTACTGGCACCATCTTTTGGATTGGCCTTCTTTCTTCTTTTGGGGAGCCTGACCCCCACCCTCTTTGGGTTGTTGGGGACCTGTCGAAGACTTCTGGTCATTTTGTTCCCCTTTAGAATCTTTACCCTTCTGGTCTGCTTTCTTCTGACCACCTTGATTCTGGCCCTGGTTCTGCTTAACTCTTGTACGAACCCATCTGTCTGCCTTCTTTCCCAATTCTTGGGGAGAGGTCAGATCCGAGTCGACAAGATGCTGATGCAACAACTGGTTCTGACAATTGTTTAAAATTTGTTCTCTCATCATCAAATTATACAATCCTTCGTAATCAGTAACCTTACTGCCCAGCAACCAGCCCTCAAAAGCCTTAGTGGCACAATCGACGAAATCAGACCAATCTTGAGACTGCGTTTTCTGGGTATCCCTGAACAGCACCCTGTACTGCTCAGTGGTTAGGCCGAACCCTTCAACGAGTGTATTCCTCAAGACTTGGTAATTGTTAGCGTCCTCTACCCTTGTGGTGAGGAGCTTGTCTCTTCCTTTTCCTTCAAAGGAGAGCCACAAGATAGCTGCCCACTGACTCTGGGGAACACCCTGCACAGTGCAGGCCCTCTCCAAAGCAGTAATCCATTTGTGGATGTCGTCCCCTTGTTTAAAGGGGAGCACTATCTTCCCAAGGTGTTTCGTATCGAAACTCTTTTCCCTATTACTAGGTACATTGCTGCCACCAGTGGGGACTACCCCACTTAACTGTTGCTCTCTAGCAAAAGCAAGCTTTTCCTTGGCCAGGGCAAGTTCTTCCCTTTCAATCCTCAGATTAGCTGCCCTTTCCTTCGCTTCGTACACTCTCCTCTGAGGGGACGTCATCCCTCTTTGAGAAGAGTTGTGAGAGCCATTGGTATGAAGGGATCTGCCAGAGTCTCTTGACAGAGATCTGGCTCGTCCATTCCCCATGTTAAGCGGACCTGACAGCTGCGCCGGGGTTCCCCCAGTACCGCTATCATGTTTGCTTAAGTTGGACCGTGTTAGTCTGACGACTTCTACCTGTCCCTTATCTGCCTCGTCCCCAGAGAGATCCTCATCCTCATCCTCCTCCATATCCTCGTTCTCGGTTGCGAGGTGAATGAGGTCAGGATCGTCTCGGGTTCCCTCGAGGGGAGGCATGTCTCCTTCTGGATTAGAAGAGCTACGAAGTTTCTCAGCTCTCCTGGCATCATAAGTCTCCAAGAGACCAATCAGAAAGGACGTTGTGGGGTTAGACCCCTGCTGAATCTTCCTGGAGTGACACAGTCGTCTTAACTCCTTGAAGCTCAGCACAGTATATCCTGAAGGGATGACCTGTGGAGGGTCAACTGACACAAGGGGAGACTCAGAGTTTCCTCCTTGGCCCGACATACTGTTTCTAGTGTGGTGTAAGTGATGCACCTACCTACACTATGTGTTTTCCTACTGTTCCCTTGCTAAGAGTTGTAGCCAAGGTGTGCTAAGCCTTGAGGAGCTACAACAGCTGGTTCAGTAGAACTCAGAGTATTCTAAGCTTTTAGTTATATGTACTAACAGTACTTGTGCGATCTTTCAACAAGATATTCTTAGGATACGTGTGGTAAAACAACAGCAAGCTCAAATCCCAACCGCTGCTCACCAATGTGAGAAGTTGGCCCGATATGCAACGTTCGCTATTCTAGCGACCGCTATGTATCGTTCCAACGACCCTTATGGTGTTTGGTTGTAAGTCAACCTATAGACCAGCTATCCTAGTAGCGTGGATACGAGCAGTCTAAGGCTAAAGACTCGAGAGGGCGCGTTAAGCCAGCTGTTTACCACACATGTACCCCTTGAACACCCAGTGAAAGGACACCACACAAGTGTTATGAAAATAAACAGTATATTTATTAAGAATCACAACAGCCCTGTACTCTTTATGAGGACAGGGTACTAAGCACAAACCAAATCTCTTTAGCAAATACTTCAAGTGCACAATTAAACAAGTGTCCGAGGACACGGAAAGGTTAAGGTCTCGGGCGGACCCGATAAGGCAAGTCGGAAGCGAGGGACTCGGGACCCTAGAGTAAGGAGGCTATGCAGGCACCGAAATGCCGAGTTACCTAGCCACGAGGGCTGCGGCTGCACAAGTCTTACAGGCGTCGGGGTCTTCGCTGACGAGCCAGGAGCCGGAAGAAAAGGAGTTGCTGGCCGGCGACCAGTGCTGAATAGTTCGTAGAGATCCAAGCCTGGATCGGAGATTGATGAAACCTGAAAGCAGAGGGGACCAAGTTCGTACTACTAGCCAGTAGTCAGAGGGTACCCGGAAGGCACCGGTTGGCCGTCACCTCGACCAGGTGAGTGGGCGACGCTAGGCTCTGCAGTCTCACGGACCAGGAGGCGTTGTCGGCGACCACGGTGGAGGTGCGAGCTGTCCCACGAAGGATGATGCTGTCGGCGTCGCTGGGCCCAGGATGGGGCAACAAGCCTCGGCAAATCTCAGGGCCACGTGGTGGGCCTAAGATGGCGTCTTGAGTGGACCAGGAGGGTCCGGGGTGCTTCTCGCAAAGATGGAAGCAAGGGCCAGTCTGGAGCAACCAGACCAGCAGTGATGATTCTTGGATGTCGTCACAGAAGGACACAAGCCAGCGGCTAGTGACCAGACAACGTGCTGAGCAGCGAGCAGAAGGGCCCCACGCAGATCGTGGAGATGCTGGGGAGACTGCACTTCGGTGCTGGAGCGGCTCAGGGTCGGGGCTTCTCGGACCCCAGAGCACTCACCAGAGAGTTACCTCGATGGTCGTGCTGGTTTTTAAGAGCGTGCAGATTCTGATGATGGCCGGTCCCTCGAGGTCTCGTCGCACCCACCGATCACAGCTGAGCTGATGACGTGGGTAGAGGTCAGAGGTGCCAGGGAAGCCGGTTCTCGTCGAGCTGGGCCGTCGGATTCCTTGAGGAAGGACTTACAGCAAACCGCAGAGTTCTTAGTTGGTGCCCGCTGATGCAGGGTGACTACTCCTTAGTCACAAGGGAGAAATCTTGAGAAGAGTCTTGAATGTCCTTTCGTAGAAAGTAGTTCTTGAATCAAAGATGATCTAATTTGGAAGGGTCCCCGCTCCGGTCTTTATCCTAAAGAAAGGGGTGGGTACATGACTAGGTCCTGCCCTAAGGGTGTGACCAGGAAGGGGGGCAGTTACACCCCTCTCCCCTGCCGGACTTTCCCCAGGCCAGGGCTGTCGCCCCTGGAACTGGTTCTAACCGGCAGATGCGTAGTGAGCACCGGGTTGCCACTCCGCAGTCACCTTCTCGCAAAAGCCCTACCTACCCAGAATACACAAACCCTGTCTGGGACGGTGCGAACACCGCCCTCGACAGGAAACCCTTTGTCCAAGCGCTCCTCGCTGGAAGGACTCCCAGCAGCAGGAGGTCAGACTCGTGTCTGTGGTGGCAGCATCCATTTTGTGGAGCTGAGGCTTTCGTTAACTTTAACCGGGGTTCACAGTTACGTACATGTCGTGTCCCTCTAGAAGGGCGGAATGCTAACCTCGTCGCCAGGGTTGGTGAGAGGGCAGCACCCCGATTCGTATGACACCTTACTCGACATGTCTTGATAACGCGACACCGAAGTTACCGATGTGGTACGCGTTATCCTGGAACAGCCATTGGGTCTTTTCTCCGCAAGCTGCAACCGGCTCGGCTCGGGCCAGGACACAGTTCACACGAGCCCATGCACTCTGCCTTCAGGATTGTCAAGGCCTGCCATAGGAGTGACTGATAGGAACTCGGGTGTCCATTGTATGGTTAGATATAGAGCTACTATATCTAAAGCAAAGGGTGATTACACGACTTCGCCCCAGCTGTCATGCAGCCAGTTGTGTCAAATTTAGGAGGCCAGCCAGGAGTGGCATAATACATGCTGCAGCCCCTGGCGGCCCTGGGTACACCTATGCCCTGAGTTACAGGGTCTGATAAGGTGGCCCAGTACCAATTGGTAAATGCACCTAGGGTACATATCGTAATTTAGAAAGAGAACAGCCAGGCTGTGGGTCTGATTGGCAGGCCCACAGCCAGAGAAAGTCGTAAACCAGTGAAACAAAAGCAAAAAATCTGGGTGATCATAGGATTGCAGACCCTACTCTCCTACAACCTAGACGACTGGTTAATAAAATCCAAGTCATACCACCAATGTGTACAGTACACGCATCAGAGCATCTGTCTGTTGCACAAGCTGGGATTCATAGTAAATAAAAAGAAGTCACACCTCCAACCATCCCAATCTCAACATTATCTAGGTGCCACAATAGATACCTCCAAAGCAATCGCATACCCCAATCTTACAAGGATACAAAGTATGCAAGCGCTTCTACAAAAATTCCAGCCACAACACTCACACTACCAGCTCGAGTGTTCATGCAATTAATAGGAATGATGGCATCTTGCATTTTCATAGTACCATACACAAGACTACAAATGCGCCCCATGCAAGAATGTTTGGCAAGTCAGTGGAATCAGGCTCAACAACAAGTAACAGATCTGGCGGTGGTAGACGACCGGACATATCGCTCTCGGCAGTGGTGGAGCACCAAAAACCTTTCCAAGGAACGGCCATTCATAGAGCCTGTTCCACAGGGGGTGCTAACCAGAGACGCATCTCTCACAGGATGGGGAGCGCATATAGAGAAACACACAGTACAAGGTACATGGACACTGCAACAAAAGTTACTCCTCATAAATCATCTGGAGTTGTAAGCAATTTTCCTAGCCCTAAAATCGTTTCAACATTACCTGTCAAGAAAGACTGCACTGGTCCATATGGACAATATGACGGCCATGTATTACATCCAAAAACAAGGAGGAACAAACTCCGTACAGCTCTCCCGGCTGGCGCAGAGCATATGGAGATGGGCCATTCCTCAAAAAATCTTTCTGTTAGCAGAACATCTACCAGGAGTGCACAATCAAGTTGCAGATCTGTTAAATTGTCAAAGACAACTGATACACGAGTGGGAACTTCATCCGCAAGTTCTTCAACCATTCTTTCCCAAGTGGGGACACCAGAGATAGATCTGTTCGCCACACTCTGCAACTCCAAATGCCCTAGATTTGCCGCCAGATACCCACACCCATTGTTCAAAGGCAATGCGGTATGGATGAGTTGGTCAAACAAATTTGAATACGCTTTTCCACCTCTCTGACTAATTCCGTTAGTGGCACGCAAGCTACAGCAACATTCCTTCACATTGATTCTCATAGCACCAACATGGGCAAGACAACCGTGGTACACCACACTACTAGAGCTATCAGTAGTACCACATTAAAAATTAAAACTCTCTCCACATCTAGCGACACAGAACCATGGAGAGATCGTGCATCCAGACCCAATGCAGCTCAGTCTAGTGATTTGGCTGCTGAGGTCTTTGGACTTTGGAATTTGGACACCTCAATCTTCCGCCTGATTGCATGAATGTCATAAAAGAAGTGAGACGCCCCACCACTAGAGCATGCTACGCAGCCAAGTGGAAAAGGTTTGTTGTGTATCGCACAAATAACAACATTAACCCATTAGATGTTTCCATCAAAACATCATATGCTACCTACTTTATCTACAAAGATGTACATTAGCGTACTCTTTAATCAGGTTACATCTTGCTGCTATAGCAGCTTATCTTCAAAACAGACAACATTTGTCATTGTTTAGAGTACCTGCCATGAAGGCGTTTATGGAAGGATTAAAAAGAATAATTCCTCCCAGAATACCACCCTCTCTGGTATGGAATTTAAATATTGTTCTCACTAGACTTATGGGTCCTCCATTTGAACCATTACATAAGTGCGAGTTACAGTTCCTTACCAGGAAAATTGCATTTTTAGTTGCTATTACCTCACTCAGAAGAGTAAGTGAGATTCAGGCATTAACAATTCAAGAACCATTTATACAACTCCATCACAACAAAGTGGTTCTTAAGACAAACCTGAAATTCCTGCCAAAAGTCATTTCACCATTCCACCTCAACCAATCTATTGAGTTGCCAGTATTCTTTTCCCAACCACAGACAGTTGCAGAAAGAGCTCCACAGACATTAGATGTAAAAAGAGCATTCCTCTACTACATTGATAAGACAAAACCGTTTCGTAAAACAAAACAACTGTTTGTGCCCTTTTCTCCTCCACACAAAGGCAATCCTATTTCAAAATCATGGCATGGCAAGGAGGATTGTTAAATGCATTCAAATCTGTTACCAAAAAGCAAAACGCACTCTATCCATTCCCCCTAGGGCTCATTCTACCTGTAAATTAAGGGCATCTATGGCATTCCTAGGAAATATACCATTAGATGATATCTGTAAAGCAGCTACATGGTCTACACCGCACACATTTACAAAACACTAACGTGTAGCTGTGCAGGCAAAACAACAAGCTACTGTGGGCCAGGCTGTACGCAAAACATTATTTCTAACTACTGCAACAGATACAGATTGTCGCCGCTAAGGGAGAAAACTACTGTGCAATCGATGCAATAGTGTGTGGTCTGCAGCCCATATGCCTCGAACGGAAAATGCTAATTACCAGTATGCATCTGTTCTTGGCATGTAGGACTGCAGAACCATACACGCCCACCCGCCTCCCCGGCTACCTATATCTGTTCCAGTAATATCTTAATTAGTTACACAATACATGGACATCCTTATCTATACTCGTACAACTCCATAATTTGCCCAATGGCGAAAACAATCTGAAGATGGAGTCAATGCCCATGCGCACTACGATCTATAGGAGGAGTCATCCAACAGACAAAGACTCTTCCAAGACAAATACAAAGTGTAATCATCTAGGCCCACCACCAGATGGTGATCTATGCAATAGTGTGTGGTTCTGAAGCCCTACATGCCAAGAACAGATGCATACTGGTAAGTAGCATTTCCTTCTTTCCCGGGTAGAAATAATATTCCTAAAATCTATGTAAGTCAATCAGTCCAATGTACATGAGCGTTTAAACAATCAATATTACCTATTTTAACTAATGGATCTGAATGAATTAGCAAATTCAGCATATTTTATAAACCTTCTTAGTGGGCTCTTCTTCATATTTCCTAAATTTAAGCATGTGTATGTGTGACTTGTGTAATACTTTTTAAAGTACAATTTCTGATAGAGTAACTTCTGAGTTTTATGTTGCCAACATGGATCAAAACTGGCCAGCCTGCGCAAAAACAACATTTGCACCAGCTGGCAAGTGCATAAACTAGGGGGCATATTTATACATTTTTCACATATAATTATTGAGGGCTTTCCATAAAATTCCTGCACAATCACTCTGACTGATAGTCTCTTGGGGCCCTATGTATATACAAAATAAAAATTGTTGGTATTAGGGCAACATACAGTGTATTTAATAAATTTTATAATCAAAGACTTCAAGAAACTTCATGAAGGAGGTGTCAATGTGTTTCGGCCTTTGGCTTTTAGGCTTCTTCAGGACAAAATGAAAGACGTAGCACCTATTAAAAAATATATACACAACTACTGCAAGGTGTGAAGAGGCAAGATGGCCGCGGGTCAGACTCAGGAGTAGGTCGCTTCTACCTCCCTCTCCCGCTGTATGACGAAAGGAACAAACGCATTGGGAGAAGTATGAGAAGAATGAGAAACAAAGAATGACGAAGAAAGGATGGCTTAAGAAAACCCTACAAAGTGTGCTGCCATTTATGCGGATAAAGACACTCAGCAATATTTTTTATTTTACGCTTGCCGAGCTTAAGGTCAGTGTGATACGCCCGATAGCTGAGACCCTGAGGCTGAATTGGAGCCTCAGGATGCCACTACGAGTTAAAATTATAGACTCTAAGAACTGTGCGAGTGAGGTGGACACCGGCATTCCGATGGACACTCATGCCATTACGAGGATGCAAGAAAACAACAGGAGAAAACCCATAAACCACGTTGGGATGGGTGCAATATGTAGATGAGGACAGTTCCCAACAGGTATTATGTAGAGACAGTTTGAAAGACGTATGCAATAAGCATTACAAAGAAGGAAGAGCCAAGGAGTCAAGAAAGTTTTTCATAAACAGTGGTATTATTTCCAAATTGGTTGAAGGTCAATACAGTTAAAGCAGCACTGTACAGAGTGGATCGTGTGACAACCCGGTGACACTTGGTGCAGGTGCTATATACAATAAGTGACAAGTGAGTGTGCAAGTGTTTTAAAATGACAGCAATTGCGACGCATTAAAACAAAGTTCACAACATCAAATGATGGCCCCAGTGGAGACAAGTAATTGTTCACTCGAAACAAAGTTATTAAGATGGGAGCACAAGATGTGGAATGCGTCTTTAGGTTCGAGCTGTCTAGTCGACGGCGTTTCGATCCCTGTTGTTCGGGATCCTCATCAGGACGGGGTTGTCGATGAGAACAGTGGTAGTAGCTTTCCTAGGATGGCAAAGTCCGAATCCTGGGTTAAACCCCAGTATTTCACGATAACTGGATGATTCTTCCGTCTGGGCAGCGAGCGGCATAGGCGAGTCCAGCACCGAAACCGTTCAGACACGCGTGTCACCGGCAGCAGTAGCTTCTGCACGTCCAGCCTCCAGCATATGGGAGGGCTGCCATGACGTCGTCACGGGCACACAGATGATGATTCAATTGCTGGGTGACTGTCATTCTCGCTGAGCCGGAGGCCGGGCTGAAGGCTGTCTGAAGGGTCCGTCTGAACGGTTTCGGTGCTGGACTCGCCTACGCCGCTCGCTGCCCAGACGGAAGAATCATCCAGTTATCGTGAAATACTGAGGTTTAACCCAGGATTCGGACTTTGCCATCCTAGGAAAGCTACTACCACTGTTCTCATCGACAACCCCATCCTGATGAGGATCCCGAACAACAGGGATCGAAACGCCGTCGACTAGACAGCTCGAACCTAAAGACGCATTCCACATCTTGTGCTCCCATCTTAATAACTTTGTTTCGAGTGAACAATTACTTGTCTCCACTGGGGCCATCATTTGATGTTGTGAACTTTGTTTTAATGCGTCGCAATTGCTGTCATTTTAAAACACTTGCACACTCACTTGTCACTTATTGTATATAGCACCTGCACCAAGTGTCACCGGGTTGTCACACGATCCACTCTGTACAGTGCTGCTTTAACTGTATTGACCTTCAACCAATTTGGAAATATTACCACTGTTTATGAAAAACTTTCTTGACTCCTTGGCTCTTCCTTCTTTGTAATGCTTATTGCATACGTCTTTCAAACTGTCTCTACATAATTACGAGGATGCAGGCAGCAAAAATGAGCAGCGCCAACTCTGCTACAGCCCACCAGATTAATAAACTAAAAGAAAGGGAAAAGGAAAAGACCAAAGACAAGGCTCGAGATGCTGAGCTGAAAGCAGAACTTAGAGCTGGAAGGGCGGAGAGAAAAGCGGCGGCCGCCGCCTTGAAAGGAAAACAAACAAAAGTAACCCCAAAAGCTGGAGAGAGCAAAACTCCTAAAACGGGTAATATGCGGCAACCTACCCTACAGGAAGTCTTCACGGGGTCCACAGCATCTGCAGCAGGTAAATGAACCGGGACCGGAGATCTCGTGGTCCATGACGGCGATGCGGAAATGCACAGCGGAACGGAGTCATCACTACCTGCATCTCCCCCCGCACCTGTGGTGCACGTGCAGGGAGTATCACGCAGACCTCCCACAGATGTGCCGAACCCAGAGCAGGATGAGCAGGGCACAGAGAAACTGCCAATTCCTGGAGATGGGACAGAAGAAGTGAGTATGTCCAGAGAGACGGGTAAAGCGCAGAGAGAGCCGGGAGAGTTAAAAGATACAGAGCTTAAAGAGACAGAGTCAGAGCCAAAAGCTGCAGAGCCATTAGAGTCATTGGAGGTAAGCTGCGCAAGGTGCATGGTGCACACAATGGGGACACCAAAAGCATTGTTAGATCCACAAAATATTCAGGTGACTGAAACAATATCGGAGGGGGACAGTGCTGACATAAACGCAGGCAGCGGCACTATCTGTACAGACTCCCCAGGGCCCTCCTGGATTGGGGATACTGAGGAAGGAGATCAAGCTGACCCGGTAGCCCACACTGTGCCAATAAATGGGGAGGGGGGCCAGAAGGCCCCTGGTTCCCCAAATGAGGACTGCTTCTTTTCAGTAAACGACTAGACAGGCGCTTCAGAAACTTCAGAAGAGGCTTTAACAGGAAGTGAGACGGGGAGTGAGTCTGCAGAAAGCTCAGAAGTAAGCCGAGCTATAAGAAGGGATACAGAACTGGAGTCCTCGGATTCGGATTCAGGGTCGGAGGAATCAATCCAGCAGATATCCATAAAAAAGAAACAGCAGCAGCAGCAGAGGAGTCGACAACGTCATAAGAGGCAGGTGCCTGTTAGCCCGACACAAACTGAGGTGACAAAGAAGCTAGTATGGGACTATTCGGCCACCTCGAGCCTATATCAGGAAGATGACCTGGCCCAGGGGGGCTCCAGAGACCAGCATAGTAGTCAGCATAGCGACACCCCCACCTTGAATTTGCTACACTCTACCCTAAAGCAGATGCAGGGAGAAGCGAGGGCGGAAAGTAAAAGGACAAAACAAGTGAATAAGAAAATTCAAAGCTCGCTCAGTAAAATGAACAAGCTATATGCTGAGATGGCAGGAAGGATTACAGAAGTGGAGGAAAGAACTGGGAAATAGGAGGAAGAGGTTTCTAGCTGGCAGGAGTTCATGGAGACGCAAGTAAAGACTACTGAGGATATGAACTGGAAGCTTGAGGATTTTGAAAACAGGCAGAGGAGAAATAACATCAGACTTTTGGGAATTCCAGAGGGGGCAGAAAAGCAAGACCCCAGATCCTTTGTAATTATGCTTTTCAAGGGGGCGTTCCCCGAGATGGTTAGATGGAACTGGGATACAGAGGTGCAGAGGGCACACAGGTTCCCTTTAACGCAAAAGAAAACATACAGCGGCTCTCAGAAAGAAAAACCAAGAGCCATGCTAGTGTTTATGGGGAACTTCTTGGCTAGGCAAGAGATTATGGACAGAGCAAAACCTCAGGATTGCTGCACGTTTAATGAAATAACCTTTTTCGCACGCCCTGACTTTTGTCATGTCACAAGTCGAAAGAAGATGGAGGTTACGTCAGATGATTGACCCATTCCAGAAACTAGGATGTGAGGCTTATCTGCTATTTCGAGCAAGACTCAAAATATTAATAGACGGACAGACAAGGATGCTTTTCTCCGAGATTAAGGCACAGGCCTTTCTGGAGGAACTGAAGGAGAAAAAGAGACGCAGAGATATTTGAAGTTGGACAATAAGTTGGACATAAAAGGGGCACAAAATGTGTTTGATCAGTTGGGGTGAGGGTGTTTTTTTTCTGATTTTGGGATTTATTGGATGGTGGTGAAAAAAACATACTTTAAAAATGCGGTAAGGCGGTGTAAATGGGAGGGGGAAGGGATGCGACATCCTGAGGGTCTAGGAAACAGCCATGCATAGGTCAGGACTGACCTATTTGCCTGTAAGGGAGGGAGGGTGTGGTCAGGGGAGCACAGGACGAGGGACAATGGTAGGTTTAATCAGGGGTAAGTGGATACATTGGACATTTGATTGCCATGGGGAATTTAGTAGAGCTGTTAAGAGTGAGCCAGGAATAGGAAGGAAAGGTAAGACCGGTGTGATTGCATCCAGTTGGAATGTGCACTAACATTTACACTAATGTCAATATCAAGACACTGACACTCAATGTCTGTGGCCTCAATGATAAGGACAAAAGGCAGAAAGTTGCACTGATGCTTAAGGATACTAAGGATTATATTTTTTTGCAGGAG
This sequence comes from Lissotriton vulgaris, assembly GCF_964263255.1. Lineage (NCBI taxonomy): Eukaryota > Metazoa > Chordata > Amphibia > Caudata > Salamandridae > Lissotriton > Lissotriton vulgaris. The sequence continues at coordinate 202,377,110 of NC_141698.1, read as the reverse complement.
ACTCATATAGAGGGGAATAAGCCGTTTCTGCTAGAACAATTAGGATTCCGACTGTTAGCGTACTCCAAGCAGTGTGCAAAGAATAGGGGGGTGGCCATTTTAACTAAGAGGTTTGACACACTGACAAGGAAAAAGCTAGAAGACCAATGGGGGAGATGGGCCCTGATAGAATGCTGGATCGGAGAGGAGTGGGTTACACTAGGCTCAATATATGGATCTACACAGGATGATCCAGAAGTAATAGACTTTCTGGACATAGAGTTAGCAACTTGGGCGCCAAAAATAATTTTAGCTGGCGATTTCAATATAAACGGAGCTATGGGGCTAGGACTGGATACGAACGGACAGTACATGGGCAGGAAAAGGAGAGTCTGTCGGGCAATTCAGAGGTTGACCAGTAATAACTCCTTAAGCGATGTATGGTGGAAACTAAAGCCAGCGGAACCTGGATATACCTATTACTCTGCTCCACACAAGATCTGTGTTAGGTTAGATTACTATTTTACATCTGGTTTCCCTTTTTCTAAACTACACATAGAGAGACTACTACGTATAGTATCGGACCATAATCCACTTATCCTCGCAATTAGCGGAGAAGGATCTAGGAGACAGGAAAGGGCCTGGACATTTGAAAAGGAGCTCTTGGTAGATCCAAGCTATGTTAATCACATGAACAAATGGATAAAAAAAATTTGGGACAATAATAGGGGTAGTACCACGCATGGAAATGCCTGGGACGCTTTTAAGGCAGGGTCCGAGGCGAGACGCTGATCTATAGCCTGGCACCGCAGAAAAAGGAAAGGGATATATCGGAGCAGTTAAAGAGAGCAGTGGTAGAGGCGGAGCGGGAGCTCGAGCAGGCTACAATAGATAGACTGGACATAGAGCAACAGGTTCTAAGGGTGATGGTAGTAAAGATGGTGGCAGAAGAAAGAATAGCAAAAAAGGCAGCTAAAATCTTTGATTTGAGACGGAAGAGTTGCTATGAGTATTATGAAAAAGTGGGACATACTCTCGCAGTAAGAACAAGACAGAGAGTAGCTAAAGGAGTAATTAGGGAAATACGGGAAACAGGAGGAAATATTGTATCAGAAGAGCAGGAAATTCTGGAGGTCTTTAGACAGTTTCATCAGAAACTATATACAGCGGACCAGGACATACTACCGGAGGGGATAGATAGATATCTACAGGATATATTAATCAAAGAAATAGCGGAGGAAGACAGGGATGAGATGGGGGCACCATTTAGCGAAGACGAAGTTCAGGAGGCCAAGCTGAGTCTGCCTTCTGGTAAAGCTTCAGGGCCAGATATGATACCAGGGGAATTTTACAAAGTGTTCTTTAAGATAATGAAATCTGAATTAATGAATACAATACATGAGGCACAGAAAGGAGCATCAACCCCAGCTAGTTGGGCGGGGGCTGATATAATAGAAATCCTTAAGAAAGGTAAGCCGCCGATTGATCCGGGTTCATATCGACCAATCACCGTAATAAATGCAGATGTTAAAATATTCTCTAAATCCTTACCAACTAGACTCTCTGGGGTAATTGAAGGATTAGTCAGTAAGAATCAACTCGGATTTATTCCAAATAGGGGTACTACACAACATATCAGAAAAGTAATCACTCTATTTGATGCCCAGGGGATTGCACAGGGCGGAGTGGGAGGTCCCATGGCAGTTCTGCTTTTAGACGCTGAAAAGGCTTTCGATCGTGTGGCTTGGGAGTTCTTATGGGCAGTAATGAGGAAATCAAGGTGCGGGGAAAGTTTTGTGAAAGCAGTACAATCACTATACAGGGCTCCAACGGCACGCATAAGGGTGAACGCGGGACGTTCACGCCCAATTGAAATTTCGTGCGGCACAAGGCAGGGCTGCCCGTGTTTGCCATTATTGTTTGCAATGTATATAGATCCGCTAATCTCAAAACTAGAACAAAATGAGCGCATACGGCCATTAATAACAAGCATGGGCCCAAGCAAAGTCTTAGCGTACGCCGACGACGTGGCAGTTATTACACCTACACCCACTGAGGCTATAAGAGAGATAGAAATAGAAGCAGACGACTTTGGCCAGGTGGCAGGTTACGCTTTGAATAAAGCCAAAACACAAATCATACACAATGCACATACAGAATGCACAGATTCACGGGTGGTGGCAGATGGGGTATATTTGGGAGTCTCTAACCCTGCAGAGCTGGATAAACTGGTGGAACTGAATATAAAACCGATAATAACTGAGTCTAAACGAGACTTAGACAGGGTACATAATATCCATATGTCTATAGTGGGACGAGTGAATTTTGTGAAAATGAACCTTCTTCCAAAGTTTTTATACTTATTCAGATCAATCCCCTTACTTTTTAATGCTGGCTGGTTTAACATAATAGAACAAATATTTAATCGCTTTATCTGGTCCCAAGGTAAAACTAGAAGAGCTCTTAGATTCATGTCGCTACCTTGGGAACGGGGGGCTGGGCCATGCCCGATTTATGGATATCTATGGACTGGTTTTAGGAGTAGAAGCAGCGAACGTGTTTTTGAGACATACTGAACCAAGCTTCTTTAATAAAACCATATCTAAAACAGTCGAGGCAGCCTTTAATATTTGGAGGGCCTTTAAGAAGAGCTTTGGCCTGGGCAGATTTAATGCTCATACTAGACTGTCTAACAACCCTACAATACCGCAGGATATCTTCGGGATGCAATGTTTTGGGAATGGGAAAGATTGGGGGTTAAGAAGGTGGGGGATCACATAGGTCCATATGGTATGTGCCAATTTTCTGTAATTCAAGAGGAATTTGGAATGAATTCAAGAAGCTTTGCACGTGGATTTGAAACTAACACGATACTGCAGAACATTGAAGAGGGGCAAGGCTGCACAATTAGAATGTTGTATGCAGAGCTAATTAAGAACAGACAAGATGATTTAGAAAAAGCTGAATTGAAATGGATGAACAGATTAGAGATACCATGGGGGATATTCGGTAGGTCACTACAGCTGGGGCATGATATCCTCTGTTCTTCAGCTTTACAAGCACAACATTATAAAACCTTGTATACACTGTATTATACACCGGCTAAAATAGCTCAATGGGGAGGAACACACGGGTTATTATGCCCTAGATGTGACAGCACGGAGGGTGATACAACCCATATGTTTGCTAGTTGCCCAGCTTTGCTGCCCCTTCTAGAATCCATGGAGGTACTTATGGACAGAGCGTTAAATGTGAAAATTAAGCTAACGGCAGAGCTGATTGTGCTAGGGGTCTCAAGTGAGATTTCTTGCCGCAACCAGGAATATTTTTTATTTGTAGCGATGGCAGTACTGCGTCTGTGTATTGCTACAGCATGGAAGGATAGAATATCCTCTACACTGCAACAATGGTTAGCCAGGTTGTTACACAGCTGTAATTTAGAAAACTCAATTTATGCCAGGAGAGGAAAAAAAGGCAGAGTAAAGGGGCAGCAAATCTGGTCTCCGATAAATAAATGGCGGAAAGGGGTGGGGTAGTGTCTGTAACACATATATTTTTTTCATTTTTCCCTGACCCTCTTTATCCAGTCCATCAATTACACAAAACGTCTATCTCTTTTTTTCCTCTTTTTTTGTTCCTTTTTTTTGTTAAATACAATAGGATTGTAATGAAATGTTATGAAATGTTTTTTCTTTTTTTCTTTTCCGCTGACTCCTGACACTAGAAAAAATATATACATATATACAGAAATATATACATAATTTACAGGGCGAATCACACTGAGGCACATATAAACTCATTTAGCCCCTCATGTGTCAAGCAACACCACCAAAAAACCATATAGGTGAGTCAAGGTTACCAAACAGTCAGAGTGATTGTGCAGGAATTTTATACACATTCCCCTCAGTAATTATATGTTTGGAAGATAGGAGTGTTCTTATGGTGATTTTTTGTATGGTACTATTTGTAATGTGTTGTACTGCTTTGTATTGTTTTGGTACATAGGAGGATTTGAATGTTTGATGCCCCACACCATACAGTAGTATGCTACCAGTATGGATAAAATGTGAATATATGGATGTACTCCATAGAAGAAGAATCTCAGAATTGTCTAGTTGTATCAATGATTGAGTTATGTAGTTATTAGAATTAGTATTGATTGTATATTTTCCTGCTTCTCAGTTCCTTTTTTTTAGTATTTGATTAGCCCTTGAGAAATAGGGTCATTAGGGTTTCCCCCGTTCTCTTTTTCCTAGCTTGAAAGTAGGAGGGCAGGAATGCACCCTATTTTTTATTTTATTTTAAACTTTATTTTCAGTATTTATACAGTCATAAACAAAATAGTGAGCATAGAGTGATGCACAGTACTGGTACAGGTATAAGTAAATGCAATATGATATAAAATACAGGTAGATGTTAATGGCATCAGTATACAATGGAATGTAGGGGATGCGTGCAGGCACAATTTCAAATAGCTCACAATCCTATAGCAATGTCAGGATTGGACAATTACCTCATCACCCATAAACAGTGATAATGCATTAGTGTACATAAATAAAGAAAGAAGAAAAGAAAATACATTCAAAACAAGGGGGCCTAGTGCCGCTCCAAGCTCCTAGCCGATACCCTCAGGAACAATACCATTAGCAATCAGAGTGTCAGCTCCAGCAAGCTTACTAGTGATGTACGCTTCGTATGGTCCCCAAATGTCCACAGGTCTTGAAGAACCAGGCACGTGTGCAGCATATTCCTCGCAATTTACATTACAAAACGCCAAACTGCGAAGCCACGACTTTAGTGAAGGGACCCTCCTGCTACCCCACAGCAATGCCACCCCGCGTTTGGCCAAGAGCAAACCAAGCGCCTCAAATTTCCTGACCTTCTTGGGAAAATTTACCACATATCCCATCAGTGCAATCTCAGGAGTGGGAATCAATGTCATGGAGAGGATGTCCCCAAGTGTGGTGTGTACCTGAACCCAGTATTGCTGTATTTTGGGACAGGTCCAGTAGAGATGGGCAAAATCGGCAAATGGAGCCGAACATTTCTGGCAGTGGTGGGATCTTGCGGGGTCTATCTTGTGGGACCATGCGGGGGTGTGGTACATCCTGCGTGGAAACTTAAAGTGAAGCAACTTGTGTCGGGTATTTAGGGACACTTCCCTCGTTGCCCTGCAGCACTTTTCCCATTGGTCATCCGCAATAGGCCTGCCCAAATCAACCTCCCATGATGTGCGGGCTTTAGTATCAGAGAACGGACGGGACAGCACACATTGTTTGTACAGTTTGGAGATCAAATGTGAGCCTGATGGACACTCTATAATTAGGGTCAATGGTGGGGCCAGCTCAGGAGCAGCCGGAAAAGAACAGAAAGTGGCACGGAACATGGAATACATGTGTTTCAATACAAAAGTATCCATAAAGGAGCGTTCACTAAACCGGGCTTCCTCCGACACCAAGAAGACATGGTCGTCCGGAAACAGGTCACCAAATGTGCGAATCTGACACTTCTCCAGTGTGCGCTGAACCAAAACCTCGCCTGTTATGGGCAACAATGAAGGGTTAGGTAGGGGCAATGCCGGGGAGTATAATTGAACTAAGCCCAACATCCTACGCAAATTGTCCCATGCCCAGCAAGTGGTGGACACCGTCTGAATGTCCCGAGGGTCTCTCGGGATGCACGTGGGTAAAATGGCAGACAGTTTCTGCGGCAGTACTAGGTCAGCCTCCGGCTTCAAATAGGGAACCCGGGCGTCCGGGTGATACCAGGCATAGGAATAGCAACATTGTGCAGTCAGATAATATAGATACATGTCCAGTACCCCGAGGCCCCCTCTTTCATATGGCAGGGTTAGGGTTTGCCAATTCACACGCAGTCTCTTATCTCCCCAAACAAGACACAAAAGAAGTGACCGCAGTTGTAGGAAGAAGGTCTGAGTGAGAGGAATGGGGATGTTATTGAAAAGATACAAAAACCGAGGGAGGACTATCATTTTGATAATGGCCACTCTACTGGCCATCGACAAGGGCAGCCATAACCATCTCTCAACCTGTGATTCCAAAAGACCAATCGCATGGCCATAACTTAGCCTGATAATAGTAGCGGTGTCCAGGTGTATGTAAACTCCGAGATACTTGATTGCATCCTGGCGCCATTCAAGTGGGAATTCGAATTCCCAGGAAGTCGTGCTAGTAATCAGTGAGAAAATAACAGATATGTGCCAATTGACACTGAGACCAGAAAATCTGCCAAAGCGAAAAATTTCCCGGATAATATGATGTAGGTTAAGATGGGGTAGCTTGACATATAAGATTGTGTCAACAGCGTACAGTGACACCAAAAGTGGGCCCATGCAAAACTGTAAGCCACAATGTAAATGTTTTTCCTGGAAATGTTGAACTAATAGGTCCATAGCCAAAATTAAAAGTAATGAGGACAAGGGGCAACCCTGCCTCGTGCCTCAAGATAAGCGGAAAGGTTCAGAAATGGTACCATTCAGACCCAACCGAGCTGTGGGTGCGGTGTACAATAAAGCAACGGTAGAGACAAAACACTCGGGCATTCCCATACGACGCATGACAGACAGAAAAAATGGCCACTCCAGGGAGTCGAATGCCTTCTTGGCATCAAGGAGCACTTGGTACATTAGGATCAATTCTATGCAACACCGTAAACTGAGTTCGCAAGTTGAGTGAGGTGGATCTGTGAGGGACAAAACCAGACTGGGCCGGAGAAATAATGTGTTCCATCAATAGAGGCAACCGGATAGCTATCACCTTCGCCAGTATTTTATAGTCAAGATTTAGCAGGGATAATGGCCTATCGGAGCCACAGATTTGAGGGTCCTTGCCCGGCTTGGGGAGGAGGATAATGACCGCTTCCCTGAACGTAGGAGGGAGGATACCTACCTCAAGCGCCTCAGCATAAACCTCTACCAATCTCGGGACCAATATATCCTTATATGCTTTATAAAAATCTGCGGAGAACCCGTCGAGAACGGGCACCGAGGAGCCCCGCAACGCCTCTATTGCCTCAATTATGCTCTCCAGGGATATGGGAATGGACAGGAAATACTGCATATATCGTTCTAAGTATACCAGCGCGATTTCCACGAGGTATTCCCCTTGTTCGCAAAGATTCCCTGTAACCTTGGAAGTGTATAATGTTTTAAAATAGGAGAGGAGTGTGTTACATATGTCCGGGGTGGAATGTATCAACTTGTTATCTGGGCCTATAAGCTCAGTAACGTGGATTTTATCATGCGGAGCATATGTGCCAGAATCTTACCTGGTCACTCGCCCTCACCATATCGTCTAGCGACATGTAGTTTGTTGAGGAATAACAACTCTCGTTCAGAGGCTTCTCTAAACTCAGGCATCAAAGCCAAATGCCAGCCTCCCCAGACTCTGATCCAGACCCCACCAAATCCTGATCTAAAGCAGCGATTTCTGTCTCAATGCGGCTCAAAGTGGAACGGAGATCTCTCAGTACCCCCCACATTTTTGGCAATGCAGACACCCCTGATAGAGGCCTTGAATCCTTCCCAGAGCACAGCCCAAGTATCCACCGACCCGGTGTTGAGTTCGAAGTAATCCTCAATGGCCTCCCGCACTTCCTCAAGGAAAACCTGATCCAGCAGAGCTCTCCCAGGGAAGCGCCACTGTCTCTCGTACCCTCCATGCCTGGGAATGTCAAGCTTAAGCACAATCGGAGAGTGATCAGAAAACGTGCGTGGCAAAGTAACCAACCCACCCAACCACCCAGCAACTTCAGGTGAAATCAACCAATAGTCTATCCTAGTCCAGGTATTGTGAAACCCAGAATAATGCGGGTACGCTGCGAGGTGTGGGTGTTGTTTGTACTCAACGTCTATCAAGGAGAAATACCCACAGATCTCCTGGAGCGCACGGCGTGAGCGGGGTTTTGTGTCAGGTGAGGAGGATGTGCTGTCTCTAGTGGGATCTAGTAAGAAGTAAAAATCCTCATCTATTATCACCAAGCAAGGGTCCCGAGCCAGTAAGTGCACATGTAACTCATGATAGAAGTCAGGCAAATCCACATTGGGACCATAAACACAGACCAGTGCAACATTATGTCCCATCAACAAGCCAGTCACAATCAGCGTGCGGCCCTCCCCATCCTCCACCATCTTGTGTATAAATATAGCAACCCCCCTGGCATAACTACTGTAGTTGAAAAAATATATATGGGAACCCCAGCCCGCCGCCACAGGTGACTCAGTGGATCTGGACAGGTGAGTCTCTTGCATGAAGACAATGTCAATATTATGTCGTGTAATGTAATTAAGGACCTGTCTCCGTTTTCGGGTATTATTCAACCCCCTAACATTCCAGGAAATCAAAGAGAGCCCGGAGGGACCGGGCTGCCAACCTAACTGTACCATTTAGTAGCAATCACAACAAATATATAGGGAGTCAAATCAAACCGGTGCCATGTACCAATAAACTGTAATATTCGCTAAAGATCCATGAAAAACCAGCAAATGTCCCCCCCCCACCCACCGCCCAACCTCGTTCCAACCCTCGCGGGGCTGAACCCAACCCATCTAACCAAAGGACGGTGCAATGTAAACAACCATACCAATGCTGAAAGTACATTTACACACCAGAAACTTGGCATATACAGTAAAGAAACCTTGGTATTCACCATGAGGTGCAGCAACGCCACGCCAGCCGGGCATTATTAAATGTTGCAGTATCAATCATGATAGAATTCCATATATAATACTAACACAGCAGAACAGAGAGGATAAATACAATAACGGATCAACCAGTCCCGGGAACGGAGAAGAGGTCAACGCTGGCATGTGACCCACTTTGAGGAGGGGAAGCAGCACGAGGAGTGGATGCCATTGCGCTGTGTTTCTTTTTATAATCTTGGCAGAACTCCTGTGCCTCCGTCGGGGACTCAAAGATGCGGAATCGCCCGTCCACATCCACTTTCAACCTAGCCGGATAAAGCATGCCATATCTAAGCCCCAGGTTTTTTCAGGGTGGCCTTAACTCCATTGAATTTGCATCTAGCATCCTGGACCATGATGGTGAAATCAGGGAAAAATGACAATTTACTCCTCTGCCACTGGACCTCTCCTCGTTCAAGAGCAGAGCGGAGAGCTGTGTCCCTGAAGTTCATGAGTCTGGCGATAATGGGTCTCGGAGGCTGACCCGGCTTGGGGCGGGGGCCCAAAGACCTGTGGGCACGCTCCACCACAAACCCCTGCGTGAAGGCCTCCCTACTGAACAAGTCTGTTAATAATTGCTCAACGAAGGTATTTATTTTTATTTATTTATTTATTTTAAAAATTTATAAAGCGCGGCGTATACCCGTGGGTGTCTTGGCGCTATAATTTTGCTGAAAATCCCAGAATAAGGTGGTATCTTCCTTCAAACGTATTGTTTCTGAGCGGATTATTGGTCAAATAACCAAGTTTTTACCAGTTTTCTAAACTGAAATAACGATGGTACCAGTTTTATTTCCTTTGGGAGCATGTTCCAGATTTTGGTTGCAGCATTGGTAAAACTTCTGTCGCCCCATGTCACCGTCCTGGTGCGAGGCACTACCAGTAGGTGACTATGTTCGGAGCGTAAGGATCTTTTTGGTGAGTAGTATTGAAGTTTTTGTTTGAGAAAGGCTGGTCCAAGACCCTTGAGAGCTTTGTAGGTGAGACACAGGGTCTTGAATCTGATGCGATTTCTCACTGTTAGCCAGTGGAGATTTCTAATCGCATGCCTGGTGGACTGAAACTTAGGAATGCCAGCTAGTAGCCTTGCGGCCGCATTTTGTATAAGCTGGAGTTTGGCCACCACCCTTGCCTGGGCGTTTACAAACAGTCCATTACAGTAGTCGAGTGAAGAGAGTACTAAGGAGCTCACCACTGTTTTCCTAGCACTCTCCGGAAGATAGGGCAGGATTTTTTTAATTATCTTAAGCTTGTAGAAAGCAGACGACGCAACCTGGTTGGCATGGTTGGAAAAATTAAGATTGTCGTCAAATATAATGCCTAAGTTCCTGACCTTTTTTACTGGTTCTGGAGGGGCTCCGAGGGGTGTCGGCCACCAAAGAGTGGACCACTGTGGTGATAAATTTCCAAAGATCACTACCTCGGTTTTCTCCGAGTTGAGGCGCAGGCAGTTTTCCGACATCCATTCCTTGATGGCAAGCATGCCTTCTTGGAATCTGGCGGCAACCTCCTCACCGTTGTTCTTAATAGCGATCACCAGTTGGGTGTCGTCGGCGTAGGAGGTAAGGCTCATCCGGTGGTTCTTAATCACCCTTGCTAAGTCCGACACATAGATGTTAAAGAGTGTCGGACTTAGGGATGAGCCTTGCGGGACGCCACATGGGAGGGCGAGCTGAGGGGATTGAAATGCGCCCAATGTTACTGCCTGTGTTCTATTGGACAGGAATGATGCCAGAAGCTCTTTGGCCTTTGAGCAAATGCCCATCTCCTCGACACGGTCAATCAGAACGGTATGATTGACCGTGTCGTATCCACTCGACCGGTGGTAGCGGTCTCCGGCACACCAATAATGCGGATGTTGTTTCGATGACTGCGGGCCTCCAAATCCTCATTCTTTACCGCCACGTCTTTCAAGATCGTTTCCACCCTCTCAAGCCATTTTTGCGATGTCGCCGCTCCGTCTTTGATGTCCGAGGCCCTTGCCTCCACCACATCCAACCGCGGGTCATGTACCTGGACCTTCACGCCTATGTCTGCCAATTTCTTGTCTAGTGCATCGAATCTGCCGTCCAGCGCTCTAAACCCAGCTCTCATCTCTTTAAGCATGGCTGCTGTAAGGGAGGTAGGGTCATCTGCATCATAGGAGCCATGCGCCCCATCTGCCATACCTGAAGGGTCGTCCGAGGTGGGGTCAGGAGCCTTTTCAAATTGAGCGTTCGCTGCTTAGGATCTTTCCTCTCCATACTGCAGGGAAAAACAACTGCTTCTGAAGACACAAATGGAGCAAGGCAGAGCTCGAAAAGTAGGTGGGTTAGAGGAGTGCAATGACTTTGCCCGGCCCCACCTCAAAACCAGAGCAATGTAGAGCGGCTCCACAGCATGCGCTACACCAACACAGCGCATGCTGCAACACTGGCCAGGCAAAAGATTGTGAACATTGCCCCTAGGTTTGAAAGGCAAGCAGCTCCAGCTAGTCCATCCACCAAAAGGCAAGGGCAAGTGAAAGCGTATGTTGCTCCCTCCACCAGGAGTACTTGTGGCAAATACGACGAAGGCGCAGAGTCCCCAGTGTGCATCAGAGACAGCGCACAAAACGCGAGCCCCTCCACGGTGCAGCAGGAGCAGCGTTGTGCCTCCTACAATGATCGCAGCTCACATAGCCGCCGGGAAGTGCAGTTAGATCAAGCAAGCAGATTCCGGCCCAGCCCAAAGGTGTTGGCGAGTCCGGGGAAGCAGCAATGTAACGCCATCTTAAACGGCCTCCACCACAGCAAAGTCTGCATATGGGCAAGGGAGTGCAGCCAGCAAGCCGAATGGAGCCCAACGCAGACCCGGCCCCCCAAACAAAACTTAGGGCTCCCCTCTCTAGCCCGCCACCCACCCGCCAAAAGCAAGCACACCGAGGCCCGGTGCAGCGGTGCCCACGAGGCCCAAGGAGCCCCGCCACGCACACAACGGGAACCGGCACTCAGCCTCAGCATGGGAGACGGGGGAGAGTAACCAAGCAAGCAGTGCAGGGGGGCCAAATCCAGCACCGGGCACCCACCAAGGCCGCAGCTCACCGTAGATGTCCAGCGCCGCACCTCCCAGGAGCACCCGCAGTTAGAGAGGCCGTCGGGTCTGAGATCAGGGCCCAGCAGCGTGGGCTCGGGGGAAAGCTGTGTCGCTCCTCGCAGCGGGCATATCAGGGCCTCAAACCTCTCCACCGTCCCTCCCGGATATGATGGAACAGTGTCCGCTGCTGTCTACATCTCCGACGACGGGGAAAACAAGCAGTAACGGTGCCCGGCCGGTGGAGCTTCAAGCACGGGCGGCCATCTTGGTCGCCTGCGTGGCCACGCCCCGGAATGCACCCTATTTAACATTTTACAGTACATTCCTGCTCTCTGCCTGCACTAGCGCGCGATGTGCAGCCTAATGCCAACTCAGACACCATTGCACCATGGTGCAAGGGTGCTAGCTTGGTAGGCAGAATTATTTTTGTGCAGGAAGGAAAGCAGTAAGGGACACATTCCTGCACAAGAACAATCTTCAGAGGCATTATCCTCTTTCTATGTGTGCTGCAGAGTGCATTCCCAGGTCTGTCATTAATGGTAAATCTGGGAATGCGCCAGAATACATGGGTGGATGCGTGGGAACACCCATGCTCCACCCATGGAAAGCCTCCCTGGGCCACAGTAAGGCAAGGGCAGCCACTTGCACTACCTTGCGTTACTCCACATTTACTAAGCCATGCAGGGACACACAAGGTAGCCTTGTGTCGTTTCGGTAGTCTGTGCACTTGTTGATGCAAACTGCAACGCATCAGTGTTGCACTGTGCAACCTGGCAGCAATCTGTCAATCAAATACTGCAGTATTCCACTCTCACGATTGTGTTTTGTTGTACTTTGCTGTTTTAAATGATAACTGATAATGGAGTTTGCTTGCTAACTGATGCCACGTTCCCTTCTTTCTAATAGAAACCTGGCAGCTAATGACTAGTTATACATTTTATTTGTGTTCACTTTGGTAGATAATTAAACCGATTATATACAGTAAATTGTTTGCTCACTAGTCTGTTACCCATAATCCATCACGCAGGGCCACGTTAAGAGTTTCTCTGCATATGTTTATGCAATCTCATCCTTTTCTACTGCAAGATCAATCATGTGCTTCTTACTGCGATTCTCTTTCATAAATGCTAAAAATTACCTGAAAATAATTTTAAATGGGCCCTATTTGTTGTAGTTTTAGGAAGTATAACATTTAAGGAAAACTCCCATGAAAAAAAGAATCCTGCTCCGCGACACCCTCCTCGGGAACAGGCAGTCATTTGACCCTTCACAGTGGCGTCACTAGGGTTGGTGTAACCCGGTGCGGGTAACTCATGGTGTCACCCCCCCCCCCTCATGACTTACCGCATGGACCTCCCATAAAAGCAATTACTAATGCGTCTTTATTACTAAAGGAACACTTTTTTGAAAAATTCGAATAATAAAATACTGAGCAAAAAGCACTGTTTCTAAACTTATACCTTGCAGTTAGCATGCAATTGCTTAAAGATGGTTCATAATTCATTAAGCAGGTATATTACAAGGATGGTAACCTGAGACCTATCTCACTCAAGAATGTCTGCAATGAAAGCAGTAACTCGCTGAGCTTCCTACGTAAAATACAAATCTGTGACCTGCATGGTGCATGCTTCACTTTGCAGCTGGGACATCACATTAACTCTTTATACTTTGTATGAGTCAGGCCGGCCTGTAACTAGACTGCACACAGATCTCGCCAGCAAGTGTATTCACCACCAAAGTTATCTTACAGCTACAATGCTTTGGAATTTGTTGGGTAAACAAAGATCTCTGCACCAGGTGTCTACAGTAGTGTAATCCCAATAAACTATTTTAAAGTGAACTTAAGTGTGCTCGAGAGTAAACCAAGTACAATTAGAAGAGGTATAATATTGCAATATATGCTAGACACTCAAGCACAAGAACAAATGTTACGTAGGCAATGGTGGCACTTGTGCAAGTATCAAAAAACAAACAAAATGCCATTACCGCAGTCCCCAGGGCCTATCGTGACTGCCCAAGGAAGGAAGAAAGCTTTAGCCAGGTGCACTAGACCCGCCCAAAGAGGGCCATGTTTTTACTGAATCTGATTAATTTGTGTGCCACTGCACTGCCACATTTCTAACTTAGTTCATGATTCATATTAATTTATAAATAAATGATAACTGGATATTATTTCTCTCTCACCTACTGCCTCTGAGTCCGGACCCAGCAAGAAGAAGTCAGTGAGTCCCAAATTTGAAGGGGTGAGGCCAGGCTTTTGATTGTCCCTGTTGACAATTCAGTGTGACTGATGAATGCTAGGTGCAGAACCAGTGGCATTCCAAGCACTTTGGCAACCTGTGGCGGTCCCCTTGTTTGCTGGCCCACTGCGGCTACACCAAAGAGCTGGGGGGGAGGGTGCTGGCAGGATTTTTTTGCGTTTGCTGCCCTTCTTGGGCAATTGAAAAGCAGGGGGGCGATTGCCACACTGAGACGGCAGGTAAGAGTGGGGGGAGGCTGCCGCCCCCAAAACTAGTGCTGCCCGGGGCTCACCCCCGCCCCCTTGCTTTGGACTGTGCAGAAAGCTCCTCTTGTTGCCTTTGTTGTGTGTACTCTAGTCTAGAGACTAACCTGCTGTGAGGTGCATCAATATACACAAAGAATATATCTGGAGCGCAAACTGGAAAGAATACTTGAAAAAGAACCCCCCCCACAATCCAGTTCTGAAAATGTAGACAGTGGATCCATGTCCCCTGTCTGCTTTGGCTGAATATAATTGAGAGGCATCTGCGCACCTGTTGTTCCAGTTCCAAGTTCTCTGTGACCAAGGAGGAAGTACTCCGCGTAGTACTGTTAGGTGTGCTGTGTAATCAGAGCTGGTGTGAGCCTGACAATGGTTTCCCAGAGGTGAGGGGACATTAACTAACGTTTTGTCTTGCTGAAAGAAGCTATTCATCTGACCTGAAGTGCCTAAATTTATCCTGGGTGCTGCGATGGAAAGGAGTCTTTCAACATAGCAGTAGGCGTGACTGTCTATTAACAGTCAGAAAGCGAGAGACCCCCAGAGCAGCCAGGAGAAGAAAGACGGAAAAGAGTAATCTGTTAGCCTCAGGAGTGGTGGGTGCCAGTCTCTCTGGTACTAGGGTTATGGGCCGGAATTGTGGATTTGCAGCTGAGCTTGACGCTGTGCCAAGAAAAGCAAATGTTGGCTGTTCTCACCGTTGTGCCAAAAAGTGCAGCAGCAGCTTACTGTGCCTCATGATGAAGAATTTGCCCATTGCGGCCCTTGATGCCATGATCAAGAAGTGTGCCAGCAACTGTCGATTGTCCTGCTGCGATCCTACCTTTTAGGTGGTGTGGCCCACCTGCAGCCTATTGCCACATGACCTGGAAGCAAGGCAGAAGCTGAGTGGGATCGGACACATCCTCTGGAGCCCCTGTGACTCTAAACACCTGTGTTCATGCCACAGGACCTCAGGCAGCAGCCACCTGTGTCATATCTACCAGGGACCTGCCTGGACTGACAAAGGCTGCTCCAGTGCACAGTGCATGTCATCCCAGAAAAGGAGAGAGTGAAGATGCTTTGTACTGGTCCGCTGGTTCCTTGCTGCCTGTGTTTTGAAAAGGGAGTCCTGCAATTTGTGAGACTTTAAAGGGGCGTTGTACCCAACTGAGTGCTGGATATGATGAACAGGAGCAATCAGCACCTGAGCCTTGGTTTGTACTGCGTAGACACTCAAACCCAAAAGGGAACCGTCCTAGCCTTACCAGAGGAGGGACGCCTGTGTAAAAGGAAGAGGTACAAAGCGATACCAAGGGGGATGATGGAGGCTTGCTTGAATCCATTGGCAAAGTGAGCAAGGGACCCACGTCTGGGCATACCCTGCCAACTTAGGGCGAACAAAGCGATACCAAAGGGGATGGTGGAAGGGGTAGGCAGCATCCAAAGGTGCATTGGCCCTAGCACAAGACCCATAGCTTTGTCTGATAGAATTTTGTGAGTAGTCCTCCGTTTTAAGTATGTGTAAATAAGTGCTTTTCTTTTCTAAAGTAAAGCACTGGGTTGGACAATCTGTTATTGTGCTGCTGTTTGATTGCTTAACTCTAATCTTGGCGATACCAAAGGGGATGATGGACGGAGCGTTTGAGCAAATCAAACACTCACCCCCAGTCAACTGATCTGGGTTTAATCCATCACCGTTCTTTAGCTGACTCCACCACCCCAGTTCAGACATGGTCATATGCAAATCAGTCTGACCCTGTGCCTCATGGGAACAGTCCAGTCCGAACTGCCAAGCCATGTCTTCCCTGGGCCGGAAACAAGCAAACTCTGATTTTGAGCACCAGGACACCACCTCCCTAAAAAGTCTGTCACTGCTCACCATGGCCACCACTGAAAGTTAAGGGTGAAGGGGTTGTTTTTGGCCCATTTTTAAATCCAACAGTCTCACCCTGGGATATCAGAGTCAAAAGACCCCACCCCCCATAGCTCAGGCCCAGTTAGCCTCTGCTTGCACTGTGGCCTCCTGAATGGGATCCGATGAAAAGGCACGGATTGCCCTTGGCACACTTACATAACTGTGTAGACTTTTTGTAATGTGTTCATAAAGCACAAAAAGTACGCCATTCAATGTATAAAGGAAGGATGGGTTGGCATTTAAGAGAAACAAATAAGGAAAAACATAGTTAAGGGTAATTAGAACACGTATTTTATTTTACTTCCTTCAGTTTTACACAGCTGTAGAATTATGAGAAATTGGAGCTCAACACAGTTATACATGATTACCATAAAAATATAATGCATTTTACGCACACATCATGATTAGGTGTGAGACATTTGTGTGGGGACTACCAAAATGCCATTTTGACTTATGGCAATTACATTTTGTTTGCAGAAATGCACTTATTTGTCAGCATTCGGTGCTCCAGCTTAACACGCCTTCTAATTGCGTTATATAATTTACAAAGCGCTTCCCACCTCTCACGAGTATTTCCATGTGTTCCTCTGCCGACAGGAGGTGGGGCCTTCTCCTCGGGGCAGAGTGTTTCCTCGCCACTGTACGATCCCTAACTCTTCTAAGTCTTATTCTCCTCAGAAAGTTGGCACCATAATGCTCCAGGGCGCGTGCACGCATTCGTAGCAGCGAACAAAGCGCTCCCTCGGCATGCACTGTAAACACATAAAGCGCCCCGAGCTGCGAAGAACAAGAAGGCACCGACGCAAACTCCATGAAGCACACGCACGGGCAAACTATTAAAAAGTCTCTTCAAAGTGCCGCGGGGAGACCTCAGACCACGACGGCGCTCGTTATATCAGTGGACAGATAGAATATGGTGCCCGTGCAGTGGTGTGATGTGCCCATGCCGTGGGGTGATGTCCTCGGTATGAATACTTTCTTTATTCTAGTTGCACGATTCACGCACTCCCCTGCGCTGCCGTTGGTCTCGTCTCCTCCCTGGCGGGCTCGTGCGACCGCGCTAACGCATCAAAGCTGGAGCGCACGCACACCCTCGCGCGGGGGCTGTCCCAGGGCCGTCATTGGTAGCGCTAAAGAGATTGACGGCCCTGGGACCCACAAACTGCGTACGTGCTGCTGCAGTGAGTGCTGCACTGACTGCAGTAGTAGCAGTATTAAATTTTTTTTAAAGCAGGTGCGCAACTGTGCACAACGCACCGTGCGCTTGCACTAAAGCAGCCCATAACTAACTAGATTGGTGTCACCCCCAGATGGGGTGACACCCGGTGCGGTCCGCACCCCCCGCACCCCCCTAGTGACGCCACTGACCCTTCAGACGGTTTTTCCTTTGTGCCAGTTTGGATGGAGCCAGAGAGTGATTTTTGATTGTGATTCAAGATGGAATGGATGGATGGATGGCGACCGGAGAGGAGCCCAAGAAGTGAGCTCTGTAGGCTGGGGATCGAAATTGTCAAAAACATCCCTGTTTAGCCTCGCGAGACCTGCTGCTCAAATCACCGGAACATAAGAAATAAGCGATACTGACAAGTAGCTTCAAATCCTTACTGGACTCGATCGGAACGAATCCTCAGCATCAGAATCAAGACCTCACTGGCGTCGACCCACTACTCGTCCAAGCGCACCCACATCACCGAAGGTGGATAGTGGCTCTCGGGATAACGCTGTGTCTGGAAGCTGTCCTGCAGGATATACAACAGGACATCAGCATCGGAGTGTGGCCCCCTCAAGACAATGTCGTGATGACACACAACTCTACATTAACCCCTTGTATGACCATGATGAGCTGGACTCGTCATGGGACACAGTGCTCCTGCGGCCATGACGAGTCCAGCTCGTCATGGAACATCCCCTGGGAAATCCCTCTGGTGCGGGCACCAGAGGGATTCCCTTTTTACCGAAATAGCCTCAGGAGCTGGGGAAGAGCTTCCCTAGCTCCCGAGGCCCCCTCTGGTTTCCCTAAAATGATGATCGGTGTGCACGTCGTGCTGACGTCATTTCAGTAATACCGAAACTGAAATGAGCCAAGAGGCTCATTTCAGTTTCCCTTTCTACGTGCTCAGGGGGCTGTCTCAGCCCCCTGAGCACGTAGAAAGACGGGAGAGGTATCATTGGAAAGGGGAGAATCTCCCCTTTCCAATGATCCCCCTCCTCAGTGGATCCCTGCTTGGGGATCGCCTTAGGAGGGCGATCCCCAACCAGGGATCCACCCACTAGACACCAGGGAGGGGGGAGCGGCCCCTTGGCTCATTTCAGTTTCCCTTTCTACGTGCTCAGGGGGCTGTCTCAGCCCCCTGAGCACGTAGAAAGACGGGAGAGGTATCATTGGAAAGGGGAGAATCTCCCCTTTCCAATGATCCCCCTCCTCAGTGGATCCCTGCTTGGGGATCGCCTTAGGAGGGCGATCCCCAACCAGGGATCAACCCACTAGACACCAGGGAGGGGGGAGCGGCCCCTTGGGCAAGGGCCTTTGCTCCCCCCAGGTTAATTTGGATACATTTAGTCTTTTAGCCCCCCTGGGGAGCAGATGGGGGCAGTAGCCCCCAATGTGCCCCTGGGGGGGGCAAATCCCTACTAGGCCCCAGGGATAAAAAAAAAAGTAAAAATAAGGGTGGCGGCTGCCCAAAACGGGCAGGCCCATGCCCCCACCCCCCCAATTATTACAGACTTTCTGCCCCCCCGGGGGGCAGATGGGTGCATTGGCCCCTAATGTGTCCCTTCGGGGGCAGAAAGCCCACTAAACACCAGGGATATTTTTTAGAAGGTATTTTTAGGGTAGGGGCTGCCCGAAATGGGCATGCCGATCCCCCCACCCACCCACCACCATTACAGCCTTTCTGCCCCCCTTGGGGGGCACATGAGACATTGGCCCCTAATCTGCACCTTCGGGGGCGGAAAGCCCTCTAGACACCAGGAATTTATTTTTAGAAAGTAAAAATAATGGTGGCGGCATGCCCATGCCCCCACCCACATGCCACAATTACAGCCTTTCTGCCCCCCCTGGGGGGCATATGGGGCATTGGCCCCTAATCTGCCCCTTTGGGGGGGGGGGCAGAAAGCCCACTTGCCGCCAGGGATTTTTTTGTGCAATTTTATTTAGGGTGGTGGCTGCCCGAAACGGGCATTCCAATGCCCCCACCCGCTGCCACCATTACAGCCTTTCTGTCCCCCTGGGGGGCAGATGGGGCAGTAGCCCCCAATATGCCCCCCCCGGGAGGGCAGAGAACACACTAATTGCCAGGGATTTTATTTTGCACAATTTGTTTTAGGTTGGGGGCTGCCCAAAAAGGCCACTCCAATGCCCCCACCCCCACCACCATTACAGCCTTTCTGTCCCCCCCGGGGGCATATGGGGGAAGTAGCCCCCAATCTGACCCCCCAGAGGTGCAGAAAGCCCACTATCCACCAGGGATTTTTTTTGCGCAATTGTTTTTAGGGTGTGGGCTGCCCGAAACGGGCACGCCAATGCCCCCACCTTCCCCCCCACAAAAATGACAGTCTTTCTGCCCCCAAAAGGCAGATGGGAGCTGTAGCCCACAATCTGCCCCCAGGGGCGCAGAAAGCCCACTAGAAACCATGGATTGTTTTGTTTTAATAGTGTAGGGGCTGCCCGAAAAGTCATGACAATACCCCCACCATCACTGGGCTGACACAAATTTCCTACCACCCAGCGTTCCCCCGGGTCTCTCAATAAAAACGGTGCCTCACTCATGTGGGAGGCCCAAGTACCCGGGACAGGCAAGGGCCAAAAACATGTTGAGGCAACATCAAAATGGCCTACCTCAAAACAACCTGGTTTTGTAAGTGGGGTCACCTGGGTTTTTGTAGAGAAATTAATACCATCTGGTGGGAACAGAACCAACAGGAGTTCTTATAACCTTTTACTGAAACCACAACGATTCACCAAGAAGAAAACGTATAACCGCTCTTTCTCAGGGATGGCCCCTAGGATATGGAATGCCTTACCCCTAAAAACAAGACAGAACCCTCAAGCGGCATCCTTTAAAAATGAAGTGAAATCTATTATCCTGGCTAAATTCACTTGATTTATAGATGCAGGCTTGTAAATATTTGTCTTTTGTTGGAACAGCTACCATTGTTTGACTATTATAACCAAGAATTTTTTGTATGTATATTTCGATTTCCTCTATCTCCTTTATTTGTTGTACAGCGCTCTGATACCCGCAAGGGTCTTGTCCGCGCTATATAAAACCTTCAAAAATAAATAGGCACCTACATTACCTTTCTTATATTATCTTATCTTATCTTATCTTATCTTATATTATATTATATTATATTATATTATATTATAATTTAATATATTATCGCTAAGCAATACATGCCAGAACATGTTAACGTAAAGCAGATATTTAGCGCAGTCATTACCCATACAATCTAGATTTGTTTGCGTTCTGTGATTATACGTTTGTGTTGGTATCTTCTGAGGTCCACAGTATATAGATCACAGTTTGCTTGGTTGGTTGATGGTGTATATAGAACCTCATGGTTTTGCTCTATTTTCACTTATAGTGTTTTTGTAATGTTTACTAATGTTATCGTGCCTATGCTGCTGCTACCTTTTTTATGGTCTCTCCATAAATAAACCTCTTTTTACGTATCAGTGTACATTGCAACATGGACCCACTCACATTACAGTCACCTACAATAGCTTTATGCAGAATAGAAAGTTTATCCACCTATGATTTATTTCTCCCATAGCACCTGGGGTGAGTTGTTTTGCTCTCTCCAGTTAAATACCCAGGACTATAGATTGTAGAATACAATGGGATAATATCAACACAATAGCATCTGAGTCAATGCCTTCAGACTGGGGTTGCATCCTGTCATACTGTTAGGTACTAGGCAAAGTAATTTTCAGTGACATGAGTTTTCTGCATCTTTACTATGGGCATTGTTGTTGAAATGATTCTCCTTTTGTGCTGTTTGCAGATCAAGAAGACAGCCACTGCAACCATCATCGATATCCATTACTGGATTGGAAAAGATTCCACTCCGGATGAGCAGGGGGCTGCTGCTGTCTTCACCACCCAGCTAGATGATGACCTGGGTGGGAGCCCTATCCAGCATCGAGAGGTGCAGGGGCATGAATCTGAAGCCTTCAAAAGCTATTTCAAAAAAGGTGTCATGTAAGTGGAAGGTGTTTAGGTAAAACTGATTTAAGTGAAGGTTGCTATTAAAACGAGGGCAGGAGCTGGTGAAGCAAAGTCAATGTTGTGGTTGAACATGTTACCAACACCATGCGGTCCATGCTCACATACCAAATACAATACAGATTTTCGCAAGAAGTGCTGAACGGTACATTCAGGGAAAACATTTGAAGTTGTAGGATTAACAGTAGGGTCAGGAGTAGGATGATGTTTAGGTGTAACATAAAGGCTTCTGTTTGGGTTATGTTTGGAGGTAGCATTAAATTCTGTTCAGTGCTAAGGTTAGAAGTATGTTAGGCTAAGGGTTGTATATTTGACTTGTTCTTAGAGTTAGAATTTCAGGTAGGGGTAGGTTGAGAGGTAGTGTATGTATGTATATATATATATATATATATATTACCTACGGTCGCCAGTAGGTAGTTATAGTTAGGATTATTTTGAATAGGGAAATCGCAACATTCTATTGGTAATAACTTTGGCGCCGGTTGATGAATCTGCCTGAAAATTTCCTCAAAAATGCCTGGCGGCGCTATGCTCCTTCCCTGATAGTTTGGGGGGGGGATTCATCAAGCGGGGGCCGAGATAAAAGGAGGTTCCCAAAACGTGTTTCTCCCATGTTAATTTCCATAGGGCGGTCAACCTCACTTTTAGCCCGAACGGCTGAATGGATTTCCACCAAACTTGGCAAAATTGTAGGGAGTGGTAGCCCGATGTGCCTTTGCTATGTCTCAAGATATGTGCTCCAGTGGATTTTGAGTAATTTAGGTTCAAAAAAGTATATATATCTATAAGTGCGCCCCGGTACGCGCACCGGGGCGTGTACCAGCGCGCTACTCGAGTTCGCGCGCGGAAAGCTGATTGGCTCTCGGGTGTCTGCCAACATTCCAAACAGTCCGGAGCGGCCGCCATCTTGTGTCTCGGTAGGATCGAGACACAAGAGGTGGAAAAAACAAAGGAGGGAAATGACCAAAAGTGGGCAGAATAGACCCCCGTGATCCCCTAGGTTTGATGTGGGGGCCATAAAAGGGCCCCGCGGGGCAAATTTATTTATTTTTCTTTCGATTTTCGCGGGGGGGGGCACCCGGTACGCGCACCGGGGAGCGGACCGGGGAGCGTACCATGGGGAAAAAAGAATGAAAGAGTTTTTTAAAAAGTTGCCTTTTTTTATAAATTGGAGGTAGTTCTAAAAAGAACTGGGTTTTTTCTTCTTTTTGTTGTTTTATATTTTTTTAATGTTTTTTTGAACATTTTGTACTTTTTTTTCTTTTATGAACTATTTTATATTTTTTTTGTTATTTTTATGGGGAGAAACAAAAACCAGGGAATTGAAAACAGCTCAACTGGAGCAAAAAAAAATCAGGAAAAAATTATGTTTTTTTGGGGCAATTGTGGTTGTCACCAGCACGGTTGATGAGGTTTATGCTTTGCTCACCACAGGTGATGGTTTTACCACAAAAAATACAAGTGATCCTGTATTGCCCAAACTTTGGTTGTATGTTTGGGACCATCTCCCTTGTCTCTGGTCCCGATGGAGTGGATTGCTTTCTTTTGGAGGTGCTGGGTGAAGATTGGGGACGGTTACTGGCCAGTTCTCTCACCTCTGCTGCAGCATAGTTGTTGGGATGCCTGCGCTGCATGTGGCGAATCATGGTGTTATTGCCAAATGAGTATTTCTTGTTAGGGTTCCCCCTTGAAAGTTCAGTGCCACAGATTAGGCAAGTCACCTTTGGCGCATTCACTTTCTTCTGGTCCTTTGGGATGGAAAAAAAACTCCCATATAATGTGCTGCTTTGGCCTATATGGGGTATTATCTTCTGGCAGCCACCTCCTCCCCTCCTCCTCCTCTTCTACATCTCCACCACTGTGGTGTTGTGGTGGTCCTCTTGGTGGTGGTGGTGGTGGTGGCTGAGATGCTCCTGCTGCTGCTGCTACTGAAGCCATTTTAAAGTAAAAAATATTAGTCACAGATCTCCAAACAGGTCTTCCTCAGTCAAAGGACAAAGTCAGAATAAGGAAAAAAGGTGGGGGCTTTCATCATTTGGAAAACAAAACTGAACTGAACCAATGAAAAGTGTTATTTTCTGGTCACATGACCCGGGCTTTCATCATTTGGAACCAAAACTGTTCTGAACCAATGAAAAGTGTTATTTTCAGGTCACATGACCCGACGCGCTTACGCTACGCGCCCCGGGGTGTGCCCCGGGGCGCTTACGTAGCGCGTTCGTATGCGCGTGAGTGCTTCCGGGTGCGCTTACACCGTGCGTATCACGCGGACCCGGCTACGCGATACGTCACAATGATGTTTTCGTACGCGGCAATAGCGATAACGGGACGCTCCCTGGTACGCGCCCTGGGGCACGCCACAAGACTACGCTTACCCGTGCGCTCACCGGGACGCGCACCGGGAGCGCTCCAGGGCAAAAAAAATAATTTAAAAAAAAAACCTGAACATTAAACATAAATAAAATAGTATTACATAAATATACAAAATAGGATTTATTACAAAAAATATTACATTTCATAGCTGTAGAAATTTGCTATTAAAAAACCTTTGAAATTCACTGAAAAAAACATAGGTTTGAGACCCTATATATAGTTAGGAATTAGCATTTAAAAAGCTTATGAAATTCACTTAAAAAACCATAGGTTTCAAACCAGTTATAGTTAGGAATTAGCATTTAAAAAACCTATTAAATTCACTGAAAAAACCATAGGTTTCACACCAGTTATAGTTAGCTGGAAATTTTACTGACATAAAACCATTGAAATTCCAACGTTATAGTTAGTTGGACTCACTATAACAAGCGCGCCTGCAATGCACTGCTGATGACGTCACATATTACATCACTCATGACATGGTCAGTGACATCATTCAATGGTTTTATGTCAGTAAAATTTCCAGCTAACTATAACTGGTGTGAAACCTATGGTTTTTTCAGTGAATTTAATAGGTTTTTTAAATGCTAATTCCTAACTATAACTGGTTTGAAACCTATGGTTTTTTCAGTGAATATATATATACATATATGTGTGTATGTATATATATATATACATATATGTATGTATGAATGTCTGTATGTATGTATGTATGTGGGAGCCTTCACCACTGTAATCCCTCAGTTCCAAAGACCAAAGCAGACCCAAAGTCGGTGCGAAGTAGTTTAATTTATTGTAAACCCTTCATGTCTGATATATATATATATATATATATATATATATATATATATATGTGTATGCTCCTGCTTGTGCCTTCAATTGAGAGTCACTCGAACAAAAAGCACGACCTTCAAGCATAGGTCGATTCGAAGGTATGAAGGATTGCTGCGTGCTGTTCTCTTTCACAGTCTAAACACCAGCTGCCTGACGCGTTTCGAATTTCTTCTTTCTCAAAGGCTGTTTGGTGAGAGATTTGCACAGACCGGTCTCCGCTTTTAACGTCCAATGAATACATTATGGCACGCCCTCTGTGGGCTGTTCAGGATGAAGCTGCGCTTGGTATTCTGGAATTTGTAGTCCCGGTTCTATTCAGTGCTCTTGGAATACTGCTGAATTAAAGCCCAGAATGGGCCCCAGCCGGCAGAACCCTTCTCCAGCCTTTGCTTTCTGCCCCACGTAGTAGTGGCCTGTGGATACTGGTCACCGTGGCCTCCCTCGTAGGTGGAGTGGTGCACTCTCGGCGGCAAGGCAGCCGCCTGAAAAATGTATGCTCCTGCTTGTGCCTTCAATTGAGAGTCACTCGAACAAAAAGCACGACCTTCAAGCATAGGTCGATTCGAAGGTATGAAGGATTGCTGCGTGCTGTTCTCTTTCACAGTCTAAACACCAGCTGCCTGACGCGTTTCGAATTTCTTCTTTCTCAAAGGCTGTTTGGTGAGAGATTTGCACAGACTGGTCTCCGCTTTTAACGTCCAATGAATACATTATGGCACGCCCTCTGTGGGCTGTTCAGGATGAAGCTGCGCTTGGTATTCTGGAATTTGTAGTCCCGGTTCTATTCAGTGCTCTTGGAATACTGCTGAATTAAAGCCCAGAATGGGCCCCAGCCGGCAGAACCCTTCTCCAGCCTTTGCTTTCTGCCCCACGGACGTCATTGGACGTTAAAAGCGGAGACCGGTCTGTGCAAATCTCTCACCAAACAGCCTTTGAGAAAGAAGAAATTCGAAACGCGTCAGGCAGCTGGTGTTTAGACTGTGAAAGAGAACAGCACGCAGCAATCCTTCATACCTTCGAATCGACCTATGCTTGAAGGTCGTGCTTTTTGTTCGAGTGACTCTCAATTAAAGGCACAAGCAGGAGCATACATTTTTCAGGCGGCTGCCTTGCCGCAGAGAGTGCACCACTCCACCTACGAGGGAGGCCACGGTGACCAGTATCCACAGGCCACTACTACGTGGGGCAGAAAGCAAAGGCTGGAGAAGGGTTCTGCCGGCTGGGGCCCATTCTGGGCTTTAATTCAGCAGTATTCCAAGAGCACTGAATAGAACCGGGACTACAAATTCCAGAATACCAAGCGCAGCTTCATCCTGAACAGCCCACAGAGGGCGTGCCATAATGTATTCATTGGACGTTAAAAGTGGAGACCGGTCTGTGCAAATCTCTCACCAAACAGCCTTTGAGAAAGAAGAAATTCGAAACGCGTCAGGCAGCTGGTGTTTAGACTGTGAAAGAGAACAGCACGCAGCAATCCTTCATACCTTCGAATCGACCTATGCTTGAAGGTCGTGCTTTTTGTTCGAGTGACTCTCAATTGAAGGCACAAGCAGGAGCATACATTTTTCAGGCGGCTGCCTTGCCGCCGAGAGTGCACCACTCCACCTACGAGGGAGGCCACGGTGACCAGTATCCACAGGCCACTACTACGTGGGGCAGAAAGCAAAGGCTGGAGAAGGGTTCTGCCGGCTGGGGCCCATTCTGGGCTTTAATTCAGCAGTATTCCAAGAGCACTGAATAGAACCGGGACTACAAATTCCAGAATACCAAGCGCAGCTTCATCCTGAACAGCCCACAGAGGGCGTGCCATAATGTATTCATTGGACGTTAAAAGCGGAGACCGGTCTGTGCAAATCTCTCACCAAACAGCCTTTGAGAAAGAAGAAATTCGAAACGCGTCAGGCAGCTGGTGTTTAGACTGTGAAAGAGAACAGCACGCAGCAATCCTTCATACCTTCGAATCGACCTATGCTTGAAGGTCGTGCTTTTTGTTCGAGTGACTCTCAATTGAAGGCACAAGCAGGAGCATACATATATATATATATATATATATATATATATATATATATATATATATATATATATATATATATATATATATATATATATTTTTAATCAAAATGTTGCCCTGCAGCAAAGACGCCCACGCAGAGGAGTGCTTCCACCAAGCTTTAATTTGTAAAACCGGCAGTTTCCACATCATAACCAAAGTTCCTTACACGTTTCAAAGCCCGGGGGCTTCTTTATCAGGGGATGTCACATGTTCTAACTGGCTAATTCGCAGGAGCGCCATTATCTGCATGCTTGCGATGTCCACGTGACTTGCACTGGTAAGTAGTTTTAATGCATGCTGGAACCCGTAGTTTCAGTGTTGGCGAAATAATTATTACTCCCATGTGGGAGCAGTTCCAGAACAGTGTCTTTTTCTTTAAAAATAAAATCCATGTGGACTGCTGTGAAAGCGTCGTTTATCTTTCATTTACCTTCTCTGCGCTGAAGAGGTCTGATGCTCAGTGACCTTTCAGCCCCATATTTCATTTCATGGTGGGGCATCCTTCTTGGCCAGGCTGCCGAGTTAAATTCATCAAAAAGTTGCCCTGCAGGAAAGACGCCCATCGCAGAGGGGTGCTTCCACCAAGCTTTAATTTGTAAAACCGGCAGTTTCCACATCATAACCAAAGTTCCTTATTCGTTTCAAAGCCCGGAGGCTTCTTCATCAGAGGATGTCACATGTTCCAACTGGCTAATTCGCAGGGGCGCCATTATCTGCATGCTTGCGATGTCCATGTGACTTTGATCCACGTGACTTGCACTGGTAAGTAGTTTTAATGCATGCTGGAACCCGTAGTTTCAGTGTTGGCGAAATATTTATTAATCCCTTGTGGGAGCAGTTCCAGAACAGTGTCTTTTTCTTTAAAAATAAAATCCATGTGGACTGCTGTGAAAGCGCCGTTTTTCTTTCATTTACCTTCTCTGCGCTGAAGAGGTCCGATGCTCAGTGACCTTTCAGCCCCACATTTCACTTCATGGTGGGGCATCCTTCTCGACCAGGCTGTTAAATTCATCAAAAAGTTGCCCTGCAGCAAAGACGCCCACGCAGAGGAGTGCTTCCACCAAGCTTTAATTTGTAAAACCGTCAGTTTCCACATCATAACCAAAGTTCCTTGCGCGTTTCAAAGCCCGGAGGCTTCTTCATCAGAGGATGTCACATGTTCCAACTGGCTAATTCGCAGGGGCGCTATATATATATATATATATATATATATATATATATATATATATATATATATATATATATATATATATATATATATATGTATATATATTTCAGCTCAAAAAACACCAAAGCGCCGCACTCACAGGCGGGTGCTCCTGTTGCGAGGGTGCACTCGCAAAACCAGTACTGCTCCACCTCCCTCAGCGTAGTTCTCCCGCAGGAAGAAGGAAGCACTCACGGGGGTACGTTCTTGCAGATTTAATTACAACACATATACATATACATATATATATGTATATGTATATTTAAACATATATAGGTATGTTTATATAATAGGTGTTTAAACAAAATATGATGGGACAAAATATCATGTCAGGGATATCAAGGACAAAAATATTGTGAAGGGAAGGTTCAGTAGGTAAGCAAAACTTTACTATATAACTCCACATATATGTACCTTCCCTATATATATATATTTATTTTCAAGGTATGTAGATGCGGAGTTAAGAATAGTAAATCCATACTTACCGATTTGCACTTTCCTTCTCGATATTTTGGTCCTTGATATTTTTGAGACAATACTATATCCACACAATATTTCACTTTCCCATAATCTGTCAGTGATCCATATATATATGGACATTGACGAAGGCTATAAGGCTGAAACGCGTTTGTCAGTATACTTGCTTTGAGTTGCACAAAATAAATAATTTATCATCACAACAGCCTGAGTGCGCAGCATTTTTGGAACTGTCTGTGCGATATATATATCAACTTCAAGCTTGGCAAGTTTTAGCTACAAACACAGCCAACTACACCTGCAGATTATTCAGGTTACTTTTATTTCACGTCAGCCATAACATGTTTCGGCAGTCACGCCGGCCTTGATCACACAAAGTATACCTGTCAATAGATGGCCTTATCTTTCCGGGAGTCACACTAATATAAAAGAAAGGTTCCTTACTTTAAATAACACATTATAATACTTGTTATCAAGTTTCAATCACTTGAAATTTTTAACCCCAGTATGGCATTCAATTATCTTCAAATAAAGAGGATATAATTCATGAAATTTGTCAAACATCAGGGAAGAGGTGCCTATAACAGACTCTTAAGTACATGAAATATGCACTTGAGCAAATCAAAATTTAATCGCCTGTAAAGTAAAAGACAAGTGTCTTATTCAAATTAAAGTGCATATTCTGTCAGATCCATACCGATATCGTCACAATCACAGGAAAGTGCCCGAATAATGCACTTATCACAGGAAAACAATGTATTGGCTCCATTATCTATTGCATTTGTATACTATTTTCCTTACATTTTGTCAATAATCATGCCGCCCTACGAACATTACTGAATCTGGCTAGTGCCTTTTAATACCATTTTAGTGTTCTAAACGAACAGAAGCAGGCCACCTTTACAAGGAGTCAGTTAGACTACTGCTCAACACTCAGAAATACTCTTAAATAACCACAGTTGTCTCAACATGGATGTCATAGACATGAATGATATTCTTCCTAATAATTCAGCCCATTGGGTGTTTTGCTATCAAGTGTGAGAATATATCTCGTTTCGAGCTCGGGTAATATTCTTACGCGATCACCGCCCCTCCTACTCATCGGGACTGCATCCATTACCAAATATTTAACTTGTGTAGGATCTTTTTGATGCATGATCTCACAGTGTCGAGCTACGGGGTATGACCGGTCCCCATTGGTGATTGCCCTCATGTGCGTCAGCATTCTTTTATGAACCTGCCGTGTTGTGCTCCCCACATATTGTAAGCCACACATGCAGGTTAGCACATAGAACGTAAATTCAGTCTTGCAGTTATAGGCCCCCCTCAGCTATACCTCCCTACCGCCGAAGGGAGTAGAGTAAACAGTGGTATTCTGACCTATACTGCATGCTCTGCACCGGCTACATTTCTTAAAGTCAGGTGAAGGTCTTAACCACCCCAGACCTCGTTCCATTTCCCGGCTTGTTTTAACTATTGCATCTCTTAATGATGGTGCTCTACGGTATGTTAGAGGGGGGTGTCCAGGAAGTTTTTTCCCAATCACCGGATCTGTTTTAATTATATGCCAGTTTTTATTGACCCAGAATTCTTTATTTTGGGTATTGTATGTGGTAAGAATTCGCATCTGGGGTTCAATCTTTTCCTCCCTAGAATCCTTCTTGGAGAATAGGATCACCTCACGTTTTCTCCTATTTGCTGCCTGATGTTCTTCCTCAACCACTGTTCCACTGTAACCCCTCTCAAAAAATCTCTGGGTCATCTAATTCTGACACTTGATTAGTTCAGTTGGTGTGCTGCAATTTCGGTTTGCTCGCAGCATTTCACCATATGGAATGCTGTGTTTCGTATGGGCCGGGTGAAAGCGAGATGCATTTAGGGTTGTATTCCCTGCTGTCTCCATTTCTGTGAAGTTTCCTCTCTAGATTTCCTGACTCAACATACACCTCTACATCTAAAAATGTTACACTGTTTTTACTGATCATATGTGTATATTTAAAATTCAAGCCATTATTGTTTAGACGATGGACAAACTGTTTTGCGGAGTTGGTAGTACCCCTCCATATCACAAATAAAGCCTCTTTAAATCTTGTCCACATTACTATGTATTTTTCCCTAGCTTGTGCGTGTTCTCTGCGGAGCACCTGTTCCTCCCACCAGCCTGTACGCAAGTATGATTAACTGGGGGCGAAACAAGTGCCCATCACAGTCCCTCGCTTTTTCTGATATAGGTCACCCTCAAACAGAAAGAAGTTATCTCCAGGCACCAGGTAAGTACATACTTATCGGCCACAGGACAACATTGCCCCCTTTATCAGAGTTATGTGTTACCACATGCTTGTTTTTCCTTCATTTCGCCACCAAATCATGATATTGCCATTCACTGGCTGTACGTCTTCTACTTCCTTCATTGACCCCCCTATTGAACCTTTGCAGACCCTAAGTGATTAATTCATGAAACGTATTTATGTTATCTTTTGCAGTGGTTGGTGTCACTCTTGATCGTAGCCTCAATGGTGTGGATGCTGCTTCTCCAATTTCTATATTCTGTTCTCGGATGATGTCCATAATTGTCAATTCAGCATCAGGATCTTCATTCTCTATTTCTAATTATCTCAGAGTTCTTAGAACTGAGAGATCCGCAATAGTTGTGCCACCCATTGTTGTTCTCGGTTGGCTCGTTCCCCCTGGCACTTTCATTCACTTGTTTAGTCAGTGTCTGCACCTTTAAAAGTTTGAGTTTCCTTATATTCTTGAAGGTGTTGATTCTTGCCTGAGGATAATTGAGTGTATTCTTTGGACATAATGAAAGTCCCAACAATAAGATCTGTTTTTCTGCTTTGGACAGTGTTAGATCAGTAAGATTTATAATCGATTTCCCAATTTCAGATTCACTATTGGTTACTTGTGTTTCATACTTTCTTGGTGTTTCTGTTTTGTCTTCCTATCTTTTTGTTGTTGCTGTCCCCATCGGCACCTCCTCCTGTTGGCTTTTGAGACTTTGGATTTTGAGGTCTGAGGGTTGCACGACAGTCCAACCGTATAAAATCCAGTTCGTCCGACATTGTTATTTTTCTCATTGAAGTTGAACTGCTCTAAAACACTCATAAAAAACAAAGGTTACAGGGACGTTATAGTTAGGATCAGATTTCACTCATACAAAACTAGATAAATTCAGCAATTAAAGTTACTTGAGCTAACTATAACTTATGCCCCAACAATACACTGCTTATGACCTCACATATTATATCACGCATGACATGGTCAGTAACATCACTCATGATATCTCAAATGATAGAGCTGATTACATTATCCAGTGATTGTGTTTCTAAATGTTTTTGTGTTAAATGTATATACTAAGGTACCTTAAAAGTTAAATTAGTATACTTTGCGTACTACTAATGATGAGGGATTTATTTTTTATTTTAACAACATTTATGTGATTGTCTGTGTGACTGTGTCTATCCATGTGTGACTGGCTGTCTGAGTGAATGTACATGTGTGTGAGTGGCTGTATGGGTGTGTCCATGGGTGCCTGAGTAGCTGTGTGGGTGTCTTAGTGGCTGTGAGTGGCTGTATTAGTGAGTGAATGGGTGTGTCAGTAGCTGTATTGGTGGGTGAGTGAGTGGCTGTGTGAGAGACTGTATGGGTGGGTATGTCAGTGACTGCATGTGTGAGTGAGTGGGTATCTAAATGTCTGTATGAGTAAGTGACTGGGTGGATATGTGGCTGTATGGGTAAGTGAGTGGCTGTTTGAGTGTTTGGTCTAGTGAGTTGGTGTTGAGTGACTGTATGGAAGAGTGAGTGTCGGCGGGATTGGTTGTATAGGTGAGTGAGTGGCTGTGTGAGTGGTTGTATGGATGTGTGACTTGGTATGTAAGTGGTTCTTTGGGTGTGTGAATGTGTGTGTGAGTGGTTCTGTTGAGAAGCTGTATGGGTGAGTGAGCAGGTATGTGAGTGGCTGTATATGTTCATAACTGGTTTTGTCAGTAGCTCTATGGCCGAGTGTGTGGCTGTGTGAGTGGCTGTATGGGTGAGTGTCTGGTTGTATGATCGGGCTCTATGAGTAAGTGAGTGTGATGACATGAGATAAAAACTAATATTTAAAAAACAACAAAAACACTGAAATGTACAAGTTATATTATACAGAGCTAACTATAACTTGCACCTTAGCAATGCACTGATATGACGTCAAATATTACAATAGTAATGACATGTTCAATTACATCAATTATGACATCAATCATTGTGACAGTGTGACAGTGGCCTATAGGCTTTCTAGACATGAAGTAATATGCTCAACCTGATAAACCTGTTTCCATATTAATTCCTCCAAAATGAGTGTAAGCATTTACACCAAGTTACAAAAAAGTAAAGTTCTACCTTTCTGCAAAATTTATTGTAATTCCTATGGAAATTAACATGAAAGATCAGTGTTTTTCGACCACGTTTTTTTAGTGGCCTGCCTGACGAATCAGCACAGAGCTTTCTATGAAGGAGTCAAGGTAGATGAACTTTAAAAAAAGTTTTGTACAGGTTCATCAAAGGGCAGCAAAGTTATTAGCAACATAAAAAGGCTCCTCTTTTGGGCACTCTGAGCTAACTATGATTCGGATCAATATCCTGTGATTTTGGGCAAATCACTTTGGGTTGGGTTTACATGTACTAATGTGCTAATTCCATTTGAGGAGTCAGTAAACTTTAACTTTTGTGAATATATCACAATGAAATATTTGAAAGGGGTGTGTGTAGGGTGTCCCTACCAAATACCAGATCAATATGTTATGTACAATGTTATACAACAGAAATCCGGTCTCAAAACTGTGAAAAATTACCAACTTTAAAGTTGTTGTGGTAACTCATTCACAAAAGGGATGGGGTCCTCAGGTGACTCATTCCCCTTTCTGACTGTTAAAAAAAGTTTGTAGTAGAGTAGGCAGTGGTCCAAGGTTCTACCGCTAACTCTGAAGCAAACCTTTTAAAAATGTTTTAAAAAATGTAACTTAGCTCCATTGCCAATAAGGAAAAATGGCTGCAGTAAAAAGTAATACTTTATTTAAATGCAATTACAAACATGGGGTTGAGATGGTCGCCAGTCGGAGTGAGTTGCAATTTTCTGCCTACCTCGTTAATATTAATGAGGTAGGTCAGATTATGACCCACAACTGAATTAGATTTTTACTAACTAACTTGCAAATACATACTTCATTTTGTAAAATTCATTACCAGTCACAAAATTACTGGACACAAATTGTGACCGGATTTTTGTGTTAATTAATTAGTACACTTGACCCTTAATCTCTCTGTGCATAAAAGCAAAAAAATAAAATGAGTAATTCAATTGGGTTGTGTTGTAAAGTGCTCTAATTCCCTTAGGCCAGGTTCACTCTAAAAAGAAAAGCTGAAATGGGAATGGAATGTAATAACATTTGTAAAGTGCATCAATTATGGAGGGAAAATTAGATACGTTAGGGCCTGTAAACTTCGCATCAAGCCTTCTGACACCAGTTACGAACAGCCGGGTCCCACTGTCATTTGTACAAACAGGTTTTCTCATCTGGCGGACCCGTCCGAGGGGGAAGGGGAAGCAAGGCCCCCTTCACCCCAGCCCTATTTGATCCCTAACGTTGAGATAGGCCCGAGTCCTAATATAAAATCCCAAGAAATGCACATACTTATCAATATTCTTAGATTAGAAATAGGGACTATAAGAACAATGATTGAGGGCCTTACGTACATGGTTAATCTTTTACTGCAAAATGATTCCTTCATTTCAGGGAGTTTTATTCCTAAAATAGGATGCCCCCCCCCCCCCCAATCTAGCCAGGGTAGGCAATCCACCAGGCAAATACCTATACATCTAGTAGGATGTTCCCTATTGGAGACTAATGATAAAGCGAGCCCCAATTGTATTTAGTATCTCATAGCACTTCCCCTACTTGTAGGCTTTCCTCCTCTAGTACTCAGACCCCATGTATCACTTCTCACAGAGTGCCTAGGAATACACTGACAACACCTTGCTCACTTGAGGGATTGTGGGACACTAGAGGTATATCACCAAATTCGTCCAATGGGCAAATGATATCTTCCCATACTTTATCAAGGCTGGCTGTGGTATCTTGGAACATTGCAGGGCTGAGGTCAAAGGTCACATCTCCAGATTGGCATACCTTAATTGAGCAATATGACATTTGTCTTTTTCAGGAAACCTGGTTGGTGAACCCCCTTCATTGTTTGGGATATTTAAATTACCATATCCCAACAATTAGTGGGGTAAAATGAAAGCCATCAGGGGGTTTGATAACCTGGGTTCGCCAGGTGATTGGCTTTAGTATCAGGGCTCTCCAGACTCAGTGTAAGCACATCCTTGCAATCAGGCTGAAGTTGGGTTCACAAAGTATTGTTGATATTTATAATATCTATGTGAGAGGAACAAAGGGGAAGAAGTCAGAAGTCTTAGCGGCTTTCGACGATTTATTAGATCTGCATTCCCGGGATTCAAAAGTCCTAATTGAGGGAGACTTTAATGCGTCCTTTGAGCCCCTGGGAAATGAGGAGTATGATCTTACAGGTGAGGAAGACGCCCAGTGGGGTATTCCCAAACTAGAATTAGCACCCATAAAAAAATGGTCGGATGTGGCAATTCAAATCAATTCCATTTGTCTAGAGAAAGGTTTACGGTCGGTAAATGGAAGAAGTCTATCAACATGGGGCAAACACATTTAATAACGGTCATAGTGCTAGCTGCATTGATTATTTATTAATTAATTTGCAGCTATGGCACGCCTTTGGGGATATGATTGTGAGGGACTGGCTAGAGAGTGATCATAATCCCCTATGTACCACGTTTGATCTTTTGCCACAGAAGGTATTTACACACCCAGGCAGCAAACTGTTAACTCTTGATGTGATCCCCACAAACAACACGATACGATTAAAATGGGTGAAGATATTAGACAAGCCTGACCTTTTAGACACTATCACTATGGATACTGAATGTGCCATAGTTGAGCTAGAGGCTTGTACAGCCATTTCTCTGGTTTCAGAGCATATAACTACCATCCATAATAAATTATTTGCCCATCTTCGTACTCACTTCGTTAGGCATTGTAAGGACAAAACGATTCAACAAAAGAAAGCGTGCCACTAGTTTAAAGAGGAATGTAGAGTGGCGTGCAGGTCTCTATGGGCCGCTATCAAAGCAGAAGACCCTGGTATAGTTAGGCCAGCCAGGCAAATATACAGGAGTGCACAGGAAAAGGCCAAGAAAGCATGGGACAGAAACAGATGGCAGGTACTCAGACGGGCATGTACCAGCAAGAGTTCCAAACAGTTTTAGAACATAGTATAATGGGGTAGAGATGGCCAGCCAATATCGCCACAAAATCATGTCACCCAGGACAATGGGTCAACCTCTTCAAACCCCAATATGCCCGTAGCCTATCCAAGGTGAGTTGGCTGAGCCTTCATATTCGTTCTACCAAGACATGGTCTTTGATGGGGCAGATGTCAACATCGCTGTAGGAGTGGTAGCGGGTGGGAGAGCTCCAGGATTAGACGGCATCCTAGCCGATATATTTCTTTATGATAAAACCAAATGGTGTCGGTATATAGTCCTGCTGGCTAATGCAATTGCCCAGGGTGCACCGGTCCCTGACTCCTGGAAAGGGGTAGAGATTATCCCTGTTTAAAGAAATAGAGGAGAAATCTCACCCTGGCAACTACAGGCCTATTAGCCTAATAGATTCTCTGCAAAAGATAATGGGGTGGCCAGTCCTAAATAAGGTTGAAGACTGGATAGATGAGCGATGTATTGTATCCCCCATTACAGGCTGGCTTCCGGGCGCACACCAGCACTATTGACTAGGTTTTTCGATTCATCTTACTATACTGGAAGACGATGGTCCTGGCCAAGGACAGCTTGTATGCTGCCTTTGTGGACCTTAAATCAGCATTTAACCTCGTGCCCCAAAGCAAATTATGGGCAGTACTGCAGGAGATGGTGATGTTTCCTGATTTGCTAACTCTTATTGCTAGACTTCATGAGGACAATTATGCCCAAATTTGTTGGGGTTCACAGGGTAATGTTACAAATCCCTTTCCTATTGAGTAAGGTGTACTCCAAGGGTGCGTGATGGCATCCACTCTATTTTCCCTATTTGTTAACGGGATTGCCACATTTTTAGAGCTTACTCCCACTGACGCCCCAGTCCTAGCAAGCATAAAAATTCCTATCCTAATGTTCGCTGATGATACCGTGATTATCTCAAGAACGCCGAGCGGTCTCCAGTGAGCTCTGCTACTTTTTGAGGAGTTCTGTTTGCACGGGGCTTGGAAATTTATGTGTTAAAAACTACATTTATGTCTTTTAATCCCCATAGAGCATCCAAAGGAGGAATATTGTTAAATAACAGTCCCTTAGAACAAGTTAATGCCTTTACATATTTAGGGGTCATTATGCAGAAGGACTTGAGGTGGAATCAACAGCTTGACATGGCCGCACTAAAGCAGCAACAACTATCTGGAGTCCTACAAACAGAGTTCAGCACCTCTCTTTAAAAACCAGTAAGCCCGGTGCTTCAAATATACCATATGAAAGTGGTCAGTTCTGCCCTATACAGCGCAGAACTTTGGGGGTATGAGAATTTGTCCAAACTAACTGTAGAGGAAAACAGGTTCCTACGTAAGATCACCAGCCTCCTGCAAAGCACCCAGGTGCGTCCACTGCCTTACGACTTAGGTAGGAAAGCACTGGCTGATACAGCGAGATTACGCCCTCTCTTGGCGTAGAATTTGGTGTGCACCAGAATTGGCAACATACGCTGCAGGCCTTAAGGACCTAATTAGAACAGATCGCTTTAACAAAAGGAATTGGTTGCGGGAGGTTAGAGCCTCTCTAATAAGCATAGGCATACCAACATTGTGGGAAAATCCAACATGTACCCGTTCCCCTCTAAGGAGACCCTAAAAGCAAAATACTGGGATTGGCTTACCCAAAACACTTACAGAAACAGTGATTCATCCTCACTTACAGGTTGCTTCCTAGAAGTTAAACCAACACCAAGTCTGGAGCAGTATTGGGGCATAATAACTAAGCCACATGACCGGAAGGTATACTTGCAATTTAGGGTGGACTCACTACCAATAAGATCTTACGCAGCAAGATGGGTTAACCCGGGTGACAAATCTTGTCCCGCTTGTCAGGTCCATCTGGAGTCATTGACCCACATGTTGTTTGTTTGTCCTGCATACCCTGCCCCCAGTCGAGCATGCCTGATGCCTATTTGTAGATCATTGGGCACTAGACTATTGCAAACAGACACATCAACCCCCATTGTTGTTGCATTAGAAAAGTTCTAGGGATGGACTTGGGCTATTAGGTCTCAGTCACTCCCGGTTAACTGAAGGCTTGTCTCCGCCTCGGCCTTTTTGCACATGGACATGGCGAGTAGACTCCCATATATTTAGGCTCTGTAGCTCTGTCATGGTATCATTGTATATGTGTTTACTATCCGTGAATCAAATTTTGTGTCCCTGTATTATTCAACCCCATGAATTGTAAATGGATTCCAAGTTTTTGTACTTCCAGTCGTTTTAAACTGTATTATTGTATTTTATTATCCAGAGGATAGATTTTAACCACTCCAAATATGGTTTTATTTGTGTATTCATACTGTGATCTATGAAATATTTATTTTATGTATTGTGCTTTTATGACATATTTGTCGAATAAAGCTTTTTGGATTAGATTGGATTGGTGAAGTGCACTAAACTTGAAGTCATCAATGCGCTTAGGCCATTAGGGAGCATCCGCGGAGACCAAGGAGCTGCATTCAAGGAAGGGAGAAAAGCCAGATTTTACGGAACACCAAGAAAGAGACCAAGTTTGCAGTATGTACAGGCAAAGTGTTCCATAATTTAGCCACCGCTACAGAGAAGGATCTGCTGCCCCACCCGGCTTTGTGGAATCTACGCATGGTCACCTTCCTGATAAAAGGACAATCTAAGCAGTCTTTTTGCGGTGTACCTGTGAAATGCTGCTCTGAACGGCACAGACCCTTGATGGTGAAGAGCCAGAAAGACCATGTAACAAGCTTTATATATCACCCACTTTCTGACTGGCAGCCAGTGAAGGGAGCAAATGCCTTCCATCACCGATAGATGTTTAGACACATTCAGGACCAGGTGGGCTGCCACATTCTGAATTACCTGTAGTCTGTTCAGCGAAGACTTACTGATGTTCAAATGTAAAGTGTTACAATACTCTAAACGAGATGTGATTAAAGTGATAACCACTGCCACTCAGAGTTCAGATGGAATAACAGCAAATATCTTTTTCAAGGTTATGATAATAAAAAAGCAGGCAATCACAGTACTGCTGACCTGGGCATAAAAAGTAAGAGTGTTACAAATATTAACCCCCTAGTTTTTGGCAGATCCAACCAGCGATAGTAGAGGACCACAAATTTCTGGCCACCAAAGTTCAGACCACATCGAATGCTGCGCCCCAAAAACAAGGATCTTCTTTTTATCAACATTTAATTTTAAACACTTGTCTTTCATCC
This sequence comes from Lissotriton vulgaris, assembly GCF_964263255.1. Classification (NCBI taxonomy): domain Eukaryota; kingdom Metazoa; phylum Chordata; class Amphibia; order Caudata; family Salamandridae; genus Lissotriton; species Lissotriton vulgaris. The sequence continues at coordinate 202,338,242 of NC_141698.1, read as the reverse complement.
AGGTACTGATGCAATTCATACATTATTTTAACTTGTCTGCTACCCACAGCAGAACGTCTGATATGGAGACAGCAACTTGAGTGTTGTCTGCAAAAGATAATACCTGAAAGCCGAACGAGCAGACCAGCTCCACTAGTGTGGAGCTATAAAGATTGGATAGGGTAGGCCTGAGGGAGGACTGCTGCAGAATCCCACAGGGGAGCTTGAAAGCCTCTGCTCTAATTTACCACAATGACTGTTTAGATCCAATCTGTTGAAAAGGACCAAAGCAGGTCCAGAGCATCGGCCCTCACCCTTAAAAGATATGATCATTGGACCAGGTGGGATGGTGATATTGTGTCAAATGCAACTGTCCGATCCAACATTACCAGGATAGTGCCCCCCGCTCTACTTGGTATTGATGGAATCCGCAGCAGCAACCACCGTTGACTCTGTGCTGTGACCACTTTTGGACCCGTTCTGTGAGTGGTCTAAGAGGTCCTGGGAGGTAATAAACTGTGCTAATTTATGGTTAACATATTTTTCAAGCAATTTTGTTGGCGCTTGCAGTAAGGAGATGTGGCAAAGGTTTTCTGCGGTCCTCTGGGTCCCCATTTTATTTTTTAAATGGGAATGACTACAGCTTCCTTCCAAAGACATGGATATATTCCCAATGTTAATAACTGAATGAAGACTTTGACCAAAAACGACACAATCTGATCTGGAGCAATTTGCAAGACTTTTAGTGGGCAGGGGTCATCATCTGACCCTGATATCATATTCATGAGAAGATTTTTAACTTGCAAGGAGGAAATAGGAAGAAATGCTGACAGAGCTGCGGGGGGGTGCAGATCAGCAGGGTCTCCCACATCAAACAAGGGGAGAGCCCTATCCTCATTGACGTTCAAGTTTGATTAGATCGTTAGGATCTTGTCTCTAAAGTGGACTGCAAAGTTGTCACAGAAAATTGCGGCTGCCCGAGGCTACCGCAGGGGGCCACTCAGGAGGGTGGCCCTGTAGTGTCATTGGGCTTCTCTCCCTCCCTCACGCCCCTGCCCCCAACGGGGGCAGGATCTGGGGTCAAGGTCCTTTGGCCACCAGGAGTTATGCATATGGCCCTTCTGAATGTCTTATTGATGAATGCGCTATTGATGGCAATTGGCAAAATGGTTGTCGGTGCTGGCCGGAACTCGCGAAGTATGGTTTTTACTTCCTCACCTTTACTGGTGCATTATCGGCCACAAAGCCAAGTATACTTCACGGGGCTCACACTTAAGGGGGCCAAGATCACACAAAGCACAGAATGAGAGTGCGGTGTCAGTCATATATGGCAAATAGAAACAAAATGCCATAGGTAGCGAATATGGCATCACAGATTCGATCAGTGATAATAGCATGGTTCATCTTTTGTCCCAATATAGACAAAAGTCAGGGACAGGCCCTGTTTTGCAAATAATAGTTATTTTGTCTCCGCATGTGCCTCTTTCGCAGTACAACAAGGTCAATTTTGTCTCCAACGCAGGGATTGTGCGCGGCTATTCCTTTTCCAAAGGGCTCCCTTTTTCTGGTTTCGGCACCTGGCTGCGTGCTGGTGACCTGTCTGGCTGTTGCAGAAGTTGATTAGTGAAATGGTCCAATTACGGTTGAGCTTGCCACTCATAGAAGGGAGACACTTAATGCGAGGTTCAACACGTTTTGATGACAGTCCTAGCAGTCCAAAATGGAAGCATTTTCAATATGCCACGCAGCGAAGCCAGAATTGTGGCTTCAGTCATCTTATGCAACTATCTTGCATTAGTACATATCCAGCGGCAACGTCAGAAGCCACAAAATAAGTCTGCCTTTGCCACCGGTTACCAGCCCAATGGTGCGAAAGTAACATTTTACACTTACTCTGGAAATTTCAACGCAAAGAGAGGCACTGCGAAATGCTGAGACTGCATTGTGCAATTGGCTACAAAAGCCTTCATGGGGAACCCCTGCGGGCACCGTATACAATGAGGTACCATGTTCACTAGGTGGGTATTCCGCTGCAGCCAAGGGCAGGTATCAGGTCGCTTCAGTTAAGACATATTCACCCTCGCTTTAGCCAGGGCAGCAGGCGGGTGGAGGTAGTTTTCATCTAACAAGTGTATTGTGGCACAGAAACGTTTGGTAAACACTGTGTTAGAGCCAAATGGCGACAGGGGACCATGGACCTTGGCATTCCATTCATTCAGGAAAAGGGCATGTAATAGTACAGGATGACCACTCTGGTTCCCACAGACTTTCCTGCCCCTGGGTTATCCTGCTAGGATCTATAACCTGAGATTACAAGGGGTATCACCAACTGTTCAGTGACATCGTACCCCAGGGGCACACGTGCTTCACAATCATAGAGCTGCAACCAGCAGGGTGCCAAGTGGCAAAACCACTAAACTGGTTTAATATGCGTCTCTGGCCTTACAGCTGTGTGAAGCCAGTATGATTTAGAAGATGCCCAGGTGAAAATGTGGGTGCTTCTTAATGTTCTCATGACCAACACGGTCTATGGTATCTCCCAGCTGATCCACTGAAGTGTCCAGTAGCTGATATGAGACTGAGACTGAGAATCTGGGATTCCGCACTTTTACGAGTTTAAGCGTCCAGGGTCAGAGATGGTTAGCGTGTATTGGCATCTGTGATCCAACGGCAGTTAAGCGAGGTGCACTGCAGAAGTTGTCACTGCATGAAAGGGTGAGGTGTGGCCAATAATGGGCATAGTACATACAGGGTCTAACTTGATTTCACAACATTAAGGTGTTCACCAGGGTAGCACCCAAAGGGGTCTGTGCAATTTTCTGGTCAAACTGGGGCAAGTAAGTGCACCATAGTACCAAGGGAAGGTGACCTAAGCTGCGGTTAGCTCATAAGCCCCACGCAGCACCTAGATTAGCCATGCTTGGTGGGGACGTGGTCAGCCAACATAGTGTGCTGCCGTCCCAACAAATGGGGTAATAGGATGTCAAGCACAATGTGCTACTATTGCAGACAGCGCGCGTTGTTCAAATCAGACAGATTCTCCAAGCGGTGATTCCTAGGGGGTTTCACCGCAGTGGGAGCCGAGCAGGCGAAATTCCATAAGGAACAAGGGTTGCAGGGTAAGTGCTGGAGGGCAGCCTTGCTCATTGCACATACTGCTAGTTTTGAACATCCTGTGCGTCAGGATTTCATAAGCTCCGGGACTGTTCAAATGTTAAGGACAACCCTTCCCGCCCTAATAGCAATGGTAGGCAGGCGGAATATAGGAGTGGTCAACCAGCTGTGGGCTGCAGTACCATGGGTGTTCGACACAGGTGTTCAGGCACACTCAGTGCTAGAAGGACAGCAGCTGGGTAAGAGCAGCAAATAGATGAGGCAGTGCGAGCTAGGGTGTCTGAAACCATCCCGCTCAGAGGGGCGCTGGGCTGAGTCATCTGACGCAAGTGACTTTCCCGAAGAGGATGATTAGTTCTCGGCACAACTTCACAGGCTTAAAGGACCTTTTGTTGCATCAGACACTAGCTGAACCAGGCTAACATCAAGGGCTATTGCCGTATAGAATGGGTCTTCAAAACCAGTAGGGATTATTCACTGCCATCTAGAATTGCAGGAGGCTCTAGACAGGAGAGGTGTGGGTATGATAATAGCTGCTTTGGTGGGGGGCTCTGGCGGAGAAGGTGGCTGCCTCCAGAGCTGTGGCTGAGTTACAGGGAGATCTGGAAACAAATGGGTACAGAAGGGTACCATTGCGCGGCACATAGGGGTGCCAGAGCCTAACCCCAGGAGCCTCATGCGAGGTTCCGGTAATCTGTGTCGGCGCCCCGTTAGTCCTTCAGGCGGTTGTGGGCCTGAGCAACCGGGGGCTTGCCTAGCTACGCTCTGCTCTGAAAGGGGTGTGAGTATAAGGGACCAATGGTCAGGTGATCCGGAAGGTATACTTGCAATTTAGGGTGGGCTCACTACCAATAAGATCTTACGCAGCAAGATGGGTTAACCCGGGTGACAAATCTTGTCCCGCTTGTCAGGTCCATCTGGAGTCATTGACCCACATGTTGTTTGTTTGTCCTGCATACGCTGCCCCCAGTCGAGCATGGCTGATGCCTATTTGTAGATCATTGGGCACTAGACTATTGCAAACGGACACATCAACCCCCATTGTTGTTGCACTAGAAAAGTTCTAGGGATGGACTTGGGCTATTAGGTCTCAGTCACTCCCGGTTAACTGAAGGCTTGTCTCCGCCTCGGCCTTTTTGCACATGGACATAGCGAGTAGACTCCCATACATTTAGGCTCTGTAGCTCTGTCATGGTATCATTGTATATGTGTTTACTATCCGTGAATCAAATTTTGTGTCCCTGTATTATTCAACCCCATGAATTGTAAATGGATTCCAAGTTTTTGTATTTCCAGTCGTTTTAAACTGTATTATTGTATTTTATTATCCAGAGGATAGATTTTAACCACTCCAAATATGGTTTTATTTATGTATTCATACTGTGATCTATGAAATATTTATTTTATGTATTGTGCTTTTATGACATATTTGTCGAATAAAGCTTTTTGGATTAGATTGGATTGGTGAAGTGCACTAAACTTGAAGTCATCAATGCGCTTAGGCCATTAGGGAGCATCCGCGGAGACCAAGGAGCTGCATTCAAGGAAGGGAGAAAAGCCAGATTTTACGGAACACCAAGAAAGAGACCAAGTTTGCAGTATGTACAGGCAAAGTGTTCCATAATTTAGCCACCGCTACAGAGAAGGATCAGCTGCCCCACCCGGCTTTGTGGAATCTACGCATGGTCACCTTCCTGATAAAAGGACAATCTAAGCAGTCTTTTTGCGGTGTACCTGTGAAATGCTGTTCTGAACGGCACAGACCCTTGATGGTGAAGAGCCAGAAAGACCATGTAACAAGCTTTATATATCACCCACTTTCTGACTGGCAGCCAGTGAAGGGAGCAAATGCCTTCCATCACCGATAGATGTTTAGACACATTCAGGACCAGGTGGGCTGCCACATTCTGAATTACCTGTAGTCTGTTCAGCGAAGACTTACTGATGTTCAAATGTAAAGTGTTACAATACTCTAAACGAGATGTGATTAAAGTGATAACCACTGACACTCAGAGTTCAGATGGAATGACAGCAAATATATTTTTCAAGGTTATGATAATAAAAAAGCAGGCAATCACAGTACTGCTGACCTGGGCATAAAAAGTAAGAGTGTTACAAATATTAACCCCCTAATTTTTGGCAGATCCAACCAGCGATGGTAGAGGACCACAAATTTCTGGCCACCAAAGTTCAGACCACATCGAATGCTGCGCCCCAAAAACAAGGACCTTCTTTTTATCAACATTTAATTTTAAACACTTGTCTTTCATCCAGGTACTGATGCAATTCATACATTATTTTAACTTGTCTGCTACCCACAGCAGAACGTCTGATATGGAGACAGCAACTTGAGTGTTGTCTGCAAAAGATAATACCTGAAAGCCGAACGAGCAGACCAGCTCCACTAGTGTGGAGCTATAAAGATTGGATAGGGTAGGCCTGAGGAGGTACTGCTGCAGAATACCGCAGGGGAGCTTGAAAGCCTCTGCTCTAATTTACCACAATGACTGTTTAGATCCAATCTGTTGAAAAGGACCAAAGCAGGTCCAGAGCATCGGCCCCCACCCTTAAAAGATATGATCATTGGACCAGGTGGGACGGTGATATTGTGTCAAATGCAACTGTCCGATCCAACATTACCAGGATAGTGCCCCCCGCTCTACTTGGTATTGATGGAATCCGCAGCAGCAACCACCGTTGACTCTGTGCTGTGACCACTTTTGGACCCGTTCTGTGAGGGGTCTAAGAGGTCCTGGGAGGTAATAAACTGTGCTAATTTATGGTTAACATATTTTTCAAGCAATTTTGTTGGCGCTTGCAGTGAGGAGATGTGGCAAAGGTTTTCTGCAGTCCTCTGGGTCCCCATTTTATTTTTTAAATGGGAATGACTACAGCTTCCTTCCAAAGACATGGATATATTCCCAATGTTAATAACTGAATGAAGACTTTGACCAAAAATGACACAATCTGATCTGGAGCAATTTGCAAGACTTTTAGTGGGCAGGGGTCATCATCTGACCCTGATATCATATTCATGAGAAGATTTTTAACTTGCAAGGAGGAAATAGGAAGAAATGCTAACAGAGCTGCGGGGGGGGTGCAGATCCGCAGGGTCTCCCACATCAAACAAGGGGAGAGCCCTATCCTCATTGACGTTCAAGTTTGATTAGATCGTTAGGTTCTCCAGTATTAGGGGTGTCTTTCATAGATTCACATGCTTGAATATTCCCCGTCGTCGAAGTGGGAGTCCCACGGTACATAAAATAGTAGTAATATATGCATGTATATATGAGAAATATTATAAATAAAATATACATACATATAATGCAATAAAAATGTAAACTTAAAAAAAATACCATAGAACAGAATAGGCCCATTGAAAAGCCCAAGGGAGAATTCACTTTAGTAACTTATAGGAGTCATTATGTGTTGGTCCATATTCCAGCCAATCAGGCTGTAGCCTCCTCTAGAACCTTCTCCTCAGAAGCCCAAGTCCTCAGATTTTCTACCGCACGTCGTGTGAAGGGAGTCTCCCTGAGCTCTGCTCAGTTTTCTTCAAGTTTCTTCATATCTCTTCATATTTTTCTTCAAAAATGTCTTCTTCAAGGAAAACTCTGTTCAAGGCTTGTCCATCCTGTGGGAAACTTCGCCTTTTTCATGAGGATCCACACAGTAAGTGTATTTACTGTTTATATCCGGACCATGTTGTCTCCACCTGCAAACTCTGTCGCAAATTTCCTCCTAAGACCTTGAGGGACAGAGAGGCTCGTCTCCTTCTGTGGCTACAGAAGTTGAAGTCATCTGACAACATCGTGTCCGATGCTGAGAGTTTGTCATCTGGTTTATCTAAAACCTCTCAGAAGCGTGGGTCTGAGACTGAAATCCCCTCTCCTTTTCTTAAGAAGAGTAAAAAGCTGGGATCTTCCAAGGATGTCTCCTCACAAGACTTGCTTCAGGGCGCGCCTACGGGACCTGGTTCTCTGGCGTCTCGTCCCAAGACCATGCCCTCCGTTTCTAAAATGGGCATTGGCTCGTCGACGGGCTCGTCGACGCGTCCGTCGACGTCTTCGGCGTCTACGAAGTCTGTTTTGGCTTTTTCCACGTCGACGACTACTTCTTCCATGTCGACTAGTTCTGCCACGACGATGACCACCTCGTCGACGAGCAGCCAGGAGGTGAGACCCATCTCATCAATTATTATGATCTCGTCAATCAAACCGTCGACGAAGAAACCACCGTCGACGCATCCATCGTCGACGGCTATCCCGTCGACGAAGACCAAGACTTCATCGTCGACGACCGGATCCTCGTCGACGACAGCCCCGTCGACGATACCATCGACGCAGATGATCCCTCCGTCGACGACTGCTCCGCCGACGACCCCCTCGTCGACGGCAAAGACAGCGATTCCGTCGACGGCCTCGTCGACGGCCCCGTCGACGGCCCCGTCGACGGCCAAAAAATCATCATCTACCAAAATTAAATTTCCTGCGCCGGATGCAGCGGCGCCAACGAAAAAACAACTAGAGGGTGTTAAAGCTATGCCACTCTCGTCGACGGGCTCGTCGACGACACAGCAACCCCTACAATCTGCTACCACCTTCAAAGTGGTTTCTACTGCGTCCCTCAAGTCTGTACCGCTAATACAGTTAAGTCCTATTAGGAGTGGGTCACAACCTCCGGAGAAATTATTTCAATCTGGAGCAGAGGAATCTGGAAATGATTCAGAGGTTGATCAACTTTACCAACCAGCAACCAGTCCATCGGAGTTACACATTAAGTGTCAGGACTATAGCGATGAGGATGAGTATGCGGATCATACCGTCGAAGATGGGAAAGTCCTTTTTCCATTGGATAGCACACAACAACCTAATTACGAACGCTTTACACAAATTCCTATGTCTATGGTGAAAAACCTACAACATATGCTGGATGACTACAATCGTAGATTTCCACCATCGTTACCGCCTTCCCCAGCACCCCAAGTGCAGCGGTCCCAGGCTCCAGCTCCACGCCCTCAGTCTCCAGTGCTTCAACCACAGTCTCCAACGCCTAGGCCTCGAGTTCAAGCGACTGTTGCACCTACGTCTCCTTTAGGTGCTGCTCCTGATACAGATAATGAGGGTCAAACTCCACAAAACACTGGAGATAATGACACTGATGATGAGGAAATGCAGGATTGGGACAATTATAGGGCACAGACGCCCTCTACTCCACCAACATCACCGAGAACTTCGCCACCAGTGGATATCGCAAGTTTCCACAGTCTTATGGTCCGTGTAGCAAAGAGGTTTCACCTAACGTTAGAAACGCAGCAAGCAGAATGTTTTCTGTATGACTTTAAAGATTTGCCTCAACGTCAAACTCATACCATTCCTATTATTGACCACATATGGGAAGAGGGTCTGAAGTTGATGGAACGTCCTAACTCCATTCCAGCCGTTCTACCTAGGCTGGACAAGAAATATAAAGCACCGCCTACTTCCCCGGCCTGCTTAGTTTCACAGCCTAAACCAGACTCAGTAATCACTCAGGCGGCACAAAAAAGGTCTCGAAATCCTGCCATTCCCTTAACTTCCCCTCCGGATCAGGATGGCCGCAAATTGGACTCCATTGGTAAAAAATTTACCACAATGGCAGCGACAACGGTAAGAGCTTCCAACGCCTTAGCCATTTTGGGTCGATACGACCGTCAAATGTGGTCCGAGATCGCTGGTCTACTTCCACAAATGCCTGACTCCATCCGGGAAGAAGCACAGTCCATCATTCTCGAGGGAGAAAAGATTTCGGCGGAAATTATCGACTGTGCCGTCGATATAGCCTCTACTGGATTCCGTCAATTGGCGGGTGCTGCAGTTTTGCGTCGCCAAGGCTGGCTGAAGTCAACAACCTTCCGGCCGGAAGTTCAATCCAGAGTGCTCGATTTGCCCTACGATGGCGAGTCTCTGTTTGGTAAGCACGTTGATGATGCCTTGGAACTCATCAAAAAAGACACGGACACAGCGAAGTCCTTAACGACTCTGCAATACAGGAAGAGGCCATTTCGTGGGGCTCGTGGTAGAGGAGGTGGAACCTCTACTTTTCGAGGCACGGGCCAATATAGAGGATACACTTACGACAACAGGCAAAGAGGATCCTATCAGTCCCAAAATCGTTCATCCACCTCCAGGCCTTACCAGCGGAAGTCCAACTACAGAGGTGGTGCGAACACCAGCAAAAAACAGTGAGAGGATTGTGCATCTTGGAGGTCGAATCTCGAAATTCTTCTCCAATTGGTCGAACATCACCAACGACCGATGGGTCTTGGATGTAGTTTCAAAAGGACACACCCTGGAATTTACGAAATTCCCCCCCGCTCGCCCGCCTTCGGGCCCACCTTCTCCCCACTTCAAGGAACTGTTGGCCCAGGTGCAGCTTCTGATCAGGAAAGGAGCCATAGAATTGGTACCGCAAGATCAACGCGGCAAGGGATTCTACTCCCGTTTCTTTCTAGTGAAGAAAAAATCAGGAGAGTGGCGCCCCATCTTGGATCTGAGGGCTCTAAACAAGTTCATCGCGTCCAAGACTTTTCAGATGCTAACCCTGCTTCAAATCTTGAATTTCTTCATTCCAGGAGAGTTCTTTTCGACAATAGACCTTCAAGATGCATATTTCCATGTGCCAATTCACACCAGGCACAGGAAATACCTTCGTTTTACAGTCGGCCAATTTCATTACCAATTCAAGGTCCTTCCATTCGGCCTTCGATCGGCACCGAGGGTGTTTACCAAAATCCTAGCCCCGGTGGCAGCTTACCTGCGTTTACAAAACATCCAGTTTTATCCATATCTGGACGATTGCCTCATAAAGGCCAGGACTTTCCAACTGACACAAGAACACACACAGGTCTGCATATCCCTGTTCGAAACTTTAGGTTTCTCCATCAATTGCCTGAAGTTACACTTTCACCCTTCTCAACAGCGAGATTTTCTAGGAGCCTCGCTCGATTCTCGGCTAGGGCAAGTGTTCGTTTCACAGGAACGTCAGAGCAGAATGTTGCAGAAGGTACAATTCCTGCAGTCAAGAAAGTACGTTTCTGTTCGAATGTACAAGTCATTCCTCGGCATGGCTTCCTCATGCATTCAACTGATTCCCAACTGCAGACTGCACATGAGAGTCCTTCAGGAAGAACTCGACAGCCAGTGGAAACAGGTATCAGGCTCATTCGAGGACAAGATCCATCTCACGTCTCGCATGCAAAGAGCTTTGGAGTGGTGGGCCCATCCTCCAAATATAGCAACAGGTCGTTCATTCAAGGACGAACAACCAACACTGACACTGACGACAGACGCCTCCCTAGAGGGTTGGGGTGCTCATCTCGACGGAATGTCAGTGAGGGGCAAGTGGACAGCGTCTCAGCGCACTTGGCACATAAATCGCTTAGAACTACTGGCGATTTTCTTGGCCTTGAAGTCCTTTCAAAGAGTAGTGCAGGGACAAACATTGTTGGTGAAGACAGACAATACCACCAGCATGCACTACATCAACAAACAGGGCGGCACAAGATCTCTCGTGCTATCACAGCTGGCACAAGAAATTTGGGACTGGGCTCTACAACGTCAAATACATCTCCAAGCTATTCATGTACCAGGTGTGGCCAATGTGCTGGCGGACGCGCTCAGCAGAGCCCTCTCGGACAACCACGAATGGGAACTACACCAACCAACGTTGGATTACATCTTCAGACAGTGGGGCCGACCGCAGTTGGATCTCTTTGCAACGATTCTCAACAGGAAATGTCTAACGTTTGCGAGCCGGCATCCACACAAAGAGTCGAGTGGAAATGCCTTTTCAATAAATTGGTCGAACACCTTCAGTTATGCATTCCCTCCTCTGCCGCTCATTCCACGTCTGTTACACAGAATGAGATTCCACCCATGTCGGATGATCCTGATCGCGCCCAAATGGCCGAGACGCCCTTGGTTCTCAGATCTCCTCCTATTCTCTCTGACACAGCCGATACGGTTGCATCCTCTGCCGCATCTTCTCACAATGCATCAAGGTCAAATATGCCATCCGGATCCAGCATACCTTCAACTTCATGCTTGGAACCTGAGTACTATGAGTTTGCACACATGAATATCGACAAGGATTGTAGGGCAGTGCTATCAAATGCTCGAGCACAATCTACTGTCAAAACTTACCAGCTGAAATGGAAGCGTTTCTGCGCTTGGTGTTCTACTAGATCACTAGACCCCATGTGTGCTCAGCCAGAACAAATTTTGCCATTCTTTTTGTCGTTAGCAAAATCAGGACTATCTCACTCTACCCTTAAGGTTTTTCTGGCTGCTATCTCTCGTTTCCGTCATGATGGCATAACATCTTTGTACTCTTCCAGGATCATAAGACAGTTCTTCAAAGGCCTTTTTAGGATGTTTCCTCCAATCCGTCGGCCTCCACCTTCATGGCGACTCAACCTAGTTCTGTCTCAGCTGCTTTTGCCTCCATTCGAGCCCATCCATTCTTCCAATCTGAAGTTCCTCACGTGGAAAGTGGCTCTGTTACTTGCTCTGACCTCTTCTAGACGCGTCAGCGACATCCAAGCCTTTACTATACAGCCACCGTTTTTGCAATTTTCCAACGAGGCTGTCACCTTGAGAACAAATCCCAGTTTTATTCCTAAGGTTCCCAGTGACTTTCATCTCAATGAACCTATTGTTCTTAAGACTTTCTTCCCTGCACCTCAATCTGCAGCGGAGCGCTCCTTACACACTCTGGATGTGAAGCGCTGTCTTAAATTTTACATCCAACGCACAGCTGCCTTCAGAAAGTCTGATCAATTGTTTGTTGCATATGGCCCAGTATGCAAAGGACAACCCGTTACTAAACAGACTATCACCAGATGGATATCGTCTGCCATATCCTATTGTCATCAGCGGGCTGGCAAGCCCCTTCCTGCTCCTGCTCGAGCTCATTCCACGAGAGCTGTGTCGACTTCTGCTGCCCTCTTTGCGGGGGTACCTCTAAGACAAATCTGCAGAGCTGCTACTTGGTCCAGCAGCCATACTTTCACGAAGCATTACTGCCTGCAATCAACAGATGCCGCGGATACGGCAGTGGGTCAAGCGGTGCTGCGGAATCTTTTCCATTAAAGGTGAGCCTCTGTTGCTACCCGCCTCCAGTCATAAAGGTATTGTCATGTTTTGGTTTTTATTGCTTATTAAGTGATAAGGTATGCCTAAACTTAATTTGTATCTTCCTTTATGACTAATGTATGTTTTTACTGCTTTCTATTCTTATTCAAGCATGTGAATCTATGAAAGACACCCCTAATACTGGAGAAGAACATAAGTTACTTACCTGTAAACTGTGGTTCTCCAGTATTGGTGTCTTTCATAGATTCACATGCGACCCTCCCATCCTCCCCTCAGAGGCTCTCTTCTCCTCAAGCATTTATACTTACTTGTGCTGCGAAAATCTGAGGACTTGGGCTTCTGAGGAGAAGGTTCTAGAGGAGGCTACAGCCTGATTGGCTGGAATATGGACCAACACATAATGACTCCTATAAGTTACTAAAGTGAATTCTCCCTTGGGCTTTTCAATGGGCCTATTCTGTTCTATGGTACTTTTTTTAAGTTTACATTTTTATTGCATTATATGTATGTATATTTTATTTATAATATTTCTCATATATACATGCATATATTACTGCTATTTTATGTACCGTGGGACTCCCACTTCGACGACGGGGAATATTCAAGCATGTGAATCTATGAAAGACACCAATACTGGAGAACCACAGTTTACAGGTAAGTAACTTATGTTCATCTTGTCTCTAAAGTGGACTGCAAAGTTGTCACAGAAAATTGCGGCTGCCCGAGGCTACCGCAGGGGGCCACTCAGGAGGGTGGCCCTGTAGTGTCATCGGGCTTCTCCCCCCTCCCTCACGCCCCTGCCCCCAACGGGGGCAGGATCTGGGGTCAAGGTCCTTTGGCCACCAGGAGTTATGCATATGGCCCTTCTGAATGTCTTATTGATGAATGCGCTATTGATGGCAATTGGCAAAATGGTTGTCGGTTCTGGCCGGAACTCGCGAAATATGGTTTCTACTTCCTCACCTTTACTGGTGCATTATCGGCCACAAAGCCAAGTATACTTCACGGGGCTCACACTTAAGGGGGCCAAGATCACACAAAGCACAGAATGAGAGTGCGGTGTCAGTCATATATGGCAAATAGAAAAAAAATGCCATAGGTAGCGAATATGGCATCAGAGATTCGATCAGTGATAATAGCATGGTTCATCTTTTGTCCCAATATAGACAAAAGTCAGGGACAGGCCCTGTTTTGCAAATAATAGTTATTTTGTCTTCGCATGTGCCTCTTTCGCAGTACAACAAGGTCAATTTTGTCTCCATCGCAGGGATTGTGCGCGGCTATTCCTTTTCCAAAGGGCTCCCTTTTTCTGGTTTCGGCACCTGGCTGCGTGCTGGTGACCTGTCTGGCTGTTGCAGGAGTTGATTAGTGAAATGGTCCCAATTACGGTTGAGCTTGCCACTCATAGAAGGGAGACACTTAATGCGAGGTTCAACACATTTTGGTGACAGTCCTAGCAGTCCAAAATGGAAGCATTTTCAATATGCTACGCAGCAAAGCCAGGATTGTGGCTTCAGTCATCTTATGCAACTATCTTGCATTAGTACATATCCAGCGGCAACGTCAGAAGCCACAAAATAAGTCTGCCTTTGCCACCGGTTACCAGCCCAATGGTGCGAAAGTAACATTTTACACTTACTCTGGAAATTTCAACGCAAAGAGAGGCACTGCGAAATGCTGAGACTGCATTGTGCAATTGGCTACAAAAGCCTTCATGGGGAACACCTGCGGGCACCGTATAGAATGAGGTACCATGTTCACTAGGTGGGTATTCCGCTGCAGCCAAGGGCAGGTATCAGGTCGCTTCAGTTAAGACATATTCACCCTCGCTTTAGCCAGGGCAGCAGGCGGGTGGAGGTAGTTTTCATCTAACAAGTGTATTGTGGCACAGAAACGTTTGGTAAACACTGTGTTAGAGCCAAATGGCGACAGGGGACCATGGACCTTGGCATTCCCTTCATTCAGGAAAAGGGCATAAGGGCATGTAATAGTACAGGATGTCCACTCTGGTTCCCACAGACTTTCCTGCCCCAGGGTTATCCTGCTAGGATCTATAACCTGAGATTACAAGGGGTATCACCGACTGTTCAGTGACATCGTACCCCAGGGGCACACGTGCTTCACAATCATAGAGCTGCAACCAGCAGGGTGCCAAGTGGCAAAACCACTAAACTGGTTTAATATGCGTCTCTGGCCTTACAGCTGTGTGAAGCCAGTATGATTTAGAAGATGCCCAGGTGAAAATTTGGGTGCTTCTTAATGTTCTCATGACCAACACGGTCTATGGTATCTCTTAGCTGATCCACTGAAGTGTCCAGTAGCTGATATGAGACTGAGACTGAGAATCTGGGATTCCGCACTTTTACGAGTTTAAGCGTCCAGGGTCAGAGATGGTTAGCGTGTATTGGCATCTGTGATCCAACGGCAGTTAAGCGAGGTGCACTGCAGAAGTTGTCACTGCATGAAAGGGTGAGGTGTGGCCAATAATGGGAATAGTACATACAGGGTCTAACTTGATTTCACAACATTAAGGTGTTCACCAGGGTAGCACCCAAAGGGGTCTGTGCAATTTTCTGGTCAAACTGGGGGAAGTAAGTGCACCATAGTACCAAGGGAAGGTGACCTAAGCTGCGGTTAGCTCATAAGCCCCACACAGCACCTAGATTAGCCATGCTTGGTGGGGACGTGGTCAGCCAACATAGTGTGCTGCCGTCCCAACAAATGGGGTAATAGGATGTCAAGCACAATGTGCTACTATTGCAGACAGCGCGCGTCGTTCTAATCAGACAGATTCTCCAAGCGGTGATTCCTAGGGGGTTTCACCGCAGGGGGAGCCGAGCAGGCGAAATTCCATAAGGAACAAGGGTTGCAGGGTAAGTGCTGGAGGGCAGCCTTGCTCATTGCACATACTGCTAGTTTTGAACATCCTGTGCGTCATGATTTCATAAGCTCCGGGACTGTTCAAATGTTAAGGACAACCCTTCCCGCCCTAATAGCAATGGTAGGCAGGCGGAATATAGGAGTGGTCAACCAGCTGTGGGCTGCAGTACCATGGGTGTTCGACACAGGTATTCAGGCACACTCAGTGCTAGAAGGACAGCAGCTGGGTAAGAGCAGCAAATAGATGAGGCAGTGCGAGCTTGGGTGTCTGAAACCATCCCACTCAGAGGGGCGCTGGGCTGAGTCATCTGACGCAAGTGACTTTCCCGAAGAGGATGATTAGTTCTCGGCACAACTTCACAGGCTTAAAGGACCTTTTGTTGCATCAGACACTAGCTGAACCAGACTAACATCCAGGGCTATTGCCATATAGATTGGGTCTTCAAAACCAGTAGGGATTATTCACTGCCATCTAGAATTGCAGGAGGCTCTAGACAGGAGAGGTGTGGGTATGATAATGGCTGTTTTGGTGGGGGGCTCTGGTGGAGAAGGTGGCTGTTTCCAGAGCTGTGGCTGAGTTACAGGGAGATCTGGAAGCAAATGGGTACAGAAGGGTACCTCTGCGCGGCACATAGGGGTGCCAGAGCCTAACCCCAGGAGCCTCATGCGAGGTTCCGGTAATCTGTGTCGGCGCCCCGTTAGTCCTTCAGGCGGTTGTGGGCCTGAGCAACCGGGGGCTTGCCTAGCTACGCTCCGCCCTGAAAGGGGTGTGAGTATAAGGGACCAATGGTCAGGTGATCCTGGGAGGGATCACCAGAAGGTGCAGTACAAAGGTGGTTCGCCGCGGTGCTGATTGGCTCGTCAGGCAGGCAGTTGGCGAGAAGGCTGCCTGCCCTTGGATCGTCCATAAGCTAACTCACCAGATTACATAACGTTGTATGTAATAAACTTGCAGCAGTTTTTCCCAAGTCTAAAACTTGTGTGGTGTGTAATTATTTGCGGGATGCATGATAAGGGGAGGGGGGAACAGTTGCTATGATGGTACTATGCAAATTCTACATGCAGTGTTGGGTAGGGGAGTAGAGAGCTCTTTTACCACCTTAAAGAGTAAATTAGGGGAGTTTCTAGCAGACCAGATTTTATTCACATAGAAATTGTATTTGGCTACACCAATAGCACGTTTATACAAGAGAATCTGTCCTTTATGTTTTTCTTTATCCCCTGGAGTGAGGTTCACCCTCCCTCTCCGTTCTTGCCTCTGACACTGCAGTCTGAGGTCTATCAATTTCCAGGGTGCGGACGTTTTAGCACTGGTGCAGACCTTCGTCTTAACTGGAGCCTTCTGAATGATAGCAGCCTATAGCCAGTCGTTAACATTTTCTGCAGTTGGTCCCTGTGAATAGAATTGTTTCACTAAGGACTCTCGGAGCGCATAATCCAAATCATTAGTAGAAATGTTGCTCTAATTTCTATATCGATTTACAAAGGGGGGTGGTGATGAACAGAGTGTCTGAATTGAGCAGACCACTCTTACCCAGTCCAAAGATCAGGGCTTGATCCATCACCGTTATTTATCTCACTGCCCCATCCCAGCTCAGAACCTGGCTATATGCAAATCAGTCTGTCCCTGGCCCAGTGCATCATGGGAACAGGGCAGACTAAACTACCAAGCCAATTCTTTACCAGAAAGGAGACAAGCTACCGGGGACCGGTTTCTGGCATTTCAGCCTCTTCGGCCCGGCTTGCTTGAATCCTGATGGAGCAGTGAGAAAGGGACTCATGTCTGAGTATACCCTGCCACACCTATAGTGGCCAAAATCGATTTACAAAGGGGGGTGGTGATGAACAGAGTGTCTGAATTGAGCAGACCACTCTTACCCAGTCCAAAGATCAGGGCTTGATCCATCACCGTTATTTATCTCACTGCCCCATCCCAGCTCAGAACCTGGCTATATGCAAATCAGTCTGTCCCTGGCCCAGTGCATCATGGGAACAGGGCAGACTAAACTACCAAGCCAATTCTTTACCAGAAAGGAGACAAGCTACCGGGGACCGGTTTCTGGCATTTCAGCCTCTTCGGCCCGGCTTGCTTGAATCCTGATGGAGGAGTGAGAAAGGGACTCATGTCTGAGTATACCCTGCCACACCTATAGTGGCCAAAATCGATTTACAAAGGGGGGTGGTGATGAACAGAGTGTCTGAATTGAGCAGACCACTCTTACCCAGTCCAAAGATCAGGGCTTGATCCATCACCGTTATTTATCTCACTGCCCCATCCCAGCTCAGAACCTGGCTATATGCAAATCAGTCTGTCCCTGGCCCAGTGCATCATGGGAACAGGGCAGACTAAACTACCAAGCCAATTCTTTACCAGAAAGGAGACAAGCTACCGGGGACCGGTTTCTGGCATTTCAGCCTCTTCGGCCCGGCTTGCTTGAATCCTGATGGAGCAGTGAGAAAGGGACTCATGTCTGAGTATACCCTGCCACACCTATAGTGGCCAAAATCGATTTACAAAGGGGGGTGGTGATGAACAGAGTGTCTGAATTGAGCAGACCACTCTTACCCAGTCCAAAGATCAGGGCTTGATCCATCACCGTTATTTATCTCACTGCCCCATCCCAGCTCAGAACCTGGCTATATGCAAATCAGTCTGTCCCTGGCCCAGTGCATCATGGGAACAGGGCAGACTAAACTACCAAGCCAATTCTTTACCAGAAAGGAGACAAGCTACCGGGGACCGGTTTCTGGCATTTCAGCCTCTTCGGCCCGGCTTGCTTGAATCCTGATGGAGCAGTGAGAAAGGGACTCATGTCTGAGTATACCCTGCCACACCTATAGTGGCCAAAATCGATTTACAAAGGGGGGTGGTGATGAACAGAGTGTCTGAATTGAGCAGACCACTCTTACCCAGTCCAAAGATCAGGGCTTGATCCATCACCGTTATTTATCTCACTGCCCCATCCCAGCTCAGAACCTGGCTATATGCAAATCAGTCTGTCCCTGGCCAAGTGCATCATGGGAACAGGGCAGACTAAACTACCAAGCCAATTCTTTACCAGAAAGGAGACAAGCTACCGGGGACCGGTGTCTGGCATTTCAGCCTCTTCGGCCCGGCTTGCTTGAATCCTGATGGAGCAGTGAGAAAGGGACTCATGTCTGAGTATACCCTGCCACACCTATAGTGGCCAAAATCGATTTACAAAGGGGGGTGGTGATGAACAGAGTGTCTGAATTGAGCAGACCACTCTTACCCAGTCCAAAGATCAGGGCTTGATCCATCACCGTTATTTATCTCACTGCCCCATCCCAGCTCAGAACCTGGCTATATGCAAATCAGTCTGTCCCTGGCCCAGTGCATCATGGGAACAGGGCAGACTAAACTACCAAGCCAATTCTTTACCAGAAAGGAGACAAGCTACCGGGGACCGGTTTCTGGCATTTCAGCCTCTTCGGCCCGGCTTGCTTGAATCCTGATGGAGCAGTGAGAAAGGGACTCATGTCTGAGTATACCCTGCCACACCTATAGTGGCCATAATCGATTTACAAAGGGGGGTGGTGATGAACAGAGTGTCTGAATTGAGCAGACCACTCTTACCCAGTCCAAAGATCAGGGCTTGATCCATCACCGTTATTTATCTCACTGCCCCATCCCAGCTCAGAACCTGGCTATATGCAAATCAGTCTGTCCCTGGCCCAGTGCATCATGGGAACAGGGCAGACTAAACTACCAAGCCAATTCTTTACCAGAAAGGAGACAAGCTACCGGGGACCGGTTTCTGGCATTTCAGCCTCTTCGGCCCGGCTTGCTTGAATCCTGATGGAGCAGTGAGAAAGGGACTCATGTCTGAGTATACCCTGCCACACCTATAGTGGCCAAAATCGATTTACAAAGGGGGGTGGTGATGAACAGAGTGTCTGAATTGAGCAGACCACTCTTACCCAGTCCAAAGATCAGGGCTTGATCCATCACCGTTATTTATCTCACTGCCCCATCCCAGCTCAGAACCTGGCTATATGCAAATCAGTCTGTCCCTGGTCCAGTGCATCATGGGAACAGGGCAGACTAAACTACCAAGCCAATTCTTTACCAGAAAGGAGACAAGCTACCGGGGACCGGTATCTGGCATTTCAGCCTCTTCGGCCCGGCTTGCTTGAATCCTGATGGAGCAGTGAGAAAGGGACTCATGTCTGAGTATACCCTGCCACACCTATAGTGGCCAAAATCGATTTACAAAGGGGGGTGGTGATGAACAGAGTGTCTGAATTGAGCAGACCACTCTTACCCAGTCCAAAGATCAGGGCTTGATCCATCACCGTTATTTATCTCACTGCCCCATCCCAGCTCAGAACCTGGCTATATGCAAATCAGTCTGTCCCTGGCCCAGTGCATCATGGGAACAGGGCAGACTAAACTACCAAGCCAATTCTTTACCAGAAAGGAGACAAGCTACCGGGGACCGGTAAGAATTGGCTTTTGTAGTTTGGTTTGCCCTGTTCCCATCATGCACTGGGACAGGAACAGACTAATTTGCATACAGCCAGGTTCTGAAACTGGGATGGTGCAGTGAGCTAAAAAAACGGTGTTGGATCTAGCCCTGATCTCTTGACTGGGTGAGAGCTTTCTGCTTAATTCAGAGACTCTGTCCCTCACCACCCCTTGTTGTAACTAATTTCTATATGACATTGATTTGCACTGCCCCTCCTCTACCCCCGTCTTGATTTGCACTGCGCCTCTTCTACCCCGTCTTGATTTGCACTGCGCCTCCTTTACCCCGTCTTGGTTTGCACTGCGCCTCCTCTACCCCGTCTTGATTTGCACTGCGCCTCCTCTACCCCGTCTTGATTTGCACTGCGCCTCCTCTACCCCCGTCTTGATTTGCACTGCGCCTCCTATACCCCCGTCTTGATTTGCACTGCGCCTCCTCTACCCCCGTCTTGATTTGCACTGCGCCTCCTCTACCCCGTCTTGATTTGCACTGCGCCTCCTCTACCCCCGTCTTGATTTGCACTGCGCCTCCTCTACCCCGTCTTGATTTGCACTGCGCCTCCTATACCCCCGTCTTGATTTGCACTGCGCCTCCTCTACCCCCGTCTTGATTTGCACTGCGCCTCCTCTACCCCCGTCTTGATTTGCACTGCGCCTCCTCTACCTCCGTCTGTAATGAAACTTTAAAGGTCACCGCTCAGAGGCCTGCCCAGCCTAAGGGGAGAAGAATATCCCCCACTACCAGGCCCGAATGGTGAATAAAAATACTATCCAAAGTATGGCCAGCACTATTGTTGGGGGAATCTAACCAGCTGGGTAAAGTCAAAATTAGTCATGAGTTTGAGAAAAGTGTTTTAATCAGTGTACCTCTTATCTTTGAATTGGAAGTTAGAATCACACAGTATTGTGAAGTTGGTTGTACTGAAAACGTTGCAAAACCTGACCCCAGGCCTTGAGAAACTGAGTTTGAGAGCCAGGGGGGGATATACTATCCTTCAGTCTAAACCGCGCCTCCTCGCAAGTGTCTTCAAAGCCCAAGATGATTGGTTCCAAAGTACACTTGATCACATTCGTGCCTAAAATGGCAAGCCCCCTACCCCTGCCTGAGAACTGATCAAGCCTGGCAATAATATACCCGTGGGGCAGCTGCCTCCAGATCTGGCCCCAAGTCCTCCTTGACCCAGGTTTCTGTAACAAATCGACACTCTAGATCCACGGCTTGAATCAACTCACACACTTCTACATTCTACACTGTGTTTAACCACAGAGCGTGCATCAGCCAAAGCTTAGGAGATCTCCTCCTGAGAGTGTGTTCCCCTTTATATGACCTCCATCCCTTCCTTAATAAGGGATGTTGAGACTGTCTAATCAATGGTTCATCAGCATTCCAATTGCAATGTGTGCAGCAGTGAGTTTTAACAGTAAGTTGAGTTTTAGTTTTAGCTAGGTTAAGGGTGCACAACCATCCCTCTTACCTTTAAGGCACCATTGAAATAATTCTGCCAGTATTAAGTACACTTTACTCTCAGGGGAGTTATGTCCAAATGGGCAGCATTTCTGGCCCCTGGCGCCGCCCAGGTGCGGACGGGTGCAGACGGGCCAGGAGGGCTTGGCTTTGGTGCGCCAGTGGCATGCCTGCTGTGCGCATCCGCACCACGGGCCCGCTAAATAGGGTTGTGCATGAAAATGACTTGACCTCTAATAAGCATTGAAGCGGGACAGTCAAAAATGGCTGTTAAGTATAAATTAATTTTGAACGAGGCACTTAAACACGTGCTCCACTCTCCAGTCGCTTGCAACAACAAACAAGTAATATGATAAGCGTGGCTCAAATCCACCTGAGTGACTTACCGCACTCACCTATAGTAACTCTGTAAGAAGTCAGCCGGACAGTGGAGAAGAATAAACAAGATATTTTATTAGGCCACAAACTCCCATATGAGAGGGCCCTGTCCGACCTCACCCCAAAGAGTGCGTCGAGAGGACTGACTCTCTTCATCACAGCAGTACATTATAATGCAACACAGTACATCAGGGTACGCCCCTTCTGGAAAATTACTGAAACCCAAACAGAGGAACAATGTACTCATACAGTAGGCATCTGCACCTGCAAGGGATACATCGCTATCTTTGCTCAAGGCCGCGGAGCTAGGCTTCAGCGTCTCTGGGGCATGAGAACATTACTGATAAAGAGACTTGTTCGTTTCGGCCACAGTTAGCTGAGAAACGAGAACTGCTGTCTAAGTGAAATTCTCTATTCCTACGGGAGGGGCAGATGAGCGAGTGCGACTCGCAGGCTCAGGGAGATATACAAAATGGAGGCACACGGGCTAAGCTAAGGAACTAATATCATCACACATATAATTGAATAATCATACATCAGGCAAGAGTAATGCAAACACGTGTATATATACGCACTTCATCAGTTAGTCACATGATGCTAACTCGCATATGAAAATAGGGATGGGTGAGGCATCGAAAACTGAATTCTATCAGACCCTCCTTTTGGCATCATTGGCTAACTGCAGCCACGCATTTATTTGCCAAAAGGTAGCGCCTTTACAACCATTCTAAGGGCAGGGCATCATACTGTTGGACTTGGCCCTTAGGGCAGGTTCACCCCTAGACTTTTTGCCTTATGTGTGACCCTGTGTCAGTGATTTTTGGGTCTCTGTGCACTTTCCCCTGAGTCCCAGAGTGAAAGTGCGTGCGTGTAGTATGGCTGGCCTGCCCTCCCATAGGAATGCATAGGGAATGTGTGTGTCCCTGGTAGTTCCTGATGCGTGGGGAGTGCAGGCTCGAGTTTAGTATGTGTAAACTCGTGAGAGTGAATGCTGCGAGATGGTGTCTGCGGCATGTATGTGTCTAGAAGGGAAGTGCTGCTTCTGGACATTGAGATATGTGTGCAGTGAGGGTGCTGGAGCGTGATTGGCTGGAGCTGGCTGGCATGCCAGGCTCCAGGAAGTCTAGATGGGTTTGCCCGGTGGTGAGTGGGAGATTAGCATGAGTGATGTGTGGGAGGAGTGTACCTGTGTCCTGGATGGGCTGGGTTTTCCCCATACAATGCTGGCTCCGCCCCCCTGTGGTGTGTCTAACGACCCTAGCCTCCCCAGTGAAAGAAATGGGTGGTTGGGCCATCAAGAGTGCTCCAAAGCCAGCTGAAACTGGTTTTCCCCCCACCCTGCACCTTGAAACAAAGGATTGTACAGTATAAGAAGGGGCTGTGTCCCCACTGAAGTTGTTCTGCTTTTGGATCCTGCCAGAGGGGGCTGTTGCTGCTGCTGGGGCCAGGAGGACCGCCACTTGGGGTGTCTCCCTGCCTGGAGACCCAGTGTGCTGGCTCTGGCCCAGCCTTGCCCCCCCTGCCTGCCTCCAGCCCTTGCTGGAGCCTTGTCCTGTCCTCCAGTGCTGGGGAGCACTGAGGACTCCTTGCCTGCAGCCTGAGAGCGCTGCTTTCTGCCCTTCAGCGCTGGTGAGCGCTGAAATCCCTACCTAGCGCTTGAAAGCGCTTTATTTTGCCCCCAGCGCTGTGAGCGCTGTATTTTCGTCCTGTGGCGCTTGGGAGCGCCTGCCCTTCGTTGCTAGCGCTGCTAGCGCTTGGTGTGCACAGCCGGTGCCCACCCGGCATCTGATCGCCCCGTGTGGTGATTTGGCGGCGCGGGTGCCACCCCGCTCATTGCCGCTTTATTTTGCCCGCTTTCGTAATTTATCACGAGGGAGCCCACTCCTCGGATAATGGGATCCCGCCTGCCTGCCTAAAGCGAGCCGCTGCGCTGCCCGCGGCGACCTGGAAGTGGTTGGCCGGCCGGCCAATCAGGTGTCGGGCCGACCGGAAGTCCCGCCTTGCAGCCGGCGTCCCGCCCCCGGGGCTCCCGAGGACGAGGGAGAACCCCGGAGCCCAGCGAGGAGCAGGAAAACCAAGGAGAAGTGTGTAGAGAGCCCCCGAGGAGCGGGAGCTCTCGTGCAGGGCCCGCCCAGGAGAGACTCGGCTGGAACCCAGCGCGAAGCCAGTGAGTGTGGCAGTGCTGGAGGGAGGGGCGCCGGGACACATTGTCGGTGTCCGCCCCCCCCTCTTTCTGGTAGCGCGAGATAGCGCTAAAGTGCGGAGTGAAGCCACGAGGGCTTCAAGAGAGAATTTCTTTGTGTAGAGCCGGTAGAGGCTCTTGGGGGCATTTCCTGTTTGCGAGCCTTGCGAGGCTCGATTGCCGGTACCCTTGTCTTCGAGCCCAGAGAGGCTCTTGCGCCCACAGTCGTTCTGCGAGCCCAGAGAGGCTCTGAGGGTGCCATTTCCTCGTTCTTGAGTCCAGAGAGGCTCCCGGACAGATATTGTTTCACGAGCCCTGAGAGGCTCAGGGCACCAGTTCTTGTCCAGAGCCCAGAGAGGCTCCGCAGTGCCACCGTGGTGGTTCTTGAGCCCAGAGAGGCTCCAACGTTGCCCTAACTTTCCCTGAACCAGTTGCCCAGCACTTTGTGGGCAACTGCTACGTTTAGGCCCTGACATTGGGACACAGGGACTGTCACAGGTGGTGACTGATTTAAGTTTTGCGCAATGTTATTGCTACACCTCTGAATGTTAATGCATCATGTGTTTTGTTTTTACACCCCTACAGGTATTGTGATGTGTAGGTGGTTGTTTTCTCCCTAGTACAGGTGGTGCTAGTGAGGTCCTGTTACCAGTGATTACTGGTTGTGTGCTCTATGTTTATATTGTGTGTTACACTGATTTTACTTTCTAAAGTGCTATTTCTGAAAGTATTGCTTCTAGAAGTGCTGATACCCTTGACAGTGGTCCAAGTGGCCCTGTCCGGTACAAATATCCCTTGTAAATTCCGCCCGTGCCTGTTGGCACAGTGTAACAAGATGTGTGTTTTATCTGATGTATATTTATTATAATACAAAGGCTATTTTTATATAACCTTGTGTGGAGTTTTCCTTTGTGGTGGGCCTTTGGTTGTTGTTGCTGGGGTGCGTGCGCAAATACTTAACTTACATCGCCTCCAAGTTTAGCCTTGCTGCTCACGCCACGTTACCTAGAGGGCGAGTAGGGGTTATCTTGGCGTGTAACTCCCTTGCTCTGACTTGGAAGTGGTGGTCTCTGACTGACTTTGGCGAAAGCCCTGGCCAGCCAGGGATCCCATTTCCAACACATACTCATTCAAAAATATCATCTTCAATAAACATCATCCAATGTGTATCAGGAAGTTCAGTAATGATAGAGGCAGTATATTGACCAGACACCTTCTTTTGCTGTCGCAAATTTGTAGCACACATTGAGCAACATGGGGGAAGGCAGTATACACAGAGGCAACACGTCAGTAGTATGCTCACCACACCAACTAAACCCATCAATATTTTCCAACCCCAAGAAGAGAAAACACCCCAGAGTCACCCTTGTAAGGACCATGTCCCGTTATCCTGATGAAGTTCAGTCGCTAATCTATGGAGTTTCTGTACCGCTAAGTTAACAGTCGGAGCTGAGTCGGGAATATATACACAACAAGACGTCCCGATGACGCGACAGGCCCCGCCCCTATCTGCCAAGATGACGTCAAGCACCATCCTATTCTGAATCGTAAATAATCTCATAGCCTGAATCTCAACGGACATGTTAGTCGCAATGTCTGCTTCAGTAAGGACTACCTTCTCCATCACCCTGGACAGTCGTTGAATGTCCCTACTATTAAATATCGGACCCCAGAAAGGCAGAAGGCCCTTGGAGAAATCTGTCCATTGTTGTAAAGAAGTGTCTCTCTGATCAACGTCATCTACCTGAAGCTCCCTCCTTTTACGCTGTTCCGGTTGACTGTGAAACCTACGATGAGTCTTGTGATAGTCGGAAGGTGCCACATATACGGGCGGAATCATATAGGCTAGGTAACATACCCCACCCCAACCTTCAGGCAACCATAAGTACCCGTTATCTCCGCACACAAAATAAATGCTGGGGGGAGTAACCAAGGATGGACTAAGGGGCAAACGTATTGATGCTGTCACGTTACAAGAACTATTGCCAACCTTAATGGGGCCCCTACCCTCTATACAAAAGAACGGTGACGGACCCACTACTGCCAAGGGTATTAAAGACTTAATACTGCCATTTCCATTTGGTGGGTGTCTGTAGGACAGGGAGGAATTCAGCTGTAAAAAACTTTCTCTAACTTTGTCAGTATCATTTGGAGTCAAAAACCGGCCCACTTTTTTCTCACACGTCTCTATAAATGTCTGATCAAAACGTCCGTCAGTATATAGCCGTCCAAGGGAAGAGGGGGGCATAGGGCGAACTCGCATTGTCATTGTCGATCCCCTATTTTGCAGTCGAGGAGTCAGAAAATCTGGCTGCTGAAAATATTTAACAAGACCTATGAGAGTATACCACCCCACACAACTATTCACAGGTGTCAAGGGGAGCGCTAAAAATCTATCCTTTTTGTAAGCAGCAGAAGGCAAGAGCCCACAGACCCAACAATCAGTTATGTTCGTTGTCGCATGAGCATGGTGCAAAGTCTTTATAAAAACATTTTCTTTGTAACCTCGTCTAAGTATTCGTTCACCATAATCCACAGTAATAATGTTATGTTCAGGAACAGCAGTAGGTGTGGGTGCAAACACATGTACGGGATAGGCTTTATCCAAGAAAAACAATATACCAAGAGCCACTAGGAAAGCAATGAGCACTATAATAAGGAGTACTATTTTTCCCCTCCGGGAAAGGGCCAACCAGGGGGAAGCAGGCAAAGGTCTTCGAGGAGCCGCAAAGGGCTGCTCCTCATCAGGGATGGGGCGGCCAAAAGGGTGCATATTAAAATTGCAAAAATATATCAAAAATGAGAAAAAGATACTCTAAAAAAAAATAGTCCCATACAGTCCTAAAAAACCGGCCAGAGGGGTTCTTCAACCCTGAAAAGGGATCTTCTCCCTGTGTCCTTCAAAGCCTCACAGGCAGGCTTTTACCGTCCATACCTTAATCCCACGTCGCTTGACACACAGCAATTGAAACAGAGGAGCACTTAATCTGGGCCCCACACCACTCTATAGTCTCATAGAACAGAATCTTCGGCTAAACACCAGGGCTCTTACAAGTCCATCCCTACCACTAAATCTTCTTTTATATCAGAATCTCCGTTAAGCCCTTCTTCCAGTGTTTAGTCCAGTACACTTTCACTTTTTTCGGGGCCGCAGATTATAGCGAGTGCTCCTTCGCACTTCAGGGTCAGTGAACAAAACAGGTGTATCTGTAGCATGAACTGAACCCTTTTCACTAGTAGCAACGGGAGTAACGGAGCTTGTTGGAGCACTTTGTTCTGCATGAGACTTTGCGTTCGTCTTTTCACCTTGCTCCTCTCCCTTCAGTGAAGCATCCGAGAAGGGGACGTATCTGGGTAATTGCTCATGTTCCTCATCAGCAATGCCTTCTCTTACCCATTTGTCGTAGGGTAACGGTAGCGGGACCGTCTTTACATGCGATGCGTGCGTCCACGCTTTTCTGCCCTCAACTCGAAGTGCGGTACGTGTGGTCAGTAGTACCTGTCTTGGCTCCGACCATCTGGGCTCCAGACAGGATTTCCGCTGATATCTTTTTACGAGTACCCAATCGCCAGGTAGGAAGGAGTGTCCAGGCCCCTCCGGCAACGGCTTCAGGGTGTCTGCTACCTGCTGATGAATAGAACGAAGATCTTTAGTCAAAGCATACAAGTAGTCTATCAACAGAGGATACTCTATTTCTGAAAAACATTTGGGTCTGGGTACTCCCCAAACGTTGGCCGGGCGGCCAAATATTACCTCGTAAGGGGAGACACCCGTTTTGGAATTAACTGTCACTCTGGTAGAAAGCAAGGCTAAAGGAAGGGCATCTGACCAACGGAGTCCCGTACTCTCCTGTATTTTGGCCATTTTTAATTTCAGTGTTCCATTAAATCTTTCCACAAGTCCCGCGGCCTGAGGGTGCTGGGCCGCGTGGAACTTTTGGGAAATCTGTAAGCCCTTACATATCTGTTTCATCAATTCAGCATTGAAGGATGTGCCATTATCACTCCAGATCAGCCTAGGCAATCCAAAGCGGGAAAAATACTCTTTATTCAACATTTTAGCAGTAGAAATGGCTGTACAATCTTTTGTTGGAAATGCCTCCACCCATCTGCTGAAAGAGCATACAACCACCAGGACGTATTTGAGATTATTAACCCTTTCCATTTCAATATAATCCATCTGAATCACCTCAAAAGGGAAAGAGGGAGGTGCAAAATTTCCCACTGGGCCAGGCGTTCCCTTTCCTGGATTGTGCCTCAAACATACCATACACTGTTGGACCAAGTGAGTCGCCACTTTAGGGATATTTTTATTGCTCCACACTGGGTCCAGCAGCTTACATATACCTTTGGCACTAATATGTGCCAGCCCATGAGCCATCGTCACCACTGGGAGGACATATGCGTTCGGAAGTAACCATCGTCTCTTATCGGTCACATCTGTCCAACAATCATCAGCGTCCAATCGCCCCCCACCATCTTTCAATGTCCTCAATTCATCCTCAGTCGCTTTCTCCTGTATATTCTTTACACTCTGTACAGTATCTGCAAACATGTTAACGTCTGATACCCATCTAGCTGGGCCTGCCACAAACATCTGTGGTAGTTTTGTCCGAGCAGTCTCTTTTGCCGTTTGATCTGCAAAGGCATTGCCTCGTCCCACATCATCCACTATTGTCTTGTGCGCGCTGCACTTTATTACAGCCAGTCACTTGGGTAACGTCAATGCTGTCAGCAATCGTAATATCAGCGGACCATGCTGTATGCGTTGTCCATGTGAAGTCAGAAATCCCCATTCTGCCCACAGTCGCCCATAATTATGAGCCACGCCAAAGGCGTATTGGCTGTCAGTATAAATGTTCACGTCCAGTCCCTCACTCAGTTCACATGCCCTCAGTAAAGCTATAATTTCTGCAGCCTGGGCCGAATTGTAAGGTATTCTAGAGGTCTCCACTACCGTCTGTAATGTCGTTATCGCATATGCTGCTGTCGATGTACCATCTGCAAGTTTGAAACAAGACCCGTCTACATACAATTCCCCATCCGGATCATCTAAGGGCTTATCCGTCAGATCCACCCTCCCTTTCGTCTCCTCCTCTGTCCGAAACAAACAGTCATGTATGTCATCGTCCTTTGCATCTGTTGGGATAGGTAGCAATGTGGCAGGAAGCAGCGTAGCACACCTTTTTATCGTCACATGGGGTGCAAAGAGGGTCATCTCATAGCCGGTAAGACGAGCACTAGTTAAATGCTGCGTCTGTGTTCTGTTTAGCAAAATGTCCACAGCATGCGGTACCATTACTGTGAGGTCTGAACCCAATACGAGCCCTGCCGATTGTCTTATAGAGACCGCAGCAGCCGCCGTGGCTCTCAGACAACTCGGCAGCGCTCTTGCCACATTGTCGAGCATCGCAGAGAAGTAAGCACAGGGTCTCTGCTTCCCTCCGAAACATTGTGTTAAGACAGACAACGCGCAACCTTCCGCCTCGTGTACATAAAGCACAAAAGGCTTCTGGTAATCAGGTGTTCCCAGAACGGGTGCAGAACATAAAGCAGTTTTTAGTGACTCGAACGCTTCCTGGCATGCAGGGGTCCAGGGTAGAGGTTTGCGCACTTCTTTGGTAGTCAGATACAATAGGGGTTTTGTTAGTAATGCATAGTTAGGTATCCACTGGCAACAATACGATGTTATGCCTAAGAATGCGCGCACCTCTCGCTGCGTGTTAGGTACCTTCATGTTAGTTATCGCTTTTATGCGCTCTGGCGTCAATCTCCTCCCCACTTTCGAAAGGAGGTGACCTAGGTAGGTAACCTCCGTTCGACAATATTGGAATTTTGGAAGGGACACCTTATGCCCCCTTTTGGCCAAATGATGCAGTAATTTTATCGTAGCATCCCGACAACCTTCCTCTTCATCCGATGCTATCAGGATATCATCCACGTACTGCAACATAACGTTGCCAGGTGGAAGTTCCAATTCGTCCAATTGTGCCTTCAGTGCTTGACTATATATGCTCGGACTTTCAGTGTAACCTTGGGGAATTCTCTTAAACCTAAAGCTTCGGCCAGCCAATGAGAATCCGAAGAGATAACGGCTGTCTTCATGTACTGGGATACTGAAGAAAGCATTCTTCAGATCCAAAACAGAAAAATACTTAGCAGATGGGGGGATCATTGTCAATATCGTAGTGATGTCCGACACCACCGGATATTGTGGCTCCACTACTTTATGCACATGGCGCAAATCAATCACAAACCTATAGACATCAGGAGTATTATCTGCAGCATCAGGCGACCGTCTTTTAAGGATCGGCAGTATGGGGCTGTTACATACGTTCGAGTCTGTCTCTTCCACTACTCCTGACTGAATCAAATCTTGTATTATTTGTAACAGGGCTTTCTCTCCCTCCCTAGGAATTCTATTCTGTGGTACCCTGGGTAATTTCGCTCCCACCTTAACTTTTATTGTTACTGGGGCAATATCCATCTTACCCACATCTGTATCATTGATAGCCCACAAACTGTCGGGTATTCCTTTGAATTCGGGTGGTAGTGGATCGTCTTTAGAGAAACATTGCAGTGGGCGAGCAACAGTCGGGCCTAGCGTGAGGTACACGCCGTCCGGAGAACAGTAAATGGTGGTGTGCAACCTCTTCAATAAGTCTAAACCCAGTAAATTTTCTCCACAATTTGAGGTCAATAAAAATGGTGAATCAACAGTGAAAGGGCCAATCGTAAGTGTAAGGGGTTTGGAAATGGGGCTAATCACCGGGGTACCTATATTGTTCTTGCCAGACAGAGCCGCCCCGGGGACCCGAGAATGAGCCACTGAACTTTTCATTGCACCCGTATCCACTAGAAATTTCTGCTGAGACCCTAATAAGTCCGCCTCGACATAGGGTCCCCTCTGATCAACTTCCACAGGCACCGGTCCCTCGCTCTGTCCTACGCTGTCCTAGTTATGGGAGAATCCTGTCAAATCATCCACAGAGTAGTCATCATTGTAATACTGACCACCGCCCCTTTGTAGCTGTTGTCTGTCTGTACCATTGTCAAAGTAATTACCTCCTGGCCTCCCGCCCCCATCTGACCGTACATTCTGTCTCCCAGAGTCACCACTACCTCTTCCTCGTCCACGCCCTGAACCGGCACTCGATTGAAACAGAGGGCAATCCCTCCACCAATGCCCCTCTTGCTTACATTTCGCGCATTGATTCGGTCCCAGTCTTTCTCTACTATGGCCTCTGCCTTAGCCTCCACCTCCTCGTCCCGAAGCAGCACCTCTCCCTCGACCCCTTGACACTTGCTGTAACAAAACCCTTGTCTTCGGATCCTTAGCCTTCTTTTCCTGCTTGTCCTTACTTTCATTTTCTCTGTGTTCATAATACTGAGCCATGCTGAGAATACCGGAGGGAGAGGACGTCGTCCACGTACTCTCCGACGCTTGCAACCTTGCTGAGATCTCAGGCAATAAGTTCATGACAAACCTATTAACAAAGAGTCGCAACCCTCCATCCTGTGACACATCCTGCCCACTAAAGTCCATAAACGTCTCTTCAAACCTCGTAAAGAAGTCCGAGACGGCCTCATCCTTTTTCTGCTTACAAGCTGTCAACTTGTCCCAGTCTACCTTCTTCGGGGGAATGAGTGTGTGCATGTACTTTATTATTCGCCCCGGTAACGCCAGAATCTCAGCTTTTGGCTTTTCCCCTGGCTTACGTTCCTTGTCCCAATCCTGCAACTCCTGCCACGTACCACCCAATTCTTCCGAATGATCTGTGCCTTTCACCTGCCGCCATACATCGACTGGGACCAGAAGCCCAAAAAACAGTTCAACATCAGCTAAAGTCATTACTGTGGAAGACGCAGCTTCCGTCAGCTCTTTATAATATGCAGTCGGGTTCTTTCTAGAATCCGGCAACTGGGCCTTTAGGGCCAGTACCTCACTTCTCTTCCATGGTGTATACACCCATTGCTCCTGGAAATGTGCATCTACCCTGTTCCTGGTGACAGTATTCGTGACCGGGTCTACCATCTCGGGTATCTCGGGATGAAAGATAGGGTGCACCTCACGCATTGGATGTATACCTGGAAAATGGGGCACACCTGCAGAGGGCAATTCATTTCTATACTGTAATAAACCGCGTAGACTGCGCATCACCTCCTTCACCCCAGTATACGTTCTGTAGGCTCCACTCTGTATATCTCGTAAAGTCGCCGGAGCCACACCTCCATACCCCTGCTCCCATAGCGGTATCAGTACATTTGACATGTGCCATAAAGCGTGCTGTTGCATCAAAGGCTCAAAATCTTTCATTGTAGACCAAATATCTTCAAACTAATAGATGTTATTCCTAGCCCACTGACATGCCTGGTTGGCCACTATACTCTTCTCATCCAAACCAACCGTAGAACGCGTAAGCAACTTCCGTACCTGTGAGAGCAGTCCGCTACCTGCGCCTCGACTCGGCGTTGACATCTCCTGACTAAGGGTGGTGCTAGCCGAAACAGTAGGGAGTGCCAGAGAAAATTGGGAGGGGGCAGGTGAACTGGCCGGGAGTAAGGAAACGAGGGGCATCGAGGAGGAGGGTGGGGAGGCAGAAATCGCTGCGCCATGTTGGTGCGGGGCACTTGCCAGTGGTCCCGGAACCCCACTAGTAGAGGCGGGAGCTGGTAGAGAGGGATACAATGACTGAGGGGCATACGGAGGAGGGGGTCGAGTACTCAAAATGTCTTCCATCTCATCCTGTTCGTCCTCTCGTACTACGTAACTTTTATTTTCTTTCAACCTGCAAAGCCTATCTGCGCGCTCCAAACGTTGCTCATTCTCATTCTTTGTGTGTTCTCTTGCTTTCTGCGCCATTGTCTGCGCGGACCTTTTAAGAGCCACTTTCTCATCTCTCAACTTACGTTCTCTGACTTCCTTCTGCCATACTCTTAAAGAATCGAACATACTTTGACGGCTACGCTTAGCAAACAATTTATCTTGCAAATAGTCCAATTTAGCTGCCTCGAATGAACCTGTCAAGGGCCATTGTAAATCCACATTGTCAGCGGTATATCGGTGCCATAAAGTGCCAAACAAGATCGGGGGCAATCCATGCTTGATATACATATCAAAGTTTGGAGTGCCCTCAAGGGGTGCAGGTTGGCTCTCAGCCAGCCTGGAGTCTGATACACGACAACAACACCCAAAACATCGTAACTTACTGAAACACGGCATCTCTACTTTGGTGTAAAATAAAACACTTCTCCACAAAATTCGTTACCTTGAATCGCTAGCTCGAGCTCGTTCACACACATATAATATACATTGGGGAACCATACACACACATACACATCCTACACATATAAATCCTTCCAAACACGTGTTACCAACTGGGACAAGGCCTGTCGACCAAGTCCTGGGGAACCTGGACCCTACCGCAGACCGAACAGTACACTAACTGTTCTGAGGATGGAGAACACATCCGCTCCCCGTGCGGCACTACAGATCACTGCACACTTTACAACGGTAGACCCAGGACTCACCTCCACTGAACCACCACTCTAGGACTTCAGGGTAAGTTCCGGAGTCCACCCGTAATGAGCCACGCCTTCACCACAGTACCACCCGGTCGGATTACTACAAACAATATATCCAAATATTCTCCCAACCTCGTCAAGCCTGTCAGAGCGCCTGCTCGCACTCTGAGTTCCCCGGAGCACACTAGCCCCAGGAGCACACCGGCTCCTCAAACCACTGGAGACACCCTAGTCTCCCGGAACACTCCAGCTCCTTAAACAATCACAGGTGGACCACTCACCTTCCGTAGGCGGTACAGACCTCTACCGTTCTCCACCTCCGGCTGCCAGGACCAACACGGTCAGCTCCGAGTTCCGCCTTCTGGACCCCGGCATAAGATCCGAACCGGGACCTCTCCCGATCAGCAGGGTGGGGCAGCGCTGGGAGAACCAAGCTCGGCATCAGATGGGTACCCGGGCCCACCGTGCCGACCAGCGGGTCCCCGGTCTTCTGCTACCCACCTACGGGTGAGAAAGATCTTTATCGCGGGGTACCTGTTCGGGCGCCATCTGATAAGCGTGGCTCAAATCCACCTGAGTGACTTACCGCACTCACCTATAGTAACTCTGTAAGAAGTCAGCCGGACAGTGGAGAAGAATAAACAAGATATTTTATTAGGCCACAAACTCCCATATGAGAGGGCCCTGTCCGACCTCACCCCAAAGAGTGCGTCGAGAGGACTGACTCTCTTCATCACAGCAGTACATTATAATGCAACACAGTACATCAGGGTACGCCCCTTCTGGAAAATTACTGAAACCCAGACAGAGGAACAATGTCCTCATACAGTAGGCATCTGCACTTGCAAGGGATACATCGCTATCTTTGCTCAAGGCCGCGGAGCTAGGCTTCAGCGTCTCTGGGGCATGAGAACATTACTGATAAAGAGACTTGTTAGTTTCGGCCACAGTTAGCTGAGAAACGAGAACTGCTGTCTAAGTGAAATTCTCTATTCCTACGGGAGGGGCAGATGAGCGACTCGCAGGCTCAGGGAGATATACAAAATGGAGGCACACGGGCTAAGCTAAGGAGCTAATATCATCACACATATAATTGAATAATCATACATCAGGCAAGAGTAATGCAAACACGTGTATATATACGCACTTCATCAGTTAGTCACATGATGCTAACTCGCATATGAAAATAGGGATGGGTGAGGCATCGAAAACTGAATTCTATGAAATACAAGGCCCCAGGTTCCCCCAACAGAATTTGTTCAAGTGCACAACTAAAGTGAAATTGAAAGATGCACAGCATAATGTGTAGCGGTGCCACAGCACATCCTACCTTAGCCTGCGACATCCACGCCACAACCGCTCTAAATAGGGCTGTGTGTGAAAATGAATAGACTGCTAACAAGTGTGGAAGTGGACCAGTCAAAAACGGGCGCTAAGTGTAAAGAGTTTTGAGCGGGGCACTTAAACACGTGCTCCACACTCCAATCTCTTGCAAGGACACCCTACCGTAGCTGGATATCATATCATATACTATAATATGGTAAACAGTAGTTCTCACATCTTAACAATCATCCTACAGTGTTATGCTTGTCACCAAGTGCTCTGCTTGATGATTTTTCCACGTTTGGTGTTTACACTGCCAGTGGATTGCCTTGACGGCTTCCGAATGTTATACTGCATAATAATTGAATGGTTCAAGTATACATGTAAGATTTTATAACTTAAAATGGTATTCTTGTGAAATATCATGTCGACATAGTTAATAGTAGAGGTGAACCAGTTTCTAAATCTAAGATATAGTGAACAAGGACTACCAGTTTATTATTTTCTTTTTTTAACTTTATTTTTCCAGTTATAAATTATTACAATATAACTCTAGTAACACACCATACATATCTCATAATAATGTAATTAGTAGAGAGTTGAGTACAGAAGTCCCTTTTCCTAAAAGACCCACACTGCTGTCCCTTGGTGGATACATCTCTAAGGTGGCAGGATACAGCACAAGTGGTCAGTGGTGTATTCCGAACTGCTTGTCAGACAGCTAATTCATAGCCCTGGCAGCCCTGACTCATGTTCAGCGTGTTCATGTGTCCCCTCTCCAGAGCCACGGTTCAAGTCCTCCACCTGGGTAAGTAAATACAATTTCAATGGCTGTCATGTGTCTCTGTGCCTCGAGGCTGGGGGTAACAGTTCTGCGTGCATATCTAGTTGCTAATTCCCTCAACCATGGCGAGACTACAGCCCGGATCCTCCTCGACCTCTCAGCGGCCTTCAACATAATATCCCACCACACCCTCATCACCAGACTCCACCACATTGGCATCAGAGGAATTGCCCTCTAGTGGATCACTGCCTTCCTAACAGGACAGACACAGAAAATCTGCCTACTGCCTTCTCCTCCGAACCCAAGAGAATCATCTGCGGTGTCCCCCAAGGATTCTCCCTCAGCCCCACCCTCTTTGACGCCTACATGACTTCACTGGCTGAAATTTCCCCCACTCACAGAGTCAACATCATCTCATATGCTGAAGACACCCAATTAATTTTCTCACTCACAGAAGACACTGCCACGGCCAGAGTCAACTTTCAGAATACAATGTCCAACGTCGCCGGCTGGATAAGCTCCAACTGTCTGAAGATAAACACGGACAAAATAGAAGTGCTCATCTTCGAGAAGAACACCTCCCCATGGTATGACACATGGGGGCCCACCTTTGGACCCTCACATTCCTCCACCAGCTATGCCCGCAGCCTCAGCGTTATCATGGACAACGATCTCTCCATGAAGCTCCAGGTGAACACAGTAGCCTCCTCCTGCTTCCACACCCTCCTCATGCTACATAAGATTTTCAGATGAATCCCAGTCAGCACCAGGAAAATAGTAGCTCAAGCCCTCGTCACCAGCCGACTGGACTACAGAAACTCTTTCTATGATGGAACAACCTCCCATCTCCTAAAATGACTAGGTTAATCCTTGACCTCTCCAAATAGACCAACATCACCTCCCACCGCAGAAACCTCCACTGGCTCCCTGACCAGAGGAGATGCCAGTTCAAGCTGCTGACCCACGCCTACAAGGCCATCCACCATGCCAGACCCTCCTACATCAACCACCACCTGATTTTCCACCAGTCAAGCAGACAACTCCAATCCACCTCCCTCACCTTGGCACATGTCCCTCATATCCGGCGGAGCTGCAGAAGAGGTTGTTCCTTCTACTACCTCGCCTCCAAGTCCTGGAACAATCTCCCTCTCCCTCTCTGAACCTCCCGCTCACTCGCTGACTTCAGGAAGAGACTGAAGGCCTGGTTCTTTGACTAAGGCTGTCCATTCCTCAGTGTCTGGATAACCCCCGGAGCGATAAGCTGCGCTATACAAATACCAATTGATTAATTGATTACAGCATACCGGCTCAGCAAGATACTGTTTAAACGTTGGGGCCCTCCCCCACCTGTGCTCCACCAGCTGCTTTGCCAACAATAGGGCCAGGGCCACAAACTTCCTGTGTGGTGCCTCTATATCTTTGACATAGTCCAGTAAGGTCACCAAGGGGTCCAATCATATTTCCTCATTCACCATGCTGTACTGCGCTACAGTAATCTCCCCTGAGTAGGCAAAAATGGAGGGGCAGCTCCGCAGCTGGTGGAGGAAACCTGTCCCAGGTGAGCCACATCTGGTGCAGCAGTCGTAATTGGGCAGGCCAAACCTATGCAGCCTCTTGAGGGTATAATAAAAGCAAGGCAGCAATTTATATTGTATTATTCTCAGCCTACTGCTTGCGGAGATTAATCCTGTCTGCGCCAAACAGAATTTCCACTGCATCCCAGTGATGTCACAGCCCAGCTTCTCGTCTCATTCCTGTTTTGCACCAGGAGGTGGTGTTCCCGACTCTTCCAGGGCTGTTGTGTATAATGTTGTAATTAAGTGCTTAGGAGAGGTAGCAGTGAGCAATTTGTCAAGTGTTCGCAAAGAACAGGAGCTCCTTGAGAAACCACAGAAATGCTAGTCTACATATACTGCAAAGGTATTCATAAGAGAATGTGGAGGACCGCCCACGAACTCCACTAGTGTAATGAGGACGCCCTAGCAATAAAAGTCGCCCTAGACCAGTAGGTTTCTTGCTCGAATACTTGAAATCGCTAGCTGTTTGTGTGTTACTGATCGTAAGGGGTGGAACAGCAGTGGAAGGTGAGGGATTGCAGTAACTTCAGCTCCACTCTCCTACTCGTCTGCCTCCAAGCTTTTATTGTGCATCCCATCATAGATAGATCTTTGATGTGATTGACAGTGGGCAGATGAATAAAAGAGAATAGGGGCACCAGAGACAAGGTTTTTTCCTCTACGGCGAGGTGAGGGAGGAAGAGGACAGGGTGATGCCAATAATACGTGTAGTGTGCTTGTGCATAGACAGACGTCATCTCCATATTTGGGGCTTTAAACTTCCCTTGGTGGAACGGTAGTGTGAGTGTCTCTCATTTCAGCCTGGATTGTTTTCCAACCCATATCAAGCAGACCATTTGGGGCTTGAGTGATGCAAAAAAGGTTATAGCGAGCGGGAAGGGGATGTTGAAGAATTGATATAGCAACTTCAGGAGAAGAACCATCTTAGTTAATCCTATTTTTCCTCCCAGGGAGAGTGGGTGCTAAATCCAGCAAGTAACCTGATCTCCAATAGTCTTGAGTAGCATTGTAATTATCCCTCAGCACTGCCTCCCTATCGCTGTGGAACCAAATGCCCAGATATATAAGCTAGTCAGCTCACCATTGCAGGGGAAAGTCTGTTGGGACAACTGGGGGTCTAAAACTTTCCCCAGTTGATTTGTATCCCAGAGAGTACTCCAAGTTTCACAAATATTTGCATTATTGGGTTCATGCTTTTTCCTCTGTTCACGAATATATCGAAACAATGGGCCCGGTCGCTTTATCGAAGGGCTTTGTTTGAGTACTGCCGTCTGAGTTTGGTAGCCAGTGGCTTAACTGCCAGCAGAAACAAGAGCACCAACAGCAGCAAACCGTGCTGAGTGCCATAGGACAAGGCAAAGAGCTCCAAGCACATCCAATTTATAGATACCATGGCCACAGGCTGGGTGTATAAGAGACGTATTAATTTGACAAAGGATTGGGCCATTCTCATCCTATGTAGAATGGGGAAGAAGTAATCCCACTCTAAAGAATTGAATTCCTTACTGGAGGAAGACTGTGGTATTCAGGTCTATATCATGGTCTTGCAGGAGAACAAACAAGGTGAGTGAATAAATTAATGAATATGCCATTTATAAAGTGATCAGCTGTCGTCAGAAGACGTCCCGGGGCTCCGAACAGGATAAGAAGGAGAGTGGCTGTCTAAGATTCACCACGACTGGTATAGCCAGGGTTTAAGCCTTTTCTTAAATGAGGGTTCGTCAGGAGAAGCCTGAATAGATAATAGCAAAGGATTCCATAAGTTTGGGGGCTAGATAAGAAAAGGAACAGCCTTCCAGATGGACACACCACAATGGTGGAACCACATGCAATAGTTGATTGTAGAATTTTAAAGATCTGCGAGGAACATAAGGCTGAATTCTATTCATAAGATATTCAGGACCTTTGTGGAGAAAGGCACAAAAACAATGTAGAGACCTTAAAAACCTGAGTTCGAGTCATGTCTGGGAATGGTAAGAAGGAGCCGGGCAGCAGCATTCTGAACCTGCTGAAGGGACTGGAGAAGGTACCCTGGAAGGCCAAGATAAAGAATGTGTTTGAGGCATGTGGGCTGCTGAATTCATATCTGTGCATAGATCGCCGCCTAGTGTTGGGTCCGGATGATTGCACTTTGTTGTCCTGGAAGAGTCTTCGAAGTATCACGAGATAGGTGACTCCTCCCCTGGACTACAGTGCGCATGGGCATCTTCTCCATCCTCAGATTGTTGTTTTCCGCCATTGGGTTCGGATGTTATTCCTACACTCCAACTTCGGAATCGAAACAAAACTTTTCTAGAGGCCAAAAGGCCTCCGACTTCGACAGTATTGTTCTCGCTCGGTACCTCTTGACTCGATAAAGCTTTCCATCCCAATCCGGTCGTCGACGGGGGCCGTTGGGCCTTTTCGATGCCACGTGGACCTACTGTCGATGGAAAGCAGCCCGTATAAAAGGTGCCCACAATGCCACTCCAAGTTCCTGCATACTGACAAGCATTCAGTATGCAACAAGTGCCTTTCTCCAGACCATAAGGAAGAAACCTGCCCGGCCTGCGCCCAGTTTCGATTGAAGAAAACAATACGGAATCGACGGGCCGCTAGGCAAGAGATGCAGCGACAGGCATCGGAACCGGACAACATCTTTGCCGATGAGCAGGAACTTTCAGAAGCTCAAGACTCGGACCTAGAGATCGTCACCGTCGAGGACTACTCAGACTCCGATGACGAGATCCCACCGAGGCAAATCGTGAGTACACTGCCCCAGACACCAATTGCCCTGTTACCGAAGGCTCCGGTCGAGGCATCGCCAAAAGGCCTTAGCCAAGATCAAAAGAAACATTTGGCAGCCCCGCCATCCGGCTCGCCTCCGAAACCGAAACCTAAGCCTGCAGAGACCCCAGGGCCGAGTACCGCAATCCCGAAAAGGTTCCTGACCCTAAGAAGGTTGTCGATCCGAGACCCGTCGATCCGAACAAAAGCGTACAGCCCAAAAACGTTGACCCGAATAAAAACGTCGACCCAATGAAGGCCGCGCAGCCTAAAAAAGCGTCGACCCCAAGAGAACAGTCGACCCAAAAAAGGCGGTCGAGCCTAAAGTCGTCGACCCCAAACAGGTCGTCGAACCCAGAAAGGACACTAAGCAGCCAAAATGAGCCGACACCAAAAGAGACGTCGAGCCAAAAAAGCAAGCTGTGCCACAGGTCGCCGAACCAAAGAAGGTCGCCGACAGAAAGGGTGCCGTCCCGAAGCCTACAATCCGCCCGGAAAAGGCTATTGACCCAAAGACAAGTGCTCCGAAAACACCAGTCGATCCGAAAAAGACCATCGACTCGGTAAAGGACAGCCAACCAAAGAAACCTGTCCAGCACAAGAAAAGTGTCGAACCAAAGAACACGGTCGACCCAAAAACACGGCCGACCCTAAAAAAGGGCCTGAGCCGAAGAAAAGCACTAAGGCACTGAGAATCATCGAGGCTGAAGGTGGTATCGACCCACTGGAGCCACCACCAAGAACAGTGGAGGAAGAACTCTTCCATCCTGACCGAGCAGACGACCAGGGAAATTAATCCTGAGACTGGTAAAGTCACCATCCTGCGCAGGAAAAAGAGGCCAATAGACACTGACTCTCTTTCCCCTATTCCATTGAAAAATAAGGACTTTGGGACCTCTCCAACTAGACCCTTCATTCCCTTCTATCCTATTATGCCTACTACTCCTTTCGCTCCTTACTCTCCTTCTCAACATGGGGATGATGAGGGTAACACTGGGGAGGATCCTCAGGCTGATTATGAATATCCACAGGATCCTGAGCCACAAAATGTGCCATGGGAGGAGCCAACTGACCCTTAAAACACCCATCTCATCCCTGATGTCTCCTCCTGTCCAACTAAGCCTTCACCCACTGATGACACCATTGTATTCAACCAATTAATAGACAGGGCAGCACTATACCACAATGTAGACATGCACAATGATCCTGTCGAAGAAGACTTCTTTTTTGACACCTTCCCAACATCAGAAAAAAGTGTCAGAATACTTCCCATGCCGAAGGGAGTGCTAAAACACGCACCTGACATTTTTAAAGATACAGCCAGGGCATGGGTAATCAATCCCAGGATTGAAAAAAAGTATAGGGCAGCCCCAACAGACCCTACCTACATCAGAGGGCAGTTACCATTAGACTCACTAGTGGTAGCTAATGCACGCAAAAGGGCCAACTCACAGACAACGGGGGAAGCGCCTCCCCCTGATAAGGAATTGAAGATATTAGAGGCCTCAGGTAAAAGGGTAGCAGCACAAGCCTCCAATACATGGAGGATAGCCAACACATAAGCCCTGCTAGCTCG
This sequence comes from Lissotriton vulgaris, assembly GCF_964263255.1. Lineage (NCBI taxonomy): Eukaryota > Metazoa > Chordata > Amphibia > Caudata > Salamandridae > Lissotriton > Lissotriton vulgaris. Next base: position 202,297,070 of record NC_141698.1, on the reverse strand, counting down.
TTACGACAGGGCGCATTATGATCAGCTTGAAAGCTTAATGCAACATTTACCTGAGCCTTTTAAAACTCAAGCTGATGACCTCATACAGGAGGGAAAGTTCATCACAAACGCCTCCATCAAATGTGCGCTTGATGCAGCAGACACCGCAGCCAGGTCTATTAACACCATTGTTCTATTAAGGCGACATGCATGGCTGCGTATTTCGGGCTTTAAGAACGAAGTGCAGTCCACTATTCTTAATCAGCCAGTCAACCAAGACTTCCTCTTTGGCCCTGCTGTAGACACCATTTTAGATAAAATGAAAAAGGACACAGAAACCGCAAAGTCAATGGGAGCATTGCAGTTTCAGCAACATAGAAGTTCCTTTTGACGCTCCTCATACAGGGCAGCTACACGAGGCAACACTTCCCAGACATCATCATCATACAAAGGCAACACACAATGTTTCTTTACCAAAAACTCCAACAGAGGAGGTTATAGAGGAACCAATAATAAGGGAAGAGGATGTGGAGGCAATAACACCAGAGCCTCCACTGCCACAAAACAGTGACTTCATCACGCTACCTCCAGACCACCTAACACCGGTGGGAGGCAGACTCCAACAGTTCCTACCTGTCTGGACCGCAATTACCACGGACAGGTGGGTCAGACAAATTATCCAGTATTGTTATTGCCTAGAACTCACTTCTACCCCACCAAACATACCACCCAGGCACCGTCCTATGTCCAAAGAACACATCACCCTGCTACAACAAGAGGTGAAATGCATGGTGGAAAAGGGGGCCATAGAGCCAGTCCCTTTCAAACATCAAGGGACAGGAGTATACTCCCTATACTTCCTTATTCCCAAGAAGGACAGTTCCCTCAGACCAATATTGGACCTCAGACCTCTAAATCAATACATTTTGTCAGAGCACTTCCACATGATCACACTACAGCAAGTGCTCCCATTACTGCAGCAAGGAGACTTCCTAGCAACATTGTACCTCAAGGATGCGTATTTTCACATACCCATCTATCCAGCTCACAGAAAATATCTCAGGTTCACAATAGAAGTTCAACCCTACCAGTTCAAGGTTCTCCCCTTCGGGGTAACCACAGCTCCGAGAGTGTTTACAAAATGCCTAGCGACAGTAGCAGCACACCTCAGGAGGCAACATATCCACGTGCTCCCGTATCTGGACGACTGGCTAACACAAGCAAAATCGTACCAACAGTGTGCAGAACACATGTCCCAACCCCTTCAGCTGCTGCACAGCCTAGGTTTCTCGATAAACTACCCAAAATCACATCTGCAGCCTTCCCACATACAACAAAATCTGGGAGCCACGATAAATCAGGGGCGGTGGGTGACATTTGAAAGTGGTGGGGCGCAAAGTGATTTGCATACAGCACCGTAGCGAGCGAACGAGCCCGAACCCCAAAAGGGTGGTTTGGGGGGAAAATTTTGAAAAAAAAAGAAAAATCATGCATTTTCAAGCAAATTTGAGAAAGCAGGAAGGTTATTAAAGCAATTGTGAAAGTGCAGTTATTACATTAATAGATGGCATAACATAGGTAGCTGCTTATTCAGTATAACCACAGAGCTTCATACATTCCGTCCGACCTATTATGCTCAGGTGCTGAATTCAGACTATAAGACTTTAAATAAATACCAGCTTGAAATACCATGTTTTATGCTGTCCTGAACAGTGCTGTCCTGCCGTCCTTAGCAGTGCCCACCACATATAGTGCCCAGTAACCACCTAATGGCCCAGGTCCAAAAGAAAAGGTCTCACTATCTACTACCGCCGTGTTCGAGTTTTATTGAAATATGTAGGCAGCTTCAAAATCAATATTGGTAGCATGCGCTATTAAAAAAATAAAACACTTTCACAAAATTCCTAAGAAGGTGTACAATTCACAGGGACTGGGCAGACACAATCACTATGCATGGCAATTTGGGTATATTTTTGTTGTCACTATTGTACAGTTATAAAATATGTTAGTGGGTCAGTGGGACTTTCTGTGAACAAAAGTAGCACTCATACAGAAAAACTTGGAGACCCTTCATCTAGCAGCTCTCATATCATGGGAATAGCTGTGTATGAAGGTAAGATTCAGAAGGCAAGGAAAGTTTACTTCTCTGAATGTGCTCCCTCTGACCCCAGTCCATCGAAAGAACTGTTAGATATTATCACAGAACTAGCCCCATTGATCCAGGCACCTCGATTTCACCTTGTCGCCAGTCAATTTTAAGGGAAAGATCATAACAATTTGCAACAACTTTTTAAAGGAAAAAATCTCATTATCCATAAAATGGCAGTTTAGATCCATGAAAATGATTTAACAGCCTTGACCCTTTGACCTAATTACAAAAACTCAGGTAATTGACATCTTTTTAACAAAGTTGTCCCTCTGGTTCCTCTAATGACCTATGACCTGCAGGCTGCATGAAACTGCTTTGGTGTTACATGAAAGAAGAGCTATTGTCTCTTTCTAATCGTGCACTCGGTCAGGTTTGTCTCAGATGCCTGGGAACAGGCCCTGGTGAAAGCCTGCCTTGCCCCAAGGGTTTCAGTAATGTTCAACTTTGCGCCTCTCTTTTACCGTAATTAGGTAAAGACTTTACCGTAAAGTGCTAGAAAAAGTTAGTAACCGAGATTTACAACCAGGACTCACTCATCAAACTCACACGTGGTTGTGGAAAGGTCACACACCACAAGGCCCTACAGCCCACTGCCCCCTGTACTGTAACAAGTGTCAACGAGGAAACAGGAGACAGCCTATTGGTAAACTCATCTGTGACAATTGCAGGTGGCGAATGCGGTGTTACACAAACCAAATAATATGCCTCCTAAAAATCAATTTAGCTTCAATGGTTGAGTGACCGAGATCTATCTCTCTTACATAGGTGACTGTATGGGTTTGCCGTGCCTAATACAAAAGTCCGTTTCCCACCCACACACTTGCACGCTCCACATGTTTGGGGATATCGGCGTCTTTTTGAAGTCTCAGTTCCGCGTTGCTGGAAAGTCACACACACCGCATGATGCCTAAACGCTGTGCAGACTCCACCAGAGAGCGAAAAACAGGTTAGTAAGAGGCTTCCTAGTGACACTGTTTGTGCATTCCTTCTCGAGTCTCTAGCAGGCAAACTGCATTGCAAAGCCTGTCGATTTAACAGAAAAGACTTCCTGCTGGCAGCGAGTGCACAGTGCACAGGACAGCAGGCTCGGCGAAGCTCCATGAGGCGAGGGCAGAGCAGCTACAGCGTCCTCGAAAACATGCTAAAACAATCAGAAATGAGGAAACCCCTTCCAAAGCTCCCGATTCTCAAGATGGAGACGGCAAATATAAGTGGGGTGCGCGCGAGGGAATACCTCCTGAAGGAGTTTGTTCAACATCTTTTCCCGTCATCATTAAAATCACAGAGGAGAGGGTTACCTTGGGAAACGGGACAGCAACAGCACGGTAAGTGCTAGTGTGTGAGGCCACGACACCGGGGCTCTTGCCGGGGTCTGCATGCTAGTTGCTTCTCCTCCTGCCTGGGGTATCGCGTCACTCTGCCCCCTCCCACCCACGCGCGGCAGCCAACCCTGGTGCTGCATGCAGCACCAGGATGGGCTAGGGGGCACACTCTGTACTCGCCCTGGGCAGCCTTTCAAACCCGGCCGGCTGAAGCCGCACCCCTGGCCCCTTCTCTATGTCTCAAGTGTTTTGCTGGCATCGGCGCATGCGCGGGCAAGTCTCAGCCCGGCAATCTCATGCGCGCAGTGCTGGCCTGCTGCAGACTGTCACTCAAGCAGCTGCAGCAGACCAGCAGCCCCGCCCCCCCCCCCACCTCCTGCGCACTCCGACCGTCCGCACCTTTACCATTGACGTCGCATGATGATCCGTGTCACTCCCGCTGTTGAAGAGAATTACTAATACTGAATTAGTGGTAGCTTTAACTTAAGCTTAGCTGCAGTGCCACGGTGCGTCCAGAGCTTAGTGGGGCTACGCCCCTACGCCCCAATGGACGCACCGCGTCTGCGATAAATACATCACTAGCAAAGGCATACCCAAACACAGCGAGGATAGACAGAATGCAGATGCTCATTCAGACATTTCAGCCACAACACTCTCTGCCAGCTCGAGTCTTCATTCAACTCATAGGCATGTGGCATCCTGCATATTCATAGTCCCCCATGTCAGACTTCAAATGCGCCCATTACAGGAATGCCTAGCACGGCAATGGAACCAGGCTCAAGGGCAACTAAAAGACCTAGTGTTGGTGGATAGTCGTGCTCACTACTCTCTGCAGTGGTGGAACCCACAAAACCTTTCCAAGGGACGACTGTTCCAAGAGCCAGTTCCACAAGTAGTACTAACAGCAGACGCATCACTGACAGGCTGGGGAGCCCACCTCCTTCATTACACAGTTCAAGGGCTCTGGACAAACAAAACAAAAGAAACTGCATATCAACCAACTGAAGTTACTAGTGATATTCCTAGCCCTAAAAGCATTCCAAAAGTACTTGTGCAGCAAGACCGTGTTGATCTGGACGGACAACATGACCGCAATGTACTACATCCAGAAACAGGGAGGAACACACTCTCCACAGCTGTCCCACCTGGCACAGAGCATATGGAATTGGGCAATTCCAAAAGACATCTTTCTCCTAGCAGAACACCTTCCAGGGAAAGACAATCAAATAGCAGACATGCTCAGCAGGCACAGCTAACAACTGCACGAATGGGAGATTCACTCCCAAAGTTCTCTAACCATTCTTCCAAAAGTGGGGTCACCCAGAAATAGACCTGTTTGCCACAAAAGAAAACTCAAAATGCCAGTACTTTGCCGCCAGGTTCCCACATCCGTTGTCACAGGGCAATGCGATATGGATGAACTGGTCAGGCAGATTTGCGTACGCTTTTCCCCCAGCACCGCTGATTCCGCTGGTGGCACGCAAAAGTGCGGCAACAGTCACTCACGCTAATACTAGTTGCTCCCACATGGGCGAGACAGCCATGGTACACAACCTTCCTGGAGCTTTCAGTAGTTCCTCATTAAAGGCTGCGCCTCGCACCCCATCTTCTGACTCAGAACTATGGTGAAATCAGGCAACCATATCCAAATCAAATGAACCTAGCGATCTGGCTCCTGAAGTCCTAGAGTTCGGATACCTTAATTTGGCTCCTGACTGCATGGACATTATCAAAGAGGCTAGACGACCAACTACGAGAGCATGCTATGAAGCAAAGTGGAAAAGATTTGTTATTTACTGTAACAATAACCAAATCAACCCATTAGATGCCTCCGTACAAAACATTATATGTTACCCACTGCATCTTCAAAGATGCAACTTAGCATACTCTTCAATAAGACTACACCTAGCTGCTATAGCAGCATACCTTCAAAACAGGCAACACCTTTCACTGTTTAGAGTACCGGCAATCAAGGCTTTTATGGAAGGTCTTAAAAGGGTGATCCCTCCAAGACACCCTCCTTCCCCAGTCTGGAATCTAAATATAGTACTTACCAGACCTATGGGTCCTCCCTTCGAACCTCTACACTCATGCGAACTGCAATTCTTAACGTGGAAGGTAGCTTTTTTGGTTGCCATTACCTCACTCAGATGAGTTAGCGAATTACAAGCACTAACTATTCAAGAACCTTTCATGCAAGTACATGCTAACAGGGTAGTTCTTAGAACAAACCAAAAGGTCATGCCAAAAGTAGTATCAAATTTCCATATTAATCAATCTATAGAACTGCCAGTGTTCTTCCAGAATCCACAGTCAGTAGCCGAGAGAGCCCTACACACACTAGATGTAAAGAGAGCTCTACTTTACTATGTGGACAGAACAAAATCATTTAGAAAAACAAAGCAACTATTTGTTGCTTTTGCACAACAACATAAAGGGAATCCAATATCAAAGTCAGGAATAGCCAGAAGGATAGTAAAATGTATTCAGATATGCTATCAAAAGGCTAAACGCACTTTAACCGTCCCCCCAAGAGCACACTCTACAAGTAAAATGTGGGCATCCATGGCTTTCCTAGGAAATATTCCTCTTGAAGACATTTGTAAGGCAGCCACATGGACTACCATACACACTTTCACAAAACACTACTGTGTAGACGTGCAAGCAAAGCAGCAAGCTGCTGTAGGCCAAGCTGTCCTCAAAACTCTTTTTCAAACTGCTGCAGCTGGCACAGGTGGCCACCGCTAGAGGAGATACTGCTATACAGTCTATGCACAGATATGAATTCAGCAGCCCACATGCCTCGAACGGAATATGCTACTTACCAGTATGCATCTGTTCTTGGCATGTAGGGCTGCTGACATTCATATCGCCCGCCCTCCTCCCCGGTGCCTGTCGCAGCTGCAGCATTATCTTTTGCATGGCCATCTCTTTCTTTACTATCTCCATCTCTGCCACAATGGCGAAAAACAATCTGAGGATGGAGAAGATGCCCATGCGCACTGTAGTCCAGGGGAGGAGTCCCCTATCTCGTGATACTTCGAAGACTCTTCCAAGACAACAAAGTGCAATCATCCGGACCCAACACTAGGCGGCGATCTATGCACAGATATGAATGTCAGCAGCCCTACATGCCAAGAACAGATGCATACTGGTAAGTAGCATATTCCTTACATAACCATGGCGTGAAGTAATCAGAGCGCATACAATAATTTTCCTTGCTGATTCAGGGACCAGGCTCAAGAATGTTTTTAGGCTTTTTTTAATTCGAAAAACAAGTGACAGTGTTCACCTATGGTGCAAAAGAAAGGTCACTATCAAATCTGTCACCCAGGAGCCTTGCCTGCTCCACCGGAGATGGAGAAGAACCCAGTTCTGTAGGCCACCAAGCACTAGACCAACGAAACGCATGCTTTGAACCCATACAGTATAACTTTGTTCCCCTAGTTATATAGCACCTCAAAAACCCTACATGTTATCTACCCTTCCCGACCACACAGATGCCCATGATGTGGTGCATCAGAGACGGATTTTCTACATGTGGGGTGTAATTTTACAGTTACAGCGCCCTTCTTGAGAGATGTGCTGCAGAATATTAAGCTGGCCACTGGATGGGAGATTGAGGGCACCCCACGTGAAGTGTTACTGGGCCTGCTCCCAACCCCTGCAAAAAAGAAACGTAGCCGCAAGTTTTTAATGTTAGGGTTGGTGCTGGCAAAGAGGCGGATAGCCATTAAATGGTTGAATGCCCAACCATCCGGATATAAGGAATGGCTGCGTGATATGTCTGAATGGGCAGTGGCTGAGGAGGTCAGGAGGAAACACGTAAAAGATGGGAGCAATGACTGGAGGATGATCTGGTAGTGTGGAGACAGATGCTCTTGACCTGCATGGGAACGAGACTGAATCTGACGAACATATTGGGGATGCATGAAGAGAGATATACATACCGGGACACTTGGTCGCAGGGGTTTACCGTATCAATGAACAAGAGCAATATTGATATGTTAAGAAATATGCATGATACGAAGTAGGATTCTGACACTGCCACATCTTCGTAACTAATCGCAGTAAAAATCTCTATCTACAGCTTTACTTGAGCTGTACGGGGTGGAGGAGTTGGGGAACTGTTTACACAAAGTTATTAATCACTCATGCGGTTACTTCTTGTAATATGTGTTGTGATAATGATGGTTGTAAAGTGTATTGAACTGAACAATCAATAAAAAATATCTAGAAATAAATCACTAGACCAACGCGAGGGTGAACATCGAAAAAGTATAACTTCAGTGTGCACAGGGTATGTGAGGTGGAGCTGCCAGGAATGAATCCTGCTTGATCAGGTTTTACAAAATGTAGCAATAATAGTGTTAGGTGGGTTGCAATGAGTATAGCCAGTATTTTGGGTCCCAATTTATCATCGTAAGTGGTCGGTAGGAGTCGCATTTGTGAGAGGTCCTATCTGGCTTTAACAGCATAATTATAATCACCTACCTCAGGGACTGGGCTAGCAATTTCTTAACACTAGGAGAAGCAACCACTTCTTCCTTCTGGCCTATTCCTTTAGTAGCCCATCTGAAATATCCTACGGTAATGTTCATTCCATCAAGAGCCCCTTTTACTCAGATGGGTCTGAAATAAAGTCTCCTGTGAATAGTTCCAAGCTCTCCAACCTTCTTTTGACATGCTACGTGGGTGGCTTCTTCAATAAACTGGTCATGTCAAAGACAGACAATGAGTGCTCCTTTGGAACAATGCAGCGCTGTCTGTTATCACACACAATGAGTGGAGTTGCAAAAAAACACTGACTTCGTGAGTTCAAACAAGGTGTCTATAGATAAATGCTACTGTCTGCAGTTTCTCTCTCCCTTCTATGTTTTGAGTAAAAAAATGGGAGAATCACCTTGTCAGTTTACTCCCTCTTTCACCATTTTCATAACATTCATAACAATCAGAATTCTGAGAGAGTTTCTCACTGATGTTGAGGGATGCTATTAGACTAACTCTTTCCTTACCATTCCTTCCCACAGATACAAGAAAGGGGGTGTGGCTTCAGGATTTAAGCATGTGGAAACAAACACGTACAACATCCGACGCCTCCTGCATGTCAAAGGGCGGAAGCATGTAGCAGCCTCTGAGGTGGGTATCTGCGGATGTTATTTATGGCTCCTTTAACAAAGATTAAGTAGAGTAATGCAGCATTGTAATGGATAGCGAGGAGGTACCATGCCCCATCTCCAAACATGTACTGAGACTGGTGCATGTACAGATATTTAAATGCCTTGGGCTGAGCAGGAGCTCCTAAATTAGTGGGGCCATTCCTGCATCAAAAGAGTCATATCCAAGGGTCCTAGCATAATGCACAAATTCCGTAGACTCTGGTGCACTATTTAATGATTTTTAAATCCAAAAATATATCCGTTCCCACTTAGGACTAATGCAGAATTCTGATTTATTTCTCAATGTTTCTTGGAAAATCCCAAGTTCAGTGACTTCAGTTTTACATGGTGCATCATTTCTGAATCTAGTGGCATGTCTACTTTGTATTTGTAGAGCTTTGAGGTTTATGAAATATTGTTGCACCATTATGGTAGAACTTCATTGTTCCTGAACTAGCCATATATCACTGTTGGGAGTATTTTATGCTTCTTAAACAATTGCTGCCTTATTTATGGAGTAATACAGGAGACCTGAACCATTCCAGCTCCACTGTTTGAGAAATGCATGGTTCTTGAACTATTGTTTATACATTGTTAAATAAAGGCACAGCTCTAGGACTATTATAATGCTGTAGCTGTATGACTCTATTTGTCCCACGCTATTGATGCTCCATGATTTATGAAAACATTTATTCCCTGAATAATACGGCCCCACTTATGGGCAAAACCGTAGTATCTGAATCTTTGCAGCTCTATTGTTGTAGAAGTACTTGCCAACTGAGCAATGTGGCTCCACTGCTGGAGAAAATCATTGCTAGCTCCAGAAGAATTAGTGCTGGATACAAATATAGTTGTGAAACCTTTCCTGCAATATTGTGGGGCATGTGCATATTTAAGAGCCTCTGCACCTCCACTTAACATCTTATGGAGAAATTGGAGAAGTGGAACATCTGCCCCAAACTGCTCTGAGAAATTATGTACTTATACACGAGGACCTGGGTTTGAGTGAAGGGAGGCAGCCAAACCAAAGTTCCATACAGTCCGCGGATTAAAACAGGGCTGTGTGCTGGCCCCTCTGCTATTCACAACAACAGTTGATACCTGGGGGTCTGAAAACATATAAGTGAGTCAAACAAGTTGGATCACAAAACCAGGACTACGCAAGATAACACCAGTGAGAAAAAGTTAGTAACTGCAGGCCTAGTCAAGGCTCAAGAGCACATGGAGAAAAATAGTTCCCATCAGAAGCCACACTGTACCGCCCTCTTTGTCATCATTTGGGTTCTCCTTACCCAGGAGACGAAACGGCCGGTCAGTTGTTACCGTGACCGAAAGATGTAATAAGTGGGAAGTACAGAAAAAAAAAAAAAAAATGCAAGTGGCTAATGAAAAAGCAGTGTATAGTGATTAGAGTGAAAAGTGAGGGGTAATAGTAAAATTAGGTGAACTGGGTAGAAAAAGAAATTTATTAATATCTCCCAATCCCTAAGATTAAAAGGCAGGTGTGAGTGCGGGTTTGAAATAATAACCACACTTTATAATGGTCAACATGTTTCTGCATTACATAGAACAGAGTTTCTAATGCATTCTTCAGGACCTTGTTGGAAGTACACTACTGCTTTGTGAATAATAATGATGAAAAAAATGATGAAAAAATGTCACCTGGGTATTCCAGGCGTGCTCAACCGTATACCATGTATGTTGAGAGGCTTCACCCCACCTGGCTGCAGCGCAGGTAAAAGGAGCACCGCTCTTTCCGTCGGTGTCTCCGGGCAGTCTTCAGTACTGCTTGGGGGGGCCTCTGCTATTCAACCTTTACACAGTGGACCTGGGCCCGTCCTTGTCTGGAGCAGCATTAGTCACTCCAAAAATTGGCGACAGGAGAATTACTCTCATGCAGTAAGCGGATGACTTAGTGTTGCTAGACCACATGAAAAATGGTCTGCAAAAAACTCTTACCGCTCTGAACATGTACAATCTCAGGAATGAGCTTGTCACCAATGGGAATAAAACAAAAGTTGTGATCCAAAGAAGAGGCTCAATAGATGGTGGCTGGGGTCACTGAGGTTGGACTGTGTGCAACCCTATAATTATCTGTGAGCTTGGCTGAGCGAAACTTGGAAATCAACCCTGCACTTAAGACATGAAACATGAAAAACAAGGCAAGAATGGTCATGTACACTTTTGTGAAAAATAAATGCCACTCTAGACAGCTGTGACCACTGCAATACAGAGGGTGGTGTCTGCCAAATGGCTACCGTGCTTAATTACATCCAACAAGCAATTCCAGGCATGCTGGCAACCACCCTAGAAAAGATACAGTGCACAGCCTACAAGATGTTATTCTATCTCCCAAAACATACAAGAAACACTTTGATTAGGCTGGAATTCGGGCTAGTGCAACAAAACCTTGAAAACTTGGCAACCCCGGCAAAATATTACTTCCAGCAATGGCAGCCCCGGCAAAATATTAATTCCAGGCAATGGGAGACCACCTCAATAAAAATAATTTTTACTAGTTCCAATAACCCATGGTTTATTAACCTAGCTGCAGCAATGGAAGGTCTGCAACTTGCGGTGGAGAACCGGGATACAAGTAGGATCAGCTATGCAAGTATTAAAACTGCAATAAGGAAACAACTGCATCAGCACTCACGAAAATTGGATATGGATGCCCTCCTAGCCAAAGACCCGCATAAGTCTCTAATGGCGCCACAACTGAATATCCCAACCAAACTCCATCTCCAGCAGGCAGTGGATAAACGCGCACTAACACAAGTTCTATCAGCAAGACTAGTTCCTCTTCCAATCAGAGAACTGTACCCAAACTAGAGAATGATTGAAACCGTCACCTGCTGTTGTTTGTGTAACTACAGAAAGGAATCTCTAGCACATTTATTACTCTGTTGTCCGGCATTGTTACATACCCATTGAACATTACTGAGGCCTATATTCCTACAACATGGTACCCGCTCAGTCGTAGAGGCCCTTTCTCTTCTATATAACTTGGAATCAAGGTTTGAAATGGCCAAATTCAGGAAATTCAACTCACTAGCCCGTAATCAGCTAAGGAGCAGGAATAACCAACAGTCCCAGCAGTGAAGCTGTCCACCATCCAGCACAGTCAGGGGCTGGGATAGTGTGGTCCGCGTCACAGCAATTAACTCTGACTAAGACTTTTGTGTGGTCCAATTATATTGTACTTCTAGGGGTACATCACTACTCCTCACTGTATTCCCACTGCTATTTGCACTTTGAAATGTTGCACATACTTTGCCACTGTATTCCGCACTTCAACTTCATGCTTGTGTGTGGCCACAATCCGTGTTATCATCCCAACACAATCCTACCCTTTACTTGAACTACCTGAGTACCTCAAACATACTCTGGCTTGTACCTCTAAGCACTGTACTCAGCACTGTAATGCCATGCTTTTCTCTCTCATTTTCACCAAGGATGCCTCTGATATTTGTACTTGGTAATAATTTGTAATCGATCGTGTCATTATGAACATGCATTTACATATCAACACAACTTTTAAAGAATGTTTTGAAAAGGTTCTGTTTTTTGTACCATAGCTCTATGGGTTTTAAGCACCTTTTTAATTATTTTAAGTAATCACACAATAAACATTATTGCTAAGCATGGGCGGAAAATCCGTTACGCTCGCGGATTTTGCGGATTTTCGGTAAATTCGCAATCCGCGAGATTCGCGAATTTCCCGCAAAATCCGCAAATTTGCACGCAGCGGATTTTTTTTCTTTGCGGTGTAAGTTCGCAATTGCGAACATGTAGGTGCGGCGGGCAGCAACAATCTCGCACTCGCGAAATTACAAAAATTGCAATTCTGCACAAGAAATCTACTAGCAAGCAGCATAGACCTTCTGAAAATTATGATTTTTATCAGAATAACTCCTCAGGTTGACATTTGCCTGCACTTTTTTGGATTTGAGGCCTTTTGATTTTCTTTGGATAACTTTTGGATTAGAAATCAACTTTCTCATATAAGCTTGGCGGGGCATTACAGTTGCTGTAATGCTGTTCTGCAGAAAAACGAGTTTTGCAAAAGTGAAAGCAGGTTCAAAAGTTCAAACTCATCATTAGTAACCGTTCCCTGTAGTGCTTCCTGACAAGGGCCCCTCCAGAGTTCAGTTGCTAGTTGCAACAATTGTATGACCCTGCTCTGACCCTCACAGCAGGCTCATAGAATAGCTACAAGTAGGCCACAAAGGTCCTGGAAAAAAAATTGCACTGCAACAGAAAGCAAATTAGAGATAAGGAAGCAGGTGCCAGACTGGAATTTTAAAACAGTGACACATTAATAAATCAACCCTAAATTAATTCATGTCAGTTGAAGCAGGCAGGTGTGCTTGCTTTTTCCCCCCATAATCTACAGTGATGATGAACCAGAGGGTGACATAAGGCATTGATGTCCCAGAGGGTGGCATGGGTGAAACAGAGGAGGCAGGGGTGAAACAGAGGGTGCTGGGAACCTGTGATGATGAACCAGACGTAGAAACAACATAATCGTGACCGTTGCGAGCCGACATGTAAGTTCACAATTGCGAACTGTTACAAAACCCTCTCGAACTGCCAGAAATCCTTGCGAACTGGCAGAAATCCTTGCGAACACCAAAAAAAACCCTGCAAATTCCCAGTTCAGTTACTAGTTGCAACAATTATATGACCCTGCTCTGACCCTCACAGCAGGCTTATAGAATAGCTACAAGTAGGCCACAAAGGTCCTGGAAAAAAAAATTGCACTGCAACAGAAAGCAAATTACAGATAAGGAAGCAGGTGCCAGACTGGAATTTTAAAACAGTGACACATTAATAAATCAACCCTAAATTAATTCATGTCAGTTGAAGCAGGCAGGTGTGCTTGCTTTTTCCCCCCATAATCTACAGTGATGATGAACCAGAGGGTGGCATAAGGCATTGATGTACCAGAGGGTGGCATGGGTGAAACAGAGGATGGCAGGGGTGAAACAGAGGGTGCTGGGAACCTGTGATGATGAACCAGACGTAGAAACAACATAATCGTGACCGTTGCGAGCCGACATGTAAGTTCGCAATTGCGAACTGTACAAAACCCTCGCGAACTGTCAGAAATCCTTGCGAACTGGCAGAAATCCTTGCGAACTAAAAAAAAAAAAATCCGCAAATTTGCGAGAATTCGCGGATTTTGCAGATTGCGAGTTCGCAAATTCGCAAAATTTGCGAACGCCAGATTCGCAAAATTCGCCCAAGCTTAATTATTGCCATTGTCAAATGCATGCTTCCTAAAATTACTGCAGCATTGTTAGAAAAATATGTGATTTTTACTATTGCTGCTCCTTTGTTGGCTAAATGCATGAATTCTACATGGCTGCTTAAGTGCTGAAGAAATGATTATTCTTACTATTGCTGCTCTGCTGTTGAAATGATGCACAATTACTATCATTACTGCTCTAGCATAGCAGTAGTGCATAATTCCTACTGTTACTCCCCTATTGTGGAGAAATGCATTATTCCTGCTGTTCTGGCTCAGATGTTAGAGAAATGCATGATTGCTGCTCCATTGTTCGATATATGCTTGATTTCAAGCCTTGTTCCTCCAATATTGGAGAAATACCTGATTTCTGCTGTTGTGGTTCCATTACTCGAGATATGTGTGATTTATTCATGCATTGATCTCTCAATATCCGAGAAATGCCTGATTCCTGCTATTGCGGCTCCATTGTTTGAGATATGCATGATTTCACACAATGTTCCTCCAAAATCGGAGAAATTAATGATTCCTGCTATTGCTGCTCCATTGTTTAAGATATGCAAGATTTCAAGCATTTTTCCTCCAGTATCTGAGAAATGCATTGATGTGTTTTATCTAGGACCCCGATCAACATTGTGACCTCATGCCCCTATACGGCTATAATCAATACATATCCCTATAATGGCATAATAATCAGAGCCATATTTCAGTAACTCGCCTCTGCAGTCCATGACACAGCAGAAGCCACTTCCTTAGATTCCTAGATAGCACACTGAGTTCTTTCGACATACCAAACCCCCAGCAACCTGGGAAAGCCCCGCTTGCTTTGTTTTGATTAGTAATAGAACTCCTGAGAGCACTGTAAGAATGACCAGTTCTTAGTGACATCTATATTGACGTCTTATGTCCAAAAACTTACATCAAACTCGGCACCTTTCAGGTATAAATATACCAACGTTGCCTTAAGCAAACACACGGTGGTGGTGAATACTGGAGCAGAACAGCTGTCCCCTTGCAGAAACCCCAGCAGATGCGAGAGGCCCACGAACGCTGCCCCTCCTCTTTGATGCGCTGAGAAAGACGCTGTCTTTTTCTCCTGCCGAGAAAATCCAGCTCCGGCGTTTCCAGCCTGCCCTTGCGGGTGACTGGGATATCGGGTCCTGGGAGGGAGATACCAGACCTCCTACATTCGATTCCAGAGTCACGGTGCTGACTGAACCCTTGGAGAGAATTCTTGAATCAAACTCTTGGCAAAACCAACTTAACTTAAACTGCTACTTACTTACTCCCTCCCACGTATTAGGCTTAGGTCAGGTACACCGGGGTAGGCGTAGTTAGAAGCACCAGTTGAGGTTGTTAGCCAATGTATATATGAATTTATATATTTTATTCATTTTAACTATCTTATGGCTAAGAAACCATATCAATGCTTTTACAGTATTATTTCGTAATACTCCTTTTACTGTACGCACTTTTCATTATAACAAGTCTTGCTATTGTGGCAATTCATTTCTCTTGCATGAGAAAGAAGACTGCTCTATAAATAATATCTTTTATTGAAAACGCCCGTCTCTCTATTCTCTGCACCCCTGGTGAAATCAAATCTGCACAACTGACTGAGTGAAATAGCTGTCTATTGTTTCACACAACTCTAGAGATTGACTCTTATTCTGGGGAGCAAAGTTGTCATGTTTATGCGGTTGTTGGAACCTGAATCCCTTCTTGTCTGTGCCAGGGAAGCTGATCACTTCCTATTCAGTCAAGAAAGTTTCCAGTGACCTCTGAGCTAGCTGGCGCAAACCTAAATTAAGTCTAACATAGTCATTAGAGACCTAGAAGACCGCAGTCCTACGTCTACACTGCTGTTTATGTTATTCCAATGCGCAGGGCCTATAGGGAAAATAGGAACTTCACTACAGCATGATCCTGCTGTTGCTGCTCCATTGTTAGATATGCATGATTTCAAGCATTGATCACCCAGTATCGGAGAAATGCCTGATTCCTGCTATTGTGGCTCTATTGTTTGAGATATGCGTGATTTCAAGCCTTGTACCTCCAATATTGGAGAAATCCATGATTCCTGCTATTGTGGCTCCATTGTTTGAGATATGCATGATTTCACGCATTATTCCTCCAAAATCGGAGAAATTAACGATTCCTGCTATTGCGGCTCCATTGTTTGAGATATGCATGACTTCAAGCGTCATTCCTCCAGTATCTGAGAAATGCATGATCCTACTGTTGCTGCTCCATTGTTAGATATGCATGATTTCATGGATTGTTCCTCCAATATTGGAGAAATCCATGATTCCTGCTATTGCGGCTCCATTGTTCGAGATATGCATGATTTCAAGCCTTGTTCCTCGAATATTGGAACAATCCATGATTCTTGCTATTGTGGCTCCATTGTTTGAGATATGCACGATTTCGTGCATTGTTCCTCCAATATCGGACAAATTAATGATTCCTGGTATTGCGGATTCATTGTTTGAGATATGCATGATTTCAAGCATTTTTCCTCCAGTATTGGAGAAATGCATGATTCCTGCTATTGCAGCTCCATTGTTCGATATACTTGATTCAAGCATTGTTCTTCCTGTTTCGGAGAATTACATGATCCTACTGTTGATGCTCCATTGTGAGGAAATACATAGTTCCTGTTATTCTTGCTCAGATGTTAGAGTAATGCATGATTCCTGCTATTGCAGCTCCATTGTTAGATATGCATGATTTCAATTATTGTTCCTCCAGTATCGCAAAAATGCATGATCCAAGGGTTGCTGCTCCATTGTGGAGAAATACATAGTTCCTGCTATTCTTGCTCAGATGTTAGAGAAATGCATCATTCCTTCTTTTGCTGCTCCACTGTTAAAGATATGCATGATTTCAAGCATTGTTCCTCCAATGTCGGTGAAATGCATGATTTCTAGAAATGTTGCTCCAGTATTAGAGCAATGCATAATTTTTACGATTGCTACCTCATAGCTGAAGAAGAGCAGGATGACTACTGATGCTGCTCAGTGTTGGAGAACTGCTTTATTCAGACATTTGCTGCTCCTTTTTTTGAAAAAGACATTATTCCTATGATTGCTACTCTAGTGCCGGAGAAGTACCTGACTCCTACAATTGCTGCTCCAGTGTTGGAAAAAGCTATACAAAAGGGGGTGATGGACGGAGCGTTTAAGCCAATCAAACACTCACCCCCAGTCACCTGATCTGGGTTTAATCCATCACCATTCTTTAGCTCACTCAGCCACCCCAGTTCAGACATGGCCATATGCAAATCAGTCTGACCCTGTGCCTCATGGGAACAGTCCAGCCTGAACTGCCAAGCCATGTCTTCCCTGGACCAGAAACAAGCTTCCGAGGACCGGTTTCTGGCATTCCAGCCGTATTCAGCCCGGCTTGCTTGAATCCAGTGGCAAAGTGAGCAAGGGACTCACGTCTGAGCATACCCTGCCACACTTATGGCGGCCAAAAGCGGTACAAAAGGGGGGCGGTGATGGACGGAGCATCTGAATCAATCAAACACTCACACCCAGTCAAAAGATCTGGGTTTAATCCTTCACCGTTCTTTAGCCCACTCTGCCACCCCAGTTCAGACATGGCTATATGCAAATCAGTCTGACCCTGTGCCTCATGGGAACAGTCCAGCCCGAACTGCCAAGCCAGGTCTTCCCTGGACCGGAAACAAGCTTCCGAGGACCGGTTTCTGGGGTGGCAGAGTGGGCTAAAGAATGGTGATTCAGATGCTCCGTCCATCACCACCCCCCTTTTGTACCCCAGTGTTGGAAAAAGACATGATCCCTGTGAAAGCTGTTCTGATGTTGGAGAGGTGCAGAATCCTTCCATTGATTTTCCAGTGACTGATAAATGCATGCTTACTATTGCTGTTCCGTTATTAGAGGAATATGTGGTTTCTACTATTTGTGCTCCAGTGTTGATATTAATGATTCCTCCAGTTCCAGATGCATTCTTGCAGACATCAATGATTCCTACTAGTGCTGCTCCATTCTTGGAGAAATGCATGGTTACTGAACCGTTATTTGACCAGTACGCCCTATGTATGTGTTCTGTACCATTAACGTAAAACAACTGATGGCTGTGAGTACCAGTTATGTAGTTTCTGTGCCATTCCGTTGTAGGTCGAACTATCGTGGAACAGCTTCAACAGCGGCGATGTCTTTCTGTTAGATCTTGGGAAAGTGATCATTCAGTGGAATGGACCAGAAAGCAACAAGTCTGAAAGAATCGGTGTAAGTACCAAGGATAACATTTATTTTATTTGATTCAGAATGTAAAAGAAACTGAAAATAACATTAGACATATACAGTTTTAGGGTGTGCACCTTTAAACAGCGTTGTTCTTCAATTCACCAGAATCACTGGAAACCACACTTCTGTACATGTTTTATATTCTAAGTTGTGATATTAACAAAGCAGATATCTAGTACCTAGTAGGCAGTACAGGTCTGTATTTTGCTACATGAATGTATGCCACACACGCAGGGTTAGCAAAGCATACTGGGACGTCTACAAAGCAAAGGCTACTGCATTATATTGAAGAAAGAGACACAATGCGATGGGCGGGGAGATAAATTGAAGAGCCTTTCGTATATGAGAGGAAAACGATGAAGAGGTGAGTCATGAGATCTTTCTTAAAACATCATAAGGAGGCATCAAGGTGTAGGTGCTGAGGGAAGTTATTGTGTAATTCTGTAGACTGGGAGGATAAGAACGGATGACATATTTATTGGGGAGTTCTTTGTGAAATGTTTGGATTCCAAGTCTTGCCATGGTGGAGCTTCCGGCCGATTGGTTGTCTACACAGAGTTTGAGTTAATTTCTTATGTTATCTGCCGTGTTTATCAGTACAGACTTGAAAATGACACATTAAGCTTTACTGTGGATGTGAGCTGAAAGAGGGACACTCTGTAGTTGCTTTTCAGTTGGGAGTTTGTGGTCAAACTATCTTTGCTTGGTGATTAAGTGGGCTGCTGCATGCATGTTCAATCTTTAATGAAAACAGGGCAGTGTTTGGAAGGCCCACTGATAATGCATTGCCAGTAGATGTCATATTTTACTGTAACCTGTGTGACCACGAAAGCCTTTGAGGAGCCCTTTGTGGCCAATATGTGAGAGGGATTAGAAAGCCACTGTGACCACATCAGCATTTAGTGTTAAGAGCTGAACAAAATTCCCATTGTTTGAATGTATCAGCACCTGACCGAAAAATATTATCTGAATTTCTTCCAAGAATATCAAGAGAAGGCTCTGGTTTCCATCTATCTTGTGCTTTAATGCCCCTATCACTGGTCCCCCAGCTAAAGCATTTAAATGAGGTTTGTTCATATCCTTGTATCCAAAGAGCTAATTGGAGAGCTGTCCTCACCAGTGTGCATATATATACAAAGAGTTCATGCAAGTAACATTTACTATGCTGTGTTGCGTGAACAGGAGAGCACAGCAGTGGCGGCTGCTGAACTTTGAAAGAGGTGCGGCGTAATTTTCTTCCTCAAATTAGACCGAGCAAAAATGCAAGTCACCTTACTTTCAGAGGATACAGGAGTGTTTTCACTTTTGAGGAAACGCTAACTTCAAAATAAGTGCCAGTTGGTGCATTTTACAACACATTTGAGTTACCCAGGCCTCCATTAGCAGTTATCACATTTAGAGCCTGCCTCATGCATAACATGAGTAAACATCACCCAATTCTCTACTTGCTGGCTTTGTTTCCACTGATACCATGGTGCCTTCACTTGTCACAAAGCACCTGTAAACACCCTCGAACCTAATTAGACAACTTGCACATATGTGTATTCTCCCACAGATAGCTTTAAGAAGGTTTCACTGTCTTGCTGATAATCTCCTACCAGTTCCACATACCCTCTGAGTCATAAAACAATCATGCACATGCCCACACACAACCAATTAATAAAAGTCACATGCACACACCCGACCAAGCTAACTCACACCTATTCATAAACACACTCACTCATACATAACTCACACCTATTCATAAACACACATTCACATACCTCTCAGTCCGTAACCCCCAGCCTTAATCGTCCGCCTACAGCTGAGCAACACATACAGTAATGACAGTCACTGACCCCATGCACACTAACAAAAGGGGCCACTGTGACAGCCCTAGGCGCACTGAGGAGACAAAGCCCTCACACACTCGGGAGATGGCAAAAGTGCAATATATAAAACAAATTTTACCAAGCGATGACCATGTTGCTTATTTCCTTTTCCCAGAGTGCGTTTCCATAGCACTGTTTTTCACGCAACAGTCGGTCTTAATTGCGCAGAAGTGGCCTCTAGGTGTCTGCGGGACAACAGGTTGTGGATGGGTGTTCAAAGCAGGGCACGACTGACAGCTCTGCATTTTATTGTGAAGGGAGTGGAGTTTCTCACGTGCAGAACGTGCTCAAAGCATAGACTATCGTCAATGCACAACTTCAAATTGTCACTTATGAGACAATTAGTTAAGTATATTAATTAGGTACTCAGCTACTTAACTATAAGAAACGCGAAGTAAAAGAAAATGCAGCGCAATCGGATTCCTCTACGATATATCTGGTTCAATTTAAAGACCCTTAATTGTATCTCTCCTAAAGACCCTCAGGCTTCTGTAGCCCGTTTCAGTGGGATGCTCAGTTGTAGCAATAAACCACTTTATTATCCCGACCGCACCACTTGCGAATTCCGACCGCTGACAGTGGCTCCCAGCGCTGCTGTGCTCTCTGCCAGCCTTGTGACCACAGACATATCCCAGCGCTATCACCTCATCCCATCTTTACATCTAGACTGCAGCGGCCTATCCCTTGTCACCGGTAGCTGGACTGAGTTTACCCTCCTCCACGCCTCACGATGCTGCTGCGCCAAGAGGAGCCGATGATCACATAGGTGGCGAGTGATAACCAGCCGGAGACTCCCCAAGAGCATCAAGAATACGAAACACTCTTGAGATCACCACCCCTCTGCTTCTGTTCAACTCCCTCGAGAACCGGCTTCGCCTTCTACTTGTGTTACAGGCCAGCATCTCTACGAATCAGGCCAGTGATACGAAGCGTAAGACCCCCCCACCCCTCTCCCCCCTCCCCCCCCCCCCCTCCACCCCCCCAATACACACTGTACCGCCGGGGAATTAAAATAAAGAAGTAAGATAAGAATTTAAGAAAACTTACCTGACCGCCGGTCAGCGCCGCATCTACCGGGACCTGTCCTTGGCGCCTTCACTGAAGCGGAAACCCCGCCCTCCGTCCTCAGCCAATGATTGACACAGGGCATGGTTGCTTTCTGCCCGCCTGCCCATTAGGAGAGCGAGGTTTCGCCCTTCTAATGGGCATGCGCAGGCACAAGTGCGCATGCATGGGCAAGGCTGAAAAATGTGCCTCCGTCCCCACTCATGCGAACCTGTGTGCTGCTGCCTGCCCCAGACAATGCCTTATGCCTGTCAGTCAACATGACACAGGACCGCCCACCCCCTTCAGACTCGGAAGGGGGTGGCGGTCCTGCATCATGCTGACTGACAGGCATTGTCCCTCGGCGTCTTTGAACTTAAGTTTACTTCAGTTCAACGACGCCGAGGGACGGAGCTGCAGGTGCGGGCGGCGGGCAACGCCCCAACGCCCCCAATGGACGGTCCGCCACTGGAGCACAGAACTGCGCCATACCTGCTTTAAAGTGGGGCAGCTCTCCTCTTTCCCTGCACTAGCGCACATGTGGTTGCCATGCCCCAAAGCAAGCACTGGTGGCCATGGCAAGGGTATCTGCTTTGTAGTTAGCATAGTTTTTGTGAAGGGAGGAGTCCCTTCCTGCACAGAAACTATGCTTTAAGGCATTTTCCTCTATATATGTGTGCTGTGGATTGAGACACACAAGCACAGAGGGAAAAATTAGAAGAAATATAAATATTTCGCCTTGTTAAGACTGCCTCAGGGATCTGCAGGATTTTGGTGCAAATCCAAAATGACAGTTCTTTATAGATAGGGATTTGCATCAGAATCCATGAGTGGTGGCATGGGAACACCCCTGCACCACCCATGGAGCTCCCCCTTGACCCAAAGTAACACAAGGCAGCTCATTGTCCTACGTTGCATTACTTTGGGTTACAAACCAATGCAAATCCTAGTTTGTGTTGGTTTGTAAATCCCAGCAAAAGACTTTCTGTTGAGTTGCATTAAAAGAGTAACGCAAACCTGATGCAGACTCTTTTTAAATCTGGGCCTAAGTGTGTGTCCACCATTTGACCACATGTGGATACTTATAAGTGCTTTAGCCCCGGTCAGTTATACTTTTCTTATTCCCTGAAAGTTTAACTTCCCTCCCATTCCACCTTTGATGCAATCTTTTGACTAGCGTTTAGAAACATTGTGAGAATTTGCACCCATGCCTCTGGAGAAGAGGCATGCATGCATCATGAAAATGCCTCCCTATGAGCAACAGTATCACATCCTCCATCGAAAAAGAATCTCAACCCTGTCCTGGCCCCTGGACCCGACCAGAGGAGAACCTCCTACCCCTGAACTCAATCCTGTAACACCATATCCCCTCTATCCTGTACATTCCTCTTACATTCCAGCAATATTCTTGTTATATAGGTCCCAGCCTAGACACGTACCTACATACACAGACGTATCAAGCAGATATCATTGGAGTGTCATAATGGTCAGATCATTGTCATTTTTAGTTTCTGGTGCATATGTCTCTGAAATAAATTATGTGAACTGTAGAGGATAGATATAAGGGCCCTCATTTATGAAAAGTGACGCATCGCTGCGAGAAAACTGTGATGCGTCACTTTTCATTGTGTCCTCCTTGCGACACCAATGATGCGCATTTTTACAGTATGATGCATCATGTCGCAAGGCGTTACAGATACATCAGTATTTCTGACGTATCAGTAGATGCAAAAATGACGCATTGCTGGAGTGTGTCACAAAAGTGACACATCTCCAGCAATGGATCATTTACACATGGGCAAGTCCCATGATAAATGTGCCAACATCAGTCTCACGCCTGCCATGAGGCAGGCGTAAGGTATTGACGCATTTGCGTCTTAGAAGTGGCGCAGTGAAATCTCATAGATTTCACTGTGTCACTTCTACGACCCTTTCCTGTGTCGGAACACCCCCCCCCCTGCATACATTACACCTGGTGCAGGTATAATGTGGTGCATAGATTTACAAAGTGACGCATCTACCTAGATACATCACTTTGTAAATATTGAGCAACATGGCTGTAATGTAAATGTAAATTGATACTTGTATAGCGCACTACTCACCCGCAAGGGTCACAAGGCGCTTGTACGAATACCGCTGTGGACCCATCCTGGCT
The DNA here is from genome assembly GCF_964263255.1 of Lissotriton vulgaris. Lineage (NCBI taxonomy): Eukaryota > Metazoa > Chordata > Amphibia > Caudata > Salamandridae > Lissotriton > Lissotriton vulgaris. Next base: position 202,273,866 of record NC_141698.1, on the reverse strand, counting down.
TTCCCTGTGAGGCGTCTACTCCTGGACACCCCCAAGGTGGAGGCCAGGCATCCTTAGCATTGTGGGGGCCGTTGTGGAGATTAAGCAAGCTATTGCCCAGAGTTGCAGAGTGGGACTCCATGATTGGAATAGGCACCGAGGCGAGAATGATCAGGTCTGTGGAATTTTGAGCCCAAGACCCGCCGAGGTGGGGAATTGAACCCTGGTCCCGGGCTAGACCTCTGCATCAGGGTCTGCCGCTCTAACCATTGAGCCACACTTCTCCACATGGCTCATTTTATACACTTCTGGTGCGTCACAAAAAGTGACGCACCAGCGATGCAAAAGTGATGCAAGGGCCCATAAATAAGCCCCAAGGTGTTCAGATAATTTGTTAAGCTTTTTTTAAATAAGGGACTAGGTGGGGTTAGGAAATGGGGAGGAAATTGAAATTAGTATCAAAAACTGCTTCTATATATAATTATAATTATAATCTACAAGCTATTTTCATGGCTCCTAAAAGTAAATTTTTATATACTACTTTTAACTCATGATGCTTGCCAATCCATTCATTTTTAACGCTTCTTGAATTTAGTCTGTGTGTTACGCGTTGTGGGTCCCAAGTGTCACTGCTGGTAATTAGACAGCACACATTTACATACTGTAGAAAACCTATTTTACCAAAAGGTGGAATTGCAGATGATAGCCTGGAGCCAAAATACTTATCAATTAATCATGGAGAATCAGCAGCAGAGTGGGCTGCCTTAAGCAACTTAGGAAACACTTTGTTCCCCTGCACACAATGAACATGAGTTGTGTAGAAATGCCTATGGGCCGGATGTTCATAGACTTCCGTATTCGATTTCCTAATAGCAAATTTTTCTAAATTAGGAAATCGCAGGCAGCTATGTACACTGTTTGGGTTTCCCAATGGGTCTCAAGGGACCTGCCTCATTTATATTCATGAGGCAGGTCGCAGTTTGCAACCCTTTGGGACTGGCTAGCACTCACAGAGATGGTGGACTGCTAGGGTCAGCAGACCGCAATGTTTGTGACTGTGTTTTAAATAAATTAAACAACAAGTGGTTCAATGGGGTAGAAAGTACGTTACTTAATATGGCTCATAGTGCATTCATAAAAACAGCAACCTATGGAACACGCCTGTGGATAAAAAGCAATTCACTTTGAAGGAATTGAGACAGAACGTAAATGCTTTGTACTGTTTCTTTTTTATCAGAATTGATTCATTCAGTAAATCACAGTAAACAGAAGCTGTCAACATGGAATAATTACATGGATAAGGGGTGATTTTGTGACATAAATGCTCAGTGTTGTACAAGTGTGCGGTATATACAGGATGAATATAGTTTCTATATACAAGTGGGGGATGGGCCAGGTAATGCTTTCATGCCAGCGACTCCTGTCTTGCGTTGTGTGGAGTCTTGGTTAGTCTGGACCTTGAGTAAGCATCGCCGTTTCAACCCTAAAAGTGCCCCGGTTGGTGGTCACGATGGGTCTTCATCAGGACAATGTGTCTGGGAGGGATGGTGACAGCTCTAGGCAGGCTGGACGTGTCTCAGCCGAGGACGGGGGACACTCGAGGATAATTCAGTTACGGGTCCAAACGTGTAATGCTCTGTGTAGCCAAGAAAATCAGTCTCGAAGGTTGAACAGACGGGTCATAGTACCATCTGTCCGCTGCTGTATGTTTTAAATAAAGCAGTTTTTTAAATTTTGAAATGAAACTCATTTTCCTTAAAGGAAAACAGGATGAATTTAAAAAAGAAAAATGAAAAGTTTCCTTTTCATTTCTAGGTCGAGACTGGGCAGCGCATGCACTGTTATGCTAGGCATGCTGTATTGGAGTATGAACTTGAAGCTCTGGCCACCTTCTGCCCATATTTTTCATTGGCTTGTGTCATTGTCATTTGTAAATGATGGCTTCTGATTCGTTAATAGGCTTGTTAGTCGCTCCTTAGTACCGCCGTATCTTCATTTGTAATCTCCCATGAAGACTGGCCCTTTTACTTCTGTTGTTACATGGTGTGTCTTATTTAGTCTGTAAGTACTATTTTCTTTAATGAGTTTCTTCTTTCTGCAGGGACGTCAAGCGTTATTGTAACATTCAGCAGGCCATTTGCTCTTTCACTTTCCAAGCAGCCCAGGACAATGACGGCCGCTTCTTTGAAGTAAAATAGGACTTGCATTTACAAGAGTTTGAGCTATTGGCATTGTAAATGATAATGCCTTTTATTTATGTGTTAATTATCAAAACAAATAAATAAATGGCATTGTAATTTACAATGCCAATAGCTTAAACTCTCACAAATGCGAGACCTATTGCATTGTAAGTGCTTGTTTAAGAGTAGGCTGTGAAACCACTGCCTGCTCTTAAAAAATGTTGGCATTCACAAAGGGAAAGGAGTCCCTTGGGGGCCCCTTCCCATTTGCGGATGGGTTACGACCTCCGTCACAGAGTCGGTAAAGTATGAATGTTTTGCGACCGCATTCTGGTCGCAAAACATTCATACATGCCTGTTAGATCTAGGGGTCTCTAGTTGGCAATGGTATTCACCTTTGTCCAAATAGGGACCCTTACTTCTGAGTCAGGATAAGGGGATTAAACTCCTAGATAACCCTTGCTCGCCCCCTTGGTAGCTTGGCACGAGCAGACAGGCTTATCTCAGGGGCAGTGTGTTAAGCATTTGTGAATATACACAGCAATACAATGAAAACACTACAGACGGACACAACACAGGTTTTATAAAAATAAGTATTCTTTATATAGACTTAACACAAGACCACAAACTACAAAAATCCTCAATACTGAACTTAAGATTGACTTAAAGATGGTAAAAGTTGCTTAGTTCACGTTGGTGATAAATGCGACAAAGTTCTCAACAAAGTACCTGGATGCTAACGCAAAATAAACAAAAGGCTCACAAAGGGAGATGCGTTGGTTCCGTGCTCCGGGGGAGATGATGCGTCGTGCCTCAATGCTTGCGCAGAGTAGGGGATGCGTTGTGATCCTTTCCGATGCGGGAGTGATGCATAGGTTCTCGGCCTGCGGCCCGGTTGCGATGCGCAAGATGGCGCCTCAATGCGATGCGGAAATCCGGGTGTGATGCAAGAAGATGATGCCCTTGATGCGACGATGATGCATAGATGCCCTGGCAGCCTTGCGACGACTCTGTAGTTTGAAGCTGCGACAGGCACTGCAACACGCTTTTCAGGCGATGCGATGGCGACCCTCTCCATACCGTCACTCTTCTCCGGTGATGCGACAGCAGGCAGCTTCGATGAAGACACGCTTCCTGGGAGATGCGGCGGTGGCACGCTTCTCCGGCGATGCGACGATCTCAGCTGCAGCGGCGTCATGTTTCTTCTTGTTGTGTCACGCTTCCAGCTCCCAGCGACACGCAGGCTTCTGCAGTTAGAATTCCCAGTAAGGAAATTCAGGAGGAGCTGGAGATGAAGTCTTTTGTCCCTGAGACTTCAGCAGGAGGCAAGCACAATTTCAAGCCCTTGGAGAATTCTGTAAGATGATGAAAGTCCTTAAAAAGTTCCTTCTCCTTTTCCTTGGCAATAAAGAAACCACTGCAGGCCAACCCAGCAAACAGCACACAGGCAGAGGGGCAGTCCAAAACTCCTGCAGCTTCCCTGGTTCTTCTCCTTGGCAAAAGGTTTGTCTTGTTCCCAGAAGTGATCTAAAGCCAGTACTGGAGAAATTTGTTTACACAACTCCTTCTTTCCTTTCACAGTGCAGGGCAGAAACATCAGAAGCCCCACAGGAGGTGGAGCCAGCATTGTGGAGGGAAAGCACAGCCCTGGAGCACTTTTGACATGATTCCTTCTCTACTTTCACAGTACAGAGCAGAGACATCAGCCGCACCCCAGGGGGTGGAGCCAGCATTGTGGAGGGAAGGCCCAGCCCTATTCAGGTCCCAAGTGCAACTCCTCCCTCCCTTCTAGATGCAGATCTCCCTATTCACCATGGGCTGACTCATTCTGTCTCCTGGAATCCCCCAGCCCTGCCACTCAAACTCCAGACAAGGAATACACGACCTAGCAGAGGCAGGCCTGGATAGTTAGACAAGAAAATACCTACTTTCTAAAAGTGGTATTTTCAAACACAGAATGTTAAAACCAACTTTACTAAAAGATGTATTTTATCATTCTGAGTTCAGGCATACTAAATTCGAATTTCTTCCATGTTTCCTGAGTCAGTTAAGATTATAAGATGTAATAATCTAACTGCCCATTCTGGCCTATGGAGAACAGTTAGCCTTGCAATAGTGAAAAACAAAAATGGCTGTAATACACTATTAAAACATGCTACACACACCAGGGCATGTCCTACCTTATACCTACAATGCACCCTGCCCTTGGGCCTACCATAGGGGTGCCTGATATGACGCAAAGGTAAAGTTTAGGGACTGGCAAGTGAGTGCACTGGCCATGTCGACATGGCAGTCACAGACTGCGCACAGGCCTTGCAATGGCAGGACTGAGACACACTTTACAAGCTGCTTCTGTGGGTGGCACAACCAGTGCTGCACGGCAACCAGCAGCATTTGATTTACAAGCCCTGGGCACACATGGTGCACTGTACTAGGGTCTGACAAGTTAATCAAATAACCCAATCATGGAATCACTAATTAGTACATCAACTTACTCTGATACTCTGCTCAGCGTTTCTCTGGCAGCATTCTGTTCGAGGCGGCGGATTTGATTTCCTTCTCCTTTCATCGAGCCTGAGCCTTGAACCTGCTCCGAGCGGTACCCGCTGCGCGGGTCCCGCGTCGCCCAGGAAGCCGGCCTGAAATCACCACTAAAGCGGATTGAGAACTTTGCTGTAAAAACCTGCAGGGCTGCGAGCAGGCGGAGGCGCAGGACTACCTGTCCCAGGAGCGCCTGTCCGCCCGCCCACACTGAAGCCACCTGGGCAGCTCTCCCTGCAGGCTCCTCCCCCATTGGTCCGTTTTTTAAGGCAACAGCACTGGGATACCAGTGGGATACTCTGCTCAGCATTTCTCTGGCAGCATTCTGTTCGAGGCGGCGGATTTGATTTCCTTCTCCTTTCATCGAGCCTGAGCCTTGAACCTGCTCCTAGCGGTACCCGCTGCGCGGGTCCCGCGTCGCCCAGGAAGCCGGCCTGAAATCACCACTAAAGCGGATTGAGAACTTTGCTGTAAAAACCTGCAGGGCTGCGAGCAGGCGGAGGCGCAGGACTACCTGTCCCAGGAGCGCCTGTCCGCCCGCCCACACTGAAGCCACCTGGGCAGCTCTCCCTGCAGGCTCCTCCCTCTCCTACTCCCCTCGGCCATATAAAATTAGCAGCAGAGCACCGCAGCGCGGGAGCGCGCGGGAGAAGCCCGGGACAAGGGCGGGACCGTCTGTGGCCGTCCAGGGCCGAAGGAGGCCGGGCTGGGCCCACTCCCTAACATTTTCCATTTAGTGAAGGTACTGTGTTTTAGGAGATTTCCTTTGTGGTCTCCTGACATTGTCTGTTATCGAACAGTGCTGCCTGGTTCACTACCTATTCTGCACCCTCCATTCTTCTCCTGGTTACCAGACGGGGGTCAGTAGGGTCCCTGAGCCCTTACTGAATCGCCCAGGAACAAGGGCTAGTAGGGAGGGTTAATGCTATAGAACAGAACCCTAAGTATTTCTTTGTGATCACTTTAGGATCTTGAGTTCATAGATTTTATACATTGCTTATGTGTACGATATTGTTTTACTTTTGGTTCTGCTAGACCTGTGGTTTGTCCTTATTACCCTATATCAGTCGCTTGCGTAGTTTTTGATCCTTGACACTATTTTTACTCTCTTGTAAATATGTCCAAAAAATCGGCCTCTGTCACCCCAGCACCACTGAAAACCTTAGATTCCTTCTTAGTACAAGTGGTCAAAAAAATAAATAATGACAGAAGGGAATCCTTAGGTTTGAGCCAATCACCAATTTTGCTCCCACTGAGCCCTGACCCTAGCGCACAAACATCTGGTACACCATTACCAGATCCTACAATTCACATACCTGACACTAACTTATTAAATTTGGAAATAGATGACGGAAACTCCGATTTGTTAGTTGATCAGTCAGCAAATGTAGCGTCTGACTATGAGCAACAGCAAAACATCGTTGCAGATATTCCCTCATCTTCATCGCCTGTCATGCGACCTGTGAGAAATTGTAGAAAGGCTCAAGCCAAACGGGGGGGAAAACAGCTAGGAAGGAAAAAGATTACTTCTCCCCCTAGACATAAAGGGAAAAATGTGGAGCGCGAAGACCCTGATGAGCTCAGACAAATCATCGATGATGATCTATTTAATAGGATCTCAGACATGATAGATATTAAAATCAAGACTATTATCAAGCCACTTATCGGGAAGATAGATAAATTAACATCAGAAATAAAAAAGATGGGAGGGTTGCAAAGCAAGTTGGTTAATGACCTGGAGAATTTAGCCATTGAAGTTACTAAACCTGTTGTCACCGTGGAGGAAGACCTGGGTGTTGATATAGGCCCTATGGAAACTCAACAACAGTCCATCCCGGAAGGCCAATTACCACCACCTGTGCCCACCCAGGATGTAATAAGAGAGCCCCCCACATTACAATCTACAGTACCAACCCCACTGCATTTAGGGGATGATTCTTCCCAATTTATCTTGGAAGCCTCACCATTAGTCCTGGTATTGGCGAATGTCCCTGTTTTATCTCAGGAGCAAAAAGAATCCACCCAAGGACTAAAGGACAAAGCTTTATATTGGCTCACTAACAATATGCGCATGACAGATCAGGGAGCTGACCAGCTAGCGGGGGAAATTGTCATGGCAAGGAGGGTGCCATGGATTGGGAATAAGACTAAGAAGTTTAAAGGGGACTGTGTTATACTAAATTTTGTTAGCGCAGAAGTACTCCCTAATATTCTTGCTAATATCCTCCCACCCCAACCTAGAACTGGATCCATAATTCCCCTCACCCTGAAATTCTTTTACACCGAGACTCAGATGGCGACCTCCTCTAACATCTCCAGGCCTAGAAGGAACGCTAGAATTGCTCACTGGGGAGGGGAAACTAGACCCAGATTTAATAATGATTATCTTTACCCCATGACTAGTCGGGGGTTAGGGCAATACAACTTCCCGAACGGGCCAATGGCCAGAACACCAGGGCTACTTTGACCCAATATAAATAGGTGGGGTTCAAATACTCCAGGCTATGACAATAGAGGCCAGGGCAATGGGTTTATGACAAGGCAGGGGAATGAACAATTTTTTACGCGACCTAATACTCCCCAGCCTATGTGGAATCCGGCAGCAAATGGATGGGGCCAGGTGCCCACTCCCTTTGACTGGGGACTGGGAATGGGAAACAGATATGGAGTTTTGTCGGGCCTAAACGACTGTGACTGACATATAGAGGCTACAAACCAGGTGAAAGAGGCCATAGTCCAACAATTGGATCAGACCAGTCCACGCATCAATGGCCTAGATTCCAATGAACCCTATCCCCAGTCAGTGCACGAAGGCCATAATACTTTTTTAAATGATTATCCCACATCCACGTCATATTTGCCCGACCACAGCCCGATCCAGGGCCGGGGTAGTGCTAATCTACATAGTTCACTGGATGTAGGATTTAATGAAGCAACTCAAACACCGCAAGAGCCCGAAGTGGCATCGGTCCGGTGCCCAGTAACTAAGACCTCCATGGATTCCTGTAGGTTAATAAGCTGGAACATAGCAGGGCTAAACGGTAAGCGTCAGGATAAATCCTGGTCAAGCTTTGTCCTAGGCCACCACATTATTGCCCTTCAGGAAACTTGGGACACTTCTGATAATTTGTGGTGGGATGGGTTTATTAGTTTTACCAAAGCAGCCGCCCACAGTCGCATGGGGAGGGCTAAGGGAGGCCTTTTACTTCTGTTCTCTCTAGATTTAAAGGGTAGCTGCAGGCAGATTAACACCGACTCCCCTAATATCCTGATGGTCGAAAGAGTGATTAAAAACACCAGTAGGACTATTTTTATAAATTTTTATAACTCAGGTAATTGTGATCACAGAGGTCGTAATATTACTGATCTGGATAGTAGTTTAAATTCGGTCAGTCGGAATAATACACTTGATACAGACTACATTCTATTAGGTGATTTTAATATTCATCCGTGCAATCTAAACTGCAGGGGTAGTAGCCTTGAAGGGGACGATGGACCTGAGGGACCCCATTTTGAACATACCGCTGAGGGAGAGGAGCTGGAAGATTTTCTCGCCAACTTTGACCTTTATGAACCAGATGGTGGCATTAGACAGCCAACCTTCACTGGTATCCCTCATGGTACAATTATTGATTATATATTTGTATCCTTAGGCATTCTTAGCCGGGTCAATGTCTATCACACTACACAATCACATTTTAGTGACCATAACCCGGTAGAGCTAGAAGTGGCATGGGGAGGTAACATAGGACCATCCCCTCTGAAAGTAGACGCCCACCCTCTGAGGACTACTGACCAAGGAAGACGCATGAAATGGGTAAAGGTGGTTCCGGAGAAATTCTACGCTGAAAACTTCTTAAAGATTAAGGGGCAGGTCGAGGTCTGTAACAATCCTTGTGCACAGGGTCAAGAAATTGTAGAGGCTTTTGAGGCCATATGTGGGCAGGTGTCACAGGACCTTTTGGTAAAGACTAAAAAAGGAATTCCAGGAAATAAGCGCTGGTTCCATTCAGCATGCTCAAAAGCGCATAGATCATTACTGGCAGCCCTAAAAATTACTCCTAGGGTAAAAGATGAGATTACCAGACTCAGGAAAATTTATAAATTAGCAATAAAAAAACGAAAGGACACTATTAAACAAGAAGCATGGGAGGACCTCCTTTCGGCGGCAGTCCTGAAGGATAGCAAAAAATTCTGGGATATTATTAAACAGCCCTTCTTTTCAGATGATAATAATGATATCACAGACTGCGTTATTCCTGATGAAAAGTGGTTATCTCACTTTAAAAATGTTTATGGGGACACTGCTGATGTAACTAAAGATGCCCTGCTGATAAGATCAGCCACCCGCCCCATCATCTTTAATCGAGATGAGGTGGAGAAAGCCATTATGTCCACTACAAAGCACAAGGCACCTGGCCCTGACGGTGTGCCTGTCGACTTTTTTATGTATTCTCCAAAACTGTGGGCCGAAGTCTTGGCAAACGTGTTTAATGCAGTTAATGGCAACCCTGTACCTGCATCATGGAACACCTCTACTATAGTTCCCATTTTCAAAAAAGGTCAGCGGGATGATCCAGGCTGTTACAGGCCTATATCCCTTCTGGATTCCTCAGTTAAAATTTTAGGTAGAGTTCTTTTATCCAGGCTGAGGGAGAATGTCGAGGGCTGTGGTGGATTGTCCGAAATCCAATATGGATTTAGGGAAAAGAAGGGGACTATTGAACAGTGCATCAACCTACATCTGCTCATCTCCAAATACACTATAGCCAAGGAGGGGTCTTTGTATCTTGCATTCATGGACCTCTCCTCGGCATTTGACTTGGTCAATAGGACTAAGTTGTGGTCCATTCTGCTGGAGATAGGTATCGATGAGGCATTGGTTACCTTTATGGCCTCCCTGCACCAAGAACTCTCCTCGAGTGTACGTGTGACGAACGAGGGCAGGCGAACTGCTCTCTTTAGATCTTTAAGGGGCGTGCGGCAGGGCTGCATTTTGGCCCCCTTACTCTTTACCATCTACATCAATGGCCTGGGTGCGCACTTAGAGGGGCAGGAAGCCGACGTCCCGCGTGTAGGAGCAACAAAGATCCCGGCACTCCTGTACGCGGATGACGCCGTGCTGATTGCCCGCACGGGAGTCGGCCTTCAGCGCCTGTTGAACGCTTTCGGTGCGTTTATGGAGCAACTAGATCTTAAAATAAACGTAGCCAAGTCACACACAATGGTGGTAGGCCTAGAGTGCCGCAGGAAGAGAAACAAAACATTCATTTGCAGGGGGGACCTGGTTTCTAGGGTATCCATATTTCCTTATCCAGGCATACTGTTCGACCAGAAAGGGACTTGGGGTCCACAGGTTAGAGCTAAGAGGCTGGCCGTCATACGATCGTCCTCAGCACTCTTGAGTTTTGCAGGTAGGCTAGGGGCTAGGCCTATGGAAGCCATTTTAAAAATCTACAATAGTAAATCTGTGGCCATTGCATTATATGGTTCCGCATTGTGGGGATATGCAAATGTGGAACCGATTCAGAGAGCGGAGAACGGATTTATCAGAGCCCTACTCTCTGTACCCCAGTCGACCCCAACGTACTCTATACATAAAGAAGTTGGCCTCCAGTTTCTTTCAGATAAGTTGAGCATGGCCCCTTTGATTCTTTGGCTAAAAATATGGATGAATGAAGAACTCCCATTAAACCATAAGATCATGACCGATGTCCTGTCCCTCGATAAATCTAACAAGATTCCTTGGCTGGCCTATTTGGCCAGGGCTTTTGCTGACTTAGGCCGCCCGGAGCTTTTTACCTCCCCTGAGATTATTAGGATTCAAGATCTTGACTTTGTCAAAAAGTCCTTCATGGGAAGGAAGGAAATATGCCGTGAAGAACGTGAACTAGCAAAGCCGGCAGTGAGGGATCATTGCCTGCTGGTTAGTTCGCCATCACTCGCGCCATATCTTGGATTTGTTACACTCCCCTTCCACAGGTTTCTTTTAACCAAATTTAGATTTAATTTGCTGCATTTTTATTTAGGCTCTCTTAATAATTGGCAGAAGCCAGAATTAGCCCCGCCCTGTAGCTGTGACCAGTTCTCAGTGCAAGATACAATGCATTTCGTTATGTTTTGTGGGTTTTATTTAGAGCCGAGGAAAAAATTCTTGTTGCCAATTCTTAAGAAAGCCGGCTTCACCCAGGTGAGACCGGCTTTGCTCTTCTTACAACTACTATCTAACCCCCACATTACTTTTTGCGTTGCTAAATTCCTGGTAGCCGCCTCAAGGGCGAAAGCTGTCCGTCAAGATTAGTTATTTATGTCAAACAATCTTTTTAACTGTTTTTTATAAAATCTTAAAATTGTTGTTAAATTCCTATGTCATGCGTATTGTGAAAATGTTATATGAAACGTATTTTATTTTTTTTCTCTTTGTATGGTTTTTAAATAAGCCGAATAAAGATATCTTGACTTGACTTGACATCAACTTAACATAGGGAGCACTTGCACTGTAGCACTGATAGCAGTGGCACAGTGCCCAAAGCATATAACCAGCAAAAACATATCAAAAACAGAGGAGGCAATCCAACAAAAATGGAAGGGAGACTCACGCCAATGATGGCAGGTCTAACACTGCCCCTGCGACTCGTTATTAGGAAGGGACGCCCTTGGCACGCCCTTTTCTAATAGCGACTCGCAAACCCTATTTGCAGGTCGGTAATAGCTTACCAAATCACAAATAGGGCTTTTTACTTTTAAAAATGCTTTTTTTAGGTCGCAAACAAATCTGGCCATTTGCAAGCTGAAAAAAGCTTTGTACATGTGGCCCTATATGTAATGTAAAAATGTAATGTAATTTGACTTATATAGCGCACAAATCACCCAAAGGTCTCAGGGCGCTTGCTTAGGGAACCCGTCCTGGTATTCCCTTGTGAGATACCCCCGGCAGGGTATCCACAAGGTGAAAGCCAGGCATCCCGCCGCGAGGGGCCGTAGTGGAGATTAAGCAAGCTATTGCCCAGAGTCGCAGAGTGTGACCCCGTGAGTTGAGTAGGCACCGGCGCGAGAATTAACGAGTCCGTGGAATTTTTGAGCCCGAGACCCTGCCGCGTCGGGAATCGAACCCTGGTCCACGGCCGCTCTCAGCCTCCGGGTCTGCCGCCTCTAACCACTGAGCCACACTTCTCCCTATGAGCATTCGTTAACATTGATAGTTGGATAGTTAGATGGGATAGTTGAAGCACATCTCCAAAATTAGAAACTCACTTAGCTGTCCTAATGTATCAAAGTAGAAAGTTTCTCTGCAACCCAACTGTGCCTTAAAGGTCTGAATCACTACAAACAGCTTAAGCTTTGGTTCCATTATGGCTGTTTCTGGTGTTGTGCAGACCGCTGGTATTTGTAGGGGAGCACAAAGCATTGGTGAGAATGTTTTTTCAACCTTCCTACTGTAGCATTGCTGCCTGTTGGAGGTTGCTCTGTATTAAGACCTGTCTATCAGTTTGGAAAATGTTTGTTCAAAGTAATTTTAATGACAATATAGTCCTGAGGAAGGTGATTTAAATTTGGGAATATCCCCCAAAATGTGAGCCGACATCTCTTAAATTGTCCACTGTTTAGCCAACAACCGATGGATAAATTCATGCAGATTCATTTCCTCTATGTTTGTACTATTGTTTGGTGAACAGGGACTTCGTTTTTATCTATAGACTAATTTTGTATCCCAAATTATGAAGTATGGGGGCAATAAAATATACATAGATATATAAATGATTTAATTTTCTTTAATATTTTTGTATTACTTATGATATATTCATATGTTCCACCACTAGTGATGAGGACCCTAGTTGTTTAAATTCTCTGATTTGTAGGTATTCTGTTGCCTGTGAATCCCTCTGAACTGGGATGGCGAAGCGAGCTAAAGAGCGATGATAGATTCAACCCAGATCTGTGACTGGGGTGAGTGTCTGAAAAGTTTCAGAGCTCCATCCATCATCTCCTTCTGATCCCTCTGATTACTTCAGTATGTCTTCCGCCAGTACTCAAGGACACAGACATTGAATTAGCCACTTTGCCACAGCTTGTATCATTATGACTCTTGGACTTCTTAAGCCCTTGCTTTGACTCTTTTAATGTGTGACCTCTTGTGACCCATGAAATACCCAATGTTTGACAATACGTACTTTCACTTCTTTTTTTGTCTTGTACTTCTGTGCACTCATATGCTTGACTTGGAGGTCCATCATGGTATGACCTGTTATATACAAAACCACAAAGAATTATGTATAGATACATTTACAAAATCAGCATAATTTACCTTAAGCATTTGAACAGATTTTCTCCTTTTTTATGCATCTGCTCCCTCTTTCTGCGACACCATAGGCCTGTGGACTGGCTCAGAGCATCCGGGACGATGAGCGAGGAGGCCGAGCTCAGATTGGCATAATCGACAACGAGGCAGACTCCCCGGATCTGATGCAGACCATGACGGCTGTTCTGGGGCCACGGAGTGGCGAGCTCAAGCCTGCGATTCCTGATGAGAAGGCTGACCAACTCCAAAAAGCAAACGTCCGCCTTTACCAGTGAGTCAGCCATGGTCTTTGTGAGCATTCAGGAAATGCGTCCTTACATGGGAATATAAAAGTATAGAAGGAGTAAAGGGGTGTGGCCTCTGCTGATCTAATGTGATATTAAGCTTAAAATATAATTCTTGACCTCCGGAATTCAAGATATCAGTTTTGTTGTGCCAGCCATGTTGGTTTGTGGTTCCTTCAGACCAGCATTTATTATGATGCTCAACCCACAAGGCAGTGAGATAGCTTGGTGGGTTAGCCACCTGTTGCAAACATCTGTGTGCAGTCTACAGATGACATGTTTGGACCCTAAAGCTGCCAATTTGGGATGTGATCCTTCTGCAGCTGATAAACGTAGTACCATTGGCAACTATAATTCAAGCTGCATTTCAGTTTGGGAAGTACACTCAATGAGAGATTACTACTGTTTTTACAATGACCAATGTCAGTGATGCTTAAACTAAAATGTTAAGCAGTTTGAGGATATTAAAAAAATACATGCGAATGGTGAAACCTTCAATACAAACCCACAATTGAAAACCAACAATACAGAGGTAACTCAGACCTGTTACTCACTCTCAGCTTGGATTTCTTCATGGAGATGTAGTTCTACTTTATCTGTTTGGCACAGGAATACAGTAATTTTTGTTGAGATAGTTTTTATCTAAGAGGAAATGGATGTGCGTGTCATTTTCATGCATTTGGAATTGACTTGGTACTGCTTGACTAGCTGTGTCAGTATACAAAAGTTGATTATTTTTATATAACGCATTTTATTATGTTTTATAGAGACACATAGAAAGAAAAAGATACAAAAAATAATATTTTGCTGACTGATTAGATCCATGATATCTAATTCTACAAGGATTGATGTTGAACAGTATACAAGAAAGGTAACACCACAAGGGACAAGATATTTGGAAGACTTGTCTAACCTGATCAGAATTTTTGATTGCGGTTGATGAGAAAAGATCGGATCCATGATAGAGCACAATCGGAGACACCAGGCCCTTTTCTAGCCTTTACAGAAATATTGTGTGGATAGTTGAGATTATGATCGGTCGCACTGTTGTCAAGGAGCATGAGAGCTGATTACTTCTCTATGTACTAGGAAGGATGGAGCTTTCCTCTAATGTTGACTAACGCTGATTCAGGTTCCTAGGTGCGTCTGTAGAGTAAGAAGTGTGTACGTAAAATGATATATGTACTTTTACCAGACTTACAGTAAAATATTATGTCTTATTTGGAACATAATTTTGTGTGGAACATTTGCCCACAATTCGTGGAAATTAGCTACTGACTTTGATTGATATTTTATGTATTTACATATCTATATATTTTATACTAAGCACTGTGTAACAGGGACTGCTAGCACTGCAAGGGGTGATTGGGGTATTTAAGAGAACTAATGGTTCTCATGAATTGTGTTCACAATGCTGTTATACAGTCTATCATTTATTTTGATACAAAAATGAAACTGCAAGTGTATTAAGAAGTGACAAAGAACTATTGCTCTGAAGTGATAATTGAAAGCAGGGATGTGGAATTTGATAACATATTTAGTTGTCCATTTGATAGGTTGCTTTTTAAATCTACTTGTCCTGTAGCAAAGTCCACATGCCCCTTTGGTTCCATGTATTGTGGTGACAAATTATGGCATTAAACTCATTATATTCGAGCTCTGATAATAGCCTCTGATTATGCCAGGGTTCAAGGTTTGAATATTAGCAATTCCCTTATGTTTTTACCTTTCCATATGCATACTGGGACTGGAGGTAGCGGGAAGCAATAGATCTCAGGTTGGAATGCCCTTTTGAGTCTGTGCAAACGTACTAACTTGCATGTTTTAGGGGTTTCCACCAGCTCTACTCTAAACTTGTCCCATACTGAGAAAGGTTGGAAATGTACTACTTGACAAGGGCAGATGTAAAAAATCTACCCGGGTTGGAAAAAGGTGGTTGTAGGGAAAGTGAACTTGTAAACCCTCAACAGATTTTCGCATGAGCAACTTTACACATGCATATTTGCATGTACAAAAATGAAGCTCACAAATATTTTCTAGGAGTATGATTTCCTAGCCTATTTCTGTAAATTCTTGTGAATTCATGAAAGCCCTACCTTTGCACTAATGCACGGGCAGGTGCCATTTATGCACCTTTGTGACTTTCTTTACGAATTGGGCATCTAATTAGGTCTGGTGTTAACCAAGATCTTTTGTTTTCGAACAAAAGTGTATCTCTTTCTCTGTCATACCTTCACTGTGACAGCATTCTGCTCTTTCACAAGGAACATATCAGCACACAAAGTTTTGTGCAGTACCAGGAACTACTGTCGCCGCGTGTGTTTTTTGAGACCAAAAATATATTTGCTTTTTGCCATAGTTTGTTTTAATGGTGAGGGCGTGGGAGCTCCCACAACAATAAAGTTTTACAAAACTATGTCAAAACAAGACTCTTATTGACAAAACCCAAAGGCTGACCACCAATGTCAGACCTATTGGTCCAGCCAATGCTTGTTTATTTTCATGTATCCCATAATCTTGTTGAAACTGGTTACACTTATTTTCCATTATGAATATTTTTGGGGAATACTAGCTTGTATCAACAACATTTTTACTAGATGAGGCTTCAAAGAAATGCCACCTAAAATTTAAAGGTAATATAGCAAAACGTTTTTCTTCCTAGTTGCATTTGTTGGTGAACATTTTATTTTGAAAGCAAAGAATCATCAATCTTGCTTTCAAACTTCTTCAAATATTTGCATCTAATCAGAGGGCATTTTCGCAGCATTATAAGTAGCCTCATATTGTTAAACTTTGCAAACGTGCTACATTTTTATACTGCAGCCACTCAGTTGTACAGTCAGAGCTTACAACATTTCCTTACAGCACTCACTCTATTAATAAAGGCTTTGCATTAATAAACAATAAATTTCGAACAACATTAAGATAGGGGCACAAAACATACCTTAATAGCAGACGATGCCCTTCCTTGATCCATAATGTGTTACTGTAAACTGGCAGCCAAAGGGTTTGTGCTGCATGGGGTTGGGCCTACTTGTCCCAAGGACAAAATAAACATAAAAACCTGTAGTCCTGTAAGCCCCAAACAATATGTCCTGGGCGTTGGGCTACAGGAATTCCACACTCCTGGATTGAACAAAATGCTGGTGCCAATCGAGATTTGAGGCATATTATTTGGCACAGAAAATGAGCATTGATCATCCATTTGGTTGTCCAGTTGTCCATCTCCACTCTGTAATATTAATCCTGTATCCTCAACAAAAAAAGTGCATCTGATGTCACTTGTCTTTTGGCATACAGTGTCATCCTCCCCAAAGTACCACCTCATGCAAATATACAAAGTCCTTTCAGAAAATCTCCATAAACTGTTAAGACAGGAGCACCTGCTACACAATATAATTGTTTCTGCAATTTAGGAAGCAGGCTGTTACCCAAGGAGAGGTGTCATGGCGCTTAAAGAGCCAGCAGTTAAGAAGGCCTCAAAAGTTTATAGTTCTAAAATGTTACTCATGAGCAGGAGTTAGTCCATATTTCGGATCATGCAACTCGACCAATATCCAATGTTCTACCAGCCGGTGCTTGAGAATGTGTTTTTTCTTCAAGCATGATGTTACAAGACTGTGCATATGTGTAGCTGGCTCTAACATCAGAAAATCAATCAGCATTCCACTACTTGTGTAAAGATGCTGTATCTCCTCCTGGGGCGGGTGCTCTGCAGGTAGTCACAAGGAATTGCTATAAATCCTTTGAAAAAGTCACTAAATTGCTCACAGGGGACTGCCAGCACTGCAAGTGATTGGATGGCACTTTTGAGTGGACAACTAATTAACATGTTTCTCATTAACCTTGTTCACAGCATTTTATACACTCTGCAATTTACAAACATTTAAACTATGGGCCCAGCTTGTTTAATGTTTGCTTTATTAACCTTATTCCAGTTGATTGGAGAATGGGTATTTTGGGCATTGTAGGGGACTTTAGTTAAGTCATGTGTGTTGTGGTGTTGCATACCATAAATGGCAAATTTCAGTGCTTTTGCACATTTGAGCCAGAACCATAACTCAGTCTTTAACTGTGTTTCTTTTAATTCAATTTCTATTTTTTGATAAAACACTTTATTCCTAACCCACACTTTGCACTGTTGGGCCTGGTCTGCTGTGCCCAGCCTACCGCAGGTGGTCAACCTAAGCTGCAGAGGGCCTTCCGCAGTGCATAGGGACATTGGTCGCTGGGCCTGGCCTGCAGCAAGTCCATATGCCTAACCCACTGCAAGCAGTCAACACCTGCTACACATGGTCTTTGGTCAAACCCAGCGGGGATTGATTGCAAGGCCTGGCCTCTGACCAAGCCCTACGCCCAACATGCAGTGGGTGTTCCACCACTGGTGCACAAGGCATTCAGATCTCCACCTCTCTCTTATGTTTTTAGGTCTCACCTAGCGAATGCAGCGCATACACTGCTTCGCCTTGGTGAGACTATTTTTGTCGGTTTTGCTAGCGAAGGGAGACAAACCATGTGCGCACACGGACAGGCGATGTGCACGTACATGGCGTCTCCTCTCTGACGTCTCCTCTGAATGGGATCGCTTTCACTTTCCCTCCCTCCTAGTTAGTTTCAGTGTTGCTGCAGCCTGGGACCACAGCCATTCCTGACAGTTGAGTGGCAGGTGCTGGGAAATGTGCTCAGTGACAAAAGGAGGGCTGAACCTCGTGGAGCCTATAGCGAGGGAGGAATCCACCCAATACCGGAAGAGTCTGAACTCGGCTGGGGAATGCCTCCTGGGACAGTCTGTGCACGCTGGCGATCCAGTGAAATTCAGGCAAGTACAGTGTCATGTGCCGTTACATGAGAGCCACTCAAACGCACACAGCTCCTCGGGGAGCCTACACCTGCAGAATAAACACATCTCTAGAGCAGAATATGAGGATGGGCAGAGCATCATATTTCTTGTTTGTCTTGTAGCAAGGAGACAGCCTCAGCGTATACTTTCAGCCTGGAATCAGAGTTGAGTGGACACTTAAGGTGGGCAGGTTTGGAACATAGTAACGTAATGTTACCAACATTCCTTTCTGTAACACAGCTCCTGATGCAACGTATCTCTTCATAGTCTTTTTACCAGAATAGCTGCTTAGCTCTACGCGATAGGGCCTGCTTCTTTCCATTACACACTCCTGCATCCCTCAGCCTCTCTTTGCACAGGCTCCAGTTTCAAAACATACTTGTCCACTTCTTTAAAATAACTTTAAGGGCCTCAGCAGCAGACGGTAATGGGCGGAGCAGGTAAAGAACAATGCTGTAAGTGCAGGAGTGTGCTGGGGTGAACCAACGGAGGACCCAGGGAGGCGGCGCACAGGACTGAGCAAGCAGAAGGCCCACTATGTTTGTTTAAACTAATAATGCATTTGGTGATTTGCACTGTTGTAATTTAGGTTTGTCTAAATGTATCCTTTCCTTTTGCTCACTCTAACGCTGCGCAGCGGCCACCTAAGCAGGTACAGGTGTTTTCATGACCCTGCGTTTTATTTAATGCCGCCGTTTTTTTGTAATCATTGGCTCATTCAGCAGGGGTTCTTTAGTTTCCCTTTTATTTCCTGTCAGACTTCCCCTTACTCCACTGCCCTCTTTTAGCATTTCATTCTTCAACAGCCATTTTCCATCTATGTGCCCACTGCCTTTATCTCACTGGCCGTCCTCGCTTCTTATTTATCTGCTGTGGTAAATAAAAAAAAATTGCAAACACACTCCTTGGCCCACAGCTACCTCTCAAAAGAACACAATAGTAAATGTACATATGCTTTCCCAATCAGGGATATTAGCATTATTTAATTGCTGTTCATTAGCTTACCAACAGAGCTACGCATGAGACTCACTATTCTGCTCAATAGTGTGGCCCATACTTTCATCACTGTAGCATATGCTATTCTCACGCTCTATATTTTGTTTTTAATAGCATTGGTGTAAGGCTCACTCTGCTGAAGACAGCCGCCCGGCTTGTTTATCTATCACTAGAGCTGTGCTACTAAGGCTACAAGCACAAAGTGCATTATTTGTTTTCTGAAAGCATGTTTGAAGCTCTGCTCATTTGTTTCTTTCGTGCTACGGATGCTTTTGTCATTCATCCATATGTGGCCATTGCTGTTATTGTACAGTTTAATATACAGTACTGCCATAATCACTGTAAAGATACCACTTCATAGCACAAAATACCATTCCATATAATCACGCTCCATAACAAGCTAACTCCACTGCACATTGTTCCAGAACACTCAATATCACATAATTACTATCCACATAGTTCCACAGCACACCATGCCACATAATTCCACTGCACAAATCCACACCACTACTAACTGATCCAATACAACCCACATACATCCACTACACAACACATACACTCCATAACACACGGGTAAAACACATTCACAATGCCAATAGCTCTAACTCAAACAAATGCGAGACCTATTGCATTTCCAAAGCTTGTTTCTATTTCCCCCTGCCTCAAAAGCCTTTCTGTCTTTTTCACTTTTTGTAATACTTTGAGAAAGTCACAAAATTAGCCAATTTGCAATTTGGTCTCAAAATGATGGATAAAACCACCGCTCAAAATGGTCCCTCACATGACTGTGTGTTTTTACTCCCGAATCACATGCTGTTATCTCCATTTCTTTCCTGGTCTGTTACTTTCTTCTGAGGCCCTACAGCAGTCTCTTCACGTGTTGACCCGCATTCTCACCCCCATTGCTATCGAACTTTTTTCCACAGCAAAAAAGATGTGCCTTGAAATGTATAAGTAGTTTTCAAGTTGGTTAAAAAATCTGCTGATCGCTTTCATTAGCTAATCACATTTGTCAAAAAAAATTAAAATGTGATTGGCAGGAGTCACGAATCGCTGACTTGTGAAATCAAATAGCAAAGTATGAAAAAGTGTTGACCCCTTTAAGCCTTTTAAAGCTCATATAACAAAAACTACTGAACGGATTTACATCAAACCAACTAAAACATGTTTTCTAAGTAATTCTGCTTCCATGACAAGTTTGATGTAAATCAGTCCAGTGTTTTTTGCTGGAAGCTTGAGCGCGGAGCAGTACCTTTGCTGAATATGCTGGTTAATTCCCAAATTTCCACAATTGTCAAACTGATAGGCAAATCAAAAAATGCCTTGAAAGAGTATAGTGTGGCTGATCTATAACCACTGTTCCGTCTGCCACTTTGTTATATAGATATGTATTGTACAGTGGCGTAGCTAGGGGGGGGCGGTGGGGGCGGTCCGCCCCAGGCGGCACTACATTGGGGGCGGCGGCACAGTGCACACGTTATGTGCCATTATGTAAATGCATTGTGAAAGCGCACCTGTTTACAAATTCTGCAGTGCATGCCACGCACCGACGCACGCACCACCTAGCATAGTGGTGGTCCGGTCAGTGGCGTAACGAAACATGAGGGGGCCCCCCTGCAAACTACATGGAGGGGGCCCCACTCCCATCCTCCATGCCTGACTAGAGCTCTCAGGCCAGCGACCCGCCATACTGCAGGGGATGCGAGCGATTGTTACGCCACTGTCACCAATGCAGCCGTTAATAGTAACACTGGATGGTGGAGTTAAAGGTTGGGCTTAGTCTGCCAGCAGGCTATCATAGGTGGTGGTCCATTCATTACAGGGTCCCTGCCATTAGTAGGCCGGGGAAGTTTGCCCAATTTTAGATGGGTTTCCTGATGCAGACTCCTGTCATGATATACAACATCGGGCCCACTCATCGTTTAGTTTTGACAAAAGTGCATTCACTGCTCCTTCCCGTTTCCGTTTTAAAACATTGGACAAAGCGACAATGCAGTATTTCAAAAGCAGATATAACTACAAAGAGCACATTTTGATAATACATTTTTATTTTTATTAGACAATAGCAATCTTAAGAGGCATTGCATAGCTTCATACACACTTTGACCCCAATTCCATCAAAGTCTCTCTCTCTCTGTCAGTCAGTATCTCTCTTTCAGTCAATCAGTCTATCTCTCTCTGTCATTCAGTCTCTCTTAGTCAGTCACTCTCAGTCAGTCAGTCTCTCTCTCTCTCTCTCTGTCTCTCTCTGTCAGTCAGTCCCTCTCTGTCAGTCAGTCTCTCTCTCTGTCAGTCAGTCTATCACTCTCTGTCATTCAGTCTCTCTCAGTCAGTCTCTCTCAGTCAGTCAGTCAGTCTCTCGCTCTCTATCTGTCTGTCAGTCAGTCTCTCTCTGTCAGTCTCTCTCTGTCAGTCTCTCTCAGTCAGTCTCTCTCAGTCAGTCTCTCTCAGTCAGTCTCTCTTAGTCAGTCTCTCTCTCTGTCAGTCACTCTCTCTCTCTGTCAGTCTCAGTCTCTCTCTCTGTCAGTCAGTCTCTCTCTCTCAGTCAGTCTCTCTCAATCAGTCTCTCTCAGTCTGTCAGTTTCTCTCTCTTAGTCAGTCTCTCTCTCTCTGTCAGTCAGTCTCTCTCTCTGTCAGTCAGTCTCTCTCTATCTCTCTGTTAGTCAGTCTCTCTTTCTCTGTCAGTCTCTCAGTCTCTTTCTCTCTCTGTCAGTCTTTGTCAGTCAGTCTCCCTCTCTGTCAGTCAATCTCTCTCTCAGTCAGCCAGTCTCTCTCTCTCCCAGTCAGTCTCTCTCTCTCCCAGTCAGTCAGTCTCTCTCAGTCAGTCATTCTCTCTTTACCCCAGTCAGTCAGTCTCTCTCTCGCTCTGTCAGTCAGTCTCTGTCAGTCAGACTCTCTCACTCAGTCAGTCTCTCTCTCAGTCAGTCTCTCTCTCAGTCAGTCTCTCTCCAAGTCAGTCTCTCTCTGTCAGTCTCTCTGACAGTCAATCAGTCTATCTCTCTGTCAGTCAGTCTCTGCCTCTCTCTCTCAGTCTCTCTTTCTCAGTCAGTTTCTCTCTACCTTAGTCAGTCTCTGTCAGTCAGTCAGTCTCACTCTCAATCAGTCTCTCTCTCTCTGTCAGTCAGTCACTCTCTCTCTCAGTCAGTTTCTCAGTCAGTCAGTCTCTACTCTCTCTCCATTCTCTCTCTCAACTCTGTCCACTCTATCTCTACTGTCTCTCTCTCCACGGTCTCTCCTCTGTCTCTCTCTCCACTTTCTCTCTCCACTCTCTCACTATCTCTCTCTCCACTGTCTCCCTCCACTGTCTCCCTCCACTGTCTCCTTCCACTGTCTCCCTCTACTCCCTCTCTCTCCACCCTCTCCCCCTTATCTCTCTCTACTTTCTCTCCACTCTCTCTCCACTCTCTCTCCACTCTCTCTCTCCACTCTCTCTCTCCACTCACTCTCTCCACTCACTCTCTCCACTCACTCTCTCTCCACTCACTCTCCCTCCACTCACTCTCTCTCCACTCACTCTCTCTCCACTCACTCTCTCTCCACCCACTCTCTCTCTGCTGTCTCCCTCCACTGTCTCTCTCTCCACTGTCTCTCTCTCTCTCCACTGTCTCTCTCTACTCTCCACTCTCTCTCCACTCTCTCTCCACTCTCTGTCTCTCTCTCCACTCTCTCTCTCTCTCTCCACTCTCTCTCTCTCTCTCCACTCTCTCTCTCTCTCTCCACACTCTCTCTCTCCACTCTCTCTCTCTCCACTCTCTCTCTCTCCACTCTCTCTCTCCACTCTCCACTCTATCTCTCTCCACTCTCTCTCTCCCCTCTCTCTCTCTCTCCACTCACTCTCTCCACTAGCTCTCTCCACTCGCTCTCTCCACTCGCTCTCTCCACTCGCTCCCTCCACTCACTCTCTCCACTCGCTCTCTCCACTGTCTCTCTCCACTGTCTCTCTCTCCACTCTTTCTCCACTCTTTCTCCACTCTCTCTCTCTCCACTCTCTCTTTCTCTCCACTCTATCTTTCTCTCCACTCTCTCTCTCTCCACTCTCTCTCTCTCTCTCCACTCACTCTCTCTCTCTCCACTCTCTCTCTCTCTCTCTCCACTCTCTCTCTCCACTCTCTCTCTCCACTCTCTCTTTCTCCAGTGTCTCTCCATGCTCCCTCCATTCTCTCTCCACTCTCTTTCTCTCCACTGTCTATCTCCACTCTCTCTCCACTGTCTCTCTCTCTCCACTGTCTCTCTCCACTCTCTCTCTCTCTCTCTAGCCACTCTCTCTCTCCACTGTTTCTCTCCACTGTTTCTCTCCACTCTCTCTCTCTCCACTCTCTCCCTCTCTCCCTCTCTCCCTCACAAAGTAGTGTGCGTTCCATGGGTGTCCGCAGAAAAGTTTCCAGGGGGGGCACATTTTTAACTTCATCACCATCCCCCTTGCACCCTTCTCTCCTCTGCCTTGCACCCTTCTTGCCCTCCCTCTTGCACCTTTTCCCCCTCCCCCTTGTATCCTTCTCCCCCTCCCCTTGTACCCTAGTCCACCTCCACCTTGAAACCTTTTCTACCTTACACCATTCTCCCTCTGCCTTGCACCCTTCTCCCCTCTGCCTTGCACCCTTCTCCCCCTCCACCTTGCACCCTTCTCCCCCTCCGCCTTGCACCCTTCTCTACCTTGCATCCTTTTCCTCTCTGCCTTGCACCCTTCTCCCCCTCCGCCTTGCACCCTTCTCCTCTCTGCCTTGCACCCTTCTCCCCTCTGTCTTGCACCCTTCTCCCCCTTGCCTTGCACCCTTCTCCTCTTTGCCTTGCACCCTTCTCCCCTTTGCCTTGCACCCTTCTCCCCTCTGCCTTGCACCCGTCTCCCCTCTGCCTTGCACCCGTCTCCCCCTCCGCCTTGCACCCTTCTCTACCTTGCACCCTTCTCCTCTCTTCCTTGCACCCTTCTCCCCTCTGCCTTGCAACCTTCTCCCCTCTGCCATGCACTCTTCTCCCCCTCCGCCTTGCACCCTTCTCTACCTTGCACCCTTCTCCTCTCTTCCTTGCACCCTTCTCCTCTCTGCCTTGCACCCTTCTCCCCTCTGCCTTGCACCCTTCTCCCCTCTGCCTTGCACCCTTCTCCCCCTCCACCTTGCACCCTTCTCTATCTTGCACCCTTCTCCTCTCTTCCTTGCACCCTTCTCCTCTCTGCCTTGCACCCTTCTCCCCTCCGCCTTGCACCCTTCTCTTCTCTGCCTTGCACCCTTCTCCCCTCTACCCTGCACCCTTCTCCCCCTCCGCCTTGCACCCTTCTCTACCTTGCACCCTTCTCCTCTCTTCCTTGCACCCTTCTCCTCTTTGCCTTGCACCCTTCTCTTCTCTGCCTTGCACCCTTCTCCCCTCTGCCTTGCACCCTTCTCCCCTCTGCCTTACACCCTTCTCCCCTCCGCCTTGCACCCTTCTCTACCTTGCATCCTTTTCCTCTCTGCCTTGCACCCTTCTCCCCCTCCGCCTTGCACCCTTCTCCTCTCTGCCTTGCACCCTTCTCCCCTCTGTCTTGCACCCTTCTCCCCTTTGCCTTGCACCCTTCTCCTCTTTGCCTTGCACCCTTCTCCCCTTTGCCTTGCACCCTTCTCCCCTCTGCCTTGCACCCGTCTCCCCTCTGCCTTGCACCCGTCTCCCCCTCCGCCTTGCACCCTTCTCTACCTTGCACCCTTCTCCTCTCTTCCTTGCACCCTTCTCCCCTCTGCCTTGCAACCTTCTCCCCTCTGCCATGCACTCTTCTCCCCCTCCGCCTTGCACCCTTCTCCTCTCTTCCTTGCACCCTTCTCCTCTCTTCCTTGCACCCTTCTCCTCTCTGCCTTGCACCCTTCTCCCCTCTGCCTTGCACCCTTCTCCCCTCTGCCTTGCACCCTTCTCCCCCTCCACCTTGCACCCTTCTCTATCTTGCACCCTTCTCCTCTCTTCCTTGCACCCTTCTCCTCTCTGCCTTGCACCCTTCTCCCCTCCGCCTTGCACCCTTCTCCCCTCCGCCTTGCACCCTTCTCCCCTCCGCCTTGCACCCTTCTCTTCTCTGCCTTGCACCCTTCTCCCCTCTACCCTGCACCCTTCTCCCCCTCCGCCTTGCACCCTTCTCTACCTTGCACCCTTCTCCTCTCTTCCTTGCACCCTTCTCCCCTCCGCCTTGCACCCTTCTCCCCTCCGCCTTGCACCCTTCTCTTCTCTGCCTTGCACCCTTCTCCCCTCTACCCTGCACCCTTCTCCCCCTCCGCCTTGCACCCTTCTCTACCTTGCACCCTTCTCCTCTCTTCCTTGCACCCTTCTCCTCTTTGCCTTGCACCCTTCTCTTCTCTGCCTTGCACCCTTCTCCCCTCTGCCTTGCACCCTTCTCCCCTCTGCCTTACACCCTTCTCCCCTCCGCCTTGCACCCTTCTCTACCTTGCATCCCTCTCCCCCTCTGCCTTGCACCCTTTTCCCCCTCTGCCTTGCACCCTTCTCGGCCCCCGTCCTCCCCTCCTGCGGATGCCCATGGTGTGTTCTAACAAGAGGGCTTACCTGAGGGCACCATTTTGCTGCCTCGTCCCTTCTCATGTGAGCTTTGCCCTGGAGAATGCTCTCTCTGGGGGCCCCCACTCCCACCCTTGTCAGGGTCCCGAGCACTGCTCTCTGCTGTCTCCTGCTCTTGCTCTCTGAGGCCCCCACCCCATCCTTGTCCCTGTCTCTTCTCTTCTCTTGTGGGGTGGGCCCCCCACCCGCTCTTCTCTTCTCTTGTGGGGTGGGCTTTGCTTATGGAGAGGAGAGCGTTGGGGCCGGACTCTGAGCTGCCTCAGAGGGGAAGTGGAGAGTGCTGTCTCTGGGGCCCCCACCCCACCCCATCCTTGTCCCTGTCTCTTCTCTTCTCTTGTGGGATGGGGCCCCCAGCCCATCCTTGTCCCTGTCTCTTCTCGGGTGGGGCCTGTCCCTGTCTCTTCTCTTGTGGGGTGGGGCCCCCACCCAATCCTTGTCCCTGTCTCTTCTCGGGTGGGGCCTGTCCCTGTCTCTTCTCTTGTGGGATGGGGCCCCCACCCCACCCCATCCTTGTCCCTGTCTCTTCTCTTCTCTTGTGGGATGGGGCCCCCAGCCCATCCTTGTCCCTGTCTCTTCTCTTCTCTTGTGGGATGGGGCCCCCACCCAATCCTTGTCCCTGTCTCTTCTCGGGTGGGGCCTGTCCCTGTCTCTTCTCTTGTGGGATGGGGCACCCACCCCATCCTTGTCCCTGTCTCTTCTCTTCTCTTGTGGGGTGGGGCCCCCACCCAATCCTTGTCCCTGTCTCTTCTCGGTGGGGGCCTGTCCCTTCTCTTGTGGGATGGGGCCCCCACCCCATCCTTGTCCCTGTCTCTTCTCTTCTCTTGTGGGGTGGGGCCCCCACCCAATCCTTGTCCCTGTCTCTTCTCGGTGGGGGCCTGTCCCTGTCTCTTCTCTTGTGGGATGGGGCACCCACCCCATCTTGTCCCTGTCTCTTCTCTTCTCTTGTGGGGGTGGGCCGGGCCCCCACCCAATCCTTGTCCTTATCTCTTCTCTTCTCTTGTGGGGTGGGGCCCCCACCCCCTCCGTGTCCCTGTCTCTTCTCTTGTGGGGTGGGCTTTGCTTATGAGAGGAGAGAGTGGGGGGCCGGGCTCTGTGCTGCCTCAGAGGAGCAGTGGACTGCTGTCTCTGGGGCCCGGGCCTGCCTCGGCTCTGACTGAAGAGAAACAATGTTGATACTTTGTTTCTCTTTAGTCAGAGGGAGGGGGTGAGGGGAATGGAGCAGGCTGCACCTGCTTCAGACACAGAGGGAGAGAGGCTTGCTTCAGCGCAGGCCTCTCTCACAGCCCTCAGAAGAGCTGAGGGGGCCGGGCCCCCTGGGGGCCCCCTTCATTAACTGTAGAGAGTGACGCCCCCCCGCACTGCGGGGTCTGCGGGGGCGTTTGTTACGCCCCTGGGTCCGGTGCAAGTGGGTCCCAGGGCCGTCAATCTTGTAGCGCGCAAAAACGCTACCAATGACGGCCCTGGGCATCATTTTTAGCCATCCCCCGCGCTGTCCTCCTGTGACGCACGCCTCCACCATGCGTGCGATTGATTCAGTGGAGAGACAGTCTCGGCAGGGGAGTGCTGGTTAACTGGCTGCCCTTTTTGAATCTCGAAAGTCATAAACTTAGACTTTCGGCTCTGTTTCTTTCGAGAATCGGGCCCAGGCTCTTCAATATTTGATGCATAGACATTCACCAGGACTACATTGTTATCCACCAACAGCCCCTCCAGAATCACATATCAGCCTGCTTTGTCAAGGAAGCTATTGGTAAGGTGGAAGGATACGCTCTTGGGGATGAGCGTACACACGCTCTGTGAGTATGTATTTTTAACAGGCGAAGTACGTATGAGGACCCCACGATTTTGTAAATAGTAGCGGGGTTGGGGGTGTCTGGTGGAAGTAAGTGAATATCCTTCAGGAAAGCTATTTTTGCCTCGTGTCTATTGAGATAAATTAGGAGCTGTTTACTTTTGCGTGGGTTGTTTAAACCTCTGATGTTTCAGGTCAGGAATGTTATATCAGCACGGGCAGCTCGGCCCAGCGGTGTTATTTAAGTAGTAGGAGTAACATGTCCTGTAAAGTGTTCTACAAATCAAATTCAGGGCCCTTACAAGAAGTACATCAGAAGAAAAAAACAATGCTTCAGAAAATCCCCACTTTAGCAGAAATCCCCTCCCCCACCCACACTGAGCAATAAGTTGCCCGATGAATCCCACACATCCAACAAAGAAACTGGATCAATAAATATCAGAAAGTGATTAAGACTTTAGGGGTGAGCAACGCTATGCATAACGCAGCCCAGTATGATCACCTTCATGAATAATTTGGAAAAATAGCTCCAGGCATGTGTATGCATCCCACCAGCCAGACATTTAGACGAGCTTAAGCTTGGGTGTCCAGCTGATAGTGCACAGGCAGGCGACCTCAAAGGTAGCAGCACAGCATCCGCAGTTCAGCCCGATGTAACGGGGTCCACCTGAAGCGTCCCATGCATGTCAATCCCTGTCTGGGTTGGGGAACTGTTCGGTGATGGGCAGCACTAGGTATTTTCTGTTGCGTGTTGCACAGGGCAGTTTCCATATTTTTACTTTGTATAACATTCAAATATTGTGGCATTTTCATTATCCGTAGAAAACTGAGATGCGTTAGTAGAGCAGGAGGCTCTGTAGTTTGAGAAGGAGCAGTGTTTTGAAGGTGGGAATGGCATTATACAGGTAAGAAGCTGTTTAAGATTATAAAGTGTACTTTAAAGGTAGAAGAGTAGAGTGGGTCTGAAGAGGCACTTTTTAAAACCATAGAGTAGTGTTTGAGTTTTGATGATATAATGTGAGGGTAGAAGATTGACTAGTTTAAATATGGGATGGGTTAATATAAGGCAGAGGTAGGAGGAGTATGGAGTAGTTTAGGTGTTGAAGGGGTAATTATGTTTGTATGCATTTACTGATCTAGCAGGTTCTAAATTCAGTACACTTGTGAGCAGATTTACCAAGATTCACACTATGCAACTATGTGCAATAGTGTCCCTAGCACAACCAAAATTAGCATTGCATTGTATTTACTGTACATTGTGCCACAATGATGGCATCAGCCACACACATGCAAATAACTCTGTTATTTGTCATAATAAATATGACTTTTATTTATGCAAAGACAGAGAAACAATACTTTGTATGAGTTTTGTGTTTTGAGTAGACCCTGGGATGCAATTCTTTCATGCAGACAGCCTCCTAAGGGTAAATTGGTCACTGTGTGTAATTTTAGCAAATATCACACCTAATATGCTTTCAAATATTTTGGAATTTCCCATTGTCTGTTGTTAGTACTGGGCTATGCTAGTTTTTATGGCTTTAGTTTAGTGGATATGGCTTTGCTTGGCGTTCTAGGCCTGTTGGTGTGGTTCCTACCCCATTACACCCACTTTGCAAGAATTTTAAGGGGGGTTGTGCTACGCGACAAGAATTAGATCACTCAACATTATGTTGTTACATAAATATTATCATTTATGAAATAATAAAATGTAAGATGAGAGGGGATGAATTTCAATATCAGTAAATAAGACAAGTTCTAGAAATCCTCGGTATAGTGAAAAGGAAGGGGCATGGGGTATTGAAGCTGACATTGCGACATGGAAGATTTGCTCAGGTAAAATGGGTCATGCTGAGTGTGCAGGGTAAGTTGATACTGGGAGACTGAGTGTAGGAGTAGTAGGTAGGAGATGGGGACAGTTTGAAAGTTTGAAGTATTTAGAGGTCAGGAGGGATGTTACAAAATGTAGGGTAGCTTCGGTGCTGGGGAGGAAGTTGGAAGGTAATAGTTTACAACTGGAGGTAGTTTCAGCATTGGAGGGGTAGTTTGAAAGTGGAGTTTGCATGAAGGTGGGGGTAGTTTGTTTGAAGGGGTGACTTTGTTCTAGAAGTTAGTAAGTGGAGATACTCTGACTGTAGGCAGAGTTATTTGACAATAGGAAGTAGTTTGAGTGGAGAGGTAGTCTAAAAGTATGGGGTAGCGAGAAGATGGGGTAGTTTTGGTGTTGGAGAGGTTGTTTTGGTGCACTTTGGGTGAAGGAGGTTAGGTTGAAAGGGGAGTGATCATTTGAGCATAGAATTGCTAGACTGAAGGTAGAAGGGGACAGTGTGAGGGAAGGTTGGGATATCTGATGGTTGGAATAGTTTAAGGGGCAGTATCGGGTAAAAGTGCATTAGCCCTGGCTGTGTTTTAGGGCCATTTAAAATTAGTTTTAGCCACACTGCAAAGCATCTGCACTGCTGTACAGCATGGCTACAAAGCATAGCTCTCATAAGCAAGACCTTTTGGCTTTGCCAGTGCTTGTTTTTTATTACAGCGTCAGCTCAGCAAAGTAAGCCTGTGCTGAAGTGGACATTTACAGCTGAAGAGTGAATGTGGCAAGCAAAACCTGTGTGTTCTTAGTAACACACAAAAAGAGCGCGGGGCGATATGAAGGTGCAGAGACCTTGGCATTACTCATGTGCTAGCGAGAGATGTTTGTGAGGACAGGCACATACTGTGATATCAGGACTCACATTCAATTACTTTGCTTTCTAAACTTTCAGGAATATTGAAACAAGGCAACTTAGGTGCAATTCATTTTAATATTACAAACTAAACTGTTATTAGTATACATTGCCACGGTTCCTTCTGCAGATTCCGTGGGTTGTCCCCTCCTAGTATACCCTTTTCCCCCCACAAAAATATGAAAATATTTCAATAGATTTTTACTTCTTTTTTACGGGCATGGGGCTGTCTCTAGTGACAGATGCAGGGTCAAGGCTGTCTCTACGATGAGCCATGGGTCAGATTCCCCTTCTGGACTGGGTAGGTAAAAATTGCATTTTTCACATTCTACTGCATTCTCTGGTCTGTCACTCCAGCTTATTGAAATGCTTTCAGAGCACTGACAGTCTTTAAAAACTCACACTACTATACTTTGGTGACCATATGCGACACTGAGTTGGTGTTGAATGCTCTCTGTTTGGCGGGAGGGAGGAGTAAAATGGTTACACTGCTCTCTCCTGGGATGGGTGGGTCAGGGTATGTAGTTCTTCTGCGGTTGGGGCAGTGGATGGCTCCACTGCTCTCTCCTGCGAGGGGCACGTGGGATGGCTTCTACTGAGCTGTCATGGGGGGCTTGGGTGGAGTGAGAAGGCTTCCACTGCATGGCTGTACTGCCCCAACTGCAGAACTCAAGTTAATCTAGTAATCAGGTGCCTTGGACTCACCTGTAGTATCCTGAAGGTGCTGCCAGGGGAATCGTGGTCAAACCCAGTGTGGTGGACCGGTCTGCAGACATTGCTTAGGTCATGGACGGGGTAGATAGGGGATAGGGGACAAGGGCCCTGCACAAGCTGTGATGTTATGAGTGAGATGTCACAAACAGGGTAGGTAGAACTGATGTAAGTTCTGCTTTTCCTTCAGCGGCGTAGCTAGGTGGGGGCGGTCCGCCCCAGGCGGCACTGTTTTCGGGACGAGTCATGTATGTGCAGGTAAATTGCATGAACGAGGTAACTAATACGCGCGATACTACGTGTCTCTCGGACCTCTTTCAGGTGCTCGCCGTCCTTTTTCCCCAGCAGCCCCCGAGGGGGGCGGCAATCTGAAGGAGAGCCCCGGGCGCCACAAGCTCTAGCTACGCCTCTGGTATTGTAGTTACAATATTTCCACATTAATTTAATTGCTAAATAGACACATATCTGTGGGATTTTAGAATGCCATGGTTTACACATACAACCAAACAGCACCATCCTCTGAAAACATTATTACTGCAGTTCTAGTATGTGTACTTCTACGCCTCTTGACGCTTTATTAGGTATTGTCATCCTTTTTAAAATCTTGATTCTTTCGATAGGTTTACCTTTTGGATTGGCTGTTATGATTAACAGAATAGAGACACTCAAAGGCCTGATTTTTGCATTTTTTTTTTTTATATAAATGCAGCTGGAGGACGAAACAAGTTGTTCTAAGTAAAACTCCATAAGATGAAAAAACTCTAAGCCTTAATTATAGCCGGATAATGAATGCCATGTTGGAGGAGAATAGCGTGTCCTCGTTTGGCCCATGGGTTGCTGAGGCAGAAACAATCCTCCTCTGTCTCCCTCGTCTGACCCAGATTTCCATCCTTGACAAAGGGCTTTTCAGAGCTCTGACATTGTAGCTCATGGATAAGCACAGGGGCAGAGAGGACACAGAGAGCGGCATAGCTGAGCCATATGCAGGATGGACATCTTTGTGCTAAGAAAGAGTGTGCCAGCAGCACCAGTGGGTTATGGTTTTGTCAAACATTCTAAACACCTAGGACACTGAGTGTAGCCACTATCCTTCCATGTTACTCCAGCCTAGGAGATGATTCATTCAGTTTCTAAACCCCTGAAATGACATAGGCAGGTTATATATAAATTCGCACAACTATCGTTTCTAGGGTATTTAATGTCAGTGTTGATTTGTAAATGAAAGTATGGTTACAGCTGCTGGGTGGTTAACTACTTATACTATATCCTAACATGTCATGTAGCACAGGCAACAAATGCATGGTACAATCGCTTACTTAGTTCTGTATTTTTGTAGATTGAGCCTGGGTAGCACATGCGCTGCTCTGCGATGCATGCTGTATTGGAGTAGAATATTGAATCTCCACCCATATTTGTCATTGGCTTGTGTCATTGTCCTTCGTGAATGCTGGGTTCTGATTCGTTAATAGGCTTTTTAGTCCCTCCTTACTACCTCCTTGTCTTCATTTGTAACCTCCCATGAGGACTGTCCCTTTTACTTCGGTTGTTACACGGTACGTCTTATTTTCTTTAATGTGTTTCTTCTATTGCGGTACTACATCCTTTCCTGCAACATTCAGCGCATTCAGATGCCATGCACACTTTCAAGGGGCGCTATTACCAAAAAAAGCATTTGTTTATCAACTTGACAAACAAATGCTTTTTTGGTAAAAGCGCTCCATACCGCACTTTCACTTTAATAGCTGCCGCGGATCTTTTTTTAGGCATTGCTCATCTAAAGATAGGGGCGTGGCCTCTATTAAGAATAAAGCGCAGCATGGGGCGCTTGTAAACAAAAAGCTTTTGCAATGCAATAGGTCTAGCATTATAGAAACTTTGACCTATTGGTATTGTAAATGACAATGCCTTTTATTTATGTGTTTTTTAAACACATAAATAAAAAGCATTGCCGTTTAAAATGCCAAGAGCTCAAAATTTCACAATTGCGAGACCTATTGCATTGCAAATGCTTGTCTTTAGTGCATTTTTAATCACTTCAACATGCTGTCTTTTGGGCGTTTTGGACAGCCATACAATAAAACCAGTCAGGGTGGTGGAGGAAATTAGTTGATGTCTATATGCTACCAGAGATGATTTGCATGGTCAGGGTTGTTCTTTGGTTGTCCCAGTGATTGACTTGCAAAATAAGTAAGTGTCAGGGCTCTCACCAGGAGTCCACTGCAGCTTGCACCTCATATTGCCCCTGCTATGATGCCAGTGATTGTAACAACACAACTACTAAAAATCACACTCCTACAAGTGTGACATTTCTGACTATTTCAGGCCCCCAAAGATATAAAAATGGCTTAGGCTGCAGGTAATAGTCATTTTTAATGTATATTGATTTAATAATTAACTGTTGTTGAGGTAATCTCTTAATTAGCCAGACAGCGCCACCTTGTGGCAGACTGTCAGAAGCATCGGTGTTGACAATGAAGTGCCATTGCCGAGCACCGGAAACCAATGCCTCAAATTAAGTACTGGTTGTCGTTAGTGGTCTGCAGTAAGTTCAGCAGGGATTGACCTGCTGATCACCAAGTGATCTTTAGTGGGGGATAGGTGTCACTTAAGCACGGGAGCCCCATTTACAATAGCTTTACATGGCAGCGCAGCAAGCCTTTCTTCTGTGCTTCCCTCCGTCAAAAAGATACGTTGCATTCCTGTCCTTTTACCCTGCGCTGGTGCACCGTGGGCTTCCATGTGCCAACGCAGACACCCTTGCACCATGATGCAAGGGTGTCTGAGTTGTAGGGGTAATTGTTTTTCTGTAGGAAGGAACACCTTCCTGCACAAAAACAGTCATGTGACGTGTTTTCCTCTTTACATAGAAAAAGGAAAAACAAGGAGAAATAAATATTTCTCCTTGTTGCGCCTCCTCCCATACACATCCCCTGGGGAGGCGTAGGAATCTGAATTATTCTCAGGTTCAGAAAACCTTGTAAATCTGGGAATGCATTAGGTTCCATGGATGTTGCAAGGAAACACTCCAAAGCAACACCCATAGCCTGCCCCTTTCACACAGGGTAATGCGTGAAAGGAGCGCATATTTACAAGGCAGTGAAAAGTCACATATGGTTGCTTTACATGCCCTTGTTGTTGTTGAATAGCTTTATTTCGATATATTTATCATATCATAAAAGCATTACAGTACAAAAATATAAAAAAATACAATACATTTTGACAATCCATTCGTCTGTTCACATTATACATTTTATCAATTCTTCAATTTCGTGTGAGCTAACAGTAAAACATCATAAAAAGGAGCACATTTGACAAAAAGTTGTAGAACATAGCTAAAATAGGGCACTAGGTCAATACAGTTCATGTTATATCATAAAAAGGAGCTCATTTGCCAAAAGTTGTAGAACATAGCTAAAATATGGCACTAAGTCAATACAGTTCATGTTACGGGAGAGACAATTGCCTCACAGATCTTATCCGCCATACCCAACCCAGGAATTTTACCAGACAACAGGCGAACAGAGGGCGAGCATCAGATCTTAAGATGCGTAGAGCTTCCAAGTGGGATCTTGTGCCAAGATTCCTGCATAGTGGTTTCAGCCATCTGGATCGAGGGGCTGCATAGGCTGGACACTCAAACATTAAATGGGCGACAGACTCATACCTGTTTTCACAAAAAGGGCAATATGGTGTAGTTTGCAGCGGTGG
Organism: Lissotriton vulgaris; assembly: GCF_964263255.1. Classification (NCBI taxonomy): domain Eukaryota; kingdom Metazoa; phylum Chordata; class Amphibia; order Caudata; family Salamandridae; genus Lissotriton; species Lissotriton vulgaris. The sequence goes on along the minus strand of NC_141698.1, from coordinate 202,239,288 downwards.
CTTCCAGCTTGCTGTCAACTGCCCTAAAGGTAATACTCCCACCCTGAACCTAAAATACAATGACCTATCCCCCGACTTGAGGATCATGTCTAAATATGGTTCTCTAAAGGGGAGCTCCTTGATTAGCAGAAACTCTACAGCAGATCTGCATAATTTAGAATTGCTAATTCTCCCATTTGTCACCCATGACCAGTATAATTTCTTTAACGTCTGTTTGGGTGGGGCAGATCTATTTACCCAAGCATCAGCAAGGCCCAGATCACAAAGAAGCCGCTTAACTTCCTTGAGCCAACCGACCTTGTGCCAGCCGGGTGTTTGTGCCAGCCGGGTGTTAAAAGGAGTTCTCTTAGGGCATCAGCATAACTGGACAGTTCAGGTACCTGCCATATTCGAGCCCACAGTAAGAGGGGACGTAGCCTTGCCTGCTCACTTATTGGGCGTGTGCCTGCATCTAATAAGAGTGGGAGTGTGGGGGTACTATGTGGTAGCCTCAAGAGATCTTTATGGAATTTATTTTCAAGGTGAGTCAAGGTATCAACTTTCTGGACACCCCACAATTCCGACCCATACAGCGCTGCGCTCACCACCCTTGCTCTATAGATATCTAATACCGCCCCAATAGGTTTAAGGGGTGAGGCACGTTGTTCTTTTAGCAGGGCCCCTGTGACCCTCTTATGAGTCAGAAAGACTTTTTGATGGTGAGCCTTCCAATTCATGGAGTCACAGAGTCGGATACCTAAATAATCAAACTCCTTTATCCTTTCAAGTGGGACTGAATCTAAGGTAGGAGGGATGACAGTTTTCCTAGGGGGGTTTAGGACCAGGAATTTGGTTTTGCTTACATTAATAACTAGGCCCTTGGAGTCACAGAATTCCTTGAAACTAGAAAGTAACGTTTGGAGGCCTATCGGGGTTTTTGAGATCAGGAGGGTGTCATCTGCAAATAGGAGGGTAGGAATTTTTCTGCCAGCCAGGAAGGGTGCATCTGCTGGATGTTTGAGTAGGTGCTCCACCACTCCATTAACATAAAGTGAGAACAGAGTGGGGGCTAGCACACAACCCTGGCGGACACCCCTATCTACAGGAATGCGTGATGTTTTTTGCCCCTGCTCTCCCCACCTGATCTGTGCGAAGTTACTTTCATGGAACTTAATGAGCAAACCAAGTAAATACGAAGGGATACCCAAACCATCTAGGACATTCCACAACTGGTCACTTGGGACCAGGTCAAAGGCAGTCCGCAAATCTATAAATGCGAGATACAGACTGCCTTTGCCCAATACGACCACTTTCCAATAAAGCATTAGTAGGCGGAATGTCTGTTCAATGGTACCAGTTCCTGATCTAAAACCAGCCTGGAAGTCTGACAATACTTGATTTTCTTCAGCCCACTGTAAGATCCTGCCTAAGACTACTTTGCCGGCTACCTTCTGGGAGGAATCCAGCAAGCTAATTGGACGATAGTTAGCGGGGTCGTCCCGACATCCTTTCTTGAAAATCGGGACGACCTCCGCACCCCTCCAGGAGTCAGGAAGGCAGCCACCCTTCACGGCCGCATTCAGAAGTGAGGCAATAAGTATGCTCCACACCTCTGGATTGGCCCGTATCAAGTCACCTTGGATGCCGTCTGGGCCTGCAGCCTTGTTGGCTACAAGGCACTTGGTTACCCCTTCGACTTCCTTAGCACCAAAGAGGTGGTCCTTAATTAGGTAGAGACCCATATTTGATTGTAGTGCGCCTATTGGGATGGAATAAAGCTTAGAAAAATGGGCAAACCAAGCCTCACCAGTGATGTTACAAGTCAGTTGGAAATCAACGGGTTTGTCCCTAGCTCTAAGCAAATCCCAAAACCCCTTCGAGTCCTTTTTGGAACTCGCAGTCATTAGTTCTCTCCAGAAATTGGTTTCGTGTGCTTCCCTAGCCAAGGATAGAACTGTTTTATAGCTTTTCCTGGCGAAACTAATGTGGCCTGGGTCCTTTGATTTCACGGCTAGAATGAGTTCCCGCTTGGCAGCATGGCAGGCAGGAGAATACCATTTATCTCTACCCTTGGTTGCGGCTCGGTTTGTGGACCTCGCCCTGCTCTGCGGAACAATGAACAACTCACTTAGAGCTGAAATAGTTTCTGTGAAGGCCGTGAAGACCTCATGATTAGTGATTTCCGATGTGTCTAATCGCATCTTCACCGCTGTCATTATGGTCTTAGCTTGGGCCATCCTTCCCCCGTCCGCGGCAACTTTCGCCCATTTTAATCGCCTGCCACAGTTCGAGGGGACCAGTTCGTGGGATGATTTCCATATATGTGGTGACGTGGTTGGATTCCTGTCTTGCCACGGGGGAGTGAGGGTTAGGGCCAATGGGTTATGGTCGCTATCGGAAGTCAATAGGACTTCCATATCTTGGTGATACGGCCATAGCTTGTGGTTCAACAATATATAATCGATTCTTGAAGTGTGACCCACCCTATTGTAGGTATGTGCTCCCCTGGGATCAGAATTGGATCTGCGGTTAGTTGCTCTAAGATCGTGTTCCATACAGAGTGCGTTGATGTCTATGGCACTCTGAGTCCATTTTTTGATCGGGTCTAGGGAGAGCGTAGGAATGCCTCTCCTAGCATCGTCTTCCCAGTGGTTTTTGTGGTGGTCATTCTCGATTTCAGGCACACCCGTCAGCACCACCACGTATTGGTTGGCCTCAGGGGGGTGATCAATATAACCCCCTCAAAAATGACTCTTGTTTTGTGGGCCCTGGGGGGTTCGATGGACAGCATTGCTGGCATTCAGCCTTGGAGGAGCACCTGCATTAGTGTGTATAAGAGCTTGGGGATTAGATTGCTTTGGCGCCCTTGGCGGAGCATCAGTGGTTTTGTGTACGAATCCCTTAGTACGAGGTTTAGGGACAGGCTGTATTATACTAGGTGCTGGAGGGGAAAGGTTTGGTGTCTGTGAGACTAAGTTATTCTCTAGGAGACCTTTGTTATCTAGACCTCGCAAACCAAGGGTTGCCAAAGCTATGATACTCTTATCCATCTCTAAAAGATGATTCTCAATACGCGAGAGTCTTAAATCCAGGGGAGATAGGAGCTTCTTTAGGGTTTCCGAGACTATTTTTATAAACTCCCCATCCCTCCCTTTCTGCTCCTCTAGTTGTGATCCAGTTTCCTCTACTATTGTATCATCTTTAGGGGGTACCGGGGCTGCTCCATCGTTATCTGTTCCTCGGGGTACCTGTAACAATAGAGCAGACCCTCCTGTGGCGCTAGTCACAGGGAGACTACCAACATTAAGTTGATGTGCCCCAACAATTTTAGCCTTCTTACGTGAATATGCAGACCTTGAGTTACGTTTCCTTTTGTGTAGTTTACCTTTGTTACTAATACATATGGATTGGTCGGGAATTTCCAAGGTTTGGGGTGTAATAGTATTTGGTTGATCAAGAATGGCCACAGGTAAAATCTGACTAGCAGACTGGTGTATGGGGCACAGAATTGGAGATGGGGGGAGCGTATCTGGAGTGTTATGGACATCGCCTGCGTGATTACGCAGTGCGGATTAGCCGGACGCTCCGGGGTTATAGCAGATGCTATGTGTCCCAGGGAAGATTTTTTAGAATTAGCAATGTCCTGCGACAATCTTCTGGCAGCCGCCAAATCTAAGGAAACTCGGGTTTGCAATTTGGTGATTTCCTTATCTATAGCAATGTTTGTACGTGTAATGAAATCGTCCATAGTTCCATTTTGTTTCAGCCCCCCCTTGGCAGCCCTGCTACGGCTTACCCGAGTGCACATAACCAGCAAAAGTAAGCGAACAGTGTGAACAATAATATTGTACAATAGAGACAGTACCGGTGGCAGAACAAAGGGCGAAAGGGGAGGGGCCCAGCCCAGGCCTCTCAGTCCTCGAACGGCCTCAAACGGCCCGCTCTTTGCCCGGTCTTCGCCCCGGGCGCTCCCGCGCGCTACTGCGCAGCGGTAACTCCGCCCAGTAAAATAGGGCTAGGACAGGGCAGAGGGAGTGACCGGCAGGGAGAGCGGCCACAGGTGTAACACGCAGGGACTCCTGGGCAATGGAGTCCCTGCTAGGCTGCTCGCAGCCCTGCCGGTGTACAGAGTGGTTCAAAGGTGTTCAGCTCCACTCCCCACAGAGTACGCAGGACCCGCGCAGCGGGTCCGGCAAGGTGCAGAGTCCTCCCCACAGTCTCGGATCCACGAAATCCAGCGGCGACAGTCAGCAAGAAGGGAGCCTCCACGCAGTGCTCCAACAAATCCTCTGGTCTCAGCAACAAGGTTTCCCGCTGTGTGGCAATCACGGGGCAGCTTTAACCGAAGTCGGGGGGCGTGACCGGCAGGGAGAGCGGCCACAGGTGTGACACGCAGGGACTCCTGGGCAATGGAGTCCCTGCTAGGCTGCTCGCAGCCCTGCCGGTGTACAGAGTGGTGTTCAGCTCCACTCCCCACAGAGACCGCAGGCGCAGCGGGACCCGTGCAGCGGGTCCGGCAAGGTGCAGAGTCCTCCCCACAGTCTCGGATCCACGAAATCCAGCGGCGACAGTCAGCAAGAAGGGAGCCTCCACGCAGTGCTCCAACAAATCCTCTGGTCTCAGCAACAAGGTTTTCCCTTGTAAATATGGGCATGCGCACAACGCCGCCTGTGGGTCTCAAAAAGTGACACACCAGTGGCACCATGTGCTTGTAAATAAGCCCCTGGATATAGTTTGTATCAGTATTCTACTGTAGAAGTTTCGGAATTACTCTTTCCTGGATCTTGGAGTCTCCTTTTGCAGTATTTACCTGAACAATTACATTTTCATCAGTTTCCAGAAAAGTAGGTGACATAGCTGGGCGCTCAAGCCTGGAGAAGACCATTCCAGAGTTTTGGGTCATGTACTATGTGGCCACTGACTGCACGTATGCAGAGATATTTTCAGAAAGTTTTGTGCATTGGTGAATAGCACTGAATTTGATTCTAGTCTGAGTCGAAAATGACTCCCAAGTTTCTCACATGTTTCCCTCCGCTCTTCCAGTGGTTGGGTGCCATGGGAACAGAAGGGTAGCTATTACATGGGGAGAGAGAGGGGGACCAAAAAAAACAGTCTGTCCTTTGCCATGCACCCTAGAATGGACTGTGCTTTGTTAAGGTGTCCTGTGGGTAGAGAGCTGCAAAGTATAACCAGAGTTCTGATGGCCATTATGAGAAATAGATAAATGATGTTGTGTGACCTGCTATTGCCTATGATGACAGAGCAGGTCTCTCGGTTGAGCCAATATTCCACTGGAGAGACTGAATTCTACATTTGTAAAAGTGTCCTGCCCCCCCTCCCCCTGCCCCGCCCTCCTTGACTTCCAAGGCTTGTAAAGTGAGTTGTGGCTCTCACATCTCTTGCTAAAACAAAAAGAAACCTGTGACGGCTCAACGTTGTTGATCAATTAGTAGCTAACATTGTGAGTGCTGAGAGCCTGGCTGGACAGAGGTCTGCTTTGGAAGACTTAACAAGCTGCCATTTCAGAGACAAGCTGCACGTGACGTTCATTATTGAGGCGCGCTTGAGGTGAGACAGACCTCGACCTTTCTGGGACAAGGATTGCCTGGGAAAGGTCTCCTTAAACTCGCAATATATTTGTGGAGCAGTGTGTTGCCGGTGGCAGAGGCAGCCCCCTTCACTCGGCGCTATTAATTGCAGCATTTGAGGGACACTGTGCGCGCTGTTATCACGGCGAATGTTTTTAAATAGCAACCAGGCTTTACTTTTAAAACGCTCAGTGTGGTGAATTCTTTGTTTGTACTTCCTGCACACTAACTCTCCCTCTCCCGCCCCGGTCCGCCGCGTCCAATCATGGACGATTGATGCGGAGGGCGAGGAGGAGCCTTTAACATCCGGGCTCTGGGAGCTGAACTCAGCGCTCTAGCGACGCTGAAACTGACGAGGGTATTTAAATTGCAGGGATTCCGCGCTCGCTGTGGAGCAGTGTGTTGCCGGTGGCAGAGGCAGCCCCCTTCACTCGGCGCTATTGATTGCAGCATTTGAGGGACACTGTGCGCGCTGTTATCACGGCGAATGTTTTTAAATAGCAACCAGGCTTTACTTTTAAAACGCTCAGTGTGGTGAATTCTTTGTTTGTACTTCCTGCACACTAACTCTCCCTCTCCCGCCCCGGTCCGCCGCGTCCAATCATGGACGATTGATGCGGAGGGCGAGGAGGAGCCTTTAACATCCGGGCTCTGGGAGCTGAACTCAGCGCTCTAGCGACGCTGAAACTGACGAGGGTATTTAAATTGCAGGGATTCCGCGCTCGCTGTGGAGCAGTGTGTTGCCGGTGGCAGAGGCAGCCCCCTTCACTCGGCGCTATTAATTGCAGCATTTGAGGGACACTGTGCGCGCTGTTATCACGGCGAATGTTTTTAAATAGCAACCAGGCTTTACTTTTAAAACGCTCAGTGTGGTGAATTCTTTGTTTGTACTTCCTGCACACTAACTCTCCCTCTCCCGCCCCGGTCCGCCGCGTCCAATCATGGACGATTGATGCGGAGGGCGAGGAGGAGCCTTTAACATCCGGGCTCTGGGAGCTGAACTCAGCGCTCTAGCGACGCTGAAACTGACGAGGGTATTTAAATTGCAGGGATTCCGCGCTCGCTGTGGAGCAGTGTGTTGCCGGTGGCAGAGGCAGCCCCCTTCACTCGGCGCTATTAATTGCAGCATTTGAGGGACACTGTGCGCGCTGTTATCACGGCGAATGTTTTTAAATAGCAACCAGGCTTTACTTTTAAAACGCTCAGTGTGGTGAATTCTTTGTTTGTACTTCCTGCACACTAACTCTCCCTCTCCCGCCCCGGTCCGCCGCGTCCAATCATGGACGATTGATGCGGAGGGCGAGGAGGAGCCTTTAACATCCGGGCTCTGGGAGCTGAACTCAGCGCTCTAGCGACCCCTCCCCCTTTTAGGATAAATGTGCTTAGGACAGCGTCCGCGCAGCGGACGCGTGCAGCGGGCGCGCCGGAAGCGTGCCGAAGTCGAGCCAAAGTCCAGCCCGTCTGCGCCCGTCCGCGGCCGGACGGGGCGCGGGGCCACGGACCCTGGCAGGTTGACACTAACCTCTATAAGGTATGATAGACATGCTTTACTAGCACTTCAACCCGACACGCATGCTACCTGTAAGCATACCATGATGGCCCAGTCACTCACAAAATGCGGGAGGTGTAGCTTTGATCCCCACCCCCAAGTCCCAGATACCAACTCCGGGCCTATCATCAAGGCAGCTCTACTGAATTGTAGATCGCTGCGAAAGCATGCGCTGGAAATTTACCACTTGGTTGACGACCGGAAACTTGACATCCTTTTCTTAACGGAAACCTGGCTGGATGAATATTCGGATCCGGACATCGTTCAGGCGTTACCTAACGGATATTCAATATCCAGGTTAGATAGAAAGGACGGCAGAGGTGGTGGCATCGCCATTATCACTAAAGCACCTCTCGTCTGCTCCCTTGCACACACTCAGGTTGATCATAGTGAAGCTGGCATCTTCAGTATCAACACTGGGCCCAATCACTCGATATCAGGCATTCTGATATACCGCCCACCGGGCAGATTATATGATTTTACTTCCACCCTCATGGAGGTGGTCACCCATCTTGCTCTAAGGAAATCCAAACTGTTAGTTCTGGGTGACCTTAATGTTCACTTTGATGATCCTTTAGATAAAGATGCAGCTGACATCTGTATGGAACTGCAATCGGTTCAACTTGACCTCAAAAATAGAGAACCCTCACACCAACTAGGGCATCTATTAGACCCCGTCTTTGGTAACTGGCTGGGAGTGCAGACTACTGATCCCATACCCATTCCCTGGTCGGATCATTATATCATTCCCATATCAGTCCAACTGGAAAAAACTGAGCTCTTTCGGCAGCTGTCTCTGCGGTATAAACGCAGGAAATGGAAAAGTTTTTCCTTAGACTCCTTCACTCAAATCGTCAAGGATGAAGGTCCTCCGAAAGGAGCTGACTGTGAGGCTGCCAATGAAAGCCTAAACAACATTGTCACAAAGGCTCTGGACATTACAGCCCCTAGCCGTACCATGCCCATTGCCAGAAGATCTCAGAAAAGTGCTCCTTGGTTCGGACAAGATCTACAGACTATGAAAACGGCCTGCAAGAAACTTGAGAGAGCCTGGCGTTATAAATTCTGTGCAGACATAAAAATACAGTATAAAACTGCACAGAAAGAATATTACAAAGCTGTCCGCCTTGCAAAAGCTGAGCACTATCACACTCGTATTACGGAAGCTGGCAACTCCTCTAGGGAACTATTCCAAATATATAAGGAGATATCCATAGTGGAGATGTCCTCCTCTATCCAAAATGATTCAGTGGAATCATGTAACAACATAGCTCAATACTTTGCTGGCAAAATAAGTAAAATCTATACCAGCTTCTCTAAACAGGGAGCCTCGGCCGCAGTTTTTGTTGAAAATGAGAAATGTGTAAACACACCGGTCTGTCTTAAATCTTTTGAAGTCCCCTCTTATGAAGTGCTGTCTAAGATGTGCACCAAGATTAAGTCGGGATCGCCCAGAGATCCGGCTCCTCCTAAAATACTAGCTGAAGCTTTCTCAGTTCTGGAACCTCATTTGAGGCATTTGTTACTAACTTCCTTTTCAACCGCATGTCTCCCAGAGGTATGGAAACAGGCTATAGTGCTACCTATTAAGAAAAAGCCCAACATCAGTGTGGATGTAATGGATAATCTACGACCCATATCCCTTCTACCGTATGTTGCCAAGTTGGCAGAAAAAATCGCTAACACCCAACTGATGGAACATCTGGAGACACATAATGTTTTCCATAATTCCCAGTCGGGTTTTAGATCAGGGTTCTCAACTGAGACAGCCCTCCTGAGGGCCACCGAAACCCTACGTGAGGGAGCAGATGAGGGAAAGACAATGGCCCTCATCATGCTTGATCTCAGTGCCGCTTTTGACACTGTAGCACACTCCATCCTGCTACAGTGTCTAAATAAAGCTGGAGTCACCAATAAGGCACTGGGATGGCTGAAGGCTTTTTTGCTTGACAGAAGCTTTCAAGTCCAAAGGGGGAGCTTTCTCTCCGACAGGGTGAGGCTGGAGCAGGGGGTGCCTCAGGGCTCTGCCCTGAGCCCCACCCTGTTTAATCTATATATGGCCCCTCTGGCAGAGATAGTGCAATCGTTCGGCGTGGAGCTTGTCTCCTACGCCGACGACACGCAGCTCCTTATTTCTCTGACCCAAGCCCCATCCAAGGAAGCTGATAATTTCAATGTCTGCATGACTAAACTTGCCACTTGGATGAACGACCACTGTTTGAAACTGAACGGGACTAAGACGGAGGTCCTCATCATGGGAGGCAATGAGGCTAAATGGACAAATGAGTGGTGGCCCAGCTGCCTTGGTCCTTTGCCCTCCCCATCCCGAGAGGCGAAGAACCTGGGTGTTTGGGTGGACAATAAACTGTCCTTTGACAGCCACATAAGAAAAACGGTGGGCAAATGCTTTGGGGTAATGAAAACCCTGAACCGTACCCTTGACCTGTTACCTATTGATTCCAGGCGTACCATGACGCAAGCACTTATAACGTCCCGTATTGATTACGGAAACGTGCTGCTCATGGGTACATCTGAGAAAAATATTAAAAAGCTTCAGGTGCTACAAAATTCGGCAGCTCGCCTGGTCTTAAGACTCCCTCGGCGAGCTCCATCTCACCCCTCTCTTGTAGCCCTTCATTGGCTGCCCATCAGGAAGAGGATTGATTTTAAAGCTATGCTGTGGTGCCATAAAATAATTCATCACAGAGCACCGGCCTACATGTCTGATTTGGCTACTGTCTATGAACCGAGCAGATCGCTTAGGTCTAAAGGTATGGGTCTGCTCAGAACCACATGCCCCAAAAAGGCCAGAATGGGAGGCAAGTCCTTCCGGACTTTGGCGGCCAGGAAATGGAACCTTCTTCCTGCGGATATCAGGATGGAGAACAATGAAATCCTGTTTAGAAAGAAACTAAAAACCTGCCTTTTTACTTGGTGATGAGTCTTCCTCTACTCTCTCTTACACTCTCTCCACAGCGCGGGGACACGCCGGGAGGCGTCACCAGGCGCTCTACAAGCTCCTTTAAATTAAACCTGCCCCCATTTGATCTTAATGGCAGGTTCAGTCCTTAATTTGTGCCTGCGGTTGCTGGTTGTAGACACCGGCGCTCATTTTTTGGGTCCGCAGCATATTTTTCAATAATACATTTTGACTTGGAGCAAGAGAGAGATAGAAAGAAATGACAAATGGTGACAGCATGGATGAAAAAAAAGAGATACAGAGACAGGAATTGATGGAAATAAAAGCGGCAAGACGAGGTGTTGGACTTGGCCCTACTGGCAGGTTCACCCCTAAACTTTTTGCTTTTTGAATGTGAATTGGTGGTAGTGATTTTTGGTTTCTGCGCACTTTCACTGTGTCCCAGTGGAAAGTGCGTGCGCACTCTGAGTGCGTGGAGTAAGGTTGGCCTGCCCTCCCATAGGAATGCATGTGACATGTCTGTGTCCCTGGTAGTTTCTGATGCGTGAGGTGTGCAGGCTCAAGTTTGGTATGTGCGGACTCGTGTGATTGAATGCTGGGCAATGATATGTGTGGCGTGACTGTGTCTAGTGTGGAAGTGCCGCTTCTAGACATGGGTGTGCATGTGCAGTGAGTGTGCTGGCACGTGATTGGCTGGAGCTGACTGGTGAGCCTGGCTCCAGGAGTCTGGATGGTCTGCCCGGTGGTGAGTGTGGAGATTAGCATGCTGATGGCTGGGGAGGGGTGCACCTGGGTCCTAAATAGGGCTGGGCTTTCCCCACACAATGCTGGCTCCGCCCCCTGTGGTGCGACTGATGACCCTAGCCCTGCCAGGGAATAGAGTGAGGGGCTGAGCACATCAAGGGTGCTCCCAGACAAGCTGCGACTGGTTTCTCCCCCACCCTGCACCCTGAGACAAAGGACTTTCTAGTATAAGAAGGGGCTGTGTCCCCTGACAAAATGTTCTTGCCTGATCCTACCAGAGGGGGGCTGCTGCTGGGCGCCAGGAGGAACCGCCACTTGGGACTGCCTTCCTGCCTGGAGGGCCCAGTGAGCTGGCCCCTGGCCCAGCCTTGCCCCCCCTGCCTTGCTCTGCTGAGGGACCTTGGGGCTGACCTTTGTCCTGGACTTGTGTCTCTCCAAGCGCCTGGAAGCGCTTTATTTTGCTTCAAAGAGCCTGGAAGCGCTTTACTTATAACGAGTGCCTGGAAGTGCTTCATTTGTTCCCCATAGAGCTTGGGACCGCTACTTATCACGAGCGCCTGGAAGCCTTTATTTGCTCTCATAGCGCCTGGGGGCGCTTTATGGTCCGTGAGCGCGTGCATCCCCACAGCCGGTGCCCACCCGGCATTGCCCCGCGCATTGCCGCGTTTTGCCTTGCCAGTATCGGCGCCGCCGCCCGGCCGGAAGTCAGGCAGGCCAGGTGCGGGGCGTTCGGACATCCGGAAGCCCAGGCAGGAGCCTGCCCCACCCGGGGACGTGAGGACGAGAGGAGCAGGGCTGCCGGTGCTTGTGGGGCTCCCGTGAGGAGGGGAGAGCCCCGCACTGAGGAGAGAGCCCAGCACTGAGGAGAGAGCCCAGCAGGGAAGAGTCCGGCCGCAGCATCGGAGAGTCCCGAGGAGCGGGAGCTCTCCTTCCCCAGCCGCCGCCAGACCCGGTGAGTGTTGCAGAGGAGAGGGGGGGGGGCCCGTCGGGACACATTGCCCCCCTCCCCCCAGTAGCGCAATCTCGGGCACATTGTTGTTGTGAAGCCCACGAGGGCTTCAGGGGAATTTCCGGTGGTTGGAGCCCACGAGGCTCTGGGGGCATATTGTGTGACAGTCCCCCGAGCGGGACTCCGACGTCCGAGGCCCACGAGGACCCCCGAGGGCAGATCTTGGTTCCGAGTCCCCTGAGCGGGACTCCAACGAAAAAGGCTCCAATAGTTGAGGAGTCCACGAGGGGCTCAGGCGCCCCAGTTGTTTTTGAGAGCCCAGGGAGGCTCAAGGGGGCATTCACCTGGCGTGGTAGAGCGTCCCCAGAAGGCTGCCGGCCGCTCCCACCTTGCCCCACAGTTTTATCCAGAGTCCCGGAGGCTCTAGGGGGCATTTTCTAGTTTTAGAGCCCAGAGGGCTCCAGGGGCATTCCACATTGTGTTTAGAGCCCAGAGAGGCTCTTGAGGGCCCAGTCAGTGGCGCAGAGCCTGCAAGGCTCCAAAGTTGGCCCTCAGTATCTACACAGCTGCCCAGCACTTAGTGGGCAGCTGCTCCGTTTAGGACCCTGACTTTGGGACACAGGGTATCCTAGCCCTCACAAGGCCAGTTGGCCTGGGTACAGTCACAAGTGGTGACTTATGTGAGTGCTGCGCAATTGTTCTGACACCTCTGAATGTTTTTATGCATCATGTGTTTTCCTTCCCTACACCTCTGAATGTGTTGTGATGCATCATGTGTAATGTGCTTATACCCCTACAGGTATTGTGATACTTAGGTGGTTGTTTTTCTCCTAGTACAGGTGTTGCTAGTGAGGTCCTGGTGCCCTGCGTGATATTCTCCTAAGGTGGTTAGGGTTGCGTAGGTGGTACTTACCTGTTACCAGTAGTTACTGGTTGTGTGCTCTAATTTTATATTTGATGCTACAAGTGTTCTATGTGCTAATTACTATTCCTACAAGTGCTAATTCTACCAAGTACTACGTTCTAAAAGTGCCTATTCCTGACAGTGGTCCCTGTGGCCCTCTCTTGTACATATCCCCTGTAAATTCTGCCTGTGCCTGTTGGCACATTGTAAAGTGTATGTTTTTATCTAATATGTTTTGGTATAATACAAAGGCTGTTTTTATATAACCTTGTGTGGAGTTTCCTTTGTGGTGGGCCTTGGGTGTTGTTGCTGGGTGTGCGCGCAAACACTTAACCTACATAGCCTCCAAGTTTAGCCTTTCTGCTCGCGCCACGTTACCTAGAGGGCGAGTAGGGGTTATCTTGGCGTGTAACTCCCTTGCCCTGACTTAGGAATGGTGGTCTCTGACTGACTTTGGTGCAAGCCCTGGCCAGCCAGGGATCCCATTTCTAACACGAAGAATCAAGACTAGACAGTCACAGCCTTTTCCAGAAACTCCGGCAATCAGCAGCATCAGTGGTGGGTGCTTAAGAAAAACTTTGGGTCCTAACACATTTAACAAAAAAAAGCGTTGCACATGCTCACCTTCAATCATGAAGATAGTCATCCACTTTTCTTTTTTAATTCAAGCACTTTCCATTGTCCATCTTGCACACAAGAGTCACAAATGAGTGTCCAGTGGTTCTGAAAAGTATTAGAGCAATGCAGGAGTTAATACACTGGCAGCAGATTAATCCTGGGGCAACATCTTCTAGTTAAGGTAACTGTAACCACGTGCTCTTTTCTTTTTTTTTATCTTCGGATAATACTGATGCCTTTAAACAGAATCTTTGCTCATTAACTGGTCTGGCAAAAAGGTAAAAGCATTAGACAACAGCAGATTGTTTACCGTCTTGTGGATGGACTGAGAAGGCTTTTGCCATTAACAAAAAAAATAATACAATTGCACATTTTAGAGCTTTTTTTTTTTTTAAATAATCAAGAAACCGGTATAAAATATTGATAAACCGGTAACATGCTTAGCTCATTCATAGCTGAGGGTGGCTCTCCACTGTGGCCTTGCGACAGGTTGAATTTAAGGTTCTGGCAAAATGTATTCACCAACAGCTAATATCATGAATTGATGAATTATTAAACAACCCAAACTGTTGATAATAATATTTATGTGACTGTATATTCAGTTATGTCAACCTTCATTGCCAGGAAACAGATTCAATACCAGGGTCACGTTAGTATGTAGGGAGTGGGCATCTGTGACCAACCACCCTCCACTCACACAACCATGGACACGATCACAATTCGTGGAATGTAGAGAAAAAGCCCACTGTGAATGATGAAGGCTACAATTGGGCAATACCGCAGTTAAGTATTTGCTTTCTTCTGTAGCCCGAACCAGACCATTTTGGGTAAGAGAGTGCCTTATGCCACCACACCACATTGGATCACAAAGGTATAAAAAGCATCACACCGAAATACGAAAGTGTAACATAGATATGTATACAGATATCTAGTCGGTATGGTGTAGGCATATGTAGGCCTCAATTGATGGGAGTCAAAAGCTTTTAACTATAGTTCTGATAAAATAAGTCTATAACTTTGGACAGGAAGGTACGATGGAAGACCACAGTTTTGGATATCTTCACATAGTTCAGGGGCAGCACCTCCGTTAAGGTGGAGGAACGTCGCCCCACTAACCAAATTGCCCCCAGATATGGAAAAATAAAATGGCAATAAACGTAATTTATTACCATTTTATTTTTCCAAACCCCGTCCTGAGCCGAGCTTCAGGACGCGGAGCGGGGCTTTCTGGTTCCTGCTTCTGCCAGTCAGGCAGCAGCAGAAAGCAGTGATCGGCAGGGCACTTAGGTTTAAACTACGCATGTCTTTTTGTCTGTCCATCTTGCGACGGCCCGCTAGACATGCATCGTTTAAACCGCTCTAACCCAGCTGCCCTAAGACAGCTGGGTTAGAGACTGCATAGGGCTTCAATGCCTGCGGGAGCAGCGAGAGAGGCTGCTTCCTCCAATCCTGGCGCTGCTTGCATGCTGCATGAAAGCAGCGCCAGGATTGGTTACTGCAACTCCCTGGTCCTAATGCGTTGGAGCCTGCTTGCTTGCCTGGACAAAAGCAATGAGGACGTCGCGCCAGGATCAAAAGTAAGTATTTTTTTATTTTATTTGTTAAGAACTTTTTTTTCCTCCTTCCCACTACCCTCCTTACATGCCAGCTTTCACTGACATAGTTGATGTCTCTTGGAAATGGTGTTCAAAGAGGAAGATTTCGATTTAACTCTTACAAGATTTGCAAGAATGTATGGACCTCATAGAGATGAGAATAGGGGTCAGATGTACATTAAAATCAGTTTGAGATGTTCTAATTGAAATTTTTTACAATTCGCAATTAGGAAATCGGAAACACCCAAACACAAATGTGTCCTAGACATATTTTGCGATCCCAGTGGGTCGCACATAGACCTACCTCATTAATAATTCATGAGGTAGGTTTCACTTTGCTACCCATTGGGAATGGCCTGCACTCAGAGGGATGGTGGCCTACATTTTTTTCTTGTTATGCAACAGGATGGATTTCAAAAATCAAAACGAAAAGCTACCTTTTCATTTTTTTCAGAGCAGGCAGTGGTCAACAGCACCGCTGTCTGCTCTTAAAAAATATTGACACCCGCATTCACAAAGGAGAGGGGGCCTCTTGGGGAGACCGGCACATTTGCGAATGGGTTACCACCAACTTGAAGTTTGTGGTAACTGCGAATGCTTTGTGACCACATTCCGGGTCACAAAACATTCCTACATACCAGTGTGACTGGCTACTAGGAAGGGATACCCTTAACACTCTGTTTCCTAATAGCGGTAGTGGCAGCTCCTCGCTAAGGTGAAGGAGCGTTGCCCCACTTCCAGGAGCAGCAAAGAAAGGAGAAAATAAAATGATAATAACGGAATGTTATTATCATTTTATTTTTATATTGATGATAATTTCTTTAGGGTTGTTTACTTTTTTGGGAGATTGGGATTTCCAGTCGTAGGGAGGTGGCTCAAAGTGTTTGGGATTTATCTGAGATGACAGATTTCTCAACGAGATATATTGTTGAGCCTTTGAGTGAGGATTCTTGTACTAAGTAGGCTAATTGAAAAGGCTACTCGCCTTTAAGGGCAGAAAAAGTAAGAAGATTAGGGTTGGGTAATAAGGCCATGTCTGCTAGTTCCTGAAGTTAGTGTAACCTTGGCTTTGAGGGCTGCCTTAAAGGAATAATGTGGACATTCAGGATGCCAGCCCAAAGGAAGTTTCCATAGTCCCATCAACAGTTTTGACTGTGGGATGAGGGACCCAATGCCCATGAGAAGTCTGATTTGGTGATGTACTCCTTTAGCTACATAGTAATTTTCCATAAACCTTTTCCACTGTAAAATGAGCCCTGGATATTCTTGTCCTAGATGCATGTGCCATGAATTCTGAAAACAGCCTGTATTTATTTTTGTAATGTTTTTTCCCCTCCAGTGTTTATGAAAAAGATGGTGACTTGGTGGTTCAGGAGATTGCCACCAAACCCCTGACGCAGGACCTGCTGCAGCATGAGGTAATGGCAGAGTCCAGGCATGATGTGTGTGCATTGAAAAGAAAGGAGGATAATTTACCTCTGGCTAGTTAATGTTTGAGACTCTAAGTTGATTGAAAACAGTTAGGTGACTTCTTGCCAATATAACTACCCCCACAATTCTTAATTTCTCAGAGCTAGTGGACCCTCATCTTTAAACACTAATTATAATACGTCTCCTCGGGGTGTTTGAGGTAACAGAAATTGGAGGACAGCACAATTATCTTACTGTAGTCTCCGATAGTAAAAGTCCTCTTCCCACTGGCATTCCTCCTCTTTGTTAATCACATAAGGACAGAGATAAACATAGAAAGCCGTGCAAATAAAGCCTACGCAATAACAACTATGTGACCCATCCTGATTTACAGGTTTGGTTTAAAGAGTCCAGCTCTCCACTGTACCAATGCAAATAACAACACAGAAGTGAGTTCTTTAGATAAAAAGGGAAGCAAGTGTTTAATACATTACATGATTACATTATCAACACTGTATTGAAATAGATGGGTTATTTTCTAACATATACCGTTAGTAAAATAAGGGTTTAGTGAGACAATGTGGGCTAGTCTGAATGTGCACGACCACTCATGGCAGACTTTTTGTGAGTTTGTCTTCTTTTTTCTGTAGGCTAGTTCATCTTCTCTCCCTTTTCATTTTTATTCTTCTAAAAAACAAGGGGGCAGAGCTAACGACCTAAGGAACCTGATTGGTGGGAGTGTAAATACATATAAATAAGGTTGGCGGAGACAGTTGTAGGCAGAACTAAAGCTCAGAAAAGAGGAGTCGATGGAACAGAAGCTGAAGAAAGGAGTTAGGGTCTAAGCACCAGCTCCAACTTCCACTGCCTTCTGGAAACAAAGTAAGGGGTCAAAAACTCTGTGTCGATGTATTGTAGGGTAAATAGGGGCTTTGGGGGTGGCAGACTTGGGATTGTTGGGTAAGGTGCTACAGTCCATACAACTCTGCACAACTTTGGGTGGTTTTAGTGGGCGGGGCTTACATATAAGGGGAAAGTGGTTGAACTGCCAGCCACCATTTTAAAAGTGTTTGTCACGGTTGCTGGTACAGTGGGATAGGTGAGAGGAAAACGTTGTGAACCCTCCCTCCCACCCCATAGGTTGGAGCTTTGGGTCAAGTATGGGGTCTTGGGATGTACTTTGTGCAAACAGGTGAGCAAAAGTTTGAATAAATTTAGAAGTTGTTGCTGGAGGCTGTTACACTGGCGGTTTGCAGAGAGGTTGGCATGTTTGAATCGGTTATTGCTGTTCGGGTGGGTTAAGCAGTCTGAAGGGGTAGAGGGGGGAAATTTTGGGGGTAATTTTGGGGGAAATTGGGGGTAGGCAAAATACTATAGGAAGAGTGAAGTATTGTGAGGACAGTAGTTTGGTAAGGCAAATGAACTACGTAGGTCAAAGGTTTGTGATGTACACCGGTTTCAATAAAGCAGCCTTTTCCACACTATTAATGAGCCAGTGGTCTGTGCTGTGTCCTCTAACCCAGCCACTGTTGTGAAGTGGGCAAGCTCAAGAATTGATGACATTTGCCCATTTCTTCTTGTGCAGCAAACTATTGCAAACAAATTATTGCCTCATGGTTAAATGCTGGATAATTTTGGATCCGGGTCACAATACTGAAGCTGTTTCCTTCACTTTGAGTCAATGAACATGTTCTATTTTAAAGATGTAAACATTCCACCCATTTAATTTAGAGCTCAGTCAAAACAGAAAGCTAAAAACATAGAAAACTATGTTCTGAACTTACTGAACAGCATGGGTTCTTACAACTTTATTTTCATTCAGATCCTATTTTACTAGAAGTGTTCTGTAATGCCACACCGAAACCTGCTCCTGCCTCTCCAGACTTGTACGACAGATCCTTACATGACACGCTGAGGGGCCTTTTGAGTCTTTCACTTTGCACAAGGCATGATGATGAGAAAATAAGAGAAATCGGTTGGTGAGTCAGTGAAGGGGGCTAGAGACCACTAGAAAATGAAACTAGCTTTACAGTTTATGTTGATATTATTAGAAGCTACACCCTTTTTCATATTACATATTAGTTGCATCATGTTCCCAGTTGTGCTAGCACGATATGTGGCCAGGAATCCCCAGACTTACTAACACTTTGCACTAGGTTTGCATCCTAAAAGAACACAAACTGCACAAAGTGCTGTGCTGGATTTACTTTCAAGAGCAAATCTTGTTTTGCACTGGAAAGTAGCCCTAAAGTAACGCAAAGTAGCAATTTGTACCAATCGACCTTATCGAGGCAGGTGTAATGTTGGAGAAACCGTTTCTCCAAACTTTTGAACTTTACATGTGGAGTATAATGTACAGCTCACATACAAACTTGGAAACGTTTTTAACTATGTCTAAACATAGAATGTTGTTCTGAAAGGATACCCTGCCTTTAAAAAACCTATGTTAGATATCACACACACAACTGTACTATGGTGCAGAAGTGTGTACATGTTGCAAGGCAGCCTAAATTATGACAGCACATTGGGAAATAAATATAGAACCATTTCTTAGTAGATATGGTGCTGCTGTGCTCTCTCCCTTTGACAAAGATACTTTGGTTGTTGTTTGCGTTGCATCAACTGTTAGTGTATCAGCTCCGAAGTCTGGGGACCATGGGGTAATTTTCATACCCAATGCATACCATTTATAGCAGCTGGATATTATATCATCAGAATAAATGATGTAGCATGTGCAAAATTAGACTGTTTAGTTCACAAAGATTCCAACATGTTTTCCTGCCCAATGACAGGCCTACCCTGGAAGACATTGGCTTCTTAATTAAGTTGGGTAGTCTCTTATGGTGAACTTTGTGTGCAGATAATGATTGAGGAAGCTCCTGTGTGCACTGTTAGAGTCTGTGTTTTATACATTTTACCAGGTCTCCTCGTTTTTCTGGTAGATGTCTTCTGTGACCCATCGTGCCATAAGCAGCTACGAAGAGGGTATCATGTTGGTGTTTCTCTTGTCTTTCTACAGGATTGCCACATTCTAGACCAAGGTGGTGTGAAGATCTTTGTTTGGAGAGGGAAGAATTCCACAAAAGAAGAAAAGAAGGGAGCACTCAGCAGGGCAGTGGTAAGCAATGGCTAGCGACAGGGGAGTGATAGGCACATCCAGCGCTTACAGTGGTTCCCAGTTCAGGAGCAGCTAAAGAGAGACACAGCGGATCTTAATGTCCTAATTGTATAAGAAACACACCTGCATACCTTCAATATCGCCAAGTCACATCTAACTGGAGCTGAATATAGTAAACAAACATACCTAGTAGACTTGCCACTCGATATTACTGCCCTTGATAACTTGGCTTTGATATTCTAGTAATTCAATATTCCCTGCTTGATATTTCCCACCGCCAACCTAAATTGGCCTTGTGCTCCTCATATTCCATCGGTATCTATTCTTCTATCCATGTGAGATGACTTGTTTAAGGTGATACTGTCCCATGCTCAAAAGTAACACAATGTAGCTCCATTGTTCTTTGGTTTTTCAGCCTTCTTTTTTAACTAAATTAGCGTAGTGGCATAGCTAGGGGAGGTGCGGGGGTGACGGAGGTGAGCAAGTCATCTGTCGAATACCACCCCCCTCCCCGAGAACAAGTCGTCTGTTGACCAAAACCCACCCACCCCTGTCCTGCTCTTATCTGCGCCGGGTGGCAAATTCAAGGATCTCACTGGGCGGCGATAGGTCTAACTACGACACAGTGCACACATCAACATTTTGAACCCTGAAGTATTAGTCGATTAGTTCTTGTGGGTCTTCTTTGCGTTCTTTTTTGGGGAATTGTTGTGCAAACTACATCTTCTTGTCGATCACCCTATTTGTCGTGGCTTAACAAAGCATGCATCCCTCTTCCCTTCAGCACCTGCCCCCTCAATGTATTGTTCAAATTCTTACAATCTAATTGAGAAACCGGTGAACTGTTTTGGTACTCTGTCCGTCCTCACTTTCTGTGGTATGGTGACCTGTAGAGTGTCTGCTGTCAATGTATATTTCCAAACAAGAGTGTCATCTCACTCTTAGTTTTACATTTAAAATAGCCAAGCCTGAACCCATTTCACCTGAAATCGTATAATTTAATACTTCTGCATAATGAAACTAAGCATTGGGAGTGCAGTTAAAAAGTGAACCTGGAGCAAGAGGTAATTTAACTCATCCCATAACCTGTAGGCTGATGCAAAAGGACACTTCTTCTGGTATGCTTCATTTGCATAGTACGTTCCTATGAATCAGAATGGTGTGCCGACCCGGGTTTATACAAAACGATGCTTCAGCCAGCTTGGAGGAGGAGCCACTCTTCCATGGGACAGGAAGTGATGCAGCTGTCCATACTAGCCCTTTCTGTTTCAGTTTCCACACCCAGTAGCAGACTAGTGAAACCTCATTTAGAACGAAGCCGGAATCACGCTGTGCCTTCACAGCGCCAGCAACAGAACAAATGCGTCTTTAGCATGCATTGGTTCTGCACGCAAGTAGTTACAACTACTTGCTTTAGGGTGTTTCAATGGTGGAGTGGTGTTGGAATTAATGCCCAACATCTTCCCTACTGTTGTAGTAAATTAAACTGTTCCAATATCCATCGACTCCCTAAGTGAAGTTGCTAAAATAACATGAGTGCAGAACAAATGTGTGCTAACGATGCAGTCGTTCAAATGACAGAGTTCCTAAGGCATGGGTGAAAAATGCATGCAGAATTCCGTCATACATACGTGCCTCAGAGCTTCAGCACTTCCTCTTGTCACCATCATTCAAGCTGCAAACCCCAGAATTCCATCCATTCCCTAAGGCCACTGTGAACTTTTCAGGGGCAAAGGGCTACTGAGGTTTGTAAGTTCCCTCAGCCTGGTATGGACTAAACCTCACCACTTAAGATAAATATCCCCTTTAAAATAAATCACTTAAAATCACTATCTAATATTAGCATCTATGCACCCTGTTCTTGGGTCACAGTGAGCCCTATAAAATCAGATAATGATATTTGCCACCTCCACTTTTCTCTGGCTTTTGCTAATCCCATCTTTCTCCCCACACGGAGACCGCTTCTCTAGGGACCCGACCCCTAACTACACTTTTTTCTGCCTTCTAAACCCTGCTACTGTATAGTTTGTCCTGCCATCTCTGCTTCGCATGGCCATACCTAGTCTTTACCCCAAGCCCTCTGCCCTTACGGCCCTACAGGCTGCTGGCAGTGAACCACACTCTTGGATATTTTGGGGTCGAGATAAAGGGAGCTATAATCCCCTGCTGTGATGAAGGGAGATATTGGCTAGCGTAGACTCATTGCCTAGAGTTTCAATATCCTTCCATTGTAATCTGATGTAGGTCATTATAGGTCATTGCGCTTCCCTGCCCGCAGTGAATGTTGGCCTGGCAACAGGACAGGGTGGAATGCTGCGGCTGTTTTTGAAGAGGATACTTTGGCAATCTGCAGCAGGCTAAGCTTTTCATTCCTTCATTACTTTCCCCTTGTTCTCATTCACCCTCCAGATGCAGTTCAGTCAAAAACGTAGTTAAGGAGCAATATAACTGGAATGGGACAGATCTGATTTTCCAGGGTGTTTTGCAAAATGTACTGTGGAGAAGTTTTCAAAAATATGTAGCACCTCCAAATTGTAAACATTCGAAAATGGTTGTTCATTGAAAACAATGTAATTAGATATTTCCCTATGTAGCCCCATGTGTGTATGGTGGCATGAATTTGAGCAAAGAAGATCTGCAGAGTTGAAGCCGGTGCACTTCATTCTACTCCTTAAAATGACCAGGAGCACAATAAATGGGATCTGCCTAAGGCATGATTTTTTTTCCAAAGGGTTTTATTAAAGCGAAGGGCTATCCGGCCACCACCAATGTGGAAGTTGTGAACGACGGAGCCGAGTCAGCCATGTTCAAGCAGCTCTTCCAGAAGTGGACTGACATTGGAGAAACTCAAGGGGTCGGCAAAACCTTCAATGTCGGCAAGATTGGTGAGGAAGATATATCGTCTTGTTTGATAAATGGAGTAATGTTATATTGAGCTCTGTCAGTTTTTGTTTTCATGTTTGTGTCGACCAGACTGATAAAACTCAAACCTGGGCAACAAAGTTATTTTTCACTCTACAGTCTTTTTTTTTATTGCATTTTATCAAGAGACATTACAACCAAGTTAGAATTAAACATGGCAGTGGCCTGCGAATTGTGGGCCAGGCACAGAGTTATGTCAAATGGAAAACATTCTCTTACATTCAATATAACACAAAAAGAAAAACAATTACAAAGGAGCAGCGATTAAGACGAAGATTACTCTAACAATAAGTACCGCTCACATACATCTCAATTTACAATCATGATATTCTTACTGTTGTGCACTCTGGATATTAATGCATATTATACGTCCATCAGAGCTGTGGCTATTACCTGGCCCAGGTGCGATTGGCATAACACCCACCTGTGGGAATACCCGTTTCAGTCGTCATCAATAGAGTAGGTTTGTTGATAGTTTTTGAGTGGTTGCCAAAAGTCACGGGACGGGAAGTAACAGGCAGAAGTGTGGCATATGTCTTGCTTATGGTATCACAGTAAGTGAGATCTCAAATCCATGCCCGCACCAATGGTGTCTGCGTTCCTCCCCAATGTAAGGACACCTGTCGCTTAGCCACCAATAGAGCCATTGCCGAAAATCTTCTAACGCTTCTCTTCAATGACTTAACGTAACCCAAAATGCTATCAACAGGCTCAGAGGTATAGGCTGTTTTACCATAATGGACAAATGTCGGAATATTAAACCCCCAGTATGTGTTCACCGACGTGCAATGCCACGCTAGGTGCGAAAAGTCAGCATCTGGAGCACCACATCTCCCACATGCGTTGGATGCGGTGGGATTTATTTTAGCAAGACGTTTAGGAGAGACCTAAGCCCTATGAAGATATTTAATTAACTC
Source organism: Lissotriton vulgaris (assembly GCF_964263255.1). Lineage (NCBI taxonomy): Eukaryota > Metazoa > Chordata > Amphibia > Caudata > Salamandridae > Lissotriton > Lissotriton vulgaris. The sequence goes on along the minus strand of NC_141698.1, from coordinate 202,216,075 downwards.
TACAGTCTTTAAATACATTATTAATTTTAATACTTATTAAAATCTGAGCTTGAAAATATAAGTACTGTTGATTTGACTAACAGCAAAAACTCCTAGATGCAGCCCTGAAATTTGCAAGATGGCAGCCTCAAGCACCACATCAACAAAGATCAGGCATGTCTCGTCTGAATCCCTTCCCAATATCTTTAACTTATTGAATTAATTAAATACATTTAAGGCGCTTAAGGGAGGTTGGGCTCTGTTGTCTAGAATTAAAGTTCAGCGAAATGATTCTGAAACAAATATAAAGAGAAAGAATGCGCAAAATGAATCACCTAAAATCTGTTTAAGAAGACTACCGAGAATGAATAGTTAGAGGTCTTGGGGGAGAAACTGTTGCAGTGTTTTCCTTGTGTCAGTTGTATGACACTAAATCAAAGCCAATAATATTATCGCATCCACTTCACCGTCTGCCTCAACATCAGCCAGGTAAGTATATGTTTACCATCCTTATCTCCTCATTTATTTACAACATACCTTCTGTTATTGGCTAGATCGATGTAGTGATTGCAGTATTTTTGTCATGCAGTATACCACGTGCAATATAGTCATCCCTCTCCTCAGCCACATCACCAATTATAGTTAATCTTTGGCAATTATGTTTGTGGCAGGAGGTAGTAACCTGTTCTCAGCAATAGAAATAACTGTCTCTTGTTCTAGCTGTGAAGCGCTGGGGGCAGGGCAGGTAAAAACCAACAACTAGTGCTGTGCTCCACTCTGAATGTGTTCCTTTAAGCATACTTAAAGTATTTTCCTTTTTGCTTATCCCAGAAATTTGAGGTTCCATTTCAGTATTTGGTGGCCAGTCAAATCGCCCATGACAATACAGTGTTATGTTGGTCTCAGTAGAATATATTTAAGAGGTCAAATACGGTCTGTGCATTTTCTGGGCCCTAAGGCTATTTCCTGGAGGCTACCACCAGGCACAATCTGAACACGCTACAGATTGTACAAACCGTGGCTAAATGACTAATAAGAATCTACTGTAAAAGAAAATCAGAGCACATGTTGGCGCTGTGTGTCTCTTAGAGATTTAAGTCAGCCTCTCAGAGAGTCATTGTGCATTCTTTTAGTGCAATACCTCACAAGGTAGAGAACACAAACTGGGGGTAGTCATATGAAAGTGTCCACTGTGTACCCAACAGACATACTGTCTAGTGTTTGTAGTTGTCCAATTCATGCTTCCTAAAGCCTGGCTAAATCTGCTCTTGTCTCCTCTCTTGCAGCCAAGGTGGATCAAGTTAAGTTTGATGTTACCGAGCTGTATGCCCGGCCAGAGCTGGCTGCGCAGCAGAGGATGGTGGACGATGCTTCGGGCAACGTTAAGGTGAGCACAACCTCCTGAGGACATTGAATATTTACCTGTTATTTCATTTTTCTTGAGTGCAAAATTTGGCCTCTTGGCGTCTCATTAGGATTGTTATTATTATTATTACTCCATCAATTGCACAGTAATTACTTAAAAGATCCATTGATCAAAAATGATGATTGTGTGCTGTGTTTTTGTTTATTAAAATGTTGAAATTAATTTCTAGTACAATATATATATATATAGATAGATAGATAGATAGATAGATAGATAGATAGATAGATAGATAGATAGATAGATAGATAGATAGATAGATAGATATATCTTACTCTGAAAATGTGGGTTCACAGCTGCCTCCCTTCCTCTTATGCCTGCATCACATCCAATGTTATTTAGCACATAAGGTATAGTTTACATTGCTCGCCTCAGATGTCATATGGGATGGAAGAAGTAGTGAGTGGGTGGGTGAAATCACCATTTTTTTTCTTTAAATTTTTCTTAACGAAAATTCCACTTATTATATGAATTGCATTTTGTAGGTTGTCTGCATGAAAATTATACACCAAGGCATACCGTGCTTACGAAAGTCACATGCGATTTCAGCAGAAAATGTCTCTTTTCAACAGCATACATCGATTTCATAGTTTGCTTGAGATATTTTATGCTCAAACCAGGCTCTGTTGGTGAAAGGTATGTGAAAAAGCATAGCAAGGAGAAAAGGATTTTTTTTTTGTTATGTCTGAAACTCAGCACAACAGAATTCTGGAAGAGTTATCGTACATAACAAAGATCTCACCCAGTCCTAGTAAGAAGCCAGTGATCTACCATTGGACGTGGTCGCCAAATGTAGACATGGCCCATATCCTCTTCGACCTTTTCAGGTCCTACCTCTCTAGTCTTTTCCCTCTTTGAATCAAGTTGTGAACCTAGCGGGTCACTAAGGTAGGGCCGGTGGGTCAGAGGCTGATGGCCTGGTCAGAACAGCCTCTTATTGCTATGTGCATTAAGTAAACTTTTTTCATTTTCAAAAACCTTTATTAATAAATTCAGCAGATACACAATACACTTATGCATCAGAGTAGAGCATCGTACGCAGCAGGCCATGAATCGAAAATCATAGAAAGCATGAGAGTAATGTGCATTAAGTAAACTTAAAAGTTGTAAACAGCACCAAAGGGTCGCCACTAAGTTCGTTGTCCATGCATATGTTTGTCTCAGTGTGTGGGTGAATGGTGGTGGGGCTGTGTGCTCTTTGGACAAGGCATGTGGGCAGTGTGCAGGATAACTGTGGCATTTTCCTCTCTCTGCAACCTCAAGAGCTCCCCCTGCCACTGTTTCCATACTCTCATGTCTGTTAAGCACTCTATTGGAAAAAAAACATGGGCTCATGAACGTTAAACCCTAGTTGAGCTGCTTTTGTTTAGGACAGAGAGGTGTCACTGTAAAGACCCGTCTACCAGGGATGCACACTCCAACAATGCTGCTGTCATAACCTTGTTTGAGCTCTGGGGTTAAATGTAAGGCATCTTCTCCGCCAAAGGGGCTTAAACCGAGAAGGTGGTTGCTAAGCTTATGATTACTATTTATTGTAATTTCAGGAGACCCCAACATTTTACATTTTGTCGTTCCAAATTGCATTGGATAGAGTTAAGCTCAGTAAACATAATCTAAACCACAGTTGACAATATGCATACACACACAGATCCACATAGGTATGGGAGACAAGTGAAAGAGAGAAAGCAGGAAAGAGAATGGCCGAAGTGTATTACCACCTCCGCGGTCTTCCTCATTCCATTCTTTACAATATGACCCTCGTCTCGCACCACAGGTCGTTTTTACCTATCCTAGCAAATCTGTTTACGAAGCTAACAGTTAGTCTTTTGTAGATGGTTCCTAACTTAAGCCACATCCCTGTGACTCACACCCAAAAGCGAAAGGCAGCCGTAATACTTCTCGTTATACTTAGCAACTCAAAAAGAGGCCTGATGGGTATATAAGGCAGGTGAGGTGGGGAGGACTAAGTATTATGGCGAGGAAGACCAGGAATCAGGGTAATGAAGATTACCCGTAAATAACTGCATACTTTCTGGTAACCTGTTCTGAATTTATGGGCAAAAACAGTGACAGGCTGTGCAATAGCAAAAGGCCATACCTTACTTAGTGCAGTGGTTCTTAACCTTCTCACTTCTGGGGACCCCCACTTAATCATTACTGGAACCCCTGGACCCCATTGATTCATCATTGGAATCCGTAGAACCCCAACTGAGTCCTTACTGGAAGCCGGGGACCCTGGCCTAAGCATTGTCGATGATTTGAACCACAAAACCACACACACAAAAAAGAGAAAAAAGAACCCATCAAATAAATACACAAATGATGGCACATTGTATTTAATTCTCATGCACATATAAATTAAAAAAAACTTTAGAATTTTAATAGAGGTTGGAGCTTTTCTAAATTCAATCGAGGCCACTCATCGTCCATACTATATTCTGTTTGATGCACCTGCACTGCTCCAACAAATCAATCTAAGGATACTAATTTAATTTTTAGACTCCAATTTAAAATTCATTCACATTTACAGTACTGTTAAAAACTTTCAGTTGCACATTTTGCTTCTTCATTTATATACACTTTATTAATCTGTTAGTATCATTTAATTTTCTAAGTAGTCGTTGGCGGCCCCCAGGGGTCCCTGGACCACAGGTTTGGAAATACTGCCTTAGTAGGTTTAGGTACCTGTGTTCTTTAGCTGATCTGCATGACAATGGTTTTAAGTTATAATGAGAAAAGTCGAAGAAGGGGGCGTGACTGAATAAAAGCCCAAAGGAGATACTGAGTCTCCACCTATCCCTGGTGAACAGTAAGGAGGAAGACTTGCCGGTTTTAGTAGCAGCAATGACACTGAGCTGGGGGATGGATACACAGGGGCTGTCACGATCATCAGGGACACTCATCAAACATCCATTGAGTGTTACTGGGGGGGGGGGCGACCGTTGGGTCATCCATGTAGGAACAATATGGGTTGGTCACTTTAGGGGACCTCTATTAAAATTGACAACTGAAACGTATGGGGAGATCATGGAAGCACATGGGACTCAAGTACAAGAACAAACCTCTCCAAGGTATCAATTCAATATCTAGGTAATATATCCATTAGACAAGCACTATATCAACATTGTCCCAGCACAAAGGTTACTTAGAAAACATTTTCTTATTTATTTATTGCATGTCCACAAAATTCATAACACAAGATTTCTCAACATAATATGCAGTACAATCAATTATATACATGCTTATTTACAACAACAAAAAACAAAAGAATAAATGCCATATGTAATGCATACATTCAATCACCACAGGCATCCAACCATTCATTCAACCTATTCAACCACAACACAACTCACATAACATAAGACAAACATTAAATGAGAGAAATACATCAGGTCCTACACATAACAAAAAAGCAAAAGAAAAGGAAAAAGGCGCCGACGCGCGTTTCGGTAAAGGGCCCGGGCCACAGTCCCTTCGTCAGGGCGCAGTTGATGCAATAGTTAAAAATTCAAATTCTTGATAAACATATATCTTCTTTTATCTCAATTATGTAGCTTCAATCCGTCAATGAATATACAAAGAAGGGGCTTTAATTTGGAAGTAACATCCAATGTTAACCTATCACCTGTTGGGGACAACGGGACAGTAAAACACATATTAACAATTCAAGTATTAGTAGATGTATTATTTCTTTATCTGAAAACTAAAGGTTGCTGGAAAATCTTTCACCAGAAGAATAAAAAAAAAAACTGAGACCGAAAACCGTGTCCTGAATGCTGAATAGACTCAGCCCATAATAGAAAAGTAGAAAAGTACATGGGACTCAACCTGAAGCCCCACCCGGCCTCCTTCTGGCATGCAGAAGATTAGTAGCGATCATCCCTAACATGAGGGGCCCAACAGCAACCTCTTATTCAGGGTCGCTGCATTGTGCCCACGTTGCTGATTTTGGGCAATGGGAGGAAAGCAGTCACCCTAATCTAGAGGATTTTCCATGAGGATTTAGAAGAGACCTGCACTCCCTTTGAGACAGATGGGCTCAAGTCTTGTGCATGGGATCACTGACAAACAATGGGAATTGGCACTAGAATACACTACCTGAGTTTCCAGCTATGCCAGATTCTGAATTCTGAATTTTCACTTCCTGCATAGGGCCTACCTCACTCCCAGGAGGCTGGGTCTAATGTACCGTCATAAAAGCGCCCAATGCCCAAGATAGAGTATGGACGATGCATGCTTCCATCATATGGTATGGTCCTGCCAAAGGGTGGCAATCAACTGGTTTATGGCAATATTCGATATGGAGAAAGTTACAGGCCGCTCTAATCTTTCTGACCGCAAGAGTTGCTTGTTGGGGCAGTTAACTCACCTGACAAAACGGTAAAACGGAAAACGGGTTCACCGGTTTGACCCTTACACTTGCAAAAAGGTGCATAGCCACAAGCTAGAAATGCCCAAGACACCTCTTCATTTGCCACTTTGTGGAGCTGGTGAACTACTGGGCTGACATTGTCATTTCTTATGAAGAATAACAAAGGGCCAGGCAAGCGCTAGTGTACAAAGTGGTGAGAGGAATACCTGACAGGCTTCCTGTGAACAACGGCCACCAAAGGACACTTCACCGGCAACAGCAAGCAAGGCCCAATCTGGGGAAGACACTGGATGAACAGACATAACCCACACTGCTAATCACCCGCGAGACCTGACGTACTTCAAGGGTGCTGCGCTGTGCTTATTTATTCATTTATTATTTATTCAATTTTATATAATGTGTACTTTACCCAGAGGTGTCAGACCGCTTTACAACAGAGCAAAGTACATTAGATCAGACATTACAGGTAACATGAGAGAGGAGACTAGACGTATAACTAATAGAGTAACGTGAGTCAGCGGAACATATTTACAAACTATAAATTCACTAAAAATTACACGTTGCAAACTAACATTGGAGACATATGACTTGTTCAAGGACGTATCACTACTGTCATTTTGTACTATAATGTACAGGGTCTCCCTTATAGAGTTGTTACTAACACCATCTGCCTTCCACACTCCTCCCCCCGTGACCCTGTGGGTACATTATTATCATCCCCTCCCCCCCAGACGCTGCGACAGGCTCTATGATTGGACAGTAGTTCATTTTAGCGGATTATAACTCTCTCTTTCACGGGGGGCTTCAATAAACTGAATATAACGAAGATTCTCTACGTTATATTAAGAAGTAACCGTCCTGGGGCAGTTAATTCTGACTTTTGAAAGGCCTCAGCTGAAGTGGAAGTGGAGTGCTGTGAAGCCCAGAGAGGGGCAGACAGCTGAAAGAATCAGGCCTTCTTGCCAGGGTGCCTGCTGCCTGAAAGAAATGTTTATTTGACTGTTTGGTTAATATGCCAGTATGAAGGCTGCTTGGGCGCCAGTATTTACTTTAATTGATGGAGTTACTTTAAGAACATTCTTTTCGAGAGGTATTGTATGGTGACCACCTGATGACCTGTGGAGCAAATGTGTGTTTTTAAGGGCCAGTTAGGAACAATGCTTGCACTGGGGATTGTCGGCTTATTACTCAGAGCTATATTTTGGAAGCACATTTTTTTTAACTTAAACCTTAATCTTTTTGTGCACTTTTGTGGCAGACAATCTTATACTGTGTGTGATGCGTACATATTCACAGCGCTTTTTGTCACAGGCTGGGACCTTGGAACACGCAAAAACAGTTGCGGCCGGTGCAGCTAAGAGCAGTGGGGTGGGGTGAGGGCGGGACAGGGGATGGAGGTGGTGAAGTCAACAGACGAAAATGAAGGGGAAAAAAAAGAAAAACACTTACCTTGCGCTGGCTGCATCTCAGACTCAGGGATGCAGCAAATGCAAGGTAAGTGGTTTCTTTTTTCTCCCCTCCTTTCAGGGCTGTTGACTTCACACCCCCCCCCCAAACCCCAATCCATTGCCTCACCGCTTTTACCTGCACCACCTGCGACTGCTAAAAACTCACAAGTCACTATTCCCCACTGCGCCAGACAGAATTCAGTTATGTGGCTGAAGTGATTGCATTAATCAACAGACGTTTCACAACGTAAAATAGTGCATATCTATTACTGGGTAGGATGAGTTGCACTTAATTTTTAAGGTTTGTATTATTTTATATGCAGTTACTTGAAGATGAAAGACCAATACAAAAGTTACTGAATGTTTTCTATTGTTAACCTCGTCTTTGATCCCGCCCCCTCTCACTGATCCCGTCCCCAGGATCACAGTTCCCATACTTTTTTAAAGGACTAATGCACTTCGACCACTGTATGTATGCATTAAAAGATAAAAGTGGATAGAATTTTGTTCCAAATTATTGATAGAATTACGTAGTCGCCACTTTTATGATTTTCATAAGAGATTAGACATTTAAAACTTGTTAAAAATATTACATTTAATAAGTAGAATAGGCACGAGCTGTTTTAAAAATCGTTTGTTTAGCGTAGTCGATTCTAACTGTGAATTTTACCGATTGGCAAAGTTACATTAATGCCACCCACCCACCCACGACCCTGTGCCAAAACTTGGTGCTCATTTGAGTCTTGTTGCTGCAGTAAATTACTATTGTTGCAGTCGGATTCTTATCTGAGTTTTCCTCTTACCAATCTTTAGAATCCTTGGTCAACTGGACCGTCTGGTCTGCTAAGAAGTGTGAAGAAAATAACATCAGGTTAACAATAACTTTATACACAACCAATTAATCCACATCAAAGAACCACTGACTACTGAATACAATTTTAGGGGTTTATTACAAAGCCAAAAATAACTGAACATACAGGCACCTCAGCAAGAGGTTGAGAAAATAAACGGGTACTAAAACAAACATAATCCTACGCAGAAGTCTCAGACAACTCAAGATAATGACTACGGTTTTCTCTAAAAGCATCAGGCAAATGATGACAGTCCCTGCTTGAAGCCTTGACTGCATTCGTTCAGAGGAAGAAAAGAAAGTTAGTCTGTCCCTACACTAACACTAAAATGACATCCCTACTTAACATCCCTCCCAGACAAGAGAAAAGGTGTCAGCATTGAAGACTTCCTCAGAAGTACACTCACTTTCCATAGGTAAGTAGCGTAAGCTATAGAGCTCATTCTAAGATGCTCCTTCTATTCTCCTGCCCTTGTCCTGCTATTCTTCCACTATTCTGATATCCTCCGTCGGGGCACTGTCCCTAATGCAAAATCCCAAAAATGGTATACACACCCTAAACACACCTCTTCGGCAGGTCTTCATGCTTGTAATTTTCCACCGAAAGTCCAACTTCATCCAAAAACCGTTGGTGTGTCCTTAGGTCCCAGGCACCTTCTCTGCCAAAAGTATCGTCTTCACATTCCAATGTCCTCCCACATCACTCGCCTCTACCATCCTAGCTCCTAAAACAAAAGGTTATTCTGGCTAACTAAACGTGTGTCCTTGCACCTGCAATAGAAAGCCTGTGAACGAATTGGCCTTGTACACACACAGATCTGCAATGCAAAATTCGACTAGGAAAAGAAGCCTACTCAAGGAAAAATACTTTTTCAGGCCTACAGTCTCTCGGCAACCTAAAGAAACCCAGTTAGGCCTCTTATTAATGCTTTCATACAATCAGGCCTTTACACATTTAAACAGATTTCTAAACTACATTATGAACATTACATTCAAAATCATGTTAATGCATTACATTTTACTCGTGAATAAGCAAACCTACATGTGCAACTTTTAACATGGTGCACGTTTAAACCTAATGCCGCATCTTATACGTGAAGCAATCATTTTTACATTACTTAAGGCACTTTCTCGTGTTAACACTACATTCGTTTTCAAACGATGTGAATACTCCTAAACATTCTAACATATTTTGATTTATTACTACGTTTCTAATGATCACACATTAATACAATCCTATAAATATGCGGGTGCTGACTACCCATTATTATGACGCACCCCTACAATTTTCAGAATAACATGGCGCTCTATCACTTTGAATTTGCTAACTTTTGAAAGCGAAGATTTGCGAAGAACATACATTTACTGTAAAGTCATATCTTTTGTATACTCCTGCCATCTAGTGGTTTAATGTGGAATAGTTTAAATGTTTTAACACTAACTTTTTCAGACGGACCGTTGTAATCAGGCGGTGATGGCATTGACAAGCACCCCACAATCCTCTAGACTGAATTGTATTGTAATTGCATATATGTAGCGTTTACTACCCCTGAAGTAAGTCTGCTGCTCCAGAACCCAAGATTAGTAATTAATCCAGTGGTTATTGAGTTGGTTACTAGGATGAATCTTGTGTTCTCAAGGAAACGATTCCATGTAACTATTCAGGTTCTTTGTGGTAGATTAAATGAATAGACGTTCAGTGTGATCATTATTTGGGGGGTGTGAGTTCATGTATATGGATGGTGGGATTAATAAGTGAGCTAGAAGAGATTAGGTATTGTTTAATTGCAGGCATATGACTTTCAAAGAAAGAGAGGTTGTGGTCTTTGAAATGAGGCAAGGGCAATTTACAGAAATATGGTAATGGAGATTAAGGCAAACAAGCATGTGACTTATAGTTGGCTGTGGTCAAAGAAGGAATGTAAATGTAAATGTAAAAGTATTGGCATTTATATAGCGCACTACTTACCCGTAGGGTCCCAAGGTGCTTCGACCGCTGCGAAACCCTTCCTGGCTTCCCTGAGAGATGGTCCCTTAATGGGTATCTCCAGGGTGAGACCAGGCATCCCCGGTGGTCTGGTGGGGCCGTTAGTGAAGATGAGGCAAGCTAATGCCCAGAGTTGCCGAGTGTGATCGCTGATCAGAGTGGGCACCGAGGCGAGAGAATTGCCATTGGCCCCTAAAAAGGGGAGGCGGTCCCCTCTAAGGATGGGGACGCCGAAAGGGAAGGCGGCCATAGGCCCCTCCCTGGGGAGGAGGGGCTGCGGGCCCCTCCTGGGAATTTCCCGGGGCCAGGACATCTGCGACGGCAGATGTGGTAAGTTGTGTGGGGTGGGAGGGGGGTCTACGCTACCTTCTAGACACCTCACACGAGTCCTCGGACGACCACTAAGATGGCGTCGAGTTAACATGGGGCCCCCGTCAAGACAAGGGAAATTGGAAGTAGGCACAAAGGTACAGTCCTCTGTGCGACCGCCCCTCACCAGTGAGGGGGGAGTTCTGGTTGAGGGATCTGACACCGGTTACGACCTTGCCGTTGGCCCGTAATGTTAGGATGTACAATTTCAATTTTGAGAAATGCATTTGCAGGATGTTTAGTATCGGCTAGGAGAACCTTTGTATTAGAGATGTGTTAAGGTCAGCCAAGAACATCGTAATGTGGAAATGAAATTGTACATGATATGAAACTGTTATTTTAATGTTTTAATTTTGTTTCATATTTTAATAAATACGGCCGGGAGGGCAACTCCCTCCCGCGGGATGGAAAATCTGGAGCAGGGCATTAGAAAGAAATAAGCATAGGTAGCAATGAGAAGTTTGACGTCCAGGTAAATTTTTTCACGCAGGTTTTTAGGAATATGTTGGTAGTTTTTAAGGCAGTATGAAAACTCGGGATGTAAAACTAGAAAAAAAAATCTGCTTGTGAGATGTTGCTATATCAGGTACAGTTGATAGGCATTAGAAGCAAGCCGATAGTCTGGGCAGGATAGGGACTGAAACATGCCGACCAATAGCAGGGGTTGTAGTTTTCCCCTTTTAATTTTTAATCAATCCATACAAAGACGCGAATAAAGATTTTTCTCCTATGTTAGGTATTTTTAACTGCTTAGTTTCTTTGTATCATATTTGGTATTGCACTACGCCCATTTATATACATTCAGGTCACCCCCACCACAGCATTTGACAATAGGCCTAGTACCCCAGAAAACAGCCATAAGTGCCCCACTGTTTCACGGGGTTACTGTCCACGATGATGACATCTGTTACCAGCATGAGCAGGTACCCTATGATGAAGCACGCCACCACATCGTGGATAAGGGTTGCCGTCGTTAAGAGAAACGACTCTTGTAGAGTGTAATGGACCATATCATCTCCATTTTGTGGCTCCCTGTGTACTCTTGTTTCAAGTAAAGTGTTGGTACTGCAGAGTGCTCCACAGTCACTTTATGACTAATGACTTTAGAGCAGAACGTATTGACAAACTTTAGCAGGCCACTGTTGCCATGTGAGAACATAGTGCATTATTTGCTGATGTGCGCACCTCCAGTATGTGGCCCTGAAAAATCTCAGGGAGTCCAAGGGGCATATTAACAAGGGGCGGCGATAAATTTTGCAAAGCGCACTTAGCGCTTGCATATTTATCGCCGGCTATCTCTGGAATTTATCGCCCAGTTAGCTCGTTATCAACAACGCGCATCGCCAAGGCGTTAAAAATTCCAGAGATAGTGTGGATATTGCAGTTTTCCATGGTGGAAGGCGGCGATATCCTAGATGATAGGGCCTGTGGTCTTAGCCACAGAATCCACCCCCCATGTTAAGTGTGCCTTAGTCAGGAATTTAACAGACTTTAAATTCCTGCGTTAAGGCATAATTAACGCAATTTAAATAATCGCTGTCCTTCCTTGTTAATATCGCAAAGCTGCCATTGTGATATTTTCCCTGGTTGGTTTCACAGCCACGCCTACTTTGCATCTCATTTGCGATGCAAAGTTGGGCATGCTGGAAACGGGCGCTAAGTCAGCAAAACATGCAATAGCGTGTCTTTGCTGATAAGGCGATAAAATTGTTGACGCTTTTTGGCCGAAAACGGTCTCAAAAGCGACGATAATTTTAAAGCGCCGCCTTGTTAATATGCCCCCATATGAATTATGTGCCTTCATTGGATGCAAAAAAAAATTCTGAGTGTGGTTTTAGGTTCCACAATCACAACTCAGGAACTGATTATTGGCAGTACATGCATGTGAAGCAATAGGCATAAACCATAATACTGAATAACAGAACATGTGCCTGGAACGAGTTAGAAGCAGGTGATCCTTCTGAACAGTATGCAACTTATTGATTAAAGGTAAAAGGACCAAGTCCATCCTTCTGTAAACTCATATGGTACACAGGTTAGCCTCTGTGAAAAACTAATTTTGCAGTCTGTAGTATAAGAACTGAATATTCCACTAGGGAGGCTGTGAGAGAATTTAGGTGCTTACATAGTAAAGAATAAATATCAGCTCACATACAGTTTTTGCATTAAGGACACAGACCCCGGACCTTTTGTATGTCCTTCATTCCTGCTCCTGGATTAAGTTAAGACCATGTCTATTGGTAGGTGAAGCTTGGCCGTGAACAGAGTGACCACTTTCGTATGATGCTCTACGAGACCTTCTCATTTCATACTTCAGCTTTGCAGTAATGCTGGTGAGCCTGCTTAATAAGGCGAGCAGAAGGTAACCCAGGAGGCAAAGGAATGCACAACCTGGGGGATGTTCAATTGACCTTAAGTGACCTTAATTTAGTCAAGTGATTGCAGAAAAAATGAACGTGTGTCGCTGTCATGCCTCCTTCCAACTGCCTTAGACAGGGTAAAAAGCATTCCTGAGCCCATTGAACAAAACATATTTACTAGTCTCTGAACATCTTTCTGTTACAGTGCCACAACTTGTACTAGTGGTGATAATTTTGCATTACTCTAGGTAATCTCTCACCTTCCATCATTTTCAAAAGCAAAAGTCCTTAAGCTACCTGACAACAAACACACAATGTCTGCAGACACACAGCGGAAACGCCTCTCTCTAATATCGCTTAGCATCAGTGTCCCCTAGGTCAAGAGGAAGAAGACACTCAACTACCTGGCCACTAAAACAGGTGGTGCCATGTCATAGCAAGCACACTTATCTTTGGCATAATCTGAAGAGGGGTGGGTTGATAAGGTTTTGAGCTGCTGCTGTTCTGTCTCCGGTCCACGTCCATAAGTGACATCGTCATCATGTCTCAGACTTGCGGCATGGCCCTTCCTTTAAGGATATCTCTACTTTTGAAGACCCTCAAATCCTGGAGTGATGTTGATGATAGCTACATCTTCACCAAGATTAGCGCAATGGGTTCAACCTTGGTTATAGGCTTGACATATCCACCGAACTGCACCAAAGCTTGTTTTCTTTCCTCTCTTTCTAGACAGATACAGAATTTGCCAAGGACTGTGTAATTGGGTGTGGAGATTGGAACCAGACTCTTGGTTATTTCTTAGATAAATCTGGTGCTCCAGACAGACTAAACAATTCTGACTGGCCTATACAACGTGATGCCATGGAGGACTTCAACCAGCTAGATGCTTGGAGGCTGCCACACCCTGCTGACATGGAATACTATTAACTTTGCCAAATACATGCCCCTGAGGCAGGCGTGTACCATCGAAGGCACACTGACTGATTACAGTTGATACGGGGCAACTCACAACACCCATGCAGTGCACATTCCTGAAGGTCCGGCAGTTAAATGGGCTGCTGGTGAGCCTGGGGGCGTGCACACACCTGCAGGCCTGATGAGATCAGCCTTGTCACCACTACTTGACACTGAAGCCCTGATATGCTCACAAAGATACCAATGTGGAAATCCAAATAGGAGATCCTATCTCTGGCTGGGACAGACTCACCGACCTGATTCAGCATCAACTGCACCTGGCAGGCATATGATATATTCACATCCTTGATGGTCTAGCTAACAATTGTTGATGCTTCATTAACACTGGTCTGAGATGAAGCATATAAACTGGTGCAAAGAGTCTACTTTCTGCTGAATTGTTACAGAAGGCGGAGGGAGCCACGTGAGAGTGTACATTAAGGGCCTGAGTAAATTTGTCTTTAGTGTCTTTAGGAGCCCGATGGGCCAAAATAGAATTTGCGCCTAACAACCTATGCATTAATAAAACTTTACAAGAAACAGAAACAACATACACCCTATGTACCTCTGAGGCCGCTTTGGAAGACATTATGGACATGAAAGGCGTAGCTGCTCAAAATGAAATGCGGCCTGAGTGCAATAGATGGAAAACTAGGTAATTGTACTCTCACTTGGACCAGATGCAAATTAGGTTAGACAGGCAGGAGTCCCACCTGGATGGCACTGAACAGTGGAATAATGACATTGAGGAAGGTTGTACATCCATGGAAGATGAAAGGAAACCCTTGAAAAATCCTTGTTGATCGTCCAACACAAGAATGAAGGTTTTGGGAGCCAGGTTACATTGTTGAAGTGTTAGAGTGGAAGATCTTGCACACATGACTGCTATCACAGACATGGAAAAATACATGGAAAACTGCATCTTCACATTTTTTGTGAACATCTTCTCCCTGAGGTTAAATTTGGAAGGGCCTGTTGATCACTGAGTCCAGACCCCTACTGGGGGCCCCTTTTGACTAGTCCTCATGATGCTTCTAAACTTTAGGGACCACAGCTGGCTCGGGAAAAAATTAAGATTCAGCATTGAGGGAATATCCTATCCTTTTATCCAGACTTTACACAATCTGTGCAGCAGGCAAGGAAGACATTAGTGAACAATAAAAAAGAAACTGTGAAGTCATGACATACAGTACTCTATGATATTTCATAGAAAGCTGAGAGTGAGATGGAAGGACAAGACACACAGACACACCGCACCAGAAGATGCTGCCTTGCCTTATTCCAGATTTATCAAGTACCAGAGGACCAAGCAAGGTGGCCTTGTGTGGATTGGCAAATCACATCTAGGTTTTGTGTCGCCCTTCTGATACCTTGCGTGGCGCAAGGGTGACACAACATTTAGGTTAATATGCCCCTTGAGGTGTATTGTGATAAACAGATTAACACCTATGGTACTTATTTGGCCCTCCGGAAACAAATGGATTGTATCCCTGGTAGGAAATCTGCATATAATATGCGCACTCTATTTGCTGTTATAGACCAAATGGAAGCTGATCTGCTGGCAGTGTCAGTTTATTTGGATGTCGAAAAGGCACTTCATTCCCTGGCATGGGAGGGATTACATGTACAAAGGGACATATATATCAAAGAGGGGTGCAGGGCAATGCAAAACCTAGAATGAGTTTTACCAAGACACGCAAAGCCACTTTGTGTGGCCCACCGTGGCTTGGTAAATCTGGAGTAACGCAGGCCAGTGCAGGCCGCTGCCTTGCATTACTCTGATCCAGGCAGGCTTTCCATGGGTGGAGCATGGGTGTTCCGTTAGTCCACCCATGGATTTTAGTGCATTCCCGGATTTACCATGAGTGGTAGACCTGGGAATGCGTCAAAATGCTACACCTTCCCCGGGGAGGCGTAACAAAGAGAAATATTCTCGTTTTATAACTGATCTAGGTCAATGGGTTCATCTAGACTTACTCTTCTAGGTTGAATAGCTTTGTTCAAGCTGTCATCAGTCTGTGTTGTACTATCCCAGTTTACTGCATTTGTTTTTCATCCTCTCCATGAGCCTTGCTCAGTATGCTACTATCAAGCTAGGTCTCATTGTGGGTTATGGATATCAGGGGCACCTCCACTACCTTGAATTTACTACAAAGAGGTGCTACTTCATTGAAGATACTACATTAAAATTACCAAGAATGCAAAAGCCTCGGGGCGTGGCCAACACCATGGCGTGCTAAGACGTGCGGCTCCAGAGCTCCCGACGGGCTGCCCAGAAATCCGACTTTAAAACTACCCAAATCGCCATCTACCTACTAGAATCTGATCGAGGGCCCCTCGTGCCCCTCGAGAGCGAAAAATCGAGAGGAATTTCTGTTCGCAGCATTTACATTTACATTTACATTTATTACACTTGTAAAGCGCGTAATTCACCCAAAGGTCTCAGAGCGCTAGGAGCAGACAAGATCCTTAGATTCAGCAGAAGATGCAGCGCTCTCTACATGGATTTTTCGACATCGCTCTGAGCGCCAAGCCGAAGGCAAGATGGCGGCTGCGACGCGCGGAGATCGGCGGAGGAACTGACACTCGACCTCCCCACTCGGCGACAGAGCCCCACACCTGAGAGGGAGGGCGATACTGCCAGGTTATCGGTTTCTGGGTCCGGACGTCCCTGATCCGGGAGCTAGAAATCTCTGAAGAAGACCCCCCTCCCTCCCCCGCCAAGATGGCGGCAGCAAAGCCCGTGAAGTAACACGAGCGGCCCAGAGCCTATCGACGCCTCGCTGAGGGGGCCGTCATGCTGCGGAGTGGCGACACAAGAAGAGCTAGCAAAAACTAGAGACTAAGTTATACGTGGTCGACCTCCTGGGGGCCCCGCAGCGACACCGCGTGGAACCCAAGACTACTCCAGGGTGACGTCCGGGGCCGCACACTGGGTCTGGAGGGGTCCTGGATTGGGCCTGCTGTCTTGCTACAGCCGTGATAGCCACAAGGGGGTGAACATCTGCAGAGGCGCCCTTGTGTCGTGGGTCCCCGGACACAGTCACGAGCACTGCCACCTGCTACTTGGAGCTCGGAGGCCCGTCGCCTGGTTGAGACCTCCGAAGGGGGAGCGTCACGGCCCCGATTATCATCAACTGCGGAGCGGAGAAGACCGAGACCCGCGAGGCCCTCGAGTCGGGACTCTCCAGCCCAGACACGCCAGCGGCGGCACGGACCATCACTGAGGCCGTGACTTCCATCCAGAAGCCAGGGTGTTCTTCTTTTGACCACCGGGCCCAACGCAACGCTCCGGCAAAACATGGGAAAGAAGGATATACCGCCCAAAGGGCCCAGGCAAGGGCCGATGGACAATTTTGCTGCGCCACGTCTGGTGACGGAGGGCCTTCCTGCTGCGCCAGGCCCGCGCTCGGATACCGAATTGCTGATGGGAGCCATCCAGGCCTCGTGAACTGATATCCAGGAATCCAGAGCGGCCCTGGATGTTAAGATAGGCGAGGTATGCTCGGAAGTGACACTTCTGAGGCAGGACTTCCGAAATTTGTCGGACAGGGTCACCTCCGCAGAGACGCGGATAGGCGAGGCCGAAGATTCGATCACAACCCTTCGGAAAGATATGGCGGAGCTCAAGGCATCCCATCGCCAACTGCTATGGAAGGTGGATGACGCCGAAAATAGAGCACGGCGGAACAACCTCCGCTTTGTCGGCTTTAGAGAAGGGATCGAGAAATCGGACATGGTGTCCTTCCTCCACACGTGGCTAATGGAAACCTTCCCGGCTGTTCAATTTTCGCCCTGTTTCATTATAGAAAGGGTACATCGGGCCCTTCTTGCAAAACCTCCGGAGGGAGCAAGACCGCGACCGGTCATTGCGCGCTTTCTGAACTTTGCCGACAGAGACTTGATTCTTAGGGAGGTGAGGAAGATGGGAGAGATCCGGCTAGAAAACTCACACATCATGATATTCCCGGACTATAGCCAGGAGGTCCAGAAACAGAGACGCTCTTTTGATACAGTAAAGGCTAAACTCAGAGACTTAAAGATTCCCTACATGCTCCTCTTCCCTGCCAAACTTAAGGTAATATACAAGGAACAGTCCCTCTTTTTCACACACCCGGAGGACGCATGGCAGTGGCTAGAGGAGCGCCCAATCCTCAACAGTAGAGAAACCGCTGGACGAGACCTGTTGGACAGATCCCTGCGAAATGCAACCAACTGTGAAATACCAAAGGCACAGAGATTGAAATCTAGGAGATCTAAGAGGCAAACACCGGCGATGCCCTACAGAGGCCGAGGCACTGGAAATGCGCGGAAAGGACGTTCGGCCTCCCCAAACGGTGCGGCAGCGACAGGGTCAAGATTTGCAGCTCTACGATCCACTACGCGCTCAGAGGGTGAGGACGAGGAAGGACTTGATAGCCGCACATCTGGAGGCGAAGACGAGGAGGAAGGGAGTCAATCTGTACATCCGTTGGTGAATGAGATTCGTGTGCTGGAACAAGACTTGTCTGGAAAACATAGTGCACCCGAATCAGAGACTCAAGACTCCAAGTCTTAATTGATAGTGGTTTGGGTCATGGATGCAAGCGAGCCGATGTCTCCTCAGAACACTGGTGAATTTGGAGAAAGAAAATGGCAGCCCATCTCAGGGACGCACGCAAGTTGACACGCTTCCCTGTTTTATAAGTTTTACTGTTTTTGGGTGCTTTGATGGGAGGGTTTGGCAGGTGGGCGACAGGCCTACTCTTACGGAAAGTTATGTCCTGCTTTAGGATAAGACTGGAAGAGGAGGGAGGTGGGGAGCGGGGTGGGGGAAGGGTTTCTCAAGTTTGTTTCGGGGGGGGGGGGGTCCGGGTGGGTACAGTTGGGGGGGGAACATTTCAGTTGGAAAAATGCAGCAACACGCACTGAGCATCCACAGCACCTACACATGCCAGAGTATTACCACATGCAACCACCAAGTATTCCAATGGCATGTACCGTAGTAACCCCGCAGGAGGGAGATAGGAGATTGAGCATCCTGACATGGAATGTCAATGGACTAGACTCCAGGATTAAGATAGGGCTAGTGAACGCTTACATTAAAAAGATGGACCCGGACATCAGCTTCTTGCAGGAGACACACCTCAAGGGCACTCAATGCGCCTTCATTGCTAGAGGTCGATACAGGGTCCTGGCACATGCAGGGTATACATATGACTCCAGAGGGGTGGCAGTCATCGTAAAAAAGTCCTCACCATTCTGCATCACCCGCACTTGGCTTGACTCACAGGGAGCATACGCTGGAGTTCAGGGAACTTGGAATAGACGCACGTATATGCTCATCTCTGTCTATGCACCACCTAAACTGCAGTCCCATACACTCACAGCGCTTGCTAACATACTCTTAGACACAGCTGACACTGTACAAGTGGTGGGAGGCGACTTTAATGATGTTATGAACTCCGGCCTAGATAGATCTGGAGACACAGCGAGAGGCAAGCACCAGACCACACTATGCAATCAAATGTCTACTATAGGCCTTACAGATGTATGGAGGTGGCTCCACCTGACACAGCAAGCCTACTCATACTACTCTGGGGCACACTGGGTGTTCTCGCGACTCGATTATATTTTTATGTCCCGCCAATATCTGAGGGCAGACGCCACTGCAGAATATAGGGCTAGGGGCATCTCGGATCACTTGCCATTGTATGTGAGAGTGGGACAGAATCGGGGTAGAGACACGGGTTCCTGGCGTTTGGCGGCCTGGGATCTGCAAAACTCGACCATACTGAGAGGCATCCAGATGGACATTAAGGTGTATGTCGCGGAAAATGAGGGTACGGTAGACTCAAGTGTTACCCTCTGGGAAGCCCTAAAGCCAGTACTGAGAGACAGGATAAAGTCCAGACTGGGGGAGGAGAGACGGAGACTCCAGGCAGAGGTCGCTGCCCTAGAACAGACTGTCCTAAAATGGGAGAGGGATTATCTGACCCATAAAAACACCAAGACTCTCAGAAGACTTCTAGATGCCCAGAAACAATACAGGGAACTGGTAACCAATGAAGCGAAGACCCAGTCCCTTGTCAACCTCCACAGATTATATGATGTAGGAGATAAATCAGGAAAACTCTTAGCGTGGCTCAGCAAAATGGAGCGGGCGGCACGGTGGATAGACAGTATAAATACCACAGAAGGCACCAATGTTAACACCGATGCTGCGATAGCGGAAGCTTTTGCTACCCATTATGAACAGTTCTACGCAGCTCGTGCCCATGCAACCCATGAGGAAGCTTTACAATATTTAGACGCCACGGTCCTACCGGTCCTGCCCCCGAGAACATGGAGGCCCTGGAAGCGGACATAACGGCGGATGACATCACGAACGCCATCGCCAGGCTGAAACCGGGCAAAACCCCAGGCCCAAATGGCTTCCTGGCGGAGCTCTTTAAGCGTGCGGTGGATCTCCTGACCCGCCATCTTCGAGGCCTCTTTGCTGATGCCTTCAAGGAGGGAGAACTCCCACCAGATCTTGCTATGGCTACGATCGTCCCAATATACAAGGAGGGCAAACCACTCCCTACTAAATACGGAAGTGAAGCTGTAAGCAATCATCTTGGCGGTCTGCTTAAGAGCGGTCATTACAGGTCTTGTTCATTTGGATCAATCAGGCTTCCTACCGGATAGAGCAACTAAATTAAACCTTAGAAGAACCGATAACTGGCTACAAGAGGTGAGGGGGCGAAGTGATCCACATTGATTCCTCTCCCTGGATGCCGAAAAGGCATTTGACGCGGTGCACTGGCCCTTCCTGTTTGCGGTGCTCCACAAGTTCGATTTCGGGCCAAACTTTATCAAATGGGTCCAGCTTCTCTACGCCGCTCCGAGGGCCAGGGTGAAAGTGAACGGGGTACTTTCGCGTGAGTTCCAGATCCAGAGGGGCACTCGTCAGGGATGCCCCCTGTCCCCCCTCCTTTTTACGCTCACCATTGAGGTGCTAGCAGCCAGGATCCGGCAAAACAAAGACATCCACGCCTTAAGGAGCAACAACACAGACTCGACAACAGAAAAGATCTTGTTATATGCGGACGATGTCTTGCTCTACATAACCAGACCAGAAACCTCCGTCCCAGAGCTTTTCTGAGAACTGGAACAGTACGGCGGAAAGGCAGGGCACAAAATAAACTGACATAAATCCGTACTTTATGACCCGGGAGGAAACGACCAGTGGGAGAGGCTGCCAGAAAACTTATTGACAGCCACAGAAGGTTTCCAATCCGATACTAATATCACGCCCCGGCAGATCACCCAACCTACGTTCTGGAGAGAACAAAACTGCCATCAAAAAACCTTCTGTGCTATCTCCACAGGACCTTTAGAAGGGCACCCCTCCTCCCGGCCACGTCCATAACACTTACTGCATGGACGAAGGCCACCAGACGCATGGGCTGGGATAAAAAGCCCACACGGCAAACACCGCTGTGGCACTGCCAGTGGTTAATGGAATTCAGCAAACTGCGAGGTTTCCAAAGGTGGGACGACATTGGCATTTCTACTATAGGGGATGTAATAGCCAAGGAGGAGTTAAAATCTTTTCAAGCTCTTAAAGCAGACTTCGGGTTACATACTACACAACAGTTCAAGTATATCCAACTACGACACGCTTGGCGAGCCCAAAACATCACACTCCCAGATATCCCTGAATATGCACCTTTGGAGGGGAGGCTCCTTCAAGAACAGATACCGGAAAAAGCGGTCTCCCTGACGTATAAAACGTTAACTAATCATATGCTGGGGCATCTGGCAAAACTCAGGGCTACGTGGGAGGCTGAGGTAGGCGAGATGGAAGATCTGGACTGGGAAATAGTCTTGATGCATCCCCGGGAGGTGGCAATCAAGTCACGACTGCGGCTTATTCAATTTAATGTACTCCACAGAACCTACTACGACAGACTACGGCTAAGCAAAATGTGGAGGGTGGAGGACCCGCGACGCTTAGGTGCCATCAGGGAGAGGGGGATTTTTATCACACAATATGGACATTTGACATAATACAAACATACTGGAAACAGGTATTCAAGGAGCTAGAGGAGGTGCTAGAGGCTTCGATCCCGCAAGATCCCAAGCTGGCACTGCTGGGCATGACTACTGAGGTGGACCTGACCCGCCCACTTCTTACCTTCTTAGTTCTTGCATTGGTTGTTGCGAAGAGGGACATCGCAAAACACTGGGGAGCGCCGGAACCTCCAGATCTAGAGGAATGGAGGAGAGGGTTAGATCTGTATATGGCGGCCGAGAGGGTAACCTATAAGGCTAGGGGATGTCCCAAAAAATTCCGCAGGGTCTGGTCTAAGTGGAGACAATACCATGGGCTCGATGGGGGGCTGTGAGGGGGGGCTTCCTACAGTGAGTATGAGACGGGACACCGGGACAAACGGGACCTCTCTACAAAGGGTACGACGATATATCCTAAACTTGCGGGATACCGTAAGACATCTGTGATTTCTGGTTCAGAACTGTGAAAGACATTGCTGGCAATAGAAAGACAAGGTGGGGAATGGAAGTGTGGTTGCTGCTAATTTTTCTTTTGCGCATATTTGTTGAGGATATGAAACTTGTGTTATTGTTCGTTAGGGTGGGGTGTTCAGCAACGAAAAGGGAAAAAAAAAATCAGATACTCGGAATGCCCATTGAAAGCCTATATTTATATGTGAAACAGAGCCTACAGTGCTCTACTGTAACTCGCCGCCCAACCTCCAGGATGTGGGCTAAATGGCCGTGTATCCTTCTGCCGATGATGAGATGCAATATTTGTGATGAATACCTGAAACACCTGATTGATTGTTTGTGGCTTCCTGTGAATCTGCAATAAAAATTAATTTATAAAAAAAAAAGAATTCAAAAGCTTCCACCGTGGCTGCCCCTACCTCAAACATGGCAAATACAGTGTTACGGTTAGAGTAAGAAGTAGTGTAAGGTCTAGGATTGTTGTTGTTATGGGGTTAGGTTGGAGTTTATGGCTATTGTAAGGGATAGGAATATGATTAGGATTGGGTTTAGGATAGTAACAAAGATTTGGGGTTACTTGTTCTGTTATTGGTAGGATTAGGGTTAGGAAAGATTATAGGATTCAGGTTAGATGTATTGTTGGTGTGAAGTTAAGTTTTATAATAAGATGTTGCTTTTCGGATTAGGGCTAATACACACATTTTTGTACTTACAGAATGTGATTAAATGGCATCCTAAGTAGGTTTGAAGGTTACCGTCTTTGGGTTTCTTTATGATTGTAATGATTTAGTCTTATTTGGTCTAGCATGCTCTGTTAACTGGTTGTACACATTTCCCAGGGACTCTGACCATGTGTACAGGTCAACAAATTATGTCATTTTTAACTCCTATTCGATGAGAACTAGCAGAGTAAGAGAAAGAGATGTGAAGTGCTTCTGAAGGGATAGTGAGAGAATTGTTTGGGGGTTATCTTTTGATTACTTTAACTAGGCTGTTGTTTCTTCATAGAATATTAAACAGTGTAGGTTCTGTGCAGCTGCAAATTAACAACCATAAATGTATTACTGGAGGGCGTTTCGATTGGATGGTGTGAGTCTGAAAATGTGTTTTTGAATTCCACTTGACTTCACAACTATGGCACAGAACTGCCACTCCTAATTTCGTTTTTCTTCATACTGAAGTCTACGTGGTAAACACTAGCCTGGGGCATATGCACAGTTTAAGGATTTGAGTAGGAGTACTCTACATTGTCTCATTGGGTCTTTTTTTTTCCAGGTGTGGCGGATCGAAGGTTCAGAAATAACAGAAGTGGATCCCAGCACCTATGGGCGCTTCTATGGAGGAGACTGTTACCTGGTCTTGTACACGTACATGAAATCGGGCAAGCCAAATTACTTACTGTACATGTGGCTGGTGAGTAAAGCATAGCTTATCTTATATATAACAGTTCAGTGTCCTATAATTGTATTATATTTGTTGCTATCATTAGAATCCTAGAAGGCAACAATCTAAATCCATGTACTTATCTGGAAAGAGATATAATGTAGGTTGTATCCCGGAATGTCCTCAAAGTATCCAAACTGTGTGGTACGGCACAAGGAAGACCATGGGGATGCAGAGCAATGTGGAACCTCTTGGTAGTATATTGAGAGAGACAATCTTTTAAAAATATTATTTTGTTTGAAGACTTTGCTCAAAATTACTACATCGAATTTAAATGACTCTTAGAAGTTACAAATTCCCGTAATGTCTATAAGGCAAGTGTTGGTACTCTTAAATTAAAAGAGACAGTTCAAAAGTATCCATTAAAAGAGAAATCACCCCATAAGTACCTGTGCTGCACCACTTTTCCTCATTTCTGTTTCTTGACGCTAACCACCTTCTTCTTACATCGCCTGGCCACCTCCAACACATGTAAACTGGTACAATCAAACTCAGCCCTCACTAATGCTCATAAACCACTTCAAATGTAGAGCTATATGCACTGAATAACTTTAACGTTCCAACAAAGATGCAAACCAAATTTTTGTTTTTGTACTATGATTTAGTGGCATGTTTTTTGTTTTTCATATTTTTTTCGAAGAAATCTATGTGTGATTTTACACTGACTGTCAGCAAGGTCAAGTTGTTAATATATTAAGTTAAAGTGGTAACAAGAACATTTAAGGGAATGATTTAAAAGTAATTATATGCAGCGAATGGTACTTGTACTGCCACTGTAGTTGTTCTGATGAGGGGGCTTGACTTTTCCTTCCGAATTTGTGATTCGTTAGTAGGATTTAATCAGATCACCAAAATCTTCATGTTATGTCCAATTTTAGGACAAAACACATATTAGAGAAAATGTATGGACCGAGAAATCCAGCACCCTGGGTTATTGGATTTATCCGGTTCCATAAATATTACATTATTCTTCTAGGATGGCTAATAAATATAAGACAAGAGAGGAGAAAGAGAAAAGAGTCTAAAAAAGTCAATCGAATATGCTAAGTACCTTTCCTAGGTATCTCAGAAATATGCATATTCCTTGAAGATTGTAGTAAATACACAGGTAAATTAAAAAGTAATTTAGAAATATGAGGCAGCATTAGGACTACTGAGATGGCTGTAGACTCAGGAATCATTTTCGAAGTACTTTCATTGTAAATGGAAAGGTAAAAATGATGCTATCAGTTTTGATTACCTGTGAGGCAGGTAAGTGATGGTAAGACTAATTAAAGTCATTGGGCCTCATTGACAGAAAAAGCTTTAGTTTTTGCAAACCTCTGGCTTTTTTGGAATTTTCAAAAATCCTACAGGTTAGGCAGGAAAGTCTATAAAAATTATACATTTGACAAGCATAGGGGCATTATTGTAAGAGAGATTATCTTTTCATAGCTCTCATTATTTGAAAGGTCCCTGTAGAAGCCAAAGGGGATGCTTGGGGGTCTACAGGTTGGTCAGGTCAGCAGTAGACTGCTAAGAACTGACAGTAGGCAATTTTCTACGGTACATCCTTGCCCCTTGTCCACTTTTGTTGATGCAGCCTTGGATAGAGAAACAGAGGCACATTCAGAGCCTAAACTCCTTGGGCGTCTTGCATTACAGTATCCCTTTATTATAATTTGTGGGCTTGAATTGTATCTGTGCTCCTAAATCCAGCCATTATGTGTTTTTGTCCCGAAACTTGGGAATAGCCATGTAGACCTAGGAATATTTGGTCCTTCTTTTCATGGTTATTCCTGTTTCCAGGGACAAATCAGGTCAGATTTACTACTTGCTCTGGGCATGTGAATAGTCAGAGTAGGAGGGTATCTGGGAGGAGGCGTTTTAAGGCATGGGGAAAATGGGTAATTGCAACCCCCCCCCTTCCAAGGCCCCCCCCTGGAAAGTGAACTGTATCTCTGTCTAGCCTCTATCTATTTCTGTATCTCATCCTCTCTCACATTCTCTCTGCCTACCTCTGATTCTCATTGTCCAGAGTCTCCCTAAGGATTTCTAGAGCCACCGAAAAGACATATTTCAAATGCTTTTGTGTGATACCATTTCTGAAAGTTTGACATCAGAAAACGGGCAATATGAATCGAAGTTGTTCTGAGCAGGTGCCCTCAAAAGATTTCTTGACCATGCCCCAAAATTCGTTACGATGACATGACATTTCTGGGATGGGTAGATCCTTGTGCACAAGGAAGGAGAATGTTTGCACCTCCTGTGGTGTTTCAGGAGATCTGATGGGGCTGTGCACCATGCTATCTGCAGTTTGACCAAAAACAAACCAAAAAAAAAAAAACAAGCCTGGTGTTCCTGCACCTGGCATTACCAGATGCCGAACCACTAGCAACTTTCCCCTGGGGATAGCTCTCCACCACTCATGCAATAGAGGCATAAATGACCTACAAATCGTAGGTGAACACTATGGCTGGAAGCTGAAGGCGCCTTGGTTCTGGTACACAGCTATTTCAAATTCACTGCTAATCCTTGAGGGAGCAGGGCATGACCCGGATATCGGTAGTCTTATACATTTTCTAAGGAGAATGTTCAACAGATTTGGCCATTGACTGACTAAAGAATCACTAATCTGCACACTAGGGTAAGTGACAAAAATGCCCTAGGATATACAGTCAGAGTGGCCGTGGCACAGTAGTTAAGAGACTGATCCAATTACCACATTATGGAACCTAGAGGCAAGCTAGAGGCCTTTATGATCAGGCTGTGAGGAGACCTGAGATTGTGCCCTGTGTGAGTGATAAATGTTTTTCTCTTACCCCCTAGTCCCGGTGCCATGGGATGTCATTATATGTATGTTGAAACTACCTTTAGTCATTGAGATGGTCTGCGGAGGCCCCTCTTTATTAGAGACACGTTTGAGGACTCTGGGATGCTAACCCTCTCCTGTACACTAGAGTACCAATTCAAATGAGTCCTTCATGCATTATACTAGAAGGTGGGTGATCATCCACATAGGGGAACAAGGGAGTGGTTTGTTATAGGGGTTGAGGTGCAAATTAACCTCGGCTTTATTGTTTCTTTAATTTTCCATATAGAGAAACAATCTGTATCCATATAAGACCTAATTATTCAAGTGAACTGGATTTTAGGTAATATGTTGCTTGCATATTGTATTGGACTCCTGTGAAAGACATCAAGTTTTGGGCAAGTTGGTTCAAGATTAGTTGATTGCCAAAGAAATCAACAAAAGTATCAAATGCCAAGAACATTTGCATCACTGAGAGGTCTGACTGGGTTACTTAAAGCTTAAAGTGCAGTGTGTTGACAAATAGCGCATTTTGTACACAAATCATATTATTGCATGTATTATAAAAAATGTTTGCTGAGATGGGGTGTGCTATTTTCTCAAAGGAATTGGGATCTGTATACTTGTTGCCAGAGTGATAAACAACGGAAGGTTCGTAAGGTTCCAAGTGCTATGAACGAACTGCATGCAAAGAAAGCTCCCATCTGTGTCCTATCATATCAGGCTAAGGATTCCTCGGTGCACTGGGCCAGCAAACCTTTGTTACCAGAAAACTGTGTTGATATTAAGAGGAAATGTGACAAAATTTGACTACTGTGACTCTATTCCAGGGCCGCCACTCCACAATAGATGAGATCACCTCCTGTGCATTCCATGCTGTAGAGCTGGATCGAAAGTATCACGATGAACCAGTGCAAATCCGTGTAACGATGGGGAAGGAACCAAGACATTTTCAAGCAATTTTCAAAGGAAAAATGATCATTTATGAGGTAACAGGGTCAATTCTTATATCATACCTGCATTCTCCTGGTAGAAGAAAGTTTTAGATGGTGGAGCTCCACAAACACATAGCAACTAATGTTTTGTAATGTGCAGGAGGATGGAAAATTTGCATAGTAGGAATTTAAAACTTAAAGTGATGGTTGAGAGGCTGCAAATATTGATTTCAAAGGAATAAGAAGAACTAAGGAAGGCCTATATATTTCTGTAGGAACAGTTAAGAACTGCGTATCCTTCTAAAAGTAGATGGCACTGACAGCACCTCCATTGAAGTGACAGGAAGTTGATTAGTCTTAGGGCACAATTCACAACACAAATTTAAATATATAAGTGCATATTTACTCATGTGTAGATCCATTGCTAAATCTAGGTGTAACGCCTCATTTGTTTTATTTCAGTATTTATGAGTGGAGATTGACATCTTGGTGTAGACTTACATGTCTCCACCCTCTCAAATGAAGGAGTGAAGCCTCCTACATAGAATCTACAATTATAAAGCTGCTAATAGTAACTTTCTCCTGTGGGAGGAGATCTCGATCACTAGGGTGGAAAATATTGCTATTGGAAAGTATACGGACATGTAATAAAGTGCATCTGTATTTTTTTTAAATAATGAAACATATTTTCATGTTCAATAGTTTATCAGTATTTTTTTAAATAATGAAAAATATTTTCATGTTAAATATAAATGTAAACATGTAAAATATTTATTATTAAGTTGGAACTTATAAAACATGTTACAGCACATAATCCATCTATTTACATGTGTATTAAATAGTAAAATAATTTGAATATATTAATGTAATCTATTACATATAGATATTTGTGATAATACAATAAATGTTGATATCATTTAGTAATTTTAACTAATTTATATGGGGTATTATTTTAATTCCCTGACTTCACTGTTTTCTATAGAGGTTTGTTGCAGTAGCAGTGGCTGACCATGTGTGCTACTTGATTTACTCCAACGCTAGGTTGGAGTACATTTACACCTGTAGTAACCTTAGACGTATTTTGTGAATTACAATGATCTTTCTCTTTTGTGGGTGTGTGTTTTGTACTATCAAGTCCCTCCCTAAACCCCTCCTTAATTTTCCTTTAACCTCATGCATTTTGTGGTAGTTAGGCCCAAGTTTTTCCACCACTCCCTCTGGTCCCTCCCACATTTACTACAAAAATGTATATCTTCAAGGGAGATCTCCAGCTCAGCCTTGGAGTAAGTCAAGCCAAGCTCCACTAATGGGCAACCGCAGGTTTTGCAACACACTCCCATTAAAACAGTGGAGACAGGGAACTAACATAACACCTCATAGGAATTAATGATTAATTATGTATAACTATGGACTCTTTTTAAGTGGATTTTTTAAAATGTAATAACACACATACTTTTTTAATTAAAGGCAAAATATTTAACTTCTTTTTAAAATAAAAAAAGTATTTCAATTGACTAAATGCATAACTTTTAGCAAGTTTACTACAAATTAATTCAAAATAAAAATGTTAGTCTGTAATTTTATTCTTTAACTTATTGATTAAGAGTGAATATTTATAAATTAAATTAATATGTTAATTATTTTGCAATATAGCACATATTTAATTTGAGGTGGTAATGTGTTCCAACTTTTTATTTTATTATTTCCAGATTAATATTAGTTATTTTACATTGTTTTGCATTTTTATTTTACATTACAAAATGTTTAATTATTTTTTGTTAAATAAAAAATAACTCCATTCAATTTTGCACGGCTTTCCTATGGGGAGATATCCAACCCGGTGGTGATTTCCAGCAACGAGGGAAAAGTTACTAAAAGTGACTTTACACTTCTAAGTTCAATTATAGCATACTTTTCCTTCTCTTTGGAGGGGTGAAGATATGTAAGTCCACACCAAGGTGTAAATTTCCACTCAGAAGTGAATAAATAGGAAAAAATTGAGTTACTCCTAGGTGCAGGGGTAGATCGACACCCAAATAGAACTACACAAGTAAATGTACCTTTGTGATCGTGGCCCATTGTGTCACAGTAGTTGGCGCAGTTGATGAAGGTCTTGAGGACTGGATGCACGTAGATACTGAAAAGAAATGGAGACAAAGGAGCTCTTTAAGGGACTCAGGGACCAAACAAGAGTCAGAAAGGGAGGACCTGATAAAAGTTGATGCAGATGGTAGCCAGGAAGGAGGCAAATCGTGGAGAGCACCTGCCTGGTTATACAGTACATTAATCAAATATTTAGTCTTATATTTGCACTTGAATAACAAAATACAATTGACTACTACTGCTACTATATCCTGGTCTTTTCTCACCCAGTTAATCCATATTTTACATTATAGGGAGGAACAAGCCGGACTGAGAAGAAGGAACCAGAGCCGCCCATCAGATTGTTCCATGTGAAAGGGACAGAGGAATTCAATACCAAGGCGACGGAGGTGCCAGCTCGAGCCTCATCCTTGAACTCCAATGACGTCTTTGTACTGAAGACAGAACAGGAATGCTACTTATGGTGCGGAAAGGTATGCTACTGTAAGGCGAGCAGATAGCTTCCCTGCTTTTAGGACAACAAGTATTGTCACTATGCTATTATTTACACAATATAAAACAGGATTTGTCAGGAAACTGGGGTGGTTTTACAAAAAACTGGAAATATTACTACCTGTTACACTACAGAATAGTTTGTCAATATATTTGCACAACATTGTGTCTAGATGCCTAGCCATGTGCTTATATACCTGTATGTCAATCTATAAACTACGAAGAGTTCTGTCGGGTAGCACAATTGTTCGAAAATTGTGGAAAATGTTGAACATTCAACCTAAACCCAGGTTCTGAGGGGCACAGGGCAACCTCATTATATTTAATGATGTATTTCAATCTGCTCCTGGTGAATTGATGAAGTTGTTTTGCATTAAAGATACAACATGCATAGGATAAATTGGCATGAATGAGACTGAAATGTCTTCCGACTTAGCTGTCATTTATCTGTGTTTCAGGGCTGCAGTGGTGATGAGAGGGAAATGGCCAAGACAGTGGCAAATGTAATCTCAAAGAGGGACAAACAGACAATTATGGAGGGTGCAGAGCCTGCAGACTTCTGGGTTGCATTGGGTGGCAAAGCACCATATGCCAGCGAAAAGAGGTAATGGTGAAGGAAGTGAGAATTGATTACATGTACCATAAATGCCTGATTCATGAAAAACAGTGCTTAATTTGTGGCGGCGGATTCCGGTGTTCGGCACTGGCACTTAATTGTCAGCACCTGTACTAATGCCAGTACATCACATTGTAGTGATGTCTGTCTAATATTCAGATGAGCACAACAACAGTGTTTAATGTGTCCATATATATTATAAAATAATAATAATGGCCACCCAATCCATTATTATAGCTTTGGGTGGCTTGGAATAGTCTGAACACTGAAACTTGTAGGAGTGTGAGGGTTTCTCGTTGTGTAGGTACTGTCATTGGCAGGGCCGGTGGGGGAAATGGGCGGTGCGCGCTGCAGTGCCTCCTTCGAAGGGTCCTGGAACTTACTGTTTCATAAATTAAGTACTGGCGAAAACCCTGTAGTAAAGTAGGATTCGACACAGTCTTAGTAGTTTCAAATAGCGATTTATTAATACGCTCCTTCAATCACCTCATCCAGCTCCTTAAGCCTCCTCCAGTTTCTCATTCGAACATCAACATTCTCAGAACCATAGACCCAAGAATCATAATGCTGTCCAGCTGTGTCAGAGTCCATGCACATGCATGTGGCCCACACCAGGATGACTATTTTTCGATCTCACCCTTGTGAATGGTGTTATAAGCTAGCCTGTGACCTCCTCTCTAGTCAAGAGAAATCCCTGAATAGTAGTTCGGGCTATACATATAAAAAAAATTCAAGATACTACTAGACAATTATGGCCTTATGAATACCGTTTTATAGAACACCGGTCATATCCATCTGGAGGTCCGCTCTAATCATAACAAGCCCTAAAGAAGTCTCCTGCGTGGGACGAAATGCGTCGGCTGTGTGGTACTCCATTTTGCTGAATAAAGATTGGAAATCCATAAAATGAAAATCATCGCGTGCGACTTTTTGTAAAATTCATTTGTATATATTATTGTTTGTGGTGCACCATAGCTGTTGTAAAAATCGACCAAAAATTACCTGGAGTCACTTCGACCCTATACCGGAAGTCGAGATCCTTAATTTAATCTCCTCCTCCTAGCTCTCATCCCATGCCCTCGATCCCTTACCCTCGCATATGGCCAAAAATCTGAAACTCTCCCTAGTACCACTCTGGTGTGAAATCATAAACAGCTCCCTAAAAACAGGCATCATCCCCGACTGCCTCAAAGTTGGCCAAGTCACTCCTCTTCCGAAGAAACCAGGCCTAGACACTAATGACTTTAACAACTTCAGACCTGTCTCCAATCTTCCCTCCCTAGCCAAAATCCTCGAAAAATGCGTTCACTGACAACTGAACTAACATATCAACAAGATTAATCTGCTAGACCAACACCAATCAGGCTTTTGAAAAGACTACAGCACCGAAACTGCAATCCTTAACATCGTGGATGACATCCTCAACTCCCTTGACTCGGATCATTGCTGCCTCCTCATCCTCCTGGATCTTTCGGCAGCCTTTGACACGGTGGATCACAGTCTTCTTATCAAGGCTCTCAAGGACCGCAGGTGCAGATGAGGTGGTCCTTCGATGGTTCTTCTTCTTTTAAAATCGCTCCCAAAGGGTAAAAATCAAATCCTTTTCATCTGACCTTCTACCCGTCAAAATAGGTGTCCCCCAAGGATCCGTCCTCTCCCCTCAATTGTTCAACATCTATATGGAGCCCCTCACCTCCATTGTAAAAAAAACCAACATTCCCTTCCATCTATATGCAGATGACACTCAGATCTACTTGGAAACCTCCTCCTTCAATTACATTCTAAGACTCAACAATACTCTCAGAGAGGTTCAAGAATGGTTATCAGCCAATCATCTTAAACTCAATCAGGGGAAAACCAAATTCCTCCTCATTTCCAACAAGGAAGAAAATTTGCAAATCATTGAATGGATAAAAGCAATCGACGCTCTCAACGGTAACCTCACCTTGGCAAGCTCTGTAAAATCACTTGGAATCACCCTTGATCACAAGTTAACCATGACCAACCACATCAAGAACACCGCAAAAAGTACCTTCCTCAACCTGAAGCTTCTCAACAAAATAAAACCCCACATACCATCCTGGGACCTCAAACAAGCCACCTAATCACTTGTGTTGACCAGACTCGACTACGGGAACACAGTCCTCTCTGGGACAGCTCTCTCCCACCTATCGCCACTCAAAACAACCCTCAATGCAGCTGTCAGAATGGTCACCAGAGTAAAAAGATACGACCACATTTCTCCCGCTATCAGAGAACTACAATGGCTCCCAGTGGAATTGCGTGCCAGCTTCAGAACTGCATGCCACACACACAAAGCCCAAAAACAACAGTTGATGGACAGAATGCAGAACAATGTCATACATTCACCCCAGTACAGAGATCTGGGCCTAAATCCATTCTTTCTTTGTACTCCACACCACCCCAGTTCAGACAAGGTCATATGCAAATCAGCCTTGACCCTGTGCCTCATGGGAACAGTCCAGCCCGAATTGCGAAGCCATGTCTTCCCTGGACCGGAATCAAGCATCCTATGACTAGTTTCTGGCTATCAGCCGTCATCAGCCAGGATGGCTTGACTCCAGTGGTGTGGAGAGCACGGGACTCACGTCTGAGCATACCTGTCCCACTTGGGATGACAAATGCAAAAACAACAGTTGATGGACAGAATGCAGAACAATGTCATACATTCACCCCAGTACAGAGATCTGGGCCTAAATCCATTGTTTTTTTTTAGAAGAAATAGCTTTGGTGGAGTATGTAAACATTGATGCCAACGAGAACTTCTATAGTCGCCCAGATGTAATTAACTTGGAGGAAGAAATACAATGTTCGTAGCATCTGTGATTATAGATACACATGCTCTGCATACTCCTGCCAGCTAGTGTTGGGCTGCTGCAACCTTTCTTCAAAGAAGTCTTTTGGGTCACAAGGTCTTGGTTACTCCTCCTCTGATTGTGAATGCCCATGTGCACTGACTTCATTGTTGGATTGTTTTTCACCATCATCGGGTTCAAACATATATCACCTTTTCTCTTGTCTAGATGTGTTCGCCGCTGAGCTCCACAGCTCTAGAGCTTGCTGCCTTTCCTCATTGGGGTAAAGTTATCTACTCTATCTACTTTCTCATTCCCTAAAAAAGACAGCTCCCTAAGGCCAATCCTCAATCTCGGAACTCTCAACAGACACATCCTGTCAAAACATTTTAATATGGTCTCCCTATATGATGTTATCCCACCTGCTGCAGCTATGTGACTGCATGGCCACACTAACCAGAAGGATGCCTATTTCCACATCCCACTCCATCTGGCTCATTGGTGAAACTTGCGCTTCATGGTAAGTGGACAGCACTACCAGCGCAAAGTACTATCCTTAAGAGTCACTACGGCTCCACAGATTTTAACTAAATCTAGCAGTAGTAGATGCATATCTCAGAAGGTGGGCAAACTCATGTCTTCCCCTTCCTAGTCGACTGACTGATCAAGAGCATAAGCAAACAAGACTGCCTACCCTGCACCCAAGCCCCAATCTCTCTCCTACACAGTTTGAGGTTTACACACTATGCCAGCAAGTCCCACCTCAAGCCACTTCAGGTCCATCCCCTCTGGGGTCATTCCTAAACACACTCCCGGATAAAGCTTATCTGAGCTACCAAGGGTAGCAGCATTTGAGCAGCTTCAGCCTCTTTTTCAGCCACTCCATCATCTCATAGGTCGAACAGTAATACTCAGCCTGGATATGATGGACTTATGCATAGCCATAGTCTCAGTTCCGCAGGTGACTATCACCACAGATGCATCAGTTGCGGGGCGCATCTCATCAACATTATTGTCCAAGGTCTGTGGCTACCTCATTGCCAGGTTTACACATTAACCATATGGAAGTTTTACCCATTCACCTAGCCCTCAAGACATTTTTCCAAGACATTCACAGCAATGTGGTTGTGGTGTGGACAGCCAACATGACTGCTGTGTGTTACCTACAAAAGCAAGGCGGCACACATTCCCCACAGCTGTCAGCACTAGCGCAACAAACTTGCCGTTAGGCAATCCACCACAAAGTAACCTCCTGGCAGATCAAGGTCTGGGGGTAGACACCGACTTTGCAGACTTGATCAGCAGGACACAGGAACAAGTGGGAACTCCATGCATGGTACTGGTACCGTGCTTTATCTGTTCTAAGCTGAAAACAGATGAATGGAGTATTGAGTTTCTATATTTATAATATAGATGCCCACTTATGGGTAAACACATTCATCAGCATATGACATTTCATAGCACAGTACACAGCATCTTATTGATACTGTGCATCATTTTCTCAACATCATTTTCTCAGTACAGTAAAGTATTCGCAGAGCCCATATTTGGGTTTTGGATGATTCCATATATGGAGAGCAGTCACATTAGTAAATTCCTCACGAGGAATCCCCTTTCAGTAGCACAATAAGCAGTGGGTTCTTCCACATAGAGCAACGTTTGAACATAGCAGCAGTAAACTATTATCCCTCAGTATCCCTGAAAAGAAATGTGGGACTTTTTTCTGGACTATAAATATTGCTGACTACTTGAGGATTCTCCTTTCTCCAGTGCAGTCTTTCTGTGAGTCTGTGGAAGGCAATGACTAATGCTACCTGAGGTACTCTGTTGTCCCGAAGCTCTTAGGAGCAATCAATCATCAGTTTTCGCACCCTCATCCATTCATCCTACCTCCTGTCATCTTCATCATCTTCATGATAATTTTCTGCCAGTGGCCATGCACAGGATCCCAACGGTTCATCTGTAGGCCTATATCTACATGATCCACCTCTTACCTCAACCAAATCATCCCATCAGTCTAGACGCCTGGGAACCCTCTCCTTTTTACATAAGATGGCCCCATGTAACTCTTTGAAACTAGAACTTCTTTCACGTGAAAGTAGGTTCTACAGGTGTCCTGATAGGACAGTTTCTTACTTCACACATACACTCGTGTACACACATGCACACACAACTATAAATATATGTCTATATGTATAGGCCTTTCTATAGAGCAAACCCCTCTGGAGAGCACTGGAGCGCTGAACACGGGAGCAAGTCACTGGACTGGTAGAATCCTAAAATGGAAGGAGAACAGCAGAGATTCCTTGTAGGCTTCTTAGACACATTCCTGATCCAACTGACTCTAGAATATTACCTGATGAAAGCATTTACAACATACATACCGACATACCACACACATCAGTCAGAGAGCATATACACAGAGTAATCAGCCAGTTATTTGACTTGGAAAACACACTCAGACCAAGGTTACTGAGTCAACCTTCTGTCAAGAAGTTTCAAAATATAGAAATACCGACTGTGCACCTCCCATGTGTCTCACTTATTTTTGTTATCATTTGCATCCTGCATTCCAGATATAAGACATGTTGGACATGTTGCACAACATGTACCAATTTGCCTGTAGGCATTGATCTCTACTATTACTGTTGTCACACGCCCTGAAAGGTCTGCTTGCATGTTGAAAACTCTGGGGGCAAATTGTACAAATTTGTCATGTGATGCAGCACAACCATCAGCATGGCTGAGCTACTGTGCATGAAAGGGAGAGAGCAGAACAGGGTTGCATCTACTAAGATATGATGCTGGGGTTCTCTCACTCTGGGCTGGAGCACGATTCGCTGCTTTGCTCCACACACACATCCTTGCACCATAGTACAAGGGTGTGTGCATGATGTCTAGCATAGATTGTTTGTCCTGATCATCCCAATTTCGTGGAGGGGTACTACCTGACAGATTTGCTTAACCCCAAGGGGATATTACTAATCACAACGAGAGGGTGTTTTGTAATTAAAGGTTAGTTAATATTACGTGCAATCAGCACATACACCTTACGTATCAGAATGGTGGAAATGAGTGCAGCAATACCAGCAGCCATTATATAGAATAAAAGGAACATTAGGAAAACCCAAAGCACTTCAGGTCACACTTCCTTACTACTTATAACAAATAAGTAATGTATTTATATGTTATTAGCCTTGTGGTTATTGTATTGATTAGTATTCCTCTAATTAGATTATACCAAGCCATGTACTTACATCTGCTTGCCTTAGGAAGCTGTCAGGGGAGGGTGGATGGGGAGTCACTGTGCATTCTTTCACATCTGCACTGTACAGCACAAACCATGCCTCACCCAGAGATGCATTTGAAAAGCAAGCACATGTATCCAACTCTCATACCTGCCAACTTGAAGAACAATCTTGTGTAAGGAGGGGGCGGCAATGAAGGGGACAGGCCTTGTGCCAAGAAGTACCTACGAAGCACTTTTGAACACCACTCCACCCCAAGCCCCCTCCTCCAAAAAAAAGAAGCTTGCTGATGCTGGTGCTGATGTCCTGGGGTGTTTTAACACCCAAGTTCAAAAGTACTTTATTCGGTTAAAAACAAAGAATAACCATGAAAGTAGCATGTAAAATACAGTTTACAATGGGTAGGATGACCATTATTTAAAATCACAGCAAAAAGACATATTAAAAGACATAAATACATCATAAGAATGAATTCATACGAAGGGTTTTACGACAGCTAAAAACCAATTTAAGAAATTCGGAGAGTGACACTACCATAAAAACAGTTTCCATTTTTTGAAACTCTAAAAACGCTAGGCGGCATCTATATACATTTAAATCTTTAAGAATTGGGATGATAAGTTTTCTGCGATAATAAATATAAAATTTACAAAAAAATAAAATGAGAATGTCGGATTGCGGGGACACATCATCACATGGACAGGGACACAAGTCTTTCAGCCAACAATTCATCTCAGGGAAAGATGGTAACCTAAAAACAATGTTGAGTCTAAACCGGGTTAAAAGAAAACGTTCATGGTTGGACATGTATAGAGATAAATATGGCTGTAGTTTCTCTCCAGTTATGATCGCCTGGTGGGCAAAGACAGTCTTTTTTTTCACCTCCTCTAGCCGTCTTTTTTCCATGAGGTGATCGATACACAAGTTTTTTAGTCCACTACTTGAAATGTGTACCATAGATAATGGGTCCTCAAAATATTGAACACAGCTCAGTTCTTCAAGAACATTTCTAACATAACATATCCATTTAAAATTATTAATATTATCAAGTACTAGTATGTCCTTTAAGATTGCCCGGTTGACCACTCAGTCATCGCTTGTCCAAACCCTGTGCCAAAGGATAATCGACTGGATCTTAATTATATCAGTAATGTACACCAAACCCAATTCAGCATGGCATATAAAAGTCGCAGTGCTTTCCGGAATGGACAAGATGTGCAGTAAAAACTTATTTTCCACGGTTTGAATCATACTGACATTAGAATAACCCCATGATCCAGAACCGTATATAGCTACCGCTATACAAGTGGCATTGTAGATGGTTAAAATTTCCCTTATGGGTTTTTTCCCCAACTTTTTAAAAAAACACTGTAGAGCCATAACAGTTTTAGAAAACAACAGGGTTCTAGCATTAATTGCACTAGTCCATGAGCCACTTTCATGAAACAAGATGACCAGATACGGGAAAGTAGAGGTCTTCTCTAGGGGATTGGAGTTTATAAAAATAGGCTTCAAATGCCTGCTTGTTCTTGTCCCGCAGTACATAGAAAATGTCTTGGAGCAATTGATTTTCAGGTCCAAGTTTTAACACCCTTTAATGGACATCTGCAGTTCAAAGCCTTTGGAAAATAAGCTGGGAAACCACTATTTACAGTGTTTTTTTTTAACCTCATTTTCCCTGCCACCGTGCGATTTTGGCTCCTCACCGGGAGTCCGTGTCATGGGAGCTGATATTGTGTGTTACTGGGTGGCACTGTGTGAGTTTGCAGGTATGAACTCTGCTTCTTTCTAGGCTTGATCTATGCAAGGGATGCTTGGACTTCAAATGTTACTCACCACGTGTAGTTTTCCAGACAGTAGAATGGAAGATTCCTCTCTGCTGTGTTTCTGCTATTTTTGTTTGCACAACTAATGTCAGTCTGCAGCTAAAATGATGTGGCCACTCATGCTCTCTTTTAGCTCTCATCACCATTCATTGCATCAGTTTTCTAAGCCCTAAGTCTGGTATAAACACAGTCTAAAGGATTAGTGAAGCTTGTGCTTGCCATACAATTAGGCTTGATCTGTAAACAGCGAATGTGTGTTGTTATCCCGCAGTCTTTTTCCCCGCAGGGAATCACAACGCGGTTGTTACGACTGTGTTGTGATTCTGCATACCATTACCCCGCAAGTCATAACAACGACTTGCGGAGGGGCGGCGCTGGATGTTGGAATAGTGTAATTTACTATTCTAACTCCAGTCCATGTGGACAGTAGGGAAGGTGTTGGATTTTAAATCCAACACCTTCCCCCCACTCCGCAAGTTGTTGTTCCGACTTGCGGAGTAATAGTAGGCGGAATTAAAACGCGGTTGTTGAAACGACCGCGTTGTGATTCCCTGCGAGGAAAAAGTTGCGTGGTAAACGTTGTTTACCGCAAACAGCATGTGTTATCAGAAAAGCAGTGGCATAGAAAAGGGGGGGGGCAAGGACAGGAATCGGCAGCACCCGCTAAAACATAGGGGCGCGGGTGGCAAAAGGTCTTGCTACGCAAGTCCACCATGTATGCCATTTCGTACTAGAAGAGTACCCTTCCAGTAGAAAAAACTATGCTTAGACATATTTTAAAACTTTTCCAGGTTTGTATGTGTGTTTTACATTACAGCACTCCACTCCAACCAAACACCTGCCTTGTGGAGGTGTACATTTTTTGTGCTCGACCCATCTACCTTTTTTAGTAGATAGAACTTTGCTGAAAAAAACATGGATGGTTTCATGTGACGCCACTGTACGTCCCATAGTCCTTCCCGTTGATGCAAAGTAGCAGATAGCGCAACTTTGCATTACTTTAGGGAACACATTTTGCACTGAAAAGTATCTCCCAAATCCGCTGCTTGCGCAGGTGTGCATCATCTTGTGACACTAACCTGTCAAGACGTTTTAGTAAATCAGGGCCCAGGTGATGATGACCTTCAAATGTACCCTCACACAGCTTTCTTTCTCTGTCATCTGATGCACTTTAAATCTGTTGTACATTTTTGGGGGGTTTCAGAAGTTGTGGGGAGTTAGTGGGATACCTGGATCCAAAACGTAGAGGGATCCTCTGGAGGATTCTTTTTTTTAGGCAGTTTGCACTGAGCAGCACCTGTTTTTAAAGTTTTAAAAAGTGTACTTTAGTGAAAGCAAAAACTTGGTGCTTAGCGCCATCTAGCGATTTGGCCGCAGAAGCTGCCTCATTATTAATGAAGAAGTCCGTCTTGCTTCCAATTAATAAAACTCTTTAGATGCAGCTGAATGACTGCTGGGCCATGGAGAGGGCGGGCCTGTGGAACTGGAGCTTAGCCTGGTGTGAGCCTCAGATTTTTCGACAGTCACGCTGGCACATCAGGTTCATTTATTATATGAGAAGCCGCAAATGGCGGGGGCTTAAGTAGGCCGATGGAGAGGAGTGCGGATGAGGAGTACTTAAAACTGGATTTGTAAAATACCCATGTTTTAAGACCTTCAAAACAGAGGCGTGTGTGTGTTTGTCCCAGGTGAAATCCGTCAGACCCCTGACCGGACTAAAAGCTCCTGTACCCAACTATTTCCAAAATAATACATTTATTAGGGGGTGTAACAACCCAGACACCCCTGAAACTACTCCCCTGCTAGGATATTTCACTCCACTTACCCCTTCCTATGACTCCCCTGCATTCTTTCTCATTCTTTCCTCCCACACATCACGTTCGCTACCACACCTGTACACATGTTGAGTCTCTCTAAAGAGAGGGGGGAGCTTACATGAGTATGGAGTTTGAACTGCGCACTCTCCCCAGCCTGAGTAGGTTTGGTTGCCCACCCGTTACAGTCTGAGAATCCTGCATTAATGTCTAGACATCAAATGCTTCCAATCACACATTATTTTACCTCCTCAAATGCGCGCCTTCCATTTTTCCAGCCCTCCATGTAAATTTGAAATGCTTTTTGATTTAATACACGGACAGTCTGGATACTGAATTTCATGAGTGGGGGCATTAAGGTTGCTCTTACACTAACTTACAGTCAGGTCGTTTTCTGCCACAGCAGACTGGTGGAGTCTGGTTTTGTTCCAATCTGCATTTAGAACAGTCCCTAAATGCAGATGTTGACCTGGGCTTTATAAGAGTTTTGACAAATGGCAGGACAGTTTCAAAATATGTTGTAACATTTGCCCTTGTTCTGACACTACATTGCAAACAACATATGTACTCGTCTTGACCTGATATTTATACGGTAGGTAAACATTTCTTGGCTCAACATTCCACGCGATTTTTGTTGTCTGTAAAGGCGGCGTTTCCGGGTTCATGTTCAGGCAGTAATTCTTCATTGAGGCAGTATTTCTGAAGCTGTTGTCTCTCGGGTTTAATAGACATAATAGCTGTAAATGCTAAAGGTCAGTGGCGTCCCATCACAGCTACTTTTAGTTGGTGCAATGGCTGACGACCCCTCGCAATCACAGGGCCTGTGTCTGACTTCATTGCTGTTCACCTCGTTCAGAAACAAAGAGTTTGCCTTTCTTCGTCGATCATGATTTTGTGGATGGCCTTTTTGTTCTTGTAGTCGTTTTGTGTTCATGTAGGTTGTCAAAAATAGTGTCTTTTCAGCAAAAGATTCTGTTGAGGCACCCCAGGGTAGGCATCTGTGTGAAAGAGGTTAGTGTGGTTTTATGTATGTGGTGATCAGTTGAAAATGGGTATAATTCAGATACAGAGTGCTTGATGTGTGGGGAGTGTGTAGAAAAGTGTGTGTGAAGGTGAATTCCAATTGGGCTTCCTAAGGATATGGAAAGGGGGTGAGTATGTTTATTCGGTTAGGAAAATGAAATATTTATAACTCGAGATGTTTTGAAAAAAGATGTAAATTGGTGAAAACAATGTTTTGATTAAATCAAACTGAAAAAGTGGTTACGGTGGCATTTTTTTTGACTCATTGCTCCTTGGATAAATGGTAAAAGAAAGGTGCAGCACTGGCGTTTTGTTAAGTTAATTGTTTCTCTTTTTACGCAGCCCCTCCCATTTTTATTTTCTGTTTTTGTCTGTTTTTATGATGTCCTGCAGCCAGCTTCCCAGACAGCTCTACCAGACAATTAATGTACTACTCATTTCATCTGCAGAGCTCTGCAACCCACGCAGCCCCTGCTTCTAAATCGAGCTGGCCACCAGGGGTGGTGTTTTCTATAGGGTATCATTGTTCTACAGTTTCCAGATGGCCTCCGTGTTCATAATAATTATTTTGACAATCTTGGATTGGTACAACAATGATACAGTATGCACAATACCATCCTAAATTGGCCAGCCAGTGTGAAGTTTACTGAGCCAGCATGGCCAACAAATTGCTTCTAAACTTGGCAACTGTGTTAGAACGATTTTATTCCCATTTCTACCATATGTCCACCCCATATTAGCAGCGGCATGTTTCTTTTTTCTGCTTTTACGCTATTCGTGTGTCTGTGTTATGCTCTTAAAGATTGTGTGTGGTATACTGTGAAAGAGGAGATGGGTGAACGCATGAATGTCAGTCTATGGATGAATAGATACACGAGTGCAAGGATGCATGTATGATGACTTAGTGAATGCCTGTACTCACTGGTGACTGAGTTGGCACTTTCAGTTATAAGCTAGGTCTGTTGGCTTTGCCGGTTCTTGTGTTTAACTTCTCAGGACCCTTTGTGCCAGAGCTTACGACATATTGCCAGGCTACCTGTAGTCAT
Source organism: Lissotriton vulgaris (assembly GCF_964263255.1). Lineage (NCBI taxonomy): Eukaryota > Metazoa > Chordata > Amphibia > Caudata > Salamandridae > Lissotriton > Lissotriton vulgaris. The sequence goes on along the minus strand of NC_141698.1, from coordinate 202,173,690 downwards.
ATCCACCTTAAAAAATGTGTGAATCGACACTATGTTGATTGTCTAGTCTGCGGTGTAGTTGGGGTGCATAAGCTGTCTTTCTAAATCACAGAAGAGTGTGGAGTAAAGCTCGAAGATCTTCAGTAATTGATTCTTGTCATTCATGGTGTTATGGCCCTTTTAAGATTGTGTTTTGTGCTTAACTCAGGTTCCAAGAAAAAACTGTACGGTACCAGCCCCGGCTATTCGAGTGCTCCAATCAGACGGGACGATTCATAATGACAGAGGTTGTGGACTTTGCCCAAGAAGACCTAGACGAGGATGATGTGATGCTCCTAGACACCTGGGAAGAGGTCTGTAATCATAGAGTGTTGTATCACTTATAGGGTATAATCTGAAATCTGTAAGAGGATTAATTAAAAAGATGACATTTCTAAAACAAATGTTTCTAATTAGTATCTGAACGAGTCAAAACATTTATCTTTAAATATTTTTAAATTAAAGGTAGAAAGGAGGGTAACTTAGTACCCTTTTGGAAAAAGCATCAATTAGAAAGCAGCAGAAGTGGGCAAGGGACACCAGGAAGAGACGGGGAACTTCCTTTACAACGAAACTCTAACAACGCTGTACCATTACAACGCAGGTTTCACAACGAAAGTCGTTACAACGACTTTCGCTGGAGGGCGCTCTAGGATAGGGAATAGTTTAATTTACTATCCAACACCTTCCCTACTATTCACGGGGACTGGAGTTGGAATAGTAAATTAAACTATTCACTATCCAGCGCTCCCGAACGCAAGTCGTTGTAACGACTTGCGTTGTAAAACTTTCGTTGTAACGGTACGCGTGATAATACCACGCGTTGTACCGTCATACATCTGAAGAGACTCTTGAAGGGATGAGGGGGCAGGAAAGTGAAGCAGCTTGGCAGCTGAGAATGCGATGAAGGGGAGTCCACCACTGGCCTGAGAATAGAGTGGGAACAGTGAACCTTCTTGTTGCCCAGTGACTAGAAGAGCCCAAAGAGAATCTACCAATGAGATGGACAAGTGAGGCAGCGAAAACAGTTAATGGAGCTAAAGTGGAGGTTTTGTGATCGTGGACAAGAGTGTGTTTTTGGGGGATTTTTAATGCCCATAAAGGCTTTTATGGGGTTTTGCTGTCAGTTCTCATTGTCGATAATGGGCATAATTGCCAATTCTGAAATGAATTACCTCGCCTTTTTTACTTTTTTGTGACCATACCCATACAAATACCAACGCAGGATAAAATGATCAGGCAGCCTCATAAACATATGTCTAATATCTTAGCTCCCCTCCCAGCAACAAGCATATGGGGATCCTTCTTCAAAACCACTAGAGTCAGCCAGAATCACCCTTCCAGTTTTGTCAATTACTGCCATTCCCTTAATAATATTACCCCAGACTTGGGCTAGATCGAGCTGTCTACAGCTCTTGAATACTTCGTTTTCAAGCTGACTTTCCACACATTCAGCCCCTTTTTTAACCTCCCGATACAGCGTCCAACAATTTGGATCATTCACATTCTTCCAACTCATAGAGATCTGTTCCATAGCTTGAATAAGCACCAGATCTATAAACCGATTGGTCACCTTGTTGGCCTTAGTCTTTAGGAAAAGACTCTGAAGACGTGCCGCAGGAGTGCCCGCGATATCTCTATCCCTGCCCTCCGTTATAAATTGGAGCACAGTATCACACTCTTAAGTTCAGCGCAGGAAATCCCTGCACCATGTGAAAATAATCTGCGCCAATATTGTAACATCTAGGACAGCCCACATCGGCCCGGAGAACATAACATTTATTCTCTTGGTTTTATAAAAATCCTTAGCCAGTAATAGTATTTAAGCAACTTAAACATTTACCCAGTCGCCGTCACTCAAAGGGGATCAAAGGTCTTCACTCCATTTTGGGTATAAGTCTGTTAGACAAGTTTCAGACTGTAAAATCCAGCTAGCTCTCCCTGTGTAGAGATCAGTCACAATAATAAGACCCAACTCCTCCCATTCTCTCAATCCAACCCAATTTCCATGATGAGGAAGCTCATTCACGGATAATAAAGGTATTTCCTGTGCATAGGGAAGTCTTGCATGTGTCCTCTGAGGATCTCTCTTCTACACATATCATGCCATTAGAATTAAGATGTTTTCAGTACATGTCTGAGGCTTTGTGTATGGATCCGATAATGGTCTAGTGAGCACCATCCTAAGGGGTGACCAAAGGCACTAGCAGCACTGGGCCATCCGCACTCCACCTAGCCACTCACTGCAGTTGCGCACCAGGTAGTAGTGTTCAGGTCCAGAAAACCTGCAGGTTTTTGGGAGCCTTGACTCTCTTTTACGAAATGTTATCTGGAATTGGAAGCAAAATAAAACAGCCCTGAACAGACTCCAGTAACCGATGGACAGAGGCGGGTGGCGCTCACCATGCTTCGAAATCTGTTACCTGGCAGTGCAATTTTAATGAGTGGCTGTGGTTGGTGTTGCCAGCTTCCGTTGAGGTTCGAAGAGTGGGAGTCTGCTAAGTGAGAGGCCCCTGGTGACCGAGGATTTTTCTCTGAACAGCGGTGGACAACAAGGTGAAACCTTTATTGACACTGTGAGGTATTGCTAGGGGTGGGTGCTCCATAAGACAGATGTACAGATGGCATTCTCTCCCAACCTCATCATGTGGCTAATGCCACAACTTGAGGGTGTGTCTCAGTAGCGCAAATAAGGAGGGAAGCCAGTGTCCCAATAAGTGATCTGATCACAGACATTGTTTACCATGTGTCTGAGAGTCTGAGCAAGGAATTCCCTATTCCACGAGGGAAGGTTTTAAGATTCCTTTTAGTTATAACTATACTCAAGGTTAAATGGCCCATATATCCCGACTCATCCACAACACACCAGGTATTTGTTATGTTACTTACAATGGGCAGTGTCCGGTGGGCAGTGTCGAACCTCTACACGGCATTGATGCTGATGACGAACATTGAGCTTGGACCCCTCAGGGAGTCATTAGAAAGGGACTTGAAACATGCCTTTACAGATAAATAGAGGGCTCAAGTTGTGGTCTATCCAAAGATAGCATCCAGAAAACGCACGCTTCAAAGTTATAGAGCACCACCTTACACATCACACGTACCTAGCACCTACATAAGATATTTCAGTCTGTCACCGATTCACACGGAAGATGTCTTACGATGGGTGAAGATCTAATTCATATGTTCTGGGGATGCTCATCACTTAGTAGTTTTTGGACTTCTGTTAACAATGTCTACTCTAGAGTCACAGGTATCATTGTTGACCACAGTACTGATTCTTTCCTTTCGGGTTTGATATCACGCTCAAATAAATTTAAGTACCAGAACAGAATTGCTGACCTGGTCCTATTGTTGGGAGAGCAGAAATCCGCCCATCCTCTGTCTATGAACAATAGAATAAAGGAACTATATGAAAGGGCAGAGGGATGGGGGAGCAATTGCATCTCCAAGTGAGGCAGCAAGATGGTTGTACCTCTGTGACACTGGGACACCATGATGCTTCAGCTCCCACTCACTTAAGACATGGACCGCACACCTTACAATGCCACATAGACTGATACCTATGATCAAGCCTCCCTTGGTTTTCCTAGTTCTAACATATTCTTTGGTGACTACTATAGTTTTATATTTGAAAAGCACCTACTTTAGATACGAAAATGGAATATGGTACCATATGGTCCCTCCTAATTTTTTAAAATATAACTAGCAGAAGTTTTGCACCAGTTGCAGTTGATTTGATTTGTAGTTAACGGTTTGAATTGTTTTGACCAATACAGCTGAGAGCAGCCCCTCTTTGGAAGAATGATATAATATGGAATACTGAATATAATTTTATTGGATCTCATACTAATTGTTTATGTACTGAATGTACATCACATTGTTGCAATTTAAAAAAATAATTTAATTGTTTTAAAAATATGTTTACCCAGGTGTTTTTCCAGACCTTAAACTACAGGTGATGCTACTACTCCAATACGGTGGTTGTAAAAAGCAGCAAACATCTTGTGTGTGGATACAGTCATAGGGCAAGGTTTGAGTCTGAACTCATTGACATGCAGAATGAGCATGTCTATTGACACAGGGTCTGGTGGGAAGAGGCACAGAGGTTTGAGAAGAAGGAAAGAGTTGGGAATCATGACCAGAAATACTAAACGTTAGCAGAAGAGAACCCGATTTCTGTCTTTCTCTTGAGGTAAATTTATTTCTTCAGAAAAAAGCTTGTAGCACTTAGGGGGTCATTATGATGGCGGATTTTCCGCATCCTCGGGGCCGGCGGAAGCCACCGCCGGCCCCAAGGATGCGGAAAATCCGCAGCGGACTGACCAAAGACCCACCGCCAGATTAGGATGGCTGGTGGGTCCTGGTTTCCGTCCGCAGCTTTTCCGCCGCGGTCGGATTACAACCGCGGCGGAAAAGCTCTAATATGGTGACGGTGTCTTCCAGACACCGTCCACCATATTAGGATGGCCAGTAAAGTATGCTTTTCCGCGGCGGGTTTTCCGCCGCGGAAAAGCATACGGAACTTCACTGCGGGGGCCCGTTGCGGGCCCCCTAGGTGAGGGGGGGTGCGGGGTGCACATGGGGGGTACCTATGGTACCCCCTTGCATTTGCATGCAGAAAGAGGCAGGCACCGCGCGGTGCCTGCCTCTTTCTGCATTGCAAATGCAATGCGTGCCTTTTTAACATTGCCGCGGGTGCAGCTTGAAGCTGCACCCGCGGCAATGTTAAAAATAGAGGATGTGACCGCCAGGGTGGCGGTCACATCCTGATTGCACAGGAGGGAACTCCGCATGCCATGCGGAGGTTCCCTCCTGCTCTGGGGTCGCGGACGGACGCAAGTCCGTCCGCGATCGTAATCGACCCCTAAGATCGAAGTTTACCACACCCGTTTTAAAGATGAACTGCAGTCCTGCTAAGTTGAGAAATGCATTTTCCCTGTTCGTATTACGAAATGTAAAGAGTGAAAAAACATTTAGTATGTAATATTTGAAACATTTTGTACATTTTATAGGGACTTTAAAAATATTCGAAATAACAGTGTTAAACTGAAATATAGAACTAGTGTCTTTGGGTTTTGTGTGTTTTTACCTATTTGCTCTTAGAATAATTCTTGTGTGTTTTTACTCATTGGCTCCAACTACTCTTGGGCGGAGTTAGGTGGGCAGAGGGGAAGAGGTGGGGACAGGACAGGAAGGAGTTAGTTAGAGTAGGGACAGGAGACAGGCTGGATGTGTATTAATAAAGCTCCAGTATCAGTACCTCAAAGTGTCTGTGGTTATTGTAGCAGGATGCTACAGCATGGTCTTACCATTTCGTTACTAGGTCTCAGGGCCGGACTGGGAACCCAAAGCAGCCCTGACAATTTGACGGACCAGCCCCCCAGCTTCTTTTGTTACCAGAAGCCAATATAGCAGCATCGCTACAAAACCGTCTCCCAGTAGCAACAAGCATTTGCAATTCTGTAGGCTGTGCATTTGTTAAAGTTAGAGCTGTTGCTGTTGAAAATAACAATGGGGTATATTAGCAAGGAATAGCGATATTTATCGCAAAATGCGCTTAGCGCATTTTTTTTTATCGCTGCATATGGTAGTGGAGAAAACATGCTATTAGCAACGTTTTTCTCCATTGTGTTAAAATATCCAGCGATAGTGGCGAAATGCGTGAATATCGCTGGAAATCCAGCGATATTCACGCACTAGCGCCAATGGGGACTTAACCTGAAAATCCACCTCCCATTGGATAAGCAGGTAAGTCATGTTTTAGCAGGCGTTAGATTATAGCGATAATCGCGCTTTGCACAATTTTTTTTATCGCTTTGCCTGCCTTGCTAATAGGCGATAGCTGTGTTTACGACTGCTTTCAGTCGCTAACAGTTTGGGTACGCCCACTTTGCATATCATTAGCTATAAAAATCGCTGACATGCAAAGCGGGTCCCAAACCGATCGCTATTGCCTAAAAGCTGTCGCTTACTGTTGTTAGCGACAGCTTGCTGATAGGGCGGCAAAAAGTGTTGCTAAAGCGACAATATAGCCCTTGCTAATATGCCCCAATGTTTTTTACTTTTGGTTTTTCGTTTGCAGTGAAGTTATTATATTTGCATAGCACTATTGCCAATGGTATAAAAAAGCAAAAGTAAAAATCATTGTCATTTTCAATGGCAACAGCTCTAACTTTAACAAATTCGAGACCTATTGCATTGGAAATGCAATCGGTCTTGCATTTGTTGGAGTTATTGGCATTATAAATGCCAATGGGCTCCCTCTGAGGCAAGATGGCTGCCGAGACACCGTAGGGGAAGGTTGCACCCTACCCTGCTCCTGAGACATATTGATGGAACGAATGCTCACCACTGTCATTTATCGCTAAAAGCAAAGGAACTGGGCAGCGAGTCACGTAATATGTAGCAGTTTATTCAGCAACATAAACTCAGCAATATACCCTCTGTTTTGTGGCTGCGATGTTTGGAGTTCTGGCGGACTTGCCTTCTTTATTAAGGGATTCTCCGCTGGTCAGGGAACAGATCAAAGGAAAAGCTCTACTGGAATCCCTTACTGCCCTAATCACAAGGTCATTTCTGGCGGGACGCTCTTACTACTACAGAGCGATGGCACCTAAAATATATCGTATTAGTAAACAAAGTCATCACCCAGTCCCCTCGGAGGAGGAGGAGGAAACTTCAGCAGATGGACTAGGAGTCTCAGCCTCCAGCTTGAGAGTTAAATCAAGGTCTAAAGCCCAGATGAGGCGCGAGGCAGCAAAAGAAGCAAAAGAAGCCAAAGCGCGGAAGCTGCGGGAAAGGGCTACAACTAGAGCGGGAAAAACGGAAAGCACACGAACCCGCAAAGGATATCCTGATTCAAAGCCGGCTGAGGCGTGCGGAAAGGAACCGGTATACCGACAAACCACTATAGTGGAGTCTTTCATACCTGCGGGAGCCGTGGTGGGTGTGCAGACGGTGGAGGAGCAAGCTGCCGTTCCCACGTTGGCTGCTCTATGCGGAAAGAGGTTGGGAAATTACCGGACCCGCCACTGTGGGTCCCGCTGCTGCCGCTGGAGCCTTGGAGGTCGTCACTGATGGTGCAGGGAGCGCCGGGAGCACAGCCAGCTTCCTAGTGCCTCTCACTGAGCAAAATGACGTTACAGAACCCGCGGGAGAGGACGCCCTTTCAGCGGCAGCAGCAGGGGGCGTGGCCATAGATTTAAAGGGCCAGGTGCTCCATGTGGATACAACAGAAGGGGGAAATAGGCTTAAAGCTGCGCCTACAGACTCCACTAAGATTGGGCAGTGCGATGCTGATGCTGTGAGCAATGATGTGATTGCTCTTGTGGACAATCCTCCCCCTGGAGGCAACGGCGGGATGCAGGCTATGGAAATGGGGATGCAGATTATAACAGAGCAGCAGATACAGGTACTGGAGACAATGGAAGTAAATGACCACAGTCTGGGAGCCACAAGCACATGCAATATAAAATCTATTCAATGTGTTCCTGAACAAATGTTGGCATCACCTGGCGAAGAGATCTTCTTCACTGGGAATGATGAGGCAGATGACGAAGAGGATGAAGAAGGTAAGCTAGACGGAAGCGAAGTCAGCGGTTCGGGCCCTTCTATGACGGATTCGGATTCAGGTACCTCAGATTCAGTGGTTTATTCAGGCTCAGAAACTAACATATCTGGATCTGACAATGATTCAAGTAGTTCAGAAAATGATACAGAATCAATGGAGCACGAGACCGTACAAAAAGTGTCAAGACCAAAAGTAAAAAAAGACTTAAGAGAGGCGCTAAAGACCACAAAAATCAAAAACTCCAAATATAAGGGCAAGGCGAAAAATGAGAACCAAAGACGTTTGAATCAATCTAAGGAACCTCATAGAGGGCAGGCGAGACCAGTTGTTAAAAGGTTAATCTGGGATAGCTCAGCTGAGTGTGGTACAACTCAGACTGGGGCAACCATAACTACGGATACAGGTGTTCAGGAACCAACCTCTCAGGGAGCTGAGGGGGGCTTCGATAGAGGTGCCTCAAACTTTGAAGTTCTTTTTTCAACTTTAAAACAGATCCAGTCTGAGGCGCGTGTTGAGAGTCAGAGAGCCAGCAGGAGGGCCAGACATGCAAATAAAAAGATACAATCCTCACTTCATAAAGTTAATAAATTATATGAGGATATGGTTGGGAGAGTTTCTGAGATCGAGGCCAGAACAAGCAAATTGGAAGATGATTTTGTTAAATTGAAAGATGCTGGTGATGATAAGGACAAGACAACTGCTGACATGCTCTGGAAGCTAGAGGATTTTGAAAACAGGCAGCGACGGAACAATGTCAGACTTATTGGAATTCAAGAGGGAAAAGAGGGTGGGGATGTGCGAGCCTTTGTAATTGAATTGCTGAAAGGTGCGTTCCCCGACTTGGCTTCTTGGGACTGGGAACACGAGATACAAAGAGCGCACCGATTCCCGTTGGCACGAAAGGAAAATCAGGGCAAGCCCCGCGCAATTTTGATGTATGTCGGTAATTTTCTTTTGCGTGAGGAAATTATTAACAAGGCGAAACCTCATTCTAAACGTTCCCATAAGGAAATTGAGTTTTTTGCCCGCCCTGATTTCTGCCACGCCACCGTAGAAAGAAGGTGGCGGATGAGGCAGCTCATTACCCCATTCCAAAATATAGGCTATGAGGCTTTCCTTTTGTTTCCGGCACGTCTGAAAGTTGGCTTAGAGGGTAACTTTAGAGTGTTTCATTCAGAAATAATGGCGCAAGAATATCTTAGCTTTCTGAGAGAGAATAGAGGCCGTCAAAAATCCCAACGCAATGTTTTGGAGATCGAAGACACACAAACTGGATATGTCAGAACTATACCCCATAAAAAGTAAAGGAGGGGAAAAAAAAGGGGGGGAAAAAGGGGAGGAAAAAAAAAAAAAAGGGGGGGGAACGGAGAGGACAGGGCAAGAGTGGTATGTAAAAGGAAAGTAAGGTAGTGGTATAGCCAGCAATAACTAGATCTTTACTTTAGAAATGTTAAATGAAGATTATCTGTGGATTATCTATACATGCTATTTCTTCTAGTTACCCTCTCCTTTCTCGTTTAAAAGTATATTTTTTCGAAGTTGTATAGCTATTTTTTCGAGACTCTTTCTTGGTGTTTCTTTTTATCCTCTGCTATGTAGTCTCTAACATTGTTAAATCTGTGGAAATGTGGGAAATGTGGGTGTCTTGTCTGATGGTTTAAGCACAATGCTTAATGCAATGCTATCACTTAATTGGGTAGTAGCTGTAGATGAAATCTTGAGAGATAGCATATATGATTAGTTCCTTTCTTCTTTCGTTTGTTTTGTTTTGTGGGTGAGCTTTGGTGAGCATTCTGAATGGTGTATATAATCAAGGAAAGTCGGGGACGGGGGTGGGTGAGACAACCCGGTGGTATGCTCCGGCCACACATGGGTCTTATGGACCTATTTGCCCGTAGGGGGGGAGGGATTCTGAGGGAGGGTTGTCTGGGGGGTGGGAGGGTGAATACAAGGACAGGGCACAATGGTATCGAAATCTGTAGGGGGTATGTTGGGCGCACGTTGGAAAAAGTGATAAAGCAGCAAAGTTGTAAGGAAGGGAGTATTGAAACTAATCTTCTTACATTGTTTATATTTGACCTAATGAAGATGATTTTTGCTGAAATAATGAGTACAAGCGAACAGACAGTTGATGGTTCTGGAAAAATCAGAGATGACACTTAGGTTAGTAACCTGGAATGTATGCGGCCTAAATGATGTCCATAAAAGATGTAAGATAGGAATTCGACTACGCCAGATGAATGTGGATTTTATTTTTTTACAAGAGACACACATAATGAGTACGCAGGAGTATTGTCTGAATCAGCTGGGCTTTCATCTAATAGTTAGTTCCAAACAAGGTGCGAAAAATAGAGGAGTCGCTATCTTGTCAAGGAGTAAGAACTTGATAATAGGGAGAAAACTGGAGGACAAATGGGGAAGATGGGCCATGGTAGAGATAGAGATAGACGGTGTTTGGACAACAATGGTGTCAGTTTACGGATCTACCCAGGATGATCCGGAGGTATTACAGTTCCTAGACTCTGAGCTGGCTGCCTGGCCCCCGCAGGTTATTATAGGGGGAGACTTGAATATTAATGGGGCAGACGGCTTAGGAATCGGGCAAAATAGGGGCTACAAAGGCCGCAAGAAAAGAGTATATAAGGCCCTCGCAGATCTCATGCTCAGTAACAACCTGAATGATGCTTGGGGGACAATTAGATCAGAACAGAAAGGGTACACATATTACTCGGCGCCACATCAAGTCTGTGTCAGACTCGATTACTTTTTGATTTCTAACAGCTTGATACCACTAGTTGATATCGATAGGCTCCCAAGAATCCTAAGTGATCACAACCCAGTAATCTTGACAATAAAGTTAAAGGGAAGAATAAGACCTAACCGGGTATGGACCTTTGAAAGAAGACTTCTTATAGAAGAGGATTATGTTTCACATATGTCAAAATGGATCACCGAGTTTTTTGAGTATAATAAAGGAAGTGCATCGGTGGGGGTTATTTGGGATGCCTTTAAGGCGGGTGTCCGGGGACAAACATGTAGTTATAGCATTCACAAACGTAAAATGGAAGGGCTTCGACAAAGAGAGTTAGAGAGAGCCATCTTAGAATTAGAAGAACAGCTTAATAATGGGGTTAATAGAGGGGAACCACTTGAACAGCATATAGTAGATCTAATAAAAGCTAAAAGCGAAGCTGAAGATGAACTGGCAAAAAAGGCGGCAGTAATCTATACAACTCGTAGGGAGAAGTGCTATGAATATAATGAAAAAGTTGGGCATGTACTCGCTATGCGTACCAGGCAGATAGCAGCCGCAGGGACTGTTAGGGAGATTAGAGATGGGAATGGTAATCTGCAAAAAAACCCGGAAAAGATCAGGGAAGTATTTAGGAAATTCTATCAAACCCTATATGATTTTCAATACCCCTGCAGTAAGGAAGAGATCAGGGATTATTTGGAGAATATACCAACTGAGAGGATCACGGATGAGGAAGCAGATAGACTAGAAACTCAGATGGACGCGGAAGAGATCAAGGAAGCCATGGGTAAACTTCCTTCAGGAAAGGCTGCTGGTCCCGATCAGATACCCCTAGAATTCTATAAAACTTTCTGGGGAGTGTTGTCTCAAGAATTAACAAGAGTGATCCAATCTGCCCAGACTGGTCAGTCTATACCAAAGTCGTGGGGGGGGGCCGACATTGTTTTAATTCTGAAAAAAGGTAAGCCACACGACGAGCCTGGGTCATACCGCCCCATTACATTAATGAACAATGACACTAAAATATACTCAAAAACGTTGGCAATAAGATTTGCAGAGGTAATAAGTGCCTTAGTTTGCCCTAATCAGCATGGCTTCATTCCCGGTAGAGGTACGACCCACCACACTAGGAAAGTAGTTACACTGTTTGATGCCGCCGAGGTCACAGGAGACCCAATGGCAGTAATGCTTCTGGACGCAGAGAAAGCGTTTGACCGGGTCTCCTGGGACTATCTGTGGTGTACTTTAGCAAGATCTGGACTCAGGGGCGGGTTTATAAAAGCACTACAAACTTTATATAATGAACCGGTTGCGGCCTTAAGAGTCAACGGGGGCACTACAGGGCAATTTTCAATTAAAAGGGGTACACGGCAGGGGTGCCCATGCTCCCCACTATTATTCGCTATGTATATGGACCCCTTGATCCGTAAGTTAGATCTCTGTCTAGAGATAGCTCCGATGCCAACATTGTTGGGACCTTGTAAAATATTGGCCTATGCTGATGACGTGGCGGTGATAACACCAAACCCCACGGAGGCAACCGTCTTTATAGAAGAAGAGGCCCGTAGATTTGGTCGGATATCGGGGTACGCCTTAAATGCATCCAAGACCCAGATTATTAAAAACCCAGTGACTATATGTGACGATAATCGTGTGGTCCAGGCAGGGACATATCTCGGAATAAATATAACAGCCGACTTAAATAATTTGGTAGAAAATAATATTGCTCCAATAATACGAAAAACGAAGAAGGATTTGGACCGCTATGAAAATCTACATCTATCACTAGTAGGCCGGGTCAATATTATTAAAATGATGATACTGCCAAAATTTTTGTACATATTTAGGGCAATCCCACTCCTATTCGAAAATAAGTGGTTTAAGATAATTGAGCAAATGGTCAATCGTTTTATATGGGCTAAAGGAAAGACTCGGAGGGCACTGAGATATATGTCGCTTCCGCGGGAGCGCGGGGGTTGGTCTTTGCCAGATTTAAAAGTATATTATTGGGCTGCTGCATTCCAAAACATGTTGGGTTTGGTTGGGGGGGCTGAGGTCGATGGATGGGATACTGTTGGTTCACTTGTTATTCATGGTTTGGTTTTGGGTCAAAACGTGGAAAATATTTTTTTGAGATTTAATGAGGAAAGTTATTACAAGAGAACAAGGTTTAAGACCATAATTGCTGCTTATAATGTTTGGAAGGGAATTTCGAAAAAGATAGGAATTGGAAAATATAATTTTTACACTAGGTTTAAAAATAACCCCTCCCTATCTAGCGTGGTTTTTTCGGGAGCTGTATTCCAAGATTGGGAGAGGCGGGGAATAAGGAAGATTGGAGATATTCAGGGTCCCCAAGGTATTTTGCAATTTGTAGAACTACAGGCTCGCTACGCCTTAGATACAAAACATTTCTTTAAATATCTCCAAATCAGGAGTTGTTTAATAAATAAGAGAGGAGGGACTTTGGGGTTCGATAGAAATGTATTAATGGATATTACAGAAACAGGCACCGACTGCACTATAAAGAGATTTTATTCTGAGATGATAAAATTAAAGAAAGACGACATGGAGAAATGGGTCAATAGGTGGTCTGCAGATCTGGATATAAATAGTGATATCTTTTCAGAGTCATTAGAGATGGGAAGAAAACTATTGTGTGCTTCATCTTTACAGGCTCAACATTATAAAACCTTATTCCATTTGTACTACACGCCTGGGAAAATTGCTCAATGGGGGGGTATATCGGGAACCACTTGCTTTAGATGTGGCAGCCCGGGGGCGGACCTAATACATATCTTTTCGCTCTGCCCACACCTAGATAGTACAAAAAGTGAGATCGAGAGATTCTTCCAGAACGCATTGTCAACCACAATAGAATTAAATTCAGCGGTGATACTATTAGGAGTTGACCCTGAGGCCCACGTGAATAATTAAAACTTCGTATTTGTAGCTATGGCCATTTTTAGATTGCTAGTGGCCACGGAGTGGTTAGAGCCTAACCCGCCTACATACCATCAATGGCTGGGCAAGCTATTATCTACACAAAAGTTAGAATCAGCAATCTATGCGAGGAAGGGGAGAAAAGGCAAGAAACTTGGTTTGCAAATATGGGAGCCCCTCATTCGTTGGAAGCAAGGTCCTGATCATTGATTGATTATTGATTTAAATCATTTTTTTTTTTCCTGAGGGGGGTAATCAAGTATATAGCGCATTGTAGTGCATACTACTATTGTTTATATGATTCGTTTCCGGTTAATGTATCTATGATTTGACATGATATATATTTTTTTTCCCTTCCACTTCTCTTTGTATAAAATTTCTAGTGTATATATGCATATATGATTTTGTGCTGTGTTATATTGAATGCTATTGTGCCCTGCTCATGTCTTTGGGGAGAAAAGGGGGAAAAGCTTTCAATAAAAATATTCAAAAAAAAAAATAAATGCCAATGGGCTTCATTTATGAGGCTCTACCGGCACTTTTGCGTTCCCAGGATATCACTTTTTTGACGTTTTGGTGGCGCAATGTTCCACCACATATTTATAAGGAAACGTAAAGCCACTTTGCATGGATTTTCATGGCCTTATAATATGTGCCCTTTTCACGCAGAAAACTGTGTGAAAGGGGCATTCCATGGGTGTTGCTGTAACACCCATGGAACCTGACACATTCCCAGATTTACGAGCAATCGTAAACCTGGGAATGCATCAGAACCTAACACCACCCCAAGGGGGGGGCGTTAGGGAAGAGCAACAAAGAGAAATGAAAAAATTTCTCCTTGTTCTATGTGTGCTGCATTCGGCAACACACATAGAAAAAGGAAATTACCTGAATTGATTGATTTTGATGAGGAAGGTGTCCCTTCCTACACAATATCAACCAGCCCCACAATGCAGGCACCCTTGAACCATGGTGCAAAGGTGTCTGCGCTGGCGCACTGCAGCCCGTTGTGTCCGGCGCAGGGAAAAAGGACAGGAATGCGCTGTATCACATAGATACAGCTCATTCCTGCACTTTTGTTTTGCCATAGGGCAGTTCAGCAGGAAGGCCTGCGGTGCTGCCCTACGGCAAAAACCCATAAATGAGGCCCAATGTGTTTTACTCAGCCATGTTGCAGGGTTCAATACCATATGTGGCTAAAAGAGGTCCCAAGGGACCTCTTTAGGCCACATATAGTACTGCACGCTGCAAAGTTGAAGTTATTGACATTATAAATGGCAACGTTTTTTAAAAAGCCATGTTGCAGGTGCAGTACCATATGTGGCCAAATAAGGGTCCAGGGGACCTCTTTTGGTCACATATGGTACTGCACCCTGCATAAGATATGGTAAATCCACCCTACCCATAATGCATTGCATGCAAGACAGTACCACAAGTACATTCAAATAGCTATGCCCATATATACAATTAGTAGATTTGAAATGTGACAAAATAATAATTATATTAATTCCGGATTAGGTTGACTCTGTGTGGAGCTGATGAACGAAAATTTATAGAAGGTCTCATATAAATGTGAGATGTGCTAGCGAGTAAAGTAACCACTGCCAGCCTTGCCTAGTACCATGTGTGTGTCCTGCCTGCAGCTCTTTAAGAAAATAGTGCTCTGAGGCTGTAATTAAAAGCTAGGGAGGAACAACATATGTAAAGGGGGGTGTCCTTGTCAGAGGTTACAAGAAGAGACAAGGCGGTACTAAGGAGGGACTACTGAGCCTATTGACCAATGAAAAGCTACCATTTACAAAGGACAAGGACAGGAGACAATTAAAAAGATGGACGGAAAGTGGTCAGAGCTTCATGTCCATACTTCGAATAAAGAAATATTCATAAAAAACCAGACTAAAAGATTGGTCTTTCATAATTGAGGATTGTTACTCAATTAGTAGAAATCATTGAATTGAAGTGCAGTACTGGCATTTTCTTGTTGACTCATACTTCGAATACAGCATGTCTGAAAGAGACAGCGCAAGAGCAGCCTAGGCAAGACCTAAAAACAGTCCCCAACACTTCAAAATTGACCCCCACCCTTCTAGCTTCCTGAGGAAAATGCCTGATACCCACAACGGCCACTCCGGGGCTGCTAGGATTCCTTGGTAATCTGCATTTATGTGCACTCTAAATCTTTTACAGCAATAATTTGTGGGGTTTTTTTTGTTTCTTTATTCCTTACTTTCATACTCCATGCAGTTGTGTCAATTCTGTTAGTTCTTAATTGTATTCTAATTGAATGCTGGAAGGAGTTTTATGCATTTCCTGTGGCTGTTATGTCTTTTTCTAATTTTCCACCTATATTTCTTGTGTTTTTTTTGTCTGTTTGCTCCCAAGATTTTGGTGTGTGATAACCCTTTTTCTTTCACCTTTCATTGTGCTATAGATCTTCCTGTGGATTGGAAAGTCTGCCAATGAATATGAGAAGAAAGAATCTCTTACCTCAGCCCAGGAATACCTCAGATCGCACCCTGCTGGACGGGACCTGTCCACTCCTATAATATCATTGAAGCAAGGCTACGAACCACCCACCTTCACAGGCTGGTTCTGTGCTTGGGATCCACATAAGTGGAGTGTAAGTATGCACCCTAACACCAGCTTTTCATCCACAGAAAGTATAAAATGTTTTCAAGACATTCAGCAATCCACATAAGACCATTAGGTATCCTAGCTCCTTAGAAATGATAAAATACCATGGAATAATAAGTATTAGCACAAAAACAGTACAGTTGACACATTTCACTCATAGGGGCATATGTACAAGCCCCTATCGCCATGGGAACGTCACTTTTTACGACATACCTGTGGCTATAGGCCCTCGCCTTCTTGACAAGGCAGCGTTAAGCCACTTAATGTGGCTTAACGCATGTGTACTGCCTTGTGCAGCACACATGGAAAAAGCAAAACGCCTTAGATTATTTATGTTCAGGAAGGTGACCCTTCCTGCACATAAACAATCTTTAAAAATTTTTTATTTGTAACTTCCTTGTGTGCTGCATTAAGCAGCACAGATAGAAGTGACAAAATGGCATTTAAAGATTGTTTATGTGCTGGAAGGGACACCTTCCTGAACATAAACATTCTTCCCCTGCACGCACACACCCTTGCACTATAGTGCAAGGGTTCCTGCGTTGGCGCTAGGCTGCTAAGCATAGCGCTAGCGCATGGGGAAACGCAAGGCTGTAAATATGGTGCAGCCATGCGTTTCTGAAGGGGCGTAGTGAGGCGTTAATCCATTATGGCTAACGCCTCACTCCGCCACTTCTTTGTACATATCCCCCCTAGTGTGTAAAGCTACATGTGATAAAGTTCCATAAAGATGCTCATACAGCCCTAATGCTTTACAAAAGAGGTTCCAATATTGTATAGACATTCTACCAAGTTTGTGTTTGTGTTGACGAGAGCTCTAGGACTCTGGAGCATTTAAGCCAATGCAGATGGTATATCTTCAAGACCATTTTAAGACGGCCCTGAACAAGCAACTCAGGCAATGGGTCACTAATAAGTAGAGGTGGTAGGAGAGTTCTGCGCCGCTGGCAGAGTTCGCTGAGTTTTGCGCACTGCGTCGAGTTCCGCAAAACTCAGTGAAGTTATGCATAGAGGAGTTTTTTCTCGAGCGGCTCGTCAATGTTAAGTTGGCGAGCGCTCGCGAGAAAAAAATAGCATGCTAGGCTTCCTCTTAGTGAGATTCATCAACGCAGGCAGTTGCAGTAGGTCGCAACCGCTCTCATTGAGAAATCCGACGCTCGCGTTGAGGAAACTGCTGCTTATGTTGAAGAAGCTGCTGCTTGAGTAGAATGTCTACTCAAGTGACCGAAAGCAGCAGCGGCCTCTGGCAAGACGCGCAGTGCAGTTCACACTGGTTTTACAGCACGGGGCACACTCCTGGTGCTAAAAATCAGTGCAAGCACGACCTAACAGACTCTGCCCCTGACAGATCTCCGTGGAGTGTGGCGCAGTTTTTCCGGCACTTTGCGGAGTTCCACGGAGTAGAACGCCGCAAACTCTGCCCAAGCCTACTAATAAGCATTTCACAGATAATGATTGTTCCAGTTAGCCTGAACTGTCAATTGAATGCACTAAAGTTATAAGAAATATGTTATTTAATTATAAACATAACTCTTTTGTTTGATGTGTGTCCTATTGACCAGTGATAGTAAAGTCAACAATTTCCAGAAGGGCACCCAGTCTTTTTGACAACAGAGTGATTACTCTAACCCTCTTTACAGATTAACTCATTAACTCTTTGTGGTTGGCCACCCAGGTCTGTTGTAAACACACATCTCTGCCTCAGGATATAAGATGGCAATGCCATCTACAAATTCGGGAAAACCCATTCTGGTAAAAAGATTAATTAAAAAGAAAACTTGTGTTCGAGGCATATGGGCTGCAGACCACACACTATTGCATAGATCACCATCTTGTGGTGGGCCCGGATGATTACACTTTGTTTTTGTCTTGGAAGAGTCTTTGTTTGTTGGATGACTCCTCCTGTTAATCATAGTGCGCATGGGCATCGACTCCATCTTCAGATCACGAGAGTCGAGATTGTGAGGCCTGCACTTCGTTCCGGTCCAAGAAGACCATCAGGGACCGTCGAGCTCGAAGAGTCATGGCGCAGTCATCTTCATCGACACCAGACCTCATCATAGACGAGGCTCCGATCGAGGTAGAGTCCGAAGAACAGAAGTAGGACGACATCGTTTCCGAAGCAGAGGATTCAGCTTACGGAGCCGAGGATCAATTGGAAGATGACGATCCTCTTCCAGCTGGTCAAAAGGTAGTGAGTACAAGCACCGACCCTGTTCACCCCCCCATTCCCTTGACAGGCTTTGGTTCCACCTCCGCGTCCAGGTGCACACCGATCAAAACCTTCTGACGCCCCACCAATGAAGAATACAAAAAAGCCTCCAGTCGACTCGGGATCGAGTCAGTCTGTCGGTCCCGACAAGCAAAAGGTCCTCAAACCAGAGTTAACCACAGCACCGAAGCAGCCATCGGTGCCGAAACCGGTCGAGCCGAAAACAAGCTCAGCACCGAAAGATGTTCCCAAGTCTACCGAACCGAAGACCACTCCGGTTCCGAAAAAAGTCGACCCAAAGCCTGCTTCGGCATCGAAACACACTTTGGCTCCGAAGGTCGATGATTCCAAACGCACTTCTGGAACACAGATCCCGGATCCAAAGAGCGCAGATCCGAGAAAGAAACATGATACCAAGTCTTCGGAACCGAAACCAAAATATGCTCCAAAGACAATAGACACTGTAAAGCCTAAGCATTTCCGTCCCAAACAGGATAAATCGGCACAGAAAAAGGATTTTTCAGCAGAAGAGCTTTTCCAACCAGACCCAAAGCAAAAGAATCTTCGTATTAATCCAAAGACTGGACATGTCATTACAGTGCTTGAAAAGAGGAAAATGGACTATCCTAAACCACGTCCAGTTCCTCTCAAAAAGCATGCTCAAACTTACCCCATAAGAATTCCTTCACCATTGATAGAGATACCAGCAGATATTTCTCCAATACACTCACCATCCAGCACACATAGCATTATACCACAGGATGACGAGGATGAAGACAATTATTCACAGGGGGTAGAAAGTGAGCATCACATAGACGACACAGATGACCCAGACAATATTCCTGGGCCAGCAGATGATCCCTGGGATGATTATAATGCACCAGATGTACGAGATCTGCCACAAGATGATGCATACCCCGCTAGGCCATCTCCCCCAGATGACACTATTGGGTTTACACAGCTCATTCATAGAGCAAACACATTTCATGGAGTAGACTTACACACAGATCCAGTGGCAGAGGACTTCCTCATGGATACACTACTGTCGTCACATAAAAGCACGACCACATTACCAATACTTAGTGGATTGGTGAGACATGCACCAGTGGTATTCAAAGACTTCGTCAGAGCCAGGGTAATTAACCCCAGACTGGAAAAAAGTATAAAGCGGCTCCAACTGACCCAGCATACATCAAAGGTCAGCTTCCATTGGACTCATTGGTGGTATCAAATGCGAGGAAAATAGCTAACTCGCAGACAACAGGGGATGCTCCCCCCTGATAAAGAGTCCAAGCTTTTAGATTCTTCAGGGAAACGCATCATCTCAAAAGAAGCCTATGTCTTGAGAATTGCTAACACTCAAGCTTTGTTGGCGAGATATGATCGAGCTCATTATGATGAGTTAGAATCACTCATGCAACATTTACCAGAGCAATATAAGACCAGGGCTTCTGATTTAATACAAGAAGGCAAGGTTATTACAAATACGTCAATTCGCTGAGCATTAAACATTGCAGACACAGCCTCTAGAGCAATCAATATGTGAGTACTGTTGCGTAGACATTCATGGCTACGCATCTCTGGGCTCAAACCAGAAGTACAGGCCAGTATTATAAATCAACCCTTTGACCAGCAACATCTCTTTGGTCCAACAGTTGATAGTGCACTAGAGAAAATGAAAAAAGATACAGATATGGCAAAATCCAAGGGAGCTTTGCAAACTCAAACCCATAGATCGCCCTTTCGTCGCTCCTCATATAGAGGCGCCTCTAAGAGGTTTCAAACTGACAACACCTCCTCTTCTTATAAAGCGTCCACCCAAACCTCACCCAGCAGAGGGTGTTACAGAGGAGGATATAAAGGGAACAACAATAAGGGCAGAGGCAGAGGCAACAACAACCGCAATGCCTCTACTCCCAAACAGTGACTTCCCTTCCATCCCCCCAGACCATTCCACTCCTGTCAGGGTGAGATTACAACAGTTCCTACCTGTCTGGAACTCCATCACTACAGACAGGTGGGTAAGACAAATAATTCAGTCAGGTTATTGCCTGGAGCTCACTCCTCCAACAATACCACCCAGACAACGTCCCATGTCACAGGAACATCTCATACTCCTAAGACAAGAGGTTGCATCTCTACTACAAAAGAATGCAATAGAACCTGCCCCAAAACACCATCAAAACACAGGAATTTACTTTCTCATACCGAAAAAGAATGGGTCTCTCAGACCTATACTGGATCTAAGTCCCCTAGACCTGTACATACAATCCGACCATTTCCATATGGTCACACTACAACAAGTTCTGCCGTTGTTAAAACAAGGCAACTTCCTTGCCACATTAGATCTCAAGGACGCCTACGTCCACATTCCTATCCATCAATCTCACAGAAAGTACCTTCGATTTATACTAGAAGGTCAACACTACCAATTCAAAGTACTCCCTTTCGGAGTAACTAGAGCACCTCGAGTGTTCACAAAGTGTCTAGCAGTAGTAGCAGCACACTTGAGAAGGGACAACATTCATGTCTTCCCATACCTAGACGACTGGTTAATAAAATCCAAGTCATACCACCAATGTGTACAGCACACGCATCAGACCACTTGCCTGTTGCACAAGCTAGGATTCACAGTAAATCAAAAGAAGTCACACCTCCAACCATCCCTATCTCAACAGGATCTAGGTGCCAAAATAGATACATCCAAAGCAATTGCATACCCCAATTCTACAAGGATACAAAGTATGCAAGCTCTTATACAAAAATTCCAACCACAACACTCACTACCAACTCGAGTGTTCATGCAATTAAAAGGAATGATGGCATCTTGCATTTTCATAGTACCATACGCAAGACTACAAATGTGCCCCACACAAGAGTGTTTGGCAAGTCAGTGGAATCAGGCTCAGCAAAAAATAACAGATCTGGTGGTGGTAGACGACAGAACATATCGCTCCCTGCAGTGGAGGAACACCAAAAACCTTTCCAAGGGCCGGCCGTTCATAGAGCCTGTTCCACAAGTGGTCCTAAGCACAGACGCATCTCTCACAGGATGGGGAGCGCATTTAGAGAAACACACAGTACAAGGTACATGAACACCACAACAAAAGTTATTCCACATAAATCATCTGGAGTTTTTAGCGATTTTTCCAGCTCTAAAATCGTTTCAACATTACCTATCAAGCAAGGCTGTACTAGTCCGTACAGACAATATGACAGCCATTTATTACATCCAAAAACAAGGAGGAACAAACTCCGTACAGCTCTCCCAGCTGGCGCAGAGCATATGGAGGTGGGCCATTCCTCAAAAAACCTTTCTGTTAGCAGAACATCTACCAGGAGTTCACAATCAAGTTGCAGATCTGTTAAGTTGTCAAAGACATCAGATACACAAGTGGGAACTTCATTCACAAGTTCTTCAACCATTCTTTCACAAGTGGGGACAGGCAGAGATAGATCTGTTTGCCACACACCGCAACTCCAAATGCCCAAGCTTCGCCGCCAGATACCCACACCCATTGTCCAAAGTCAATGTGGTATGGATGAGTTGGTCAAACAAATTTGGGGATGCTTTTCCACCTCTCCCCCTAATTCCGTTAGTGGTACACAAGCTACAGCAACATTCCCTCACATTGATTTTCATAGCACCAAAGTGGGCAAGACAACCGTGGTACACCACACTTCTAGAGCTCTCGGTAGTACCACATCAAACACTAAAACTCTCTCCACATCTACTGACACAGAACCATGGAGAGATCATGCATCCAAACCCAATGCAGCTCAATCTAGCGATTTGGCTCCTGAGGTCTTAGAATTTGGATACCTCAATCTTCCGCCTGATTGCATGAATGTCATAAAAGAAGTGAGACGCTCCACCACTAGAGCATGCTACGCAGCCAAGTGGAAAAGGTTTGTTGTGTATTGCATAAATAACAACATTAACCCATTAGATGTTTCCATACAAAACATCATATGCTTCCTACTCCATCTACAAAGATGTAATTTAGTGTACTCCTCGATCAGGTTACATCTTGCTGCTACAGCAGCCTATCTTCAAAACAGACAACATTTGCCATTGTTTAGAGTACCTGCCATCAAAGCGTTTATGGAAGGATTAAAAAGAATAATTCCTCCCAGAATACCACCCTCTCCGGTATGGAATTTAAATATTATTCTCACTAGACTTTTGGGTCCTCCATTTGAACCATTAAATAAGTGTGAGTTACAGTTCCTTATATGGAAAGTTGCCTTTTCAGTTGCTATTACCTCACTCAGAAAGGTAAGTGAGATTCAAGCATTCACAATTCGAGAACCATTTATACAACTCCATCACAACAAAGCGGTTCTCAAGACAAACCTGAAATTCCTGCCAAAAGTCATTTCACCATTCCACCTTAACCAATCTATTGAGTTGCCAGTATTCTTTTCCCAAGCACAAACAGTTGCAGAAAGAGCTCTACACACATTAGATGTAAAAAGAGCACTCCTATACTACATTGATAGGACAAAACCATTTTGTAAAACAAAACAACTGTTAGTGTCCTTTTCTCCTCCACACAAAGGCAATCCTATTTAAAAATCAGTCCTTGCAAGGTGGATTGTTAAGTGCATTCAAATCTGTTACCAAAAACCAAAACACACTCTATCCATTTCCCCTAGGGTTCATTCTACCCGTAAATTAGGGGCATCTATGGCATTCCTAGGAAATATACCATTAGATGATATCTGTAAAGCAGCTACATGGTCTACACCTCACACATTTACAAAACACTACTGTGTAGATGTGCAGGCAAAACAACAAGCTAGTGTGGGCCAGGCTGTACTCAAAACATTATTTCAAACTACTGCAACAAATACTGGTGGTCGCCGCTAAGGGAGAGAACTGCTGTACGATCGATGCAATAGTGTGTGGTCTGCAGCCCATATGCCTCGAACGGAAAATGCTACTTACCAGTACGCATCTATTCTTGGCATGTAGGGCTGCAGAACCACACATGCCCACCTGCCTCCCAGGCTACCTATATCTGTTCCAGTAATATCTTAATTAGATACACAATACATGGACATTCTAATCTATACTCATACAACTCCATCATTTGCCCAATGGCAAAAATAATCTGAAGATGGAGTCGATGCCCATGCGCACTATGATCTATAAGAGGAGTCATCCAACAGACAAAGACTCTTCCAAGACAAAAACAAAGTGTAATCATCCGGGCCCACCCCCAGATGGTGATCTATGCAATAGTGTGTGGTCCTGCAGCCCTACATGCCAAGAACAGATGCATACTGGTAAGTAGCATTTTCATTATGCCAAAGTTTGTTTCACAATATCTGAAGTGCCTGAAACACAAGAGTCGTTTCATCAATTCACAATATTAATTTTTCATGATTACAACATGACAATGGATCTGAAAATGATAGATTTTTTTAAGTTCAACATCACTTTAGAATTGTAAAGAACGTTCACCTAATTATTGAGACTCTAATAGAGTTTCATCTTGAAATATTCATATTGTAGAATGTTTTGAGGAAAGAAGATAAACTCAGACCTGGACTATCCAGTCTCCAATGACATTCTCAAGCAACAGCTCTTTTTACTTAGGAATACGGTTTCATATATAAATTACAGGTGCTCGGTGCTGATCATTACCCCAGTGATAGGCAGTCATTTACCTTCTTGCCATTTCCAAGGTTGGGATCTTAAATGCCAAGAGCTTGATGTAAATTGACGTAGATTTTAGATAATATTGGATTTGAAGAACTCTTACACGTCTTCTCTGTGAATCAGGTGAATATATGATGGACCATTCCTCCAAGAAAATGTGGAAACAGGAAAGAGTTATTTTGTAAAATATGGATATCAATGTGCATGCAAACCATTTTCCTTTTCATTTACATGCGGTAAAAGAATGTAAATTTATTTGGAACTCAATTGTGTCTTAACAGCACCATTCATGGGTACATATTTTTATATATACTTTGTGACTTATACATTTTTAGGCTGGCAAGTCATACGATGACATGAAGAAGAGCATGGGAGATGTGACCGCTATTTCTCAAATTACTATGGTAAGTGTACACTTTCTATCTGGTAGATCAGAAATCAGTGTATAGCTAGGATGGCACCTGTCATTTGACACTGATTGAGTGCAGAATAATAATATATATTGTAGTTCATTTCAACAAAATTAAAACTGTAAGTGAATATTTGTTCCTTCTCTTCTTGAATGATAGCAATGTAACTTTTTTATGAGCAACTAATATTTAAGTTTGTAGTTCATTCCTTTTAATACATAAGTTCTTCTCCATTAATTACATTCTTTGATTAAATATATCTACATACATTTTGAACTCCACCAATACAGTTTCAATTCACTCCATTCATTTCAAGACTTTAACCATCTCTTCATCAGGAGAACTTTAATCATTGTTTAGAAAATGCTCTTAAATGTAACAAAGCAAGCATGCATCACCATTAATACTATTAATCTATACAGTGTACCTAACAACAAACCTTCTCTTACAAACTTAAATGTTCAAGCTTGTATTGAGTGGGAATTTATTGTGGAGCAATACTGTTGCCCACACAGCTCCCACATATTGAAAGGTGGATGTCAAACAATCACTCACAGGAGGCAAGATTTCTTCATTGGTCCCTACGGTCTGGCCCTTTAGCCAAGGCCTTCCTCAGTGGGACACTCATAGGCTGCACTCTCCTTCGACTAGTCACAGGTGCATGCTAGAACTGGCAGAAATAGTTCACTTTGGTGTACAAACTAGAGATTCCTGTATGGTGCCTTATCTAGTTTGCAAAGGTAATGTGACACGTATTCCTATTCAAAAACTTTATTCGATACATAAAATGAATCATAAAAGTATTGAACATACAATCATATCGCCTTTCAAATAGGAACACATTTGTACTAATAGTATTAAAAACTAATTTGAAAACACATTTAAACAAAAAAAAAAAAGATTTTTTAAAAGAGACATAATAATAACAATGACAGAGATTCAAAAAAGGCTTTACAGTATAAGATTTTTACAAAATTCTATACCTGTGGTGCTGTGACACATTAAGATGGAAACGTGGCCTTGAATCTAAAAGATGGGCAATTATAAAGTAGGGTCTCCTAATCATGCAGCCACTTGACATAGGACACCTGAAAATTAGCCCTGACTACAATTTGGTGCTAAACATGGTGCTGCCATTAGCACAGGTTCTTTGCTGTACAAGAAGATGTTGTCCAAGTGGAGCATCACAATACAAGATGCAAGCACATTGAGTCCTGGGATTTAGGAACAGACCCCACTGACGAACTATGGGATAGACTAGTGCAGTATGCATTGAAGCTAAAAAATCTCATTAATACAATTCCGTTATTTACTACAATCATATGACGATATGACTGCAAAGAATCTATGGTTCACACCTAGTAGCCTCGCCCATATGCCACACGAGGAGCAGATTATAAGCAAATAACGTGTAGATTCCCAATCCTTCAAATTTTATGTGCACAGGGTACAGGTCATGTCTGCTCTGCCCAGCAGAACAAACTTACTGCGACCTAAGATGTATCTGCAAAGCTCATTACCCTACCCACAATTGCACATCAGGAATGGTTGTTTACCAGTCTGATGCTTAATCTGCATTGGCCCCAAGAATCATTGACCGGAGATACACCTTCCCTAGATGGGCCCCAGCTTAGTGTGCAGTCTGAGAGCACCGGTAACCTCCAGAACATGTATACCCAATGACGGCAAAGGTAGCAATACTAGCTGAATGAGCCAGGCGAGCACAGAGCAACGCCCTCTAGAAAACTGACTTAACCTTATATCTTCAGCGAAGGGTGGCTGGAGCCAGCTATGACTGTCCCTAGGAATGCGATTATGGAGTAACCTAAGTGTAGCTAAAGTTACCGCACCTACCACCGCATCTTCCACTGAAACTGGAGATTGACTGCCTTTTCTGCGCTTTCTGGGCTTACCTGCTATTCGTGAGGAGCCAGACTTGTGCTGTGTGTTTCCCTGCTTCCAGCCATCTACATCAACTGTTCGCGACACCCGCTTCGCGGGTGCCGCTCACCGCCTCTTTTGCCCCGTCCTCCCTGGTGTGAGCGGATCCACAGTCCGTGGTGAGTAACGCGCTCCCAGGTTGAGGATTAAAACAACAGTTTGTGCGTGGAGCCTACCGAGGGACTGCGAGGTCCAGCAGCCTCAGCTGCACACAGCTGCTGCCTCTTCCCCCGGCGGCCACGCCCCCAGCCTCCGCATTTAACACCGCCTGGGTTCCTGGTTCACTGGCGCTTTCTGGGCTTACCTGCTATTCGTGAGGAGCCAGACTTGTGCTGTGTGTTTCCCTGCTTCCAGCCATCTACATCAACTGTTCGCGACACCCGCTTCGCGGGTGCCGCTCACCGCCTCTTTTGCCCCGTCCTCCCTGGTGTGAGCGGATCCACAGTCCGTGGTGAGTAACGCGCTCCCAGGTTGAGGATTAAAACAACAGTTTGTGCGTGGAGCCTACCGAGGGACTGCGAGGTCCAGCAGCCTCAGCTGCACACAGCTGCTGCCTCTTCCCCCGGCGGCCACGCCCCCAGCCTTCCCCTTCATTACTGGCTTCAGTTCTACCGCGACGCGGGACGCGCGCGGGGCGACTACCGGGGCGAAGACCGGGCAAAGAGCGGGCCGTTTAAGGCCGTTCAAGGACGGCAGAGGACGGCCCTGGCCCAGAACTCTTGTGTCTTCGCCCCTGTCTACCATAACGTCTAAAATGTCGACCATACGCAACAGAACTCGAAGTTGCGCGAAAAAGCTACGGCGGTAGCCCAGGTGACTGGACCTATTGATCTTTTTATTTCACGCGTGCACGAGACTATTGACCAAAGTATTGTATTATTGGAAAAAAGAGTCTCTATGGACCTTGCAAATGCTAGGCGCTCATCCTTGGGCCCTTTGGCAAAGGTTAAATCTCCTGCGGTGCAGACTTTGAATAATTGCTCCTTACCCGTAACTATGCCTACTAACAGTGTTCCAACTGTACCGAATACTGTTGATCTATCGGTTGCCCCATCAGACTCGGATCCGTCCTTTGAAGACCTGGAGGTTACACCAGATCTAGAAACCTGCCAGTCACCTGACAAAGGGGAGCCGAGTCTGAGTGGGTCTAATGATGCGGAAATAGCCACTGTTCCCCGGAGAAGGGCTCCTAACCCGCCTAAGGTTACATCGAAGGGCAAAAGTAAAGCAAAAGCACCAGTTAGGAATCACAATTTGATTTCCCCCACTCCACAAATGACTTCAGGTATTCCGTGCTGGGTACAAAACATGGTTACTGATTTAAAACTAGACCTTGAAGCCACTTTAGCAGCACAAATCAAACCTTTAATTTCTAAAGTGGATAGGCTTACTTCCTTAATACACTCTAAATGGCCACAAAAAAAGCAGGGACAAGGGCATGTTCAGTTACAAGGGACCACAGAATTAGCCCCCGAATGTTTAACGAACATCCAGTCCCCCAAAGACGTACCAACTAAGGTTCAAGGTATTGCAGCCCCTGGGAACCCAGTTATATCCCTTGAATCGCAAACAGTGAACAACTCGGTCCAACCAATAACTGTATCGATTCCAAAGGAGAATGTCCCTGTTCTGGCGAACCAACACCCAGTTGTTGATAACATTGCCACCACAACCATTCAAGCTAAAGAAGTAGCAGGGAAACCCAATCCAACCTCTGTACAAAATAAACCTGAAGGGCCTAAGCCAAAGCAGGCACGTTTCAGGTCTATTAATTTACCACCAGAGGTTTCTCCTTTTGTTGTCGTGTTGACAGCAGTTCCCCCATTGAAAGAGGGAGTAAAAGAAACGTTTACCGAGCTTAGAAATAAATGTGCTCAATGGCTCCATCTACATAAACCCCTACCTAATAACATGAACGGTGAAATTCTTACCGTGCGTAGAGGGGATTGGGTGGGCAGAAGTAAGAAATCAATAGTAGGGGACGTAATAACTGTTAATTTTAGGGATGTAGGGGCAGCAAGCTATGTATGTAATGCACCCAATAGTGGTCCTGCGACCCAAATTAAACCACTTCCTTTGTCGTATTTTTTACCAAAGCCTGCACGACCTAACCCTCCCTGTTCCACTTTTCAAAGTAACAGTGGACCGGGGTTTTTTCCACAGCAAGCCGTTAAACCTTGGCTGCAACCACCTTATCCGCCCCCTTTTTTCCCACATTATGTTAATTTACAGCAGCAACCATCAAATGCCTCACCTTTTCCTATGCATCAAGTCAAAGCCCACTGGCAACACCCTTTTCATTTTCCGCCACCTGTACCTCAGTCTGCTTACCAATGGCAGCAATCCTTTCAGCCACCACAATTAGACAAACACCCGTGGCAACAAACGTGGCAGGACCCGCCCCACTCCCAAGACCCCTTGTCTGCACAATTCGCCCACCCAAACAGATACGCCGTGCTAGATGAGGTAGACTGACTTAGCCCTCTAGAAGCACTGGATCTAAACATCCCTAAGTCCATTCTTGATAAGGAGTGTTCCTCTTCCTCTGTCACGCCTCCTGCTGTACCTCACGAATCTACTATATTGTCACTACCAATACCCACCCAGTACATAGATAACCAGGGTAGCTCTGATATATGTATAACTACTGCTAGCCCGAACCAAAGTTTAGTTACCACCTTTCGGGAAGAGGGTCCTGCCCTTCTACCACCAGCAAATCAGTCGGAGCTATCTGTTGTTGGTAATCCCGGTAAACCAGCAGGAATTTCTCTTATTTCTTGGAACATCGCTGGTCTTGCCGGCAAATTAGGTACACCCTTTTGGACCAGCTTCCTGGGTGAGGGATTTGACCTAATCCTACTTCAGGAAACTTGGTGTCCAGACCCTATTAACATTGAAGGGTATGCATCCTTCTGTCTTAGAGCAACCAAATCTAGCTCGGGAAGGGCTAAGGGGGGACTTTTATTGTTAGTGTCAACCAAGCTGTGTGACTGTACGGTCAAATATAGTACGACCGTGGGGACATACAGCCAAGTTATTAGGATGGAGTGTAGGAAGAATATTGATTTAGTTATTGTTAATTTCTATAATAATATTTTTGATATTACAAGGGGGGATATTTTACCGCCTTTAGAAAGGGAAATCATTAAGGCTCTGGACATCTCGAAAAGAAAGGCCGAGGTGGTTTGGGCTGGTGATTTTAACTTGCAGCCCTGCCATCTGTCCAATGGGAACATTTGTGGCTTCGATACAGCATTAAAAAGCCACTGGGGAGACCAGGGGGGGAGGGAGGATTCTCCCCACTTCAAACACTTCCAACACTGCAGTTATGGTTCCACTATAAATAATATGCTAGTCACGCTAGACATGACCCTGTTAAACTGCAATGTCAATAATCGGGCAATTACATGCCCTACATTTACAGGCAGAGGTGCAGGTTCATTCATAGATCATATTTTGCTGTCTAGCAGTGGAGACTACACGGATTTGTATGTGAATGAAGAAAGTCTCAGTGACCACAATAGCCTACGTGTTACCCTCTTGGGGCATGGTACTTCATTGGTTCCGGGTGGTAAATGTACAAATGATATAGTACCTACTAGACCTAAGGGCTTAAGGGTCAAATGGACTGGTCTAAATTCCAAAGTCAAACAGAAGGAGGTTGTTACTCTCTGTAAGAACCAAATTAGTTATTGTTTGGATGATGACAGTGACTCTGGCTGCTTAATAGATTATTTTGTATCCATGAATAGCATTATTGATGGTATTTTTACTAAGATCCCGTCAGCTAAGGGCGGTCCAAAGCAGGGGTGGTTTGATAAAACATGTATAGTCGCCCTCTGCGACCTAAAGAATGCGTTAGGCACTAGACCACGTGTTAAGACGGAGATACAATACCTCAGGGCCTGTTATAAAACAGCCATTGGTAATAGGAAGAAGGTATTACAGTCTGAGGCTTGGGACAAGCTGAGGGAGGCTGCTGAGACCAAAAACAGTAAACTTTATTGGGAAACAATTAATAGCCCGTTTCTCAATAAAGAAAATGCTCCAGAACTGACCTCCCACGTGGCATGTAGCGACTGGGTTACCCATTTTTCTAAAATATTTAATCCAGAAAGGTCAACCTCTGAGTTATCTCCACCAGATCTAAGCCCATGGTTGCCCCTGTCGATGGATATAACACTAGATGAATGCCAGGAAGCTATCTCTTTAAGTAAAGGAAGCAAGGCCCCTGGCCCTGATGGGGTTCCGCTGGATTTATACAAAGACGAAATAGCGTTATGGGCTCCCATTTTGACGCGGGTTTTTAATTGTGCAGCTGAAAGTGAATTTCCTTCTACTTGGGGTCAATCGATCATCATTCCTCTACATAAGAAAGGTGACAAGTCAGAGGCATCTAATTATCGTCCAATTTCATTATTGGACGCCTCTGTAAAGGTGATGAGTAGGATTTTGCTGAAGAGGCTAGAAGACTGGGCAACTGATTTTAACATTTTAACTAGAGTCCAATATGGCTTTCGCAAAGGCCTGGGTACACTGGACCAATGCGTAAATCTGGACCTTTTAATCAGTAAATATACTGTGGCTAAAAGTGGTAACCTCTTTTTATGTTTTGCTGATCTGAGCAGCGCATTTGATTTAGTTAACCATAACATTCTCTGGGAGGTTCTGCTTGATGCAGGGGCACCAAGGGAAATAGTGAATTTTTTAGCTAGATTGTATGAAAAACTTTCATGTAAAGTCCGCTATGGCACCCTTGGTGAATGTACCCCGTTTTTTAGAGTGTCTCGGGGCATACGTCAGGGTTGTGTTTTAGCCCCGCTTTTATTTTCCCTTTTCATTAACGGTGTTGACCGATCCCTGACTGACATCCCAGCAGATGCCCCTTTGATTGATGGTAAACCTGTTCCGCTGTTACTTTATGCGGCTGACGCTGTTCTTTTATCTCGAACACAGTTGGGCCTTCAGCGCCTAATTGATAATTTCATGCAATTCATTCAAGCTAGGCGGCTTCGTGTGAATAAAACTAAGACATACGTAATGTCATGTGGTCAGGCAGCCAAGCAGGTTAAGCATACCTTCTTCCTTGACAAGGAAAAGCTAACTTCTGTTAAATCCTTTTGTTATCTGGGAATAACATATAATAATAGTGGGTCTTGGAACGCGGAATTTGATGCCGTAAAAATAAAAATGCTACGGTCCACTAGTAGCATATTTCGTTTTGCCTCCAAACTCGGCTCACGAAGTATCTCTGATATGGTGAACATATACAATGTATGTTGTGTTTCCTCTGCTCTGTATGGGGCAGGGGTATGGGGTCACTGTGAGGGTATTTCTCTGCAGAAGGAGGAAAACAAGTTCTTGAGGAGGCTGTTATGTGTTCCCCCTTCTGCCTCCATCCAGTTGATCCATGAAGAAGTTGGGATCGAGTATATTTCTGACTTAGCAGCAGTTCGGCCACTCTTATTGTGGCGTTCTATTTGGGCTAAGCCAGAGACTCGATTCACCAAGGACATTATCCTTGATTGTATAGGTTTGGATCACTCCTCACGTGTATTGTGGTTAAGATACATACATCGTTGGTATCTACTTCTTTTTAACATTGATGTGTTCCGTGAGCCTGAAAAGGTTGTCTCCATTTCAAAAAAAGAAATTAAGATTACGTTCCTTAATTTTCGAAAGGCCGAACGAGACAAAGCCGTTGGCAATCTTGTTACTATGAAATTTTATAAAGACCTAAATCTAGCACCCGGATTACAACCCTATCTTGTATTTGTGACTCGCCCTTCTCACCAGTATGTCCTAACACGGGTTAGATTGGGCACTGTACACCACTTGGTTGCCTTTCCAAACACTAAAACTAGTTCAAACATACCCTGTCCATGCGATAGCACCTCCAGGCAAAGTAGTTGCCATTTCTTGCTTTTTTGTAAATTTTATCAGTTTTTTAGGTTAAAATACCTTAAACCCATTTTTATCAAATATAACATTTGTACCACACAAACAGCATTGATATTTTTATCTTCACTAGAGAACGAGGAGACTTGTTTCTTTTTGGCTACTTATATTTTAAAATGTACAGCTGCCAAGAAAAGTATTGTATTATAATGTTGTTTACTTACCTGTCTGTACTTATGCTATACAGCTGCCAGGATCTGTTAATGATGATATTACTGTTAAACACTCCTGTCTGTATATATATGCTCTCACTTTTATGATCCATATCAATTCCTGTAATTAAGGTATTATAAAACATAAAGTGGTCCACTGTATTGAATGTTTACTTAATAATTTTAATGTACAGTTCCCATGAAAAGCCTAGTGAGCAACTCTTACTGATCCCCAGCTAGTCATTGTTAGAATGTTCGTATTTTGTAATAACATGATGACCTATAGAGGCATGATCACTTTCTACTTGATGCACTTTAGCCTCTTTTTCTTCTTTTTAGGAATGACTATATGGCGTCCTTTTAATATATCAATTATGTATTTCTGCTTGTATGATTTGTATGTACAAATCGAATAAAAGCTTTTTGAATTGAATTGACTGCCTTTTCTATGCATTACTGATGGAATTGCAACATCAACATGCATGAAACCTATCATCCCAGTCTCAATTGCAGTCCTACAAACACCTGTATGTCAATTGCCTATTTGAATTGGCCTGTTATGTTGTTTTATGTACTTTTTGAAAGCTTGTCTTATGCAGAACATTCTTAATAGAATTTGTTTAAAAAATTGTATGTTTCCAATGTAACACCAAACAATTAATAATAGGCCTGATTCACAAAGTTACATTTGCATGTGTAAATTTACTCATGTGTAAAACTACTACTGCACCTAGATTTAAATCTGCACCACTGTTTTGCCATTCACCATTTTAGAGTGCATATTTAGATCGAAGTGTAGACTTAAATGCCTCCACCCCCTGGTGGAGCCTCCTGTAACGGAAGTTACTTCTAGTAACTTTTCAAACAAAGGTGGACATTTTCGCAACTGTGGCAAAGATATCCTTATGAGTAAGTGATGAGAAAAGCATTAAAGTTTACCAATCATAAAATAAATATTACAGACATTTTAATACAAGATATGAATGTAACGTAATTTAAATATAAACGTTTCAGCACATTAAATCAGTAAATTACATGTGTGTTAATTATTTAACACAATAATAAGGTAAAATACATTTATTTAACTTGTAGATAACATTTCTTATTGAATAAGGTTTTTTTTACTGTAAATCCACCTTAAGAGTTTTATTTGTATTCCTTATTTGTAGAATTAAAAATGTATGTGTAGAATTAATTTAAATTGTTAGCCAAAGTTCAACATTGAATTTAATTTTGTTTTTAAAATAAGTTTATTACTATATTTAAAAATAATTATGCATTAACTATACATGTTTTTCAACATTAAACAAAATGTATATATTTTAAAAATGTCAAAATAATTCTATTTATTTTACGTTATTTCCAATGGGGTGTAATTTTAAGTTCCTGCCTTCATTATTCTTTATGAGAATGTGTTGCAGTACCTGTGAGTGGCTTTGTGTGGTGCTTGACTGTTAGAAATGGGGTAGCATGGTGCAGAGCGGGCGGGCCAAACTCCAGAGGACATGTGCAAAGCATCCATGCAGCACACGCAGGTGACACACAAGGCACACTACAAAAAGAGTCCACATCAGTTTGGGTGAAAAACAATATGTGTATTGTAAAATGAACACCTTGGAATGTAATCACAGTTCAAATAACCTGCGCCAGCCGGCACTTGGTAATGATTTATACGGGGACTATTTACAGGGGAGAGCCAATCGAGCCGCTGCCAGGACCATTGCTGGTCCAGTTCAGGTGAAGGGAAGGGTGAAGGAAGAATGTACAGTCTCTCACTAAAGATAACTTTGCAATAAACACGGGGCCTCAACATAAGGCATTCTCAGTGGCAGGCTGCATACACAATGGCCCCAGGATATCACGGCAGACCCGTACATAAACACACTATGCGCCAGCCTGGAAGGAAAACATTTGGCATATAACAGCAGGCATTAAAACTCGAGCGCATTAGGCATAAATGTATTGGCATAAATCCTGTGGTCCAACTCTGTAGCCTCAGGGGGAAAGATCATTACCAGCATAATTGCGACATCAGTAGCATAATGGCAGTAGGCCTCACCTGTGAGCATAACCTTATGCAGTAGGCATCATTAGGGCATTACCCACACATGGATGCAGCATATCAGCAGATGTCACCCTGGACCTAAACACGAGACATGAAGACCTCACCAGTAGCATAAAAGCTTAACATTAGCCCCCCAACCCTCCTTGGCATAGCTGCGTGAGCATGGGGCAGCTAAACAATACTTTAGATATCACATTAGGCTTAAACACACATTATGCTTACAGCATGAAGTGGGCAACATCACATTATACACCATTAGGGGCATCAGGCATTATCACATGCATAAATCCCATTATGTAGTGCACCGGGCATCACCTTGGGCCCAATCATATTAGCTAGGGCATAAATGGGTGAACATGGGGTATCTTCACAGGACCAAGGGCATAAATGGGTGAACATGTTTAAACCTAGTTAACATCAGGCATAGTGAGGCACCCACTGTTCATGTAGGAGCCCCCCCTACATTGCAGAGTAGTCTCTGAAGTGAAGACTTGCCCCCAACACAAGTACTCTTCACAATACTACTACCCCCACACGTAGCAGCTGCTCACTGTCCAGCGGGGCAGCTGTGTCCAGCAATCAGACCAGGGAGCACGGCCCACGTTGGAGACCTTCCCAGGACTCTAGATATGAAAAATGCCCCCAGACGTTGTAGAACTGTTGCAACGGCCCGCTACTGCGGCGCCGCTGTGCCCGGGGGTTAGTGCAGGCCCTCCCGGTACGTCGGGGGCCTCCAGCACCGACAGTGTGCCTTGGCTGGGCCCGACAGTCCCACACACAGCCCCACTCACCGGCTGCTCCTGGGCTCTTCCTCTGACTCCGGGCTGCCCCGCTTTCAGGCCGGTCCCCTGCGGGGTCTCCTGCACTTCAATGGGAGGGGCAGGCACCGACAATGTGCCTTGAGGCTCCCCCTCCGTATTTTCCCAGCAGCTGTTGGCACTGCGGGGTCCTCCTCTATGCACGAGAGCCCCGTGTAGGACAGTGTGTCTCCTGGCTTCGTCCGGGCATATTCCGGACCCGCGGGGGCACTGACCAGCGGGGTGGGCTCCCGCTCCGGTCTCGTTCCGCGAAAGGGGCTCCCTCGTCAACACGGGAGCTCCACAACACCTCCTTCCGGCTTCTTCCTGCTTCCTCGCAGGCTCCGCCTCCAACGATGACGCGGCCCAGGGAGGCTCGGTCGCTGGGCAACGCCTGGCCTCTGCACAGCTCCCTCTCCGACTCGCGGCAGTGATCTCTGGCGATCCAGAAGTGCGGGGTGGCCTCCCGCCTTTTGTAAATAAGCAGCCCTCTCGCTTGCTGCACGCGGGGTGGGCTCCCACTGTAATTCAGAAGTCTGCAGTTCTCCGGGCTGCGGCGGTGCTTCCGGCAATCTTAACCCGCGGGGTGGGCACCTGCTGGGTTTCTGATTAGGCTGGCACGCGGGTGGGCATCGGCGGCAGTCAGTAGAGCGCGGCCACTACACGGGGTTGGTTCCCGCGGCGCAGTTAAATAAAACCAGTTCTTCCTGGTCCCACAGCGCTACTGGGCTATGAAGTATATCGCTTAACAGGCGCTAGGCAGCCCCACTAGCTTCAGGGGCCAAAGGCAGTGCTCCTCCTCTCCGGGGCAATCAGTACATCGTGACGCCCTCGTCAAGTGCCAGCTAGCAGGCAGGGCACAGTCCATCCAAGCGTAGCGCCCACCAAATATAACGCTCATGCAGGGCATGCAGATAGGGTCCCACAAGGCGCTAGGGTGCAGGCAGGGAGCACAGGCCAGTCCAACATAGCGCTCTCCTTCCTCAGGCACTAGTCAGCAGTCAGGGCCCAGGGGTAGCACTCATGAGGCGCTAGGTAGGAGAGCAGCAAGCACTACTGGGCCAGGTCAGCAGTCAGTGGGCACTCATCAGGACAGGGCGGTAGGTCCTAGAAACCATCCTCCTCTGTAACGTGGCACTCTTCCTGTACAGCAGCCTGAACTCCAGCAGCGGGCTCTCACTGGCCCTGTGGACAGTAGAGGGGTGCAGATGGGCTCAGGGGCCAGCACACAGGCCCATGTGGCGGCACCCCCTGGCAGCAGGTCCCCTCTCTCTCAGGTCCACGCTCTAACTGAGCACATGGTGGCACAGCCCCCCTACGTATACGCCCCTCACCCCACCTATCAGACAGTGCCAGAAGCTTCTAGAAGCCTCTGGGGAAACTGGTTCTAACTGGCTCAGGAAGAGGAGTAGAGCACCCTGGGTGCCAGGCTTTCCCTCCAAAAGCTGGGATGGCTGGGAACCGAACAACTAGACTGCTAACCCACCACAGTCAGGTGGCACCACACTCAGCCATAGCATCCATTTTAAAAGTGACATTTCACCAGGGTGCATTCTTATGATGGGGGATTTATAGGTGCGTACACCATTGCATCACATTTAACATGACATCTCACACCACACATGGCCTATACATTTCTCTACCATGGGGGGAGACGTCCTCAAATAGGGGGGTGCAAAGCGAAACCTTTCGGGAAAATGGGCCAAGTCCAATATTGATTTACTTCAGAGCGTGACTGGAGTACATTTACTACTGTACCTTTAGGGCTGTAATAACTTTAGAAGTGTAGCTTGTCAATAGCAATGGACTCACTCTTTTGTGGGTAAGTGCTTGTAGTAGTCTGGCCTTCCAGTAGATCCCTTCTTACTTTTCCCTAACAATCTCCCAATTAGCAGTAAGTATTCCACATTTTACTGGCCCTCTACTTGTCCCTTCCACATTTACTACTAAAGAATAGACTTACAAGTGTTGACATCTCAACACAGAAAAGATAGGAGAGGTGAAGAGGTGGAGGCAAAAATATCTGCACATAGGTTAGTGAACAGCATTTTTTACTACATGAGTAGTTTTACTGCAGTGCTACTTCAGATTTTACAAAAGGTAGTTTGTGAATGGACCCCATATATTTACCGAGAGATTATGAGCAGCAAGTACGTGAAGAACATAAAATGTGATAAAATGCATACTGTCTTTTTCGACTTCTAAAAAGCGTTTGTTTCAATCTAGCACACCAAGCTGACTATAGAACTATGGGAGGGTGAATTAGGATAGGACCAGTCCATCTCTATATGCCTCGGTCATCAGTAAGCTGAAGATAAACAAATTGTAAGCTGGGTCTTCAAACATGAAAAGAGAGGCATGCAATAGTGGAACCTTAGCCAGACTTTGTTTAACATGTATGCCAATGGCTTGCCATCACTGCAACCGGAATCTCTTGTCAATTGTGTATCCTTGAGGAAATTAAAGAATCTTTTCTCTTCAGAAAAAACATTAATTAACCAAACGCTCCAGCAGTGGTATTTTGAAGAGGGCAAGAAAATTAGTAATTTCTTAGCCTAGCCGGCAGACGAGCAATGGGAGATTTGCGATTCCTATATGAAAGATTAGTGCCCAGATTTAGAAAAAAAAGGCACACCAACCAAAATAGCTGCAGTGTGATGCGTGACAAAGAGAGAGCAGGAAAGCACCATATATACAGAGACATGGCTCTCTCTCCTCCCCTCTCCCTAGCTCCAGCAGACAGGAAGCCAAGTGCACACACACATCTTTGTGCCATAGTGCAAAGGTGTCAGTCTGAGTATAGCATAGGTTTTGTAGTGGAAGGGTGCCCTTCCTGCACAGTGCAGCACACATGCAAAGTTGGAAAAGAAAGGAGAAATGAAAACATTTCTCCTTTTGAAGTCTGTTTCAAGTGGCATTAGTTTTTGGTGCTATTGATAGTAGATAGGGTTTTGCATCAAAAACCATTGGTGGTAGCACAGGAACGCCCATGTACCACTCATGGAATGCCCCCTTGACACAGAGTAACACAAAGCTGTGCTTTCCGCTGGTTTGCATTAATTTTTCTTACAAACCAACGCAAATACCAATTTTCCTTGGTTTTGGAAATCCCCAAAAAGATTCTGCATCAGGTCTGCGTTAAAAAGTAAATCAAACCTGACGCAAAACTTTTATCTAAATCTTGGTGTAGATATCTTAATACAGATCTGGTAATACAGCAGATAAATGAAGTCATTCAGTTATTTTAAGTATTCTGTCTCAAGTTATATGAAGATCTATGACAAGAATATGATACAGTTAGACTTTCCGAAGATGTCAGGACGCAGTTGGATAGTAGACTTTTCTGAGGAAGAAATAAAAGATTATCAAAAACCTTCCTAAAGGAAAGTGTCCAAAGCTGTTGAAGAAGGAAGGATGTACCATAAAATATTCATGAAAGGGGAATGCCAAGATTCACTTGGGAAACTGGATGCTCACGGTTTTTCTTGAATCTGACAAGGATCCCCAGCATTGCAGCTCTTATCACCCAATCACTTAATTATGCAGCATCATTAAAATCTTAATGAAAATATATGTGAAATTCCCTTCAGAATAGCAACAAAATGAGTGCATCTAGTCCATTCTAGGTTTATTCCGAGGCACCAGTTACCTTTCATAGGATTGAGCAGATGGATTTTGCATCTATTTAAATGACCCCTTAATCTCCTTGACTTTATCATGCTTGATGTTGTAAAAGATTTTCAACTCCTGTGTTGAGAAAGTTTGTTGGCTTTCTGTCAGAGGATGACATTCCCATCCCGTTCATCATGGATACATGAATGCCTTTTATGAGCGGTTGAACATCCATCATCAACTGAAAAATCAAAGGGAAAATGGGGCCCTCACCCTCTGCCGTCCACACAGGAGATACCAACTTGAGACATGGCAAACCCCACACATTACAATGAGGAAGATAGGGATTTCCATTGGTGTCTAAAACACATGAGGAAAGGTGCCCATGGAGTTTATTTGGAAGGTCTGAGGAAATATTTTGTTTTAAATTTTCATTCTGTTCCTTCCATTTGAGTTCTAATCCAGCCTTTCTTCATTACTGCTTCACAAGCTCCTTTCATATAAAGGCTGATTGCCCAACGAGCTTCTGTCAGGAATTTTCATTGAATAACAACCCAGTTGATTGACGTTGAATGTGTTATGTTGCACCAGTGCGAATAGGAATATAGTGTTACTGCCAAATACTGCTACTATATGGCTTTGGCAATATATTATATTGGAGCATTTCTGCTGATGTGAAAGTACAGAAAGACTAGTGAATGAGAGTTAATGACCTAAATACACTTTAATAGTTTCTAGTCAGCACCTTGAACTCCCACAGTGAATGCCTTGGATCTTACCAGTCCCTCGTCCCATATATTCTCCTGATACCAACCCAAACAACCCCATCATGAACTGTCCTGTTGCTGTTAGGCATTGTGTGGTTTTGTGCAATTGGGAAATAGAGAATCTTCTGCAGGTCGAACCATGAGTCCCTAGATGAACCCCAGAGCCATGTGAGTAAGCTCACCTAACAAATGAAAAAATGGTGGGCTATGTCTGTTGTGGAAAAGTCGCAGAAATCTTGAAGTGAGATGTATATATAAGAACAAGTGAATAATCTAGTAAATACTATGGCACCAAACCATATTGCATGACATCAGGAAACACATTATGTGCCTTTCCATAACAATTCAGCATTCTAAACTCAATTTGTGTATTCCTCGATAGGACTTCCAAAATACTGACTTGAACAAAAAAAGTGCCAATAAGCCTATTAACCCAGTTGGACCAGCAAAGGTGAATGCAGCTCCTGAACCAGCACAGTCACCAGCATACAGAGGTCACAGCAATGGAGTTGAAGTCCATACCAATGGCAACCGTAATGCAATACCTCCACCAGAGACAAATGGTAATGAATGTTTTCCCAAAGACCTACTCATCAACAAAATATCAGAGGACCTCCCAGACGGAGTGGATCCAACAAGAAAGGAGGTAAAGAAGAATACACATTGTGTTGTGATATTTATTTTAAGTTGGATACATGCTGGGTGGTTAGCAGCAACTGTGCATTGTAAAAGATCTTTGCTGAATATTCGGTAAGTGGCTTACAGCAGTGCCCCAACAGTAACAGTCCCACACCAGTGGGGTTGTAGGAAGGTACTGAATTGCAAGAGCATCTCACCAACATTTTTTGTAGGGATTGAGAATCAGGTAGAGCTTGGGTGATGATGTTAGCTAGCCAGAATTCTGGTCTTCACCTAGCTGAAATCACTGTGGAGCAAAGAAGGAGATAGCTGGTACTTCAACTCACGAGGAGGTTGATAAATATATTGATCACTTTTGGGGGTAAGTACACTCAAAGGTACCTCTAACTCTGCCAATTATATGAGATCAACTACTAGAGTTGATCAAACTCTTTATAAATTACCAAGTCAAATATATACCTACAGGTTAAAATCATATTTAGCCAAAAAAAGGTGCCTTATAATTTACACACTATTGCAATCATGTTGATGTTTATGGAAAGATACAAAGAATGTGTTGAGAAAACATAACCTGTAATGGGGGTAGGGGTTGCAGTGCAGGTTTGAGGTGAGATGTGTGATCGGATTCCTTCGCTCAGATGTAGGAGAACTCCTTTCAAATTTTTTATTTTCTTTTCTGCCACCCAATCCTCTCATAGACATTAAAACTCAGAACAAGGGAGAGAGACGGCATACATTTGCAAAAAGACCCACTCTGCAGAGATCAGGATGTGACTCTTCCTCCTGTCTTCCCACTCTCAGAATATGGCTGGACCAGCTGATGAATCAATCTGTGCACGCCTCATTGTTGGTTGTGTTTTTTAGTCCTAGTAAGGCCCCACACACGACTGTCCATGTCACGTCCGTTGATCGCATGCATCTGGTCGGAGGAGCTGTGGAATATTTTCATTGAACCTGAGAACCTGGGATTGAGACCAGCCCTAGGCACTTGAATGAAAATTTTGTTTCTTAGCAAACCACTAATGCCCAGATTTACTAAGATTTTGCGTCAAGGTTGCACCACTTTTGTGGCACAGCCCTAATTCAAATCCAACTTTGGCATTTACTAAGCCATGCAAATTCGATTTGCCTGGTTTAATAAATACAAAGTAATGCAGTGCAGTGCAGTGCATAGTGCCGAGTAGGCGTTATATGGGTGGAGCTTGGGCATTCGTAGTCTACTTTCTCGGCAAGTAGGTATGACCTACTATCTGAATATCACTGGAGAAGCCTATGGCTTTCATCCATGCGTGGCGCCTGAGCACCACGCTTGCCCCAGTAAACTTTCTTCTTAGGCAGTCAGTGGTGTCTAGGCCTGAGCAGATTACTAGTTTAGCCACAGCCTACCTTCCTGAATAGTTTGAGGCAAGTATACCTGCAGGCCTTTTGTGACTGCGGGTAATATAACACCAACTATGTCCCAGAATTTGTGGTTAATGTCCAAGCAGGCAGCCCGGATGAAGGACCTCATTAATATGTTGTTTTTTACCTCCAAAGTGTGGAGGTGAAGGACTTCAGCAGCTCTCTTAATGGTTTTTGCAAACATTGTTCTTTTCTCCATTACTGGTCTAGGGGGTGGGGAAACCAACCCAGTATCCGGTGATGTGTCCAACTCATTGGCATTTTATAGGTCCATGTACTATTTATACTCACATTAGGGTGGGTCAAACTCTTCCCACTCAGTCCCACTGGCATGTCCATAGGGTTGACTCTGGTCAGAGTACGAACCATAAAGCTGATGTAGTGTCAGTGCCGGACTGCGTGTAAAAGTTATGGTGTCAATCTAAGAGATTAAGTATTGGCTGTGCCACATCATGATACACGTGCACCCTCAGTTGCAGTCAAGACGAATTCAGAGTCAGCACCAAGATAGGTTGTGGATCCTCTTTCAGCGCCAGAGGTGCTTTTACTAGCGTGAATGTTAAAGCTACCAGCACTCATTTTTTACACCGAACCCTAAGTCTGCACCAATGCAGATTTTGACACCAGTACTCAAAGTGGGTTCAAGGGGCAAGGACAACTCAGAGGACGAATCCACAGGCAGTAACACAACCGGGGGCTCCTGCAGAGCCTAATGGCCCTAAAGAATGCAAGTGGGAGGCCAGAGCATGCTGTAGATGTGCACGAAGGCCCATCTAAAGGCTTCAACCTGCTACAATGTCGCAGACGGTCCTGGGATCTTAGGGTGCTTTGGGGCAGAGTTGGAATCAAAGCCTCACAGAACAGTAGCGAAATCGGGAGACATGGTGATGCATGTGTACCTTCTTTGGAGAACAAGAGAGGTTGGAAGGGGCCGAGCCTCTGTTGGAATTCTGTGTTACTTTTGGGACTTACCCAAAAACTTTGACCGTGAACATCTGCTGCAGAAACGACTTCACATGGTGAGGACTCTGTAATTAGAACTGTCCATCGGAATAATAAGTTACATACCTTCAGTTGTATTCTGATAGATACACTTCCTAACTGCAGATTCTGCATCAGCCCGGCTGCATCTCCATTCTGTGAACTGGACTTTCACAAGTAATATGACCCAAATTGAGTTTTTGCACGCAGCTAATACAAACTAAATCTTGTCAGTCCTGCTGCGTGTTTGTGGGCGTGGACGTCACAGCTCAGGAGTGACGTTTATATGCAGCTCCATGTTTTCATGTATGGAGGCAGGACGAAGGCGTGTCAGAGTCCGATGGTGC
Organism: Lissotriton vulgaris; assembly: GCF_964263255.1. Classification (NCBI taxonomy): domain Eukaryota; kingdom Metazoa; phylum Chordata; class Amphibia; order Caudata; family Salamandridae; genus Lissotriton; species Lissotriton vulgaris. The sequence continues at coordinate 202,130,817 of NC_141698.1, read as the reverse complement.
CACCATTTAGCATGTAGGTGCACATCCATGAGCCTCATTTACGAGCCCCTTAGCGGCATGTGGTATCTTCCACCCTTTGTCCCCCCCCCGGCGGCTCCGGATGTAATTGAGCTGCTCGCAGTGGCATCACATAGAATGTCACCGCGACCAGCGTTCCAAGGCGAGCGCCGGGGACGACTGTGCGAGTTGACTGAGGAGTAAGGCTGTGGCTGAGGTCGTCAGGTTTACACCCATCTCAATAAATTAACCTGAGGTCATTTTCACTGGCGTCTGGATCTTTCTTTGACCGATATCACACTGGCGACGAGGGAAAGTTTGACCTGCGACCTCAACACGCTTGGGTAATAATAAAATTTGCAGAAGTGACAACTTCAGAAAGAAAAGCGGAACGGAAGCGGATGGTGTTTCAGCACGGCAGAATCGAGGGAAGAAATACTGTCCGTGGCAGTCGAAGGAAGAAGTATCGTCCGTGGCAGTCTCAAGCACAGTAAACACCGTGAATAAGCAGCCGATGATCGGAGGAGGAAGCTTCGTTACAGCAGCAAAACCAGTATAAGGTACGCCTGCTAGCTGCCCCTGGCGCGCTGTGTCTACACCCACTATTAGCGCATATGAGAGAAATAACATGCGGTTGGGGCCAGTGAGGCGGGTGAAGTGATTGGCGTGGCCGTTCCTCTGAGCAGTGAAACGAAGCGGCGGGCACATGGAATGAATACCAGCATCTGACAGGCGGCTGGAGTCAGTAAGGTGTGTCAGGGGATTTGGCTTGCTGGTATCTGCTGTGCAGTTAATTGAAGCGGCAGCGACATCGAGAAAATACCGGCATTCGTCTGCCAGCTGACTAATCTAGGCGCGCAGTCTCTTCCTTTCAAAACAGTATGACGAGGTGAGCGGAAGCGTAGGGATTGAACTATCTTGACCCAGGTCCTACTCGTCTGCTGTATAGCGCCAGGAGTAAAGTCATGATGTGCACTGTATGCCCTGATATGTCTGCGGAGTACTAATGTGACGAGGGTTCTGACAGGAAAGGACGATCTCTGGCAGGCAGACCTCGCGCCCACAATAAGCGATCACATCACCTTCAGAAAGAAGCCGTCAGCGTGCAAGAACTCTTTTCTATCCATCAGCGGTTTTGGTTGGATTCAGTGTGGAAGTGGCGGTTGGCATAAGCTGCGCACCACTTTGCTGGTTCGCACCATTGTGGATAATTAATTTTGTAACTTCCCCATTTTGCATGTGACTTTGACATTTTTACAAACCTGAACTTGTGTTGAACTGGACTCACAGGCCTGTGGCATTTTTGAACGGAGGAGTATTAGCAGTGTAATAAGCCTTGGTAGAACAAGACAAACGTAAATGTGGCCTCTCACTGTATAAATATAATCCCCTTTTGGACTGACATGCCCGCCACTGTACCTAAAAGCGCTAATAAGTGAAACAAAAGAGATGTGTGTTGGTTGATGCCCTGTATCTTACACCTCCAGTGCGGTTAGAACAGCATTTTGCCCCACCCTGTAAGCATTTGACTTGCTAGTTACCCTGTGTTTGGCATTCTGGTTTATATAACGCTCTGTGACACCACTCTTTGCACTGTCACCCACCCACCCTGTAGCCTAGCCATACTCTTGTGGTGGGGGTTCTCAGGTGTTTAGGCGCTCTATACTCTACACATTGCAGAGCGTAACTCCTCCACCCTTCTTCCTGACTAACCCAGGGGACCCTAGCATCCAATGGAAAAAATGGAAGAAAGTATTCTTGAATTATGCCACTGTATGCGGGCCAAACCTTGGACTGGAGAGGAAGGTAGCATTACTGGCATACTACTTAGGGGCAGAGGGGGAAGAAGTTCTTGATCATCTTCCAGACTTAGGGACGCAGGAAGCGAGGGGCCTCAATGAGCTAGAAGTAAGTCTGAAGAAACTAGATTTGCATTACCTTCCCAAGACGAGCACCATAATGGAGAGGTACCATTTTGGGAAGAGGGCACAGAAGGAGGGAGAATCTATTGAAGATTTTGTATCGGAGTTGAGGAAACTAGCTGCGACTTGTAAATTTGGTGGGGCAAGTGAAGAAAGGATCAGGGATCAATTTGTACTAGCTTGCAGAATGGAACGGGTACGTGAGGAGCTATGGCTTAAGGATGATCCGCCCTTAAGGGAGGTTTTGATTATAGCGAAACAAGTCGAGCACATGTTGCAATGCGTCAAAGAAATAAAGCAAGACACAGGGGAAAAAGGAAAGGACGAAAAGTTGTGAGCGAAGTGGCGACCGAATGTGAGGCAGTGTCTGTGATAAAAGGGCAGAAAACAACAGGTAGAGAACAGAAGGAGAACAGAGTGAGTGGATCATTCAAAGGCACCTGCTACAGATGTGGCAAGCAAGGGCATCTGGCCAATGACAAAGAGTGTCCCGCCCTGAGGTTCACATGTAACAAATGTGGAAAGAAAGGTCACTTTAAGCAATATTGTAAGAGTGGACAAGGGTTCAACAGACAGAGTAGAGACAGGACGAACATAGTCTGCGATGAAATTGTGATACAAGTCAACGAAAGTCAAGTCAAATGCCATAATGACACCATGTGTGAAGAAATTGTAGTGCAGGTTGATGAGGGTCAGGTTAACAGCCCTAAAGACACCATAAAAGTGGGAGGCACAGAGTTAGAGGCGCTGTTCGATTCCTGCTCTAGAATAACCATCATTAATGCTAGAGAATTCGCTTGTGTGTCCAAGGGGAAAATAATTCTGAGGAGAATGGATGTGAGACCTGGAGGATATGCTGGGAGCCCCATCTCCATGAAAGGGTACTTCTGGGACAAAATAGAATACAGAGACAGGTCAACTGTGTCCAAGGTATATGTGTCCACAGTCGGGGATAACATTTTGGGGTGGCAAGCGCAGAAGGAGCTGGGGGTCTATCTCAACCCCAATAGCAATCCCCAGATTTTGATACAGGAGATAATGCAACATAAGGAAGACATAGTGTCCGAGTTCGGAGAAGTATTCAGAGAAGAACTAGGATGTTTAAAGAACTACTGCCACAAAATAAAGTTGAAGGAAAACGCTAAGCCAGTCGTAGCCAAGGTCAGGAAGCTTCCAATTGCCATCCAAGAAGAGGTGAAATCTGAACTGGAGAAGTTATGCAAAGCAGGAGTCATCGAACCAGTGGAAGCGACGGAATGGTTGGCACCCATTGTGGCCGCAAAGAAAAAGGATGGGTCGGTTCGGCTCTGCATCGACCTGAGAGCACTTAACAGAGAGGTCGTGGTCGATCGATTTCCCCTTCCGAACATCACCCAGATGATGAGCATGCTAGAGGGGGCAAAAGTGTTTTCCACCCTCGACCTCACCTCTGCGTACTTCCAGATCAAACTGCACGAAGAGTCGCAAGAACTCACAGCGTTTGTGACACCCATGGGCGCGTACAAATTCAAAAGGATGCCTTTTGGATTAGTCTCGGCGGCTGTCGTGTTTCAGAGGCTCATGGGGAACATCTTGAAAGGCATCCCAGGCGTCGTGTGTTATCAGGACGATGTGCTGATATTCGCAAAGGACCATGAAGAGCATGATGTGAGGCTGAGACACGTGTTGGAAAGGTTCAGGTCGCAAGGTCTAATGCTTAAAAAAGAGAAGTGCGTTTTTGGCTGCGCAGAATTAGATTTTTTGGGACCCAAGGTGACAGCCGAAGGAATATGCCCTAAAGCCGAGCTCCAGAAGACCATTAGAAGCCTAAGGCCTCCCACAAGCAAAGATGAAATCAAATCGTTTATGGGAATGCTAGAGTTCTACGGGAAGTTCATACGGAACCTTGCAGGAAGGACACACGCCATCAGGCTGCTATTGAAGAAAGAAACGGAGTTCAACTGGAGTAAGGAGTGTCAGAGGGAGTTTGAAGATGTGAGGAGGGCACTGGCAGAAGCCCCCAGTTTGAAGTCCTACATACCTAACCGGGCGACAGTGGTCACCACCGATGCTAGCGCAAAAGGGCTGGGAGCAGTCCTCATGCAAATGGGCAAAGAGGGTGAGGAAACGATTGCGTTCGCCTCTAGATCACTTCAGAAGTCTGAAAACAACTACTCGGTGATCGAAAAAGAGGCTCTGGCAGTCTCCTGGGCACTGGGTAAATTCAGAGACTTCCTGTGGGGCACACAGTTTACTCTGCGCACTGACCACAAGCGGCTAGTGGAAGTCTTCAGCAAGAAGGGCCTGGATGCCATCTCCAGCAGGATTAGGCGGTGGGTGGTCAGTCTTCAGGAATACACCTTCTGCGTCGAGTATGTTCCGGGAGCACGTAACTTTGCAGCAGACTGTTTGTCAAGACTTGTAAATGAGGAGGAAACGAAAGAGGCTCATGACAGGACGGATGATGAAGCAGATGAACACCAGATGGAGAATGTCTGCGCTATCCAGAGAGCTTTAGGAGAAGAAACATGGAATAACGCTATGAAGGAGGATGGAATCTTGGAGGAGGTGTGCAAGAGAATAAAGGGCAAGTGGAAGCACGAAGACAAAAGGGAGGAGACTCTGCGGCCGTACTGGGTTGTCAAAGACGAGATGTCCATAGTCGATGAATGCCTGTTCAGGGGTACAAGACTAGTACCACCTGCATCAGAGAAAGCCTAGTTGTGATAGCCCATGAAGGCCACATGGGTATCACCAAGACGAAGCAAAGGCTGAGAGAGAGCTATTGGTGGCCAAACATGGACCTTGCAATTGAGAGGAAAATTAGGGACTGCATTCCGTGCAGCAACAGTGACAAAATCTTGAAGCAGATGACGCTGCCAATGGTATGCAGGCCGCCACCCTCAGGACCCTGGGAGGAATTGGCACTGGACATTGTGGGTCCATTGACAGGAGAAGTGCGCACGCCGTACATTCTGGTGCTCATGGACATGTATTCCAGGTGGCCTGAGGTGAGACTAGTGAGCGAGGTCACGACGAAGGTTGTCATCGAGTTCATGCAAGAATTATTTGTCAGAGAAGGGCTACCCTGCAGCTTACTTACAGACAATGGGGTGCAATTGTGTTCCAGAGAGATGGAAGACTTCCTGGAGGGGAGAGGTATCACTCACAAACGGTGTGCTCTGTATCACCCCGAGACCAACGGCATGATCGAGCGTTTCAATAAAACCCTAAAGGAAAGCATCCAACTAGCGAAAGCCAGTGGAATAAGCTGGAAGGAAGAAATATGGAGACGAGTGGAAGCATACAGGTTCACCCCACACCAAACGACGGGAGTCACCCCCTTCGAGTTGCTCCGGGCAAGAGTACCCAACACCAAACTGTCCCCAGGATGGATGGGGTGGCACAAAGGATGGTCGGATCACTCAAAGGAAGCGAAAAGCCAAGAAAAACAAAAGGGTGTCATGATAGAAAGGAAGGAAAGGTACGACAGGCTTAAATCAACACGAGAGGCCGAGTTCAAAGTTGGAGATACCATCAAGATCAGGACACCTACTGGTAGAGCAAGTTGGTCAGGTTACAGTAGTCCCACCAAGATCACTAAACTATTCAAGAATGCTGTGAAGACTCAAGAGGGGAAAATCTGGAACCTGGGAAGAGTAGTGAGGTTTCACCCACCCGGGCATGACGCAGATAGTGAAGGAGAGGGAAAAAGTGATGTGGGAGGGAGCAATCGTGCAAACACTAGAAAGCCGTTGTCGGTCTCCCACCCAGAGGGTAGGTCTAGCAGGAGAGTGACCAGACCCCCAAGACATTTGGATCAATATGTTATGATGTAACTTTCTGCTTGTTATTGTTCTTCTGTTCATTCTTCGGTTTCATTCCGCAGGGGAGGGGGATGTGTGGTATCTTCCACCCTTTGTCCCCCCCCGGCGGCTCCGCATGTAATGGAGCTGCTCGCGGTGAGATCACATAGAATGTCACCGCGACCCGCGTTCCAAGGCGAGCGCCGGGGACGACTGTGCGAGTTGACTGAGGAGTAAGGCTGTGGCTGAGGCCGTCAGGTTGACACCCATCTCAATAAATTAACCTGAGGTCATTTTCACTGGCGTCTGGATCTTTCTTTGACCGATATCACACGGCACTTTTGCGCCGCCGGAGCATCACTTCCTTGACACTGCGATGGCGCAATGTGCCCCAGCATAATTACATGACCACGCAAAGCCACCTTGCGTGGCTTTTCTTTGGCTTGTAATTATGCACCCCTTTCACGCAGAACACTGCGTCAAAGAAGCGTTCCATGGGTGTTGCTGTTGGTGTTGGCACGTAACACCCACGGAATCTGAAGCATTGCCAGATTTACGAGGAACTGTAAACCTGGGATGCATCAGATTCTAACGCCACCACAGGGGTTGCCATTGACGAGGCACAACGAGGAGAAATATCCTTATTTCTCCTCGTTTTTTCCACTATGTGTGCTGTATTTCGCACACAGACAGAGGAAAAACCTCTTGGGATTGCTTTGGGCAGGAAGGAGTCCTTTCCTGCTCAAAAACAACCACCCCTACAATGCAGACACCCTTGCACGATGGCACAAAGGTGCCTGCGTTGACACATGGCAGCCCATTGTGTGCCAGTGCAGGGGAAAAGGACTGGAACGTGCCGTATCTCACAGATACGGTGCATTCCTGCCATTTTCCTTAGACGGCAGGCAACGATGCAAGATTCCTGGCGGCACTGCCCAGCACCAAAACCTCCTAAATGAGGCCCCTAGTTTGGTCCCCATGGAGATTGCCAGGTGAGAAATATGCAGTTAGACATAGTATCCATCAAAAAGAGCGTTACCAAAGGTAAGTAATATATTTTTAACTATCGTAGTGTATAAACTTAGAACTAACTGCATCACCAAGCCAGAATGAAGATAAAAGACATTTTATTCAAGAGAAAGAAGACGTGCACAGGGGCTTTGAATTCCATTAACAGAATCAGTAAGAAGAAGTACAAGAGAGGTATATATAGCAGAAAACCACAATATTTATTAATTCCATACGTCATACTTGGCACATTCTCTGCAGTTTGTGAAGACATACACTTTCGGTAGTTGGTATGGACATACATCCCAGACACAAAAATACACTGATGGCAGTGAGTGTTATTTAGTCTGCCTTTCTGCTTGTGACAGAAGTGCAGATATATTGTAGTTTCTAGTTTCCTACAATGTATCCACTTAAAAGCAAGCTATTTGCTGTGGAACTACCCCACTTGTGACAGCTTTAGGCACATTTCCCAGAAGATTAAGGGGACCATAACAATCCCTCTCACACGGATAGCATGATTTCAACTAATAATATTTTAAACCTGTTTTTATGTAGTGCCTTTTTTGCAGTGCTGCCATGTCTAAGAACCCAAAATACCAGATGTTAACAGTGCTCCCTTCGCTGGCATCCTAATAATTGCAGGTGGAGTTGATGTTTCTGGAATTCAGACTTGTGACCTGAAGACCCCATCAGTTGTCAACAGCAACCATGTAACTCACTGAGCCATCTTATCAAATACTGTATTCTGTGAGTTGTGGTTCAGTTGAACACCGGTATCCAATGTGTACCCCAGAAGGCCAGCCCAGTGCCGGATTAAGCATTTGAAATCATGGTATGTTGTCATGAGGCCCGTTGGAACATTGTCATCTTCCCAAAGTTAGCATGAGCACGCTGCAGATTGTCTGCTGCTTTGCACACGTTACTATATGTGCTTATTTTGCAAATCCTTATTTTGAAATTTTCACATGAGAACACATTGTTTTGTTCACTCTTAGCAGGTTCCTGGGATTTAGTCAGAACATTGCGAACAAGGCTGAACAACAATGCCCCTTGTTATTCTGTTCTGGTCAGGCCCTAAGCACCTATACAAAACATACAGATTCAGCTGTTGTTTGGGAATACGTACTTTGGTCTTATTGGAATACACGGATAGGTAGCACACACTTGGAGAAGGACCTTTCCAGGGAGAAGAGCATGACAGCACCTATGATGTAAAATATCGTCTATAACACCCAGAGATCTTCTAATACAAAATCATCTTGGGGCATATCATCAAGGTGGCGCAGTAAAATTATCGCGGCTTTTGCGTACGTTTTCGGCCATAAAGCGGCAATAATTTTATCGCCTTATCAGCAAGGTCACGCTATCGCTTGAATCCTTGCCTTAGCGCACTTACTCTTAACAAGGAAATCACTAACCTGCTTAGCGATGAACAAAGGTTTCTGTAGCCTGCTTTTAATCTGATTTAGCCATGTAATCCAATGGGAGGTGGATTAAATGGCTTAGTCCACCGTGCCCTATCAGCAAGGTATCGCCTGTCGCAGTGCGATTATCGCCGGTTTTCCATCAATAATTGCACTGTTTTGTAGCTAACGCTTGTATTTTATCGCTTTGGAGATATGCGTTGCTGATAGCATGCTATCTCCGCGATAGAATCCAGCAATAGCCGGCGATAATTATCCTAGCGCTAAGTGTGCTTCACGATAAATTTTCGCAGGTTGTTGCTGATATGCCCCCCTGTGTCTGTGCAAGGGGAGGAAGGTTAGCTTACTCTGTCCTTCACTATGACAGCTCCTTTTATGATCTACGGATTACTTGCTATGCTGATCGTATTTGTGTTATGCCTTTTTCTGCTTATTGTGGCACGTATATATAGAGTGTCGGCGCCGTGGTTCTCTGCTACATTGGCTGGCAAGAGAAGGCATTGCAAGAGGCTGGAGAGAATTTGGCGGAGGCAGTATGATATATCTGCCAAGCAGTCTTATAGAGAAGCAGTGAAGGAGTATCATAAGGAAATCATTGCAGAGAAAAAATCCTTTTTAGCTAAAAGGATTGAGGAAGCAGATAACTCCTGCAAAGAGATCTTTAAGATTGTTAAAGATTTTATCTCTCCCTCCTGCTGCACTCCTACGTCTGTCTTCTCGGAACCATGGATCACGGAGCTTGCAGCATTCTTCACTACTAAAATTCGTACCATCCAGTCGGCCTTGCAAGGAGCCCATAACATCTCGGTTTCGGGATCCGGGGCTGACGGCTCTCTTAATCCCAGGATACATTCATCTGTATCGGACACGCATACCCCGGGTCCTATTCTTGACTGCTTCCCTGCTTTAGAGCTTCAGGCCTCGCTTGACCTCTTATCCAACTTGAAATCTGGCTCTCCATCTGACCCTTGCCCTGCCAAGTATCTTGCGACTTTGGCACCTGCTCTCAACCCTATCATCAACCCTATTATCAACTTATCCCTGAGCGCGGGCAAAGTCCCCTCATCTTGGAAACAGGCCCTAGTCCTTCCCCTGATTAAAAAACCAAATGCAGATGCCAAATTGCATTCCAACTATAGGCCAATCTCGTTGCTGCCCGCTTTGGCCAAATTAGCGGAAAAGCATGTGCACACCACCTTAACCAACTATCTAGAGGTTAATTCCTTATTACATCAGTCACAGTCGGGGTTCAGATCTAACCTGAGTACTGAAACTGCTCTACTCGAGGTGACCGAGGCTGTGAAGGAAACTCTGGACAGGGGTGGAAAGGCCTTGCTCATTATGCTAGATCTGTCGGCGGCCTTCGACACCGTCCCCCATGACCTTCTCCTTACAAGACTCTGGGAGATTGGTCTAAGGGGAACGGTGTTCGAATGGTTTCAATCTTTCTTGGCCGACCGCAGACAAACGATCTGGGCCCCTCCTTTCTCCGCCCTGATGCCGCAGCTTGAGGTGGGGGTTCCGCAGGGCTCCATACTCAGCCCCTCCCTTTTTAACATCTTCATGACATCATTGGCGGCACGTGTGGAGGAGCTAGGGGCCCAGATCGTATCCTATGCGGATGACACACAGCTCCTGTTCACGTGTGACAAGGGCTGTGACTTCGACGGGGCGGCCATCCGGAAGTGCCTGGAGTTTGTGTTTGATTGGTTCGGGAAAAGCGGCCTCAAATGCAACTCGGACAAATCCGAGATATTGTTTTTTGGCTGTCCTGCCGACCCGAGATGGAAGCTTTGGTGGCCTTCGGCCATGTTCCCCCCGGCCAGCGATTCTGTTACAGCAAAGAATCTGGGCATGCTGGTCGATAACACCCTCTCCTTCAAAGCCCAGGTAGCTGGCCTGACAGGGAAGTGCTTCGCCATCTTAAGGATGTTGAGAAAGTTTCTGCCGTACCTATCTTTGGAACACAAGAAGATAACAGTGCAGGCCCTGATAGGCTCTCGCCTAGACTATGCCAACATCCTTTACTTGGGTCTTCCTGAATATCTGCTGACCCGTCTGCAGATAGTCCAAAATTCGGCAGCCAGGGTAATCTTTGGCCTTACCAGAAGAGCCAGGGCGAGCAATCTCCTTGCCACTCTGCACTGGCAAGGAGACAAGCGCATCTCATTTAAGACCTTAACTACAGCTTTTAAGGCGCTTCACAATCTCGGCGCTGGCTATTTGCAGAGAAGGGTCAATTTCTATCTTCCATCTAGACCCTTGAGGTCTGCTGCCCAGGCCTATGCCATGGTGCCGGTAGTGAGACGTGTTAGCTGTGGAGGTCGCTCCTTTAGCTACCTTGCCCCCCGTCTTTGGAACACTCTGCCCCTGATGCTGCGAACGTGCCCTAATTTGTCTGCCTTTAGAAAAGGACTTAAAACTTATCTCTTTGTTCTGTAAGTTGTTCCTTGGATTTCTAGTACCGTTTGGCTGTCCTGTTGGTTGCTGGTATTTTGTGAAGAGGATCTATAGCGCCGGGACGCTTTTGGAGCAGCTGAGCGCTCTACAAAACACCCAGTAACATAACATAAGATAACATAACGTATACTGCATAATACAGGACATTAGTTAAAATAAACATTTTAAACTTGTTTGTGTCTCTGTCAGATAATGGGCTTGATAATATGCCCTTGTGAATTCCCATAGAAGCCCAGGTTCTGGTGTTAACCTGGCCTTCTATGGGGAGAATTACAATGGTGCAAGCGAAAGGGTGTGTGTCTTGTAACTGTGATTCCTGTGAGAGTCCGGAGTGTTGTGTTCTGTGGTGTCTAATCACTTGTTCCTCTGCAAGTGAGTAGAAGGGCAAGTGAGACACTATAGCCAGTTGGTCCTGGGCTTATAGGTACTAAGGTGGTAGGATGACTCCATCCCTATATACCAAGGTCCCATATTCCTACGCATAGTTCTGTATTTGTGCAGAATCCCTGCAACAATGTAAATTTATTTTACTAGCATATCTGGAAATCTGGCATGTATCCAGTCTTCTTGGACTAATATTAGACACGCTTGAGCTAGACAAGTTAAACAAACATGCCAGCACGAAATGTAAAAGTAAATCTTAGGACTTGAAATAGCTTCCCCGGATGAACGACTGCCACGTGGTTGCACTTCCCCCAAAAAGTATGTACTATTCTCAAAAGCTGAGTTTCTGTAGTTTCATTGTAGAGCAACATAGTTCCAAACACCAATGTCTTGTTGAAATAATGAAGTGACTTTGTGCCCTCGCCCTTAATTTATGTTGGAATTTGACCTGATTTGTCTCCTTTGTTTCTTCAGATGTATCTCTCTGAGGCAGACTTTGCCATCATCATGGGGATGTCTAAGGCCGAATTCTGCGCCTTGCCCAAATGGAAGCAGCAAACATTGAAAAAGCAGCATGGATTGTTTTGAGCAAAAGAAAAAAGGCAGTACAGATGACTAGAAGAAGAAGCACAGCATGGTTTCAAAGAGACTACCCGTACATTCCTGATAATACAGGGCAGACGAACATAATTAAAGGCATTACAGGAGGGTGTTCAAAGGTGCACACTTGGGTTTAACATTGCAAACGTATTTCCAAACGCACCCTCTGCTTCAGCTTGAAGCAAATGCTATCCAGAGTTAGAAAATACAGGTGCAACATGGCAAACGTTCAAAAGGTTCTCTACTGTGAAAACTTTAAAAAGTCATATTTTCACCAATATTGTGCCTTTGACTCTGATCAATGTCATGTTTTGGGGTGTTTGCCTCCTGGCTTCTGCAGGCCTGCTGCACTGTTCTGAGGTGCAAAAGATTTCTCAGCAAAGTATTTTATTTGGTGGTGGCCATTGGCGTTCTAGGTCTGTTAGGAACAAGCTACCTGGCCTATCACAGTGAAGAGTTTCTAGCTTCCCCCGGTTGAGTGGCCCCTCGGCCAGAGGATTATGTGCAACAGTGTCTCAAAATTAAGTGTGACGAGGCAGAAGGTTAGAGGTTTCAAGAGCCGTCACTTTTGAAGGGTCGTGCCATAGTCAACTGTTTTATTTCAGGCAGTATATAGGGTTTATTTTAAAATTTGAAATATTGGTGTGGCCTGCAAGTCTGCTATGAGTGTGCAAAACTTGCAGTGTAGGTAGATTTTTTCATTCGAGCACACATGATCAGTTGTTAGTTTTTATGCAACTTAACATCATTGAAGCTAGGAACCTGTGACCAGATGTTGAGTTCTGGGTTACCTTTTATACCTAGCAATGACAGTGTGCGCTCTTGCAGTCTCTATGGGATTTTCTGTTGCAAAGTTTTCATGCTGAGAGCTTTTTATTCCTTCCCTACAAAACCTCAATAAAGGCCACTAGGCCTTGTTTAGCTTTCATAACAGCATATGGCCTCCATACATCACAGGGTTCCAATCTGATGTAAATTTCTATCAGGGCACATGTGCTGTATTTAGCCTTTAATAACTAGTTCATCAACACACCAAACAGGTCAGGTCTCACCGATGCTTAAGATGTAGTTAATATAATTGTATTGTGGAAAATCGATGCAATAATATTGTCGCACACTAATATCGTAGACAAAATATCTAGGGACAAAATATCGCTAGGTAAGTTTATATAGGGAATTATATTCTTTATTCCATATCGAAGCACCTTGAAGATATATATCTGTCTTTAAGGTACATGTATGTGAAATTAGGTATAGAAAGTCTATACATACTTACTATTCGATATATTGTCTCCCAGTATTGTGTTCATGATTAGTGTACCATGATATCTTGTATTTGATTTTCAAGATCCACATTCTCAATAAATGATTAAAGTAATTGTGACCATTTTTATGAAATTGGGGCCATACTATCAAGAAATATTATGCCCTTGGGAATTCACAAGGGCATATTATCAAACCCATTATCGCCGCTTTAGCGACAGTTTCCTGCTGATAAAAGCGGTGATGATGTATCGCCCTTTCTTGATAATATGGCCCTAGGTTCGACCTAATTGTAGAATTGGGGTGCCTACTGGCACCTCAATTCACAAAATCTGAGTTAGAAGTTGATACATGTTTCGTGTTTTGCGTGCTTGCATTTTCTGTTGCTTTGGCCAATTTAAATGTATACATTAGCTAGAAACAAAATGGCTGCCTTCAAAACAGGACAAAGGTATTTCAGGGAGAAAAGAATTGTACAAGTAGCTGCTATTTGTTCTACGCCAAGCCTTAGGGGGCACATTGTATGCACCTGACACAGATGCTCATATCCTAAGACACAGGACCTTGAGACATGATTTATAAATGTTAGATTTTATACCTAGTAATGACAGTTTGACTGCAACACACTATGCCTTCTGCTGTTCAGTTTTCGCCATTTGTTAACTCTTGTATGCTAATAACTTGCTACCATTGTGAATTGGCGTTGGAAAATAGTTACATTTCTCCTTATGTTTTCATATTTAAAGGACAGAGTTTTATTTGTTAAAGTGCGCTTCTGTGGGAAATCTAGGGCCTTCTTTTGAGAACCCATTCCATGTTTAAAAACGAAATCTGCACCTCATGTTTCAGCCAAGGAGACTCAGCTTTGATTTTTTTTGGCAAAACGTTCAATAATAAAGTGTATTATTCTGCATACACCTCCTATTCCTCACCCCCCCACCCGTCCGTCCGTCATTTTGTGAAACACTCCTGAACAGAGACAGTCTAGGACATTCTGTATTTTTTTTTTTTTTGCATAGTTCCAAAAGGGCCAAACTTTATTTACTTTTAACTGATTTTACAAAATACAAGTCAAAAGAACTTTGGAAATTAGCAAGAAGCGGAGGGCATGTATGTTTTATTTTTATTATATGTTGTTATTGTGCCATGAAGAATCTATCAACCATTTCTTGATTGCCAATAACCTGATTTGTGCTTGGCGAACTTGAAAAAAATACATTTATAATCTAAATTTGACTACCTAAATTTTTTTTTAGCCAAATGCCTCTTTTCAGTAGAATTTCCTATTCTAACATCAAGACCTGAAAGATGAAATATGTATAAAGTGGTTTAGTGAATAAATATAATTACAACATTGAAATTGTGTTGGTGGTTTGAGAACAAGTAAGTTTGTCTTTATTTCTGCAGACACAACCACAATTAAACAAACACATCTGAACGACAAAGTACCAACTAACGATAATGTGAAGGTTTTGGTGGTTACCTTGCTGTCCCAAGATATGAGTGGAAAAATGAACAATCATTGGCAAAGCCAATAGGTCTGGCTTTATGGAACTAACACAGGCAAACAGCATTTTTCATGCCTTTATTTGCAAGTATTCATAAAAACCAGACTCATTGGCTTTACCAATGCTTGTTTTGTTTCTGTATAACATGCAGTGAAAAAGCTCAGTGAGAGAGCAAGCAACTGGTAAGTAAATGGTATCCTAAGAAATAAGGGTTGCTGTAAATACCTGCAACAGAAAGATGGGTGTGTTGAAGGACAAGACTCGCAAACAAAAATGGGTGGGCATTCTATCATTAAAGGCTCTCCGTTACTGTCAAAGTTACCTGACACAATGTGGGGCGGATTTAAGATTACCCCAGTATTGGAACTTTCATAGATTCCCATGCTTTGTATCATTCCCCGTCGTCGGAATGGGAGTCTCTGTAACAAAAATACCATAGCTGTAGGTACAAAAGACAATGGAAAAAGGCCTAGGCCTCATTCCCTTTTGTAGCATATCACCCTCTTTGTGTAAAAGAGACCAAACTTTGGCCTCAGCCAATCAGAAGTGCCTCACCACTTAGAACCTTCCTGAAGGAACCTCAGAGCCTCAGATTTTCTACCGCACGTTGTGCTAGGGAGTCTCCTTTGAGCTCTGCTCAACTTCTACTCTTCTAAAGGATTTCTTCAGGATTTTTCTACAGGATTTTCTTCAGAATCTTTCAGATTCTCTTCAGGATTGTTACTACCTTCCAGGATGTCGGAAATTGAGAAGAAAAAAGCCCTTTTCAAGCCTTGTTCCTCCTGTGACAAGAAAAGGCTTTTTGTGGAGGATAAGCATAAGGACTGCATTTATTGCCTCTATCCTGACCACCAGGCTGCTGACTGTTCAATCTGTCGCACTTTTTCTGCCAAGACCCTCCGGGACCGTGAGGGTAGGCTCCTGACATGGCTGCAAAAGCTTAAATCTAGGAAGGATACTGTCTCCAGTGACAGTGAGGATGCTGGATCGATGGCTTCTACAAGAAGGTCAGTGAAAAGGGGTAGGGGTTCCCCTTCTACCTCTGTGGGAAGATCTTCCAAGGCCTCAAAAAAGACCCCCAGTGAGTCTGAGAGCCCAGGTCCCAACAAATCTCCTCGCGGAAGTGTAAAGGAGAGGGATGGACCTTCTACGACTTCTACAGGTGCGAAGACTGCCACAGCCTTCAAAACACCTTCATGCCAGTCTCCTGAGAGGACTTCTAAGTCCTCGACGACGAAGACGTCGACAGCGGGAGGCCCGTCGACGAGAACATCGAAGACTCCGTCGACTGGAGGTTCGTCGACGTCGCGACCGTTGACGGCGGAGTCCTCACCGTCGACGGAGAAACTAAAGACGCCGACGACGAAGGTACCAGCTTCTAAGGTGTCGACGACGAAAGCTCCGTCGACGTCGAAATTCCAGTCGACGACGAAGGCCCCATCAACGTCGAACACCCAGTCGACGACGAAGGCCCCGTCGACGTCGAAGGCCCCGCCGACGACGAAAGCCCCGCCGACGTCGAAAGCCCCGTCGACGACGATGACAACAGTGTCGACGACGAGAGTCCCGTCGATGACGATGACGACGGTGTCGACGACTGCGGTCTCGTCGACATGGGCGTCGACGACTACTACAGTGACTATGACAACGGCTGGCGTGTCGACAGTTTCATCGTCGACGACGTCCACGACCCCTATCTCGACGGCTTATATACAACCGTCGACTACGGAACCCACGATATTGTCCACAGAAAAGCGAATCACCATTTCTGTGATGCGGATCACGCCGGAGATGACTTCTCCAAGGACAGTGTCCCCTCTGTTACCTACCATGCTCCTTCAAGAGGGACAATCAGAGGAAGATGACCAAGATGCATATAGCTATGCCAATAGTCCTTCACAACTATTTGTCAAATGCCAGGACACTGGCTCAGAGGGCGAATACGGCCACGACAAACATGGTCATAGTCAGCAGCAGCAGCAGCAACCTGAACAGGAAAAGGTTTCAGTGCCAACATCTTTCCTGCAAGATCTACATAGGATGCTACAGGACTATAAGTCTAAGGCCAGTAGACCTTTGCCAAATGCATCAACGCCTGCTACACCTTCAAGGGTTCAGGCGTCATTGGGGCCGCATACTTTCTCGGCTCAAACTTCTCCACAGCCTCAAGCGTCCGTTCAACAGGATTCCTCTGGATTGTCAAGGTCTCATGATGTTGATGAATCCTCGGATGAGGACCAGCAGTCGGATCATGTCTCTAATCCCGACACGGAATATGATGAATACGTTATTGACAATCCCGCATCGCCAAATCCGTACCCGGCGGACTCCCCGCCAGCGGATATTGGGGGCTTCCATCAGCTGATGGAGAGAGCGGCGGCAAGATTTAAATTGGCAATGCCTAAAGTTACCACAGATTGTTTCTTATATGATTTTAAGGAACCCTTTCGAAAGACTGCCAGGTCTATTCCTATCGTGGATCACCTATGGAAAGAAGGCTTAAAGACAATGACACACCCGGCGACGATGGTCCCGGTGCTACCGCGGCTCGAAAAAAAGTACAAAGCGACTGATGATGCCCCTGCGGCCTTGACAGGTCATCCAAGACCAGACTCTGTGATCTCGCAGGCAGCGCAGAGGAAATCGCGCAACCCTTCGGCACCACTGACAACTCCTCCGGACAAGGAAGGACGGAGGTTGGATAACGTGGGAAAAAGATTCTCAGCGATGGCAAGTTTGCTAGTGCGAGCGGCTAATGCCTTAGCGATCCTGGGTAGGTACGACCGTCAACTCTGGTGCGATGTCACCCCGTACCTTGACCAGCTACCTCCTGAATCTATGTCGGAGGCAAAGAAGATTTTACAAGAGGGAGAGGCGACGTCGATGGAAATCATCGATTGTGCAATGGATATTGCGACTACTGCATTCCGTTCACTGGCTGGAGCAGCAGTACTCCATCGCCAAGGGTGGCTTAAAGCTACTTGGTTCCGACCCGAGGTCCAGAATAAAGTATTGGATCTCCCCTTTGATGGAGAAGCGTTGTTCGGCAAACTCATTGACGACACCCTGCAAGATATAAACAAGCATTTACAATGCAATGGTTTTGCCTTTGTTAAAGTTTGAGCTATTGGCATTGCTCTTGACAATATTTTTATTTATGTTTTTTTAACATAAATAAATGGCATTGTCATTTACAATGCCACTAGCTTTATCTCTCGCAAATGACACACACAAACACCCACAGAGAGCCCCCCCAACACACTCAGAGGCCTCCCCACACACACACCCATACAGAGCCCCCCACACACACAGCCACACAAAGCCCCCCCCCACACACCCACAGAGCCTCCCTACACACTGCGAGCCCCGCCCACACACTGCGAGCCCCGCCCACACACTGCGAGCCCCCCCACACACTGCGAGCCCCCCCACACACTGCGAGCCCCCCCACACACTGCGAGCCCCCCCACACACACTGCGAGCCCCCCCACACACACTGCGAGCCCCCCCACACACACTGCGAGCCCCCCCACACACACTGCGAGCCCCCCACACACACTGCGAGCCCCCCCACACACACTGCGAGCCCCCTAACACTTTACAATGCAACGGTTTCGCCTTTGCAAAAGTTAGAGCTATTGGCATTGTAAATGACAACATTTTTATCTATGTGTTAGATTTGGCATCGGGTGCCTGGGAGAGCACAAAAGCAGTAAGTGATTTCCACCATGTCCCGTTTCCTTAAAGGGCCATTTTCGACTACTGGAGGTCACAAAAATATATCCAGACATGAAGGAAAGTTACTTTTCATTGTGTATTACCCTGCCGTAGGAATTGCATTCACCAGGGGGCCCTTGCTATTTTCGAATATGGTCACAAAAATATATCAAGACATGAAGGTATATGAAGACTAGGACAATACGCATAGGAAAAATACTAACAAATACTGTCTAACAAACTTTACCAACCTCCTTCCATTGCCTTCATTACACAAGACAGCAAAGCCTAGAATCAAATATTGGCAGCACCCGGACAGGCAAATACAGATTACGCATACAAAAAGATTAAGGACGTTTATCAAGATACTGCTGTTCTCTCTGTCCCAAACATCATTATTGTGTTTCCTGTAAGCGTAATCACTACACTGGTGAATTAGTGCATGAAGTATTAGGTGGACAGAAAGGTATTGATTGGGCAGTGTGGCAAAAAAAACATACATTGGAAGTGTATTATTGTATTGACTCAATGCCTATAATGCGTTGCCTGCTTAAGAGAAGCCATGATCACAACAAAAAATATCACAAACATCCTACTTATAAGAAGTTCACGACCAACAGTAAAAGAAGTACAAGGATTAAAAAATGCAAGGCTGGACACAGTATGACCCCCATACAAGTAGATAAAAGATAATGAAACAACGTGTGAAACATACAAATCAAAATAGATAAACAGGTGCAAGAGCTCTACCCTTCAAGTAATTAGGTAGACGTTGTTCAGGAAATGGACAAATATTAGTGGACCAGAGTGACCAATGACTACAAGTACAGACGTGGATACGATTACCAGTACATTAGGGTTTCTACATAACATTCAAGTGTCGCCAGCTCACCGGATGACGTCAAACGATGATGACACCAACTTCGGTGCCAGCAGGCAGCCCACAGGACTGGCCGAACAAAGGGCTCGTATTGACAAACACAGGCCTTCTTTCTAAAATTCTGATACGAATGTCTCCGCAGTCAATTATTAGCATCTGTGCTAGGGGTGCGGTAAGGCCCCCCGGGGGCACTGGGGTCAGACAATCTAGTGCGGGCCGGAGTAGGGAAGGGTGGGAAAGGGGCAGGCAGGACTGTAGTGCCTGGTCTGTAGATGACGTCACGGGGTGTTATGTTGCCTGCTGCTCGAATGTAGCTCGAAGCGCCAACAGCGAAACAGGCGACTGCTACAATGCGCACTTTCAGACCCCGCCAAAGAGTACTATCTATATGCATTATATAAAACGTAATATACAATATGATGCCGGTTTAGTGTTCTCAAACAATTGAACAGTTTTAATAAATATTGTTGCTAGTATGATTGATTGAGGAGCTATTGATTACATGTATTTACAATGTGTAAATCTTAGTTCACGGCCACTGAGCGCCGGATATACCATAGGAAGGGATGCAGCGTTTAGAATGTAAAGACAGAAGGCTGCCCTTGAAAGTGTCAGACGAGGCAGGGAGACTTGTTTTACAATCCCAGCTTCTGTGCGACCGGGGGCCAGCGGACACCCCGGTCAGCCATACAAAGTGCTGTATAAAGAGGTCTGTCCCCAGCAGAAGGGGAGCTGTCGTAGTGGGTGGGGCCGCTGCTGTCTGCCGGAATAGACGTCGAGGCGCTTTATGCGGCACAGCCACCACAGCACTCACCCGTGCTGTTTGAGAGAGGTTTAGTGCACCGAGCAGTGGTGAAACAGAGGTACCTCGGTGACAAGCTAACCTGTCTCCACCACCCTCAGACTGCGGTCTACCCAAGCACTGCACACCATGCCACCCGTGGTGAAACAGAGGTACCCCGGTGACAAGCTAACCTGTCCCCACCACCCTCAGGCTGCGGTCCACCCGAGCACTGCACACCATGCCACCCGTGGTGAAACAGAGGTACCTCGGTGACAAGCTAACCTGTCCCCACCACCCTCAGGCTGCGGTCCACCCGAGCACTGCACACCATGCCACCCGTGGTGAAACAGAGGTACCCCGGTGACAAGCTAACCTGTCCCCACCACCCTCAGGCTGCGGTCCACCCGAGCACTGCACACCATGCCACCCGTGGTGAAACAGAGGTACCCCGGTGACAAGCTAACCTGTCCCCACCACCCTCAGGCTGCGGTCCACCCGAGCACTGCACACCATGCCACCCGTGGTGAAACAGAGGTACCCCGGTGACAAGCTAACCTGTCCCCACCACCCTCAGGCTGCGGTCCACCCGAGCACTGCACACCATGCCACCCGTGGTGAAACAGAGGTACCCCGGTGACAAGCTAACCTGTCCCCACCGCCCTCAGACTGCGGTCCACCCGAGCACTGCACACCATGCCACCCGTGGGGCCGCTCTCTGGGAGAGCACCTTAAAAATCCTCACCGCGAAACACACACAGCCCCCTTGAGAAGGACACCTCTGGACAGCGCACAAGCAAAAGACCCCAAAAAGGCACTCACTCAGACCATGTTCTGGAGAAAGTTTAACTACTTCAGCGCCGTCGAGTTACGATACACCTGTCTGTGATGCACCTCGCCTCATCACAGGACCCACCATTACAGCTCACACCTCGTACACGTCTAAAGAAACGTAAAAGCCACGCGTTATTATATTTTGTATTCTGTGCCCTCTCCCGTAATTCAGTAGAGTGCTGCAAACTGAAAGCAGCCGAGGCGGGGCTCTAAATGGCTGACACTCGTAGATCAAGGTTGCGTGCCCAGGTCCAGCAGTGAAGCGCTCTTGGCAGGCTGAGGGGTGGCAGGGGCCTTCTTCGGCGGCGGGGGTGACGGGGAGCGGGCGGCAGGGGGCTTCCGGGCCTGAGGGGGAGACTGGGAGCGGGCGGCGGGAGCCTTCCGCGCCGGGGGAGACTGCGAGCGGGCGGCAGGCGCCTTCCGGGCCTGCGGTGGGGACAGAGAGCGGGCGGCCGGTGCTCTGCGTGGCTGGGCGGGAGAAGGGGCGGGAACGGGGACGGGAGCACAAATCGACTCACCTGCACCTTGCGACGGCGGCACTTCTCCGGTCTCCCTCTTCGGCATGGGAGACCGGCAACGTCCTCCGCATCTCCCGGGGTTCCCTCCAGGCCACGGGAGCCCCGCGGGCGCCGCCATACTGCTTGCCGTCTTCCTTCTTGTTGCGGGGGGCGGGCCAGTCACGGGGTTAGGAGAGACGCAGAAGTGCCGGCAATGCCGGACCAGACACGGGGGCGTTCCCGGCGTCCCGTGACGTCGGCAAAAGCCAAAGAATGTCGGGAACGCCCCCGTGTCTGGTCCGGCATTGACGGACAGGCCCCTCGTCCAATGGCAAGGCTCCGTTTACGGAGCCAGCCAATCAATGACGAGGGCCGAACCAAAGCCACACTACTGTTATCATCAGGTTTTCGCCTGCGCGAAAAAGCTGCGCAGAAAGCGCAGCTTTCGCCAGGCAAAACCTAAAAAGGACACAGAGACTGCTAGGTCTTTAGGAACACTTCAGTACAGAAAGTCTCCTTTCAAGGGATCCAGAGGCAAGGGTGGTACTTACAGAGGATCCTTCCAACAACAACGTTATTCCAACACAGGATCCGGTTCCCAACAACACCGTCAGCCATACCAGCAGCGGCAAGGCCAGTCTTCCAACTACTCCAGGCCTTACGGTAAAGGAAAACAAGGGGCACGAGGACGAGATTCGTCCAAGCGCCAATAGCGGCATCCTAGCTCTTCCTACTGGACCCTCCTCCAGGAAGTCATCAGTTGGAGGCAGGGTCAACAAATACCTTCATAACTGGTCCCTGATAACATCGGACCGTTGGGTGCTCAACATCATTCGGAAAGGGCATACCTTAGAGTTTGCACAAGTTCCGCCACCCAAGCCCCCGGCAGCCACTCCTTCAAAACACCAGCGTCTCCTTCGGCTCGAAGTTCAACAGATGCTCCGAAAAGGGGCGATAGAGCCAGTTCTATCGAACCAAAGGGGCCAAGGATTTTATTCCAGGTTCTTCCTGGTGAAGAAGACGCTCGACAAGTGGCGCCCCATTTTAGACCTCAGGGGGCTAAACACCTATCTCATTTCTCTGTCCTTCCGGATGGTGTCCCTCCAGGACATCTTGAAGCTGATCAGCCCGGGGGATTACATGGCCACACTCGATCTCGAGGATGCCTATTTCCACGTTCCGATTCACCCAGCGCACAGAAGGTTTCTGCGATTCACAGTAGCCAAGAGCCATTACCAATTCAGGGTTTTACCCTTTGGACTCCGCTCAGCCCCAAGAATATTCACAAAGGTGCTGGCGCCAGTAGCAGCATTCCTGCGAAGACACAAGTTTCAGGTCTTCCCCTATCTGGACGACTGGTTACTGAAAGCTCCGTCCAGACAAACAGCGCTACAAGCGGTTCATGCATGTACCAATTTATTTCAGAACCTGGGTCTCACTCTAAACGACGAGAAATCTTGCCAGATCCCGTCCAGAAGAGCTCGGTTTCTGGGAGCCATCTTGGACTCAAAGCTTTCACGAGCTTTTCCTACTCCGGAAAGGAGACAGAAACTACAAACCATGGCCCAAGACTTACAAACAAGAAAGTCTCTTTCAGTACGCCGCTACAAGTCTCTGCTGGGAGTAATATCATCGTGTATTCCACTAATCCCCCATTGCAGACTGAGGATGCGTCCCTTGCAAGAACAACTGGACAATCAATGGAAGCAAGTCCACGGTTCGTTCGACGACAGAGTGGCTATCACTCCGGAGATGAAGAACGCGGCCTTATGGTGGACAGATCAAAACAACTTGTCCCAAGGCCTATCCTTCGCAAGCGACCCGTCTCCACAGGTGATAACGACGGACGCGTCATTGGAGGGTTGGGGAGCAGTGCTGCAGGACCTACATGTCAGTGGTCATTGGTCACCCCAGGAAAAACGCCTCCACATCAACCTGTTGGAACTCAGGGCGATACGACTGGCTCTGCAAGCGTTTCTTCCTCGCCTGGAAGGTTCACAAGTGCTTATCAGGACGGACAACACCACGGCCATGCACTATGTGAACAAGGAAGGAGGGACCAGATCGCGCCCATTGTCACGAGAAGCCCAGCA
Organism: Lissotriton vulgaris; assembly: GCF_964263255.1. Taxonomy (NCBI): domain Eukaryota; kingdom Metazoa; phylum Chordata; class Amphibia; order Caudata; family Salamandridae; genus Lissotriton; species Lissotriton vulgaris. The sequence continues at coordinate 202,107,661 of NC_141698.1, read as the reverse complement.
GGTCTGGGAATGGGCGATCCAACACAAGATGTCTCTGATGGCAGAACACTTGCCTGGCGTCCTAAACGAAAACGCCGACAGACTGAGCAGGTCATCCTCGGTCAGCCACGAATGGGAGTTGAATCATGAAGTCTTGGAACAAGTCTTCAGCCGGTGGGGAAGGCCGGACATCGACCTTTTTGCCACTCCGACCAACAAGAAATGCCGGTCTTACGCAAGCAGGCTTCCCCATCAGGATTCACTGGGAAATGCCTTTTCGATAGCCTGGTCGAAGACATTTGTCTACGCTTTTCCTCCCATTCCTCTGATACCACGACTAATCAAGAAACTCAAGGTGGAACCGTGCAGGATGATCCTGATAGCCCCGGCTTGGCCGAGGCAGTTCAGATTCACGGAGTTCCATCTGTTGTCGATAGCTCCTCCCTTGCCTCTACAAATTCTGCCGGATCTTCTCACGATGTCCGGAGGACAGATTTTGCATCCAGACCCTCAGTCGTTACACCTGACTGCATGGCTCCTGAACAGCGAGAATTTATGAACCTGCCATTGTCAAAGGAAGTTAGGGAAGTTCTGTCCCAAGCAAGGGCTCCTTCAACTAACAAAACTTACCGCCTTAAGTGGAAAAGATTCTGTTGTTGGTGTCGAAAGCAACACATTGATCCATTCAATTCCAAACCTCATCAGATCCTCCCTTACCTGCTGTCTTTGGCCAAATCTGGTCTAGCTCATTCATCAATTAAGGTCCATTTGGCTGCTTTGTCAAGATTCAGAAGGACAGACTCTGGGCCGTCATTTTGGTCTTCTAGAATAATCAAACAATTTCTTAAGAGCCTGTTCAGGGTCTATCCACTGGTGAGACCGCCTCCTCCAACATGGCATTTGAATCTGGTCCTTTCTCAACTCATGAAGGGCCCTTTTGAACCAGTCCATCATTCTGACATCAAATATCTTTCGTGGAAATTGGCTCTTCTCCTTGCTCTCACATCGGCTCGGCGTGTAGGGGAATTACAGGCTTTGACCATTCAAGAACCTTTCCTTCAATTCAAGAGGAACACTGTCATCATGAGGACTAACCCTAGGTTCATGCCAAAGGTTCCCTCGGATTTCCATTTGAATGAACCGGTCATTCTGAAAACATTCTTCCCTCAGCCTTCCTCGCCAGCGGAAAAAGCGTTGCATTCATTGGATGTGCAGCGATGCTTGAAATTTTATTTACAACGTACTAAAGATTTTCGAAAATCTTCTCAACTGTTTGTGGCCTTCGGAGGACCGAGTAAAGGCCTTCCACTTTCCAAACAGGGTGTTTCAAGGTGGATAACAAGCGCTATTTTACATTGTCACAAGGCTGCTGGTAAACCTCTGACTGGAAAGATACGAGCGCATTCCACAAGATCTGTGGCTTCTTCCACAGCACTCTTCGCGGGGTGCAAATTAAGGATATCTGCAGAGCTGCAACCTGGAGCAGCGTCCACACCTTTACCAAGCACTACTGCTTGGAATCTGTGCAACAGGATGATGCAGCAGTAGGACAGGCTGTCCTGAGGAACCTCTTCCACTAATGGTGAGCTTTCCTTTCTTCCCACCTTCCATTTTTTCACATTTTGTATCTAATGTCATGTTGTCTACTGCTATTATTTACAATGCAAAATGTGATTATCTTGCCAACTGCTTACTACTCTGATACAAAGCATGGGAATCTATGAGAGTTCCAATACTGGGGTAAGAAAACAAGTTACTTACCTATAACTTTAGTTCCCCAGTATTGGTAACTTTCATAGATTCCCATGCGCCCACCCACCTCCCCGGGGAAAGCTCAGCCTATAACAGATATGGTGTCTAAGTACACAACGGCTACGAAAATCTGAGGCTCTGAGGTTCCTTCAGGAAGGTTCTAAGTGGTGAGGCACTTTTGATTGGCTGAGGCCAAAGTTTGGTCTCTTTTACACAAAGAGGGTGATATGCTACAAAAGGGAATGAGGCCTAGGCCTTTTTCCATTGTCTTTTGTACCTACAGCTATGGTATTTTTGTTACCGAGACTCCCATTCCGACGACGGGGAATGATACAAAGCATGGGAATCTATGAAAGTTACCAATACTGGGGAACTAAAGTTACAGGTAAGTAACTTGTTTTCTTCTTTAGTGCTGCAAGAGCGGAGGAATGTGCAGATCGTCAGGCTGCTGATATGGAAGCTGGAACAGCCCAGAATGAATCAGCATTGATAGTAAAAAAGTAAGCAGAAGCACAAAGTGGAGGCCCATAAGACAATGTCTCCGAAGAAGAAGAAATTATGTTTCCAATGTGTATTCTTGTTTCCACATGAAGGTAAATGTCCCACCATTGGACAGATATGCACATGCTGTGGTAACGAAAGCCATTGCATAATGGTCTGCAAAGCGAAAGAGAAACTAAAGGGCATATTTACAAGGGTGATTGTACCACTGGAACTTCACTTTTACTGACGTTCCGGTGGCACAATGCCCTGCACTATATTCACAAAGCGGCGTTAAGCCAATTTTTGTGGCTTAACACTGTTATCTAAATATGGTGCCCTTTCATGCAGGCATCTGCATGAAAGGGGCGTGCAATGGATGTTGCTGTGGGTGTTCCACTTCAACACCCTTTGCTTTTTGATGTTGCCCCAGAGTTACAAGGATCTGTAAATCTGAGGCGGCGCCATAAACTAATGCCATGCAATAGCATGTGTGAGAATGGTGCAACGAGGAGAAATACTTTTATTTCTCCTCGTTTTGCTTTTTCTGTGTTTGCAGCATTCTGCAGCACACACAGATAAAAAACACCATTAATGATTGTTTTGTGTATGAAGGTGTCCCGTCCTGCACATAAATAATCACCAAATGATGATGATTTGCTGCTTGTGTGTGTGCTGCAGAATGCAGCACACAAAGAAGTAAAAAATGGCTATTATTGATTGTTTTTGTGCAGGAAGGGACACCTTCCTGCACATAAACAATCATTCCCTGCAACGCAGGCACCCTTGCACTATGGCCCAAGGGTGTCTGTGTTGGCACTAAAAAGCTATTTTTTAGTGCTAGTGAAAACACAGGGGTGCATCTTATTCTTGTAAATATGGCGCATCCCTAAGTTTTGGAAATGGGGAAGCACTGCACTGCCACATTTGTAGGAGTGTCGTGCTCCACCATTTCCTTGTAAATATTCCCCTAAGTGCGTCACAACAAGAGGAGAAAATGGACACCAGAATGTTCCTGCATCATTCTAGCCATGCCCACAAGGCCAAATTGCAGCATCAATTGAGGCAAGTGAAGACTAAATGAAGTTGATCGTCATCAAATTCATCTTCTAAAGGTTCTTCCATTTCATCCTTGAGCGGCAATGAAGATGAATGTGCAATGGTGATGTCAACCACTGAAGGACATGCACATGTAGAATTGGCTGCTTGCTAAGAAGAATACAAGTGAAAGAGAGATCAGTGCTGCATCAATCAATATCATGCCAGCAAAAAACACTAAACTGCGGATATTTACAAGATAGTCGCGGAGAGAGGCATTAGCCTTCCTGGCTTAACGCCTCTCTCCACCACTTCTGAAACACAAGGCTGCACCATATTTACAACAATATGGTGCAGCCTTGCGTTTCCCCCTGCAATTGTGCTGCACTTAGCAGTGTAGCACCAACGCAGGCACGTGTGCACCATAGTGCAAGGGTGTCTGCATGCAGGGGAGGATGGTTTATGTGTAGGAAGCTGTCCCTTCTTGCACACAATCCTGAAATGCCATTTTGTCACTTTCATGTGTGCTGCTTAATACAGCACGCATGAAAGTGACAAAATGGCTTTTTTTAAATGATTGTTTATGTACATGAAGGGGGACCTTCCGAAACACAACCAATCCATGGCATTTTGCTTTTTACATGGAAAAAGCAAAAACGAAGAAAAATAATGCATTTCTCTTCGTTTCGCCAACTTTTTTCCCTGGTCTTACTTTTGGTGCTGCCTCCTATGTATGCCACCCTTGTACATAAGGGGCAGCGTGAAAAACAATGGGTGTTGCGGTGGAACGCCCACCGCAACACCCACTGCCCACCCCTTCCACACTTATCCATAGCGTGAAAGGGGGCCTTATTTACACGGCAGAGTTAACCCACATTAAGTGGCTTAATGCTGCCTTCTAAACAAGGCTAAGCCCATATCGCCAACACAACGCCAGTAAAAGTGACATTGTGGTGGCGATAGGGGCTTGTACATATGCCCCTGTGTCCGGTACCATGTCTAACACCATCGAAAACAAATGTGTACACTTGGGCTGCTTCTATGACATTGCAAACTCAAGGGTTATTCGTAGGGACCGTGAGGCAAAAGAACAGTACAGTACAAGCACCAGTTCATGTCCTCCATGGTACTTCATTGGGTACATTTCTACTTAGTTTCAGCACCGCTGCTGACATGGGACTGCTATACATCAACTGCAACCTCAATGCTCATTCTGAAATAGTAAGTCAATTTCTGCTGTTGTTTCATGGACTAGGGAACCTCAAGACAATGAAGATGCAACTTCACATTAATCAAGACATCTGTCCTGTTGCTCATCAACACTGTCAGATTGCTTTCCATTTACAGGAGGCTGTTGAGAAAGAACTAGAAACATTATTAAAGCATGACATCATCGAGCGCTCTACTGGTCCAAAGCCATGGGTTTCACCCATAGTGGTGGTTCCAAAAAAAGACAGTGGAGGTGCAGTGCACATTTGTGTTGCTATGCACCAGGCCAACAAAGCAATTGAGAGAGAAAGACATCAGGTCCACACATAGCAGACATGTTTACACAGCTGAATGGTGCCAAAGTTTTCTCCTGTCTTGATTTGAGATAAGGATACCATCAACTCGAGCTGGAAGAGAACTGTAGGTACATTACTTTTTCAACTCATATTGGTATGTTCAGATGCAAAAGACTCAGCTTGGGTGTTTTGTCAGATGCAGAAATCCTTCAGGGTGTCATTCGCCGAGTAATTCAACATGTTATGATATATTAGTGTTTGGGGCCACTCAAAAGAAGCATGACAAAGCTCTTACACACAAGTATGCAGTCTGTTCACTGATGCAGGTCTCACTTTAAATGTAGAAAAGTGTGAATTTCACAAAACCAAACTCAAATTATTTTGGCATATTTTCTTTGAAGAAGGAATGACTCCTGACTCTGAAAAAGTACTAGCATTGTCATCCACTTGTCCCACACACGATATAACCATGCTGTGATCCTTCTTAGGCATAGCCAGGTATTGCTCCACATACAATTGTGACTTTGCAATGGTGAGTGCCCCATTAAGAGATTTGACATAGAAGAATATTCCCTTCCAGTTGTCATCCGACCTCTTACAGATGACTTTGAATATAAAAAATTAAAAAATGTGCAGGAAGAACTTTCCGTCACTCAAGAAGTGATTGTACTCAGAGGTTTGAGAATTGCCATACCTGAGAGATTGAGGCATCAAGTCATTGAACTGGCACACATAGGAAATTGTGACATTTTAGCCACCAAGGGAACCCTCAGAAGCTGAGTGTGGTTTCTTCGCCTTGATGAACAAGTCGAGAAGGAACTGAAAACGTCACCTGTGTAACTGCTTATCTCCTAAGAGAACACAGCATTTGCTAAATATGTCTGACCTTCCTAAACAAGCGTGGCAGAAAATTGCAGTTAATTTCTTTGGACCTCTAAACAATGGACATCGTCTCATGGTAGTCATTGATGAGTACTCCTGTTTCCCGTAGTGGAAGATTTATCATCAACACACGTGACAAAGTTATCACAAGGCTTGATCATATTATTTTCTCAGTGTGGGGTGTTCCTTCTATTCTTAAATTTGACAATAGTTCACCCTTCAATAGCAGAGAGTTTAAGAACTTTCTTAGTCGTTTCAATGTCAAGCATCAAAAAAGAACACCTCTCTGGCTACAGACAAATGGCGTTGTTGAATGATTTATGGGCACCCTTAAGAAAGTGGTTCAGCATGCTGCGCTAGAAGGAATCGATCTAAAGTCAGACTTATATCCAGGCCTTCGTGTCTATCAGTCAACTCCCCATTCTACAACAGGTGAAAGCCGTGCCACCTTGCTCTTTAGGAGAGCCATTGGGACAAAGCTACCACAAGTCAAATAATAGACACTGATGAGATTCGTGTCACGGACACTTCTTGCAAAAGCAAATTGAAGACTTATGCAGATAAGCACAGATGTGCTTGGGACACTGTTTTCAAAAAGGGAGACCAGATCCTAGTCAAACAGGAACAGAAGTTCAAGACTGATGCTCCATTTGATGCTGAGCCATTGAGAGTCGTGACATGTAAAGGACAAATGGTGACTGCTCAACGTCCTGGAAAGTACATCACCAGAGACCGGTCACTTTTCAAGCAGCTGCCTCAATGTATGTTGGCTCCAGACATCATGAGTGAGATAAGTCCACCTGAGTGCCTAAGTCATGCATCCGAGTATACATCTACAATACCAGATGATAGTGCAACTCCTTACCCTTTACGATTCGATCTGGAAGGTGGGTGTGAGCATCTTGATGACTCATTGAGGAACTCTAATGTATATATGTCGTTGGTACTTTTTATTTAGCAAAGAGGGAGATGTAGTGTTGTGTGATCATCTGTAGTAGGACCCTTGTGGACCTTGGTGGACGCCTTACAAAGTTACTTAATCAATTGGGAGGTGTATGGGGTTTGTCTGGATGAGTTCAATACAATTTAGGATGTGTGTTCAGTTAATGGTTGCATGCCGAAGAAAAAAGAAGTGCATTACAGAGCTCCGTGTGTGGCATGGTCATCTGTGTGCATCTGAGCTGGGGATGACGTGACATCATGCAGTGCACCAAGGCAACTTGCTGTGCTGCTTTGCGTGAAAGTGAGACATCAGAAATATGCCATATTTACAAAGATATGGTGCATTTCTGCTGCCTCCTTGCACTGGTGCTGGTATGCTGTGTGCTGACTAGCACCAATGCAGGGACCCATACATAATGGTCAAAAGGTTCCTGAGTTACTGGCAGGACTGTATTTTGTGGCCAGCATTCCTGCACAAAAACAATCCTTAAAGGCATTTTCCCTTTTCAATGTGTGATGCGGAAAAGGGAAATAGCAAGGAGAAATTTCATATTTCTCCTTGTTACGTCTGGGTCTGGAAGGCGTACTATTTTGACACATTCCCTGGTTTGCAAATCCTTGTAAATCTGGGAATGCACCAAAATCCATGGGTGGATGCATGGGATCGCCCACACTTCACTCATGGAATACCTCTGTGCACAAGGTAACGCAAGGCTGTCAGACCTAATGGAAATAGGTGCCCCTTCAATCCTGAAAACATTGTCCAGGAAACTAATAACCACATCAGTACTAGGATGCTCCACAAAAGAATAATGTAACCATTTGGAAAAATCATCAATGAGAACAATTAAAAATCTATTCTCTCTGCCAAGACAATCATAAGGTCCTGAAAAGTCGATAGAGAGCTTTTCCCATGGACCTGAAGGAGCTTCACAAATTGGCAGAGGTTCAGTAGACACCTTCCAGTGCTTGTCAGACCTAACACACACCGCACAGTTATTGATAAACTTCTCCACAGAGGTATCCAAACCAGGCCACCAATAATGACACTTAAGTAACCTCTTTGTACCTGAAACACCAGGATGCCCTGAATGAGCTAATTTGATAATCTTCTCTGTGAGACTGCCGGGTGGAACAAACAATTCATTCCTCAACAAAATTCCATTTTCAATAGATAACTCATTCGCCACTTGTGCAAAACTTCTCAACGATAATTCAATATTTTTAACTGAGGGCCATCCATTAACAACATAAGACTTGACCTTATCTAACAAATTATCTTTAGCAACATGATCATTCCACTCATTCTCATCAATGCCAAAATTGCTTGACTCAACAGCATCCAAAGCAGCCACAACACACTCATGCTGATCAGTGACTTCATCACAGGAATCACCCAGTGGGGGTAACCTAGATAAACAGTCTGCAGCAAAATTCTTTCCACCTGGAATATGCTGAATCTCAAAGTTAAACTCCTGCAGTCTTGCTATTAACCGAACCAGCCTGGAAGATGCTCTACCACTCCTCACGCCATCCATCATATAGACCAACGGCTTATGGTCCGTCACCAAAATAAAAGGCCTACCCCACAAAAAATTCTTCAACTACTCCACAGCCCACACACAGGCTAAAGCCTCCTTCTTGATTGTGCTATAATGAACCTCTGCACCTCTAATCGCTCTTGAGATAAACGAAATAAGTCTCTCCTTGCCATTAACCATCTGCGCGAAAACAGCCCCCAAACCAACCATGCTTGCATTCACAGTTACAAAAGACTTCCCTTCAGGATCAAAAGTTTTAAGACCCGGAGCACTAGTGATAAGCTTAATGACACCCTGAAAAGCTGAATCATGGACATCAGTCCAAACAAACCTTGAACCTTTCTTTAACAGTTGTCTGAGAGGTTCAACAACCAAAGCATAACCTCTCACAAATTTTGCGTAGTATTTAACGCCGTCAGATCTTTAGAATCCTGATCCAGAGTAACCTGATGGTAGGCTGCCTTCAAGTCAATAATGGAAACAAAATTCGCTCCATTGACAGCAGCCAACATTTCTTGTATTCTAGGCAAAGGATAAGTTTCCACTACAATGTTTTTATTGAGAGATCGAAGATCTACACACAGTCTAATTTCTTGATTCTTCTTAAGAGCAATAACGATAGCCGAAACCCACTCTGAGCTATCAGTAGGTTCTATCATACCTTGAGAACAGAGACCATCCAAATGTGATTTGAGCTTGTCCCTCACACCCAAAGGTACCATACAAACTTTATGTTGTACGGGTAAAGCTCCTTTTTTAAGTTTAATCCTGTGCGAAAAACCTTTGACCTCACCCACAACATCTTCAAAAACATTCTTGTACTTATTTAGAATGGAAGAAAGAGGATATTCCAAAGAAACATTGTTAACAGGCATTTCTCTCAACTGAATTGGACGATCTGATCCTGGGCATAAATTAATGCCAAGCTTACCAAGATCATACCACCCAACAATATTTTTCCATCAGTTGCAACATAAATTTTGGTAAAAATGACACGGGTCTCAAATTTTAACGAATCTTCAAAGAAACCTAACATTTTGATGTCAAAATTACCAAAAGCTTTAGGATTAACATCGGATTTAGCAAGTTTGACACCTTTCCATTTTTCATAAAAGAACACATCTGATAAGATAGTCACAGGCGAACCAGAGTCGGCCATAGCTTCAAAGGCAATCTTACCAACATGAACTATCCCTAAAGGAGCTTTGAATGGAAGAGAAATACTATTTATGTGACTATCAAAGGAATCATCATAAATAGTAATGACTAAATTCTCCAAATCATCATCAACATAAGAAACATTACTAACAGCGGAACTAGACTTGCCACCCTTCCTTTGAATCCTACATGAAGATGTAAGATGGCCAATTTTACCAAATTTAGTACAATTTTTTTTAAGTGCAGGACAATCTGGACAGTTCGCCAAATGTGCTTTAGAGCCACACCTAAAACAACTTAAAACTCTATTGGTTTGAAAATTACTCTTACTACGCATTTGAACAGCACAAACAGAGGTGTCATTAGTATTCTTGTTTTCGTTAGCAGCAATGACCTTAGATGATCTTTCAATCCCTTTGGCCAAATCAATTACTTCTGCCAGGGTAGGATTACGACAAGCTAAGAGTCGTTCTTGTACTTTTTTAGCTGCACAATTAAACACAAATTGATCCCTTAATGCTGTATCAACATAGGCACCAAAATCGCAGTTTGCAGCTAAAACCCTCAGAGCTGCTACATAATCTTCAACAGATTCGTCAGCGGATTGTTTCCTCATATGAAAAGAATGCCTTTCAATCATGACATTAGGTTCCTCCTCAAACTGTTTCTCAAGTCTAGCAACAGCTTCAACTAAAACATTCCATCCATCACCTCCCTCAATTGGTGGCGCAATGGGTATAAGGTTTTTAAAAATTTCAATAGCAGCTGTGCCTAAATAACTGAAAAGAATAGCCTTTTTCCTTGCAGCAGAAAACCCAGTACCATCAATGGCAACAATATAGTTATCAAAAGTCTCAATCCATTTCTTCCACCTTAATTTCAGTTTTCCAGGAATTTCCAAAAAGATGGTGGGTTGATTGCAAATCTGAGATGTAGCCATAACAAAGACTAAAATAATAAAACTCGAATACTTTTAAAACGTGTGCAGAACAATGTGAATGAGAAGGAAGAAAAAGAATTTCAAATTGTGTGCAAATCACAGTAGTAATAGGACTGCAACATGCACCTCTAAAAATAACCAAGTGTGCACATCACTGAAGTAAACAAAGGATTGAAGAAAATATCCAGCTTACCACACTTCAACTTCTCAAAATGTATACTTAAGAAAATATTTGTTTTAAATAAAAGTGAGCGAATCACTGAATTCGCAAGTAAAACTCTGTGAAAACGATGATAAACCACAAGTTGCTGCTTGAAAGACGTTGTGAGTAAAGCGCCGTTACGCTGCTCGACGATTGCCGATGTTGTGATCACAAAACAGCTGACCGTCTGAGAAGCAGTGCGAAAATGGCCGCAACGTTGCGTGCTACGCTGCGTTCCAGATGAGCAATGCGTTTCATAAGAAAGAAAAAACTGTCTCAAAATGGCCATGACCTTGCGTGCTATCAAGCGCTGCATTTCAGACGAGTAGTGTGTTCCAGGAGTCCTTTGTAAATCACAGATGTCATCACACTGGAGGCACACAGGAGCGCGAGCAGATCAACTGCCGTAGAGACGCTTTAATGACAGCGACTCGAAATCCTTTAAATTTAAGGGAAGGACAGTACCTTGTGGATCACAAGAAAGCAGCGTCAACAGCTCTCATCAGATTGCAGCAGAAGAAAATCGCACCGTAGGTCCGTTTCTTGTTTTTTAATGAAATCGTAGTAAGTTAAAAGACGCTCAGCAACACAGTGGGTCCATAAATAATTAAATAAACCTCGTCGCCATTGTAAAGAGCGGAGGAGGCAGTATAAGTTTAAATTAGGATTTATTTAAGTTAAATCCAAGGACCCACTGGAGCACAAGCCAAAGCGTCTAGATCAGATCAGCTCCAACCGCTTCTCTGATCTAGAACACAGGTCCACAACAACATTCTGCATTACATGAGTAACATTCTTAAATACACATTACAATTCCAAAAGTGACATCAGGACAATGCTGGAAAGAAAAGAAAGATATTACCACAATGGGACTACAGTGGCTCCGATAGAACTGGCTGTGGCCGGCCTAGCCCAGAGCCCGAGGAAGGTTTACAAACAAACATTGAGACATCTGTCAGTGGGATGCCTAAACTACACTAGTGATGCTTTCCTGCTGTCTATTCTAAAGTTTATACCCACACAGTCGTAGCAATGCTCCCTTTTACCCACCCATTCACTCATATTTTATTTCATCATACTTAGCATTCGTGGGGCTTGTTAGAAGATGGGATGCAGATGAGGTGCATGTTAGCGATTACACTTTCAGGTAATCTCACCAGCTTTAGAAACTTCAGTAAAGGGGTTCTAACTTGTCAGAGTTGTACAAACGAACTGTAAACTTTGAACAGCTTGCATTTTGGGTATTGTAGTAAATGCGTATTTGAAGATCGAAAATTGACATTTAAATCATATGCGGTGGCAAATCTAATAGAAGTAGCTAGTGAGATTTCCCACAGAGTGTTTGGTCTGTTTCCCTCTAAAATGTGATAAAGAGGCAACCATTAGGATATTGGGTTCAGACAATTGCTATGCTCCTGATGAATGTCCTGTAAAGTAACTTTTGAATACAATTCGTTTTTTAGCTCTACAACTATTAAGAATCAGTGTATGTGATTTTTTAATATACAAACTGTTCTATAATCAGGGGCAGCTCCGCCGCTAAGGCGGAGGAGCGTCTCCCCACTGCCTTTCAGCATGGCGAAAAAGGAAAAATAAAATGATGATAACGCGCTGTTAATATCATTTTATTTTTCAGTGCTGAGCAAGTTCTGCGGGGCCGGGCCGGGTATCGCAGGGAGGAGGAGTGGTGGCACTCTATAAGTGCCCATGAATGTTTGGCTGGCCGTCTCGGCCCAGCCAAACAGTCATGTACACTTTGCATGTTCTCCACCCAAACTGCGTTACAGCCTGGGTGGAGAACATGTCCAGGCTTCCAGTCCCCTTCTGAGTGCCGAACCATGACGCTCAGACCAATAACAATGATGCATTGTAATGTTGTGATTGGCTTAGGGGAGCCTGGGTGCTTCCTGTTCGTACAGAAGTCAGGAACAGGAAGGAGGAGAGGCGGCGACTGGCTGGCCAGTCAGTCAGCTGGCCGGCAGGTAAGTAAGTGATCTTTTTAACCCCAACACCCGCTCCCTTCCCCATAACTGCTTCCCGGTAGCAACCGCCACTGTCTATAATTACCTTTACATAAGCACCAATGCTAGCTGTTCATGTGCGACTCCACTCTTTATCTTTAGCTCACACTAACTCAATCTCACTTCATCCTGTCTGCTACTATTATTCTGTTGATACTCTATAATCTAGCAGACTTCATGAGATCGGTCTGAGAGGGACGGTGTTGAGCTGGTTTAGATCCTATTTAGCTGGTCGCCGGCAGATGGTCTGGCCCCCCCTTACTCTGCCGAAGTGCCGCCTTTGGAGGTCGGAGTCCCACAGGGGTCGGTGCTTAGCCCGACTCTGTTTAATATCTTCATGACCCCTCTGGCGGTGCTGGCAGAGTCCTTTGGGGCTCAGATCATGTCATACGCCGATGACACCCAGCTCCTTTTCACTTGTGGAAAGGGGGCAGAATTCAACGGAGAGAGCATCCGCGGGTGCCTCGGGGCTGTTTTTGACTCGTTTCAGCTGAACAGCCTCAAGTACAACCCTGATAAATCAGAGGTGCTTTTCTTCGGGTGTCAGGCTGACCCCAGTTGGCAGGATTGGTGGCCTGTGAACATGTTCCCACCCTCGTCCTCCTCTCTGGTGGCTAAGAATCTTGGGGTCAAAATTGATAACAGCCTATCTCTTAAGTCCCAGATTCTAGGCCTGACTGGCACCTGCTATGGTCTTCTTAAAATATTGCGCAAGTTTCTTCCCTTGCTCCCTTTGTTGCATAGGAAGACGTCGGTCCAGGCTCTTATCTGCTCCAGGCTGGATTACTCAAATGTTTTATACTTGGGTCTTCCGGACTATCTACTACAAAAGCTTCAGGTGGTCCAAAACTCGGCGGCACGGGCAATTTTTGGCCTGCCTCGTTGTGCGAAAGCCTCGGACCTGCTACTTATTTATTTATTTAAGGTTTTTATAGAGCACGTAGTAACCCGTAAGTATCCCAGGGTTTTGAGGTACAGGGGTATTTTTAGGTTTTAGGGCTGGGTTTGGGTTTTGGGGTACAGGGGTATTTTGGGTTTTGGGGAACAGGGGTATGTTTAGGTTTTAGGGCTGGGTTTGGGTTTTGGGGTACAGGGGTAGTTTTAGGTTTTAGGGCTGGGTTTGGATTTTGAGGTACAGGGGTATTTTTAGGTTTTAGGGATGGGTTTGGGTTTTGGGGTACAGGGGTACAGGGGTAATTTTAACATATATTTACAAATAATACAATTAAAATTAATGTTATTAATAAAATTATTTAATAATTAAATAATAAATAATTAAATTAAATAATACAAAAATAATTATTTACATTATATATTGATATTATATACTTACCTATATTTACGTTGTAATGGTATGCGTTGTAATAGTATCTGCGTTGTAGTGTATTGCGTTGTAAAGGGTTCCGTTGTAAAATGACCTGCATTGTAAAAAATGCGTGGTAATGGTATGCGTGCTAAATGTACGCGTGGTAACATCATATATCCATCTGCAATGCATCAATGGTGGCTGGTTGGGAACAGGGATGGTGAGACGGGGGATGAAAAATATTTTGAAAAACCCATTTACCTATTCCACAACCTTTCTTAAGGAAGAGGTGTGGCGCAGCGGCCGGGGCGGCTGACTCCATGGGATCCGGGCTCGATCCCTGGTGGCAGGTTAGCCAAGCACCTTATGACTCTGGGCAATAGCTTGCTTAATCTTTCCAATGGCCCCTAGCGCCGGGACACCTCTCCGGAAGTAGCTGTGTGCTTTACAAATGCTGGCATTTATTATTTCATTTCCTTCATCTCTGCTTCTCTTCCCAACTCCACACCAGAAGAAGCTGCAGGAAGCACCTGGGCACACAGGCTCTCCAGAGCCAATCGGAATGCTGAAATGCAGTGTTGTGATTGGTCTGAGTTCCGTGGAATGGCACTCAGATTGGGACAGATAACCTGTGCATATTCCGAACTAGGCTGTGCAATACAGCCTGGTGGCGAATAAGCAAAGTGCGCATGACTGTTTGGCCGAGCCAAGACGTCCGGCCAAGCAGTCTCTTCCTCCCTAAACCACAAGTCCCGCCCCAACCTAACACAGCCCTACAGTAATGAAAAATAAAATGATAATAACATTTACATTATCATTTTATTTTTCCCTTTTTCACTGTTCTCAGTGCACTGGGATGACGCTCCCCCGCCTTAGCGGATGTGCCGCCACTGCCATGCATGCTCTTCAATGCATCTTCAGCACACGTCCTTGCAGCCAAATGTAGAATTTACTCCTTTACTCTAGTTCTTGTCATCACTGAAGCTTGGCAAAATATTAAAATGAATACAGATGCTATTCCAAAAATTGATGCAATGACTCTTTCACAACATCTTTCTTGTTGACTTGTATCTTAACTGGAACACCCAAAGAGCTATGCCTCTGTAATAAAGTAATTAATCCACCCATGAGCTAAAATAACAAATAATCTTACCAAACATCAAACTAGAGAACGTTATTGATGTTACCAGCAGCTAGTACATTCACAGCCAATATGCTCCATTCAGCTCAACTAGTCTCAATAACTTTGCTAAACCCCTCACAAATTCCCTTTGCCTCGCTCAAGATGTGATCAGGTTAGGTATACAGACGTTTTCAAAAGACTGCTAAAAAGCGTCAGCCTGGTAGATCTTTTTACCACTCTTATCAATTTGGCCAATAAGGTGCATGCCACAAGAACTGTAATGCTCTCTTTGAATTATTCTATTGGGCATCTATCCATTGGCTTCCATCACCTTTTCATTTAGATGGCTTTCGGTTTAGCTTTGTTGCCATCTTCACAGAACAATTTGAGAGCATTTACAACAGGGTAAATTTTAAACACTCATGCCATATCATTAGCGTTATTCATGCCTCTTCTGTCTGGAATGCTTTATACTCTATCAACCTCAGAATTGCAGTAAATCCTTTACTCGATCAACATAACACTGTCGATTGGCTCATGTCACAGCTCTTCTGATGATCCTGCATGCAGAACTGCGTTAGGAGGTTTAACTCTTGTTATTACAACAAACCACATAATTCCACTCCACAACACAATTCCACTCCACAACACAATTCTACTACACACCCCATACAACCAATCTTCACCACATAATTCCACATCATGTCCATGCCTTCTCACCCGCCATGACCGTGCGTTCAACGCTCTCGTTGTCTGTGCCTTCTCCCCCCCCATTCCCGCCCGCCCTCCGTCCTGTTGTCTGTGATGCCTTTCATTTGCAATGCAATAGGTCTTGTGTAAATGTGAGACCTATTGCATTGCAAATGCTTGTTTATATTTATTTTGGTTTTATTTACACAGGATCATATCATGAATGAAATATAAACTTGAACTGTGATTTTTTGGAAGATTATATATATATATATATATATATATATATATATATATATATATATATATATATATATATATATATATATATATATATATATATATATATATATCTAATGAAGAATCCCGATGTCGAATCCATGACAACAAAGCACGTACGAACCACTCAATGAAGGTTTCAAAATAAGTACTTTATTCCTTTTTCTCTCCAGCAGCATGACACGTTTCGACCGGGGCGACCCGGGCTTGATCACATGATGCCTATAGAGATCAACCAGTTTAAGTGCAGAACGTCCACACAAGCTCCACCCCCACAGGCATAGAAAGTAAAGACATACTCATGTACAGCAAAGTGATTTGTCATACTGCCCCCGAATGATACATACGGAGAGGGTTCCTTCAATACATTTTGTATTTGAGTTGATATATATCACAATAACTTAACATTTCATGAAATATCGGATAATCGCACTCATATATATTCCAGCTACATGCTGGAGCAGTTCACCCTGATTTTATTTGGGTGTAGGTACACACAGACATGTTTGGGCAACCGCTTTTCTCAATGACAGCGGGCGGCTTGAGACGGCGTCATTAAATACAGAATTCCTTGGTGCAGCAAAATTCATCAACATCAAAAACGGACCAATATCCTCATTGTTTTGGTTTAGGACATCTTAAAACATGCATTGCTACATATTAAACTCATATAATGTCACTGTTGTATACAGAAAAGAAGCCCAGTATTCTGCCCTGCATGGCCGAATGGCATCTAATAATTGTGGTGCGTCTTGTGTTACACAGCCTTGTTAATTTCATTACTATACACAAACAGGAATTGATCTTTTCAAATTCTCTAGAAAAATTAGGCTGCATAAGTTCTTTAAACTGAAAGGACCGGGAAGCCAAGTAAGACAAGTTAGAACCCAGGATATGGGTATGGATCTCCTGACAGTAAACAATTTGGAGACACTGGCCATCCTAGAAGACAATTAAAGTTCTAATAACAGACCCTCTCTCGTGTGGTTATTTAAGACGATGCACCCTTTGGTCAGGAGAGCAGCGGGTTTTCTACAAGAGAAATATGGAGGAAAAAATATATATATATGTATATATATATTGACAGAGCAAATTGGGAGATTAAAAGAAGCGATGCAAGAAAGAGTGAAAAAACATGAGGAAAAAATTAAAATCAGGAAAGCTAATAAGTTCGCCCATGATTTAGCGGACTATGAAAATGGACAAATTTTCACTTTTTCGCGTAAGTTTGATTCAATTAAAAGGCAAAAGTTCAGTGAAAAGATCAAAAGCAATGAAACAGTAAACAATGTGCATGTAAATGAAGATGATTTAAGTGTAAATACAGTATCACTGACCAGTGAATCGATTACAGAGCCAGAGCCTACACAAATGAGGAAAAACAAATTGAGTGTGGGACAGGAACTTGATTTTTTAGTGGAGGAGAGACTCCAGACACTTCGGCCCAGACAAAAAAAGATTAGCAAATGCCGAAGGACAAAAAGAAGATGTGAGCATCGTAAAAGATGGAAACAAAAACACGTAACTACTGTCCAGGTGATGACTTTAATTATGCACGAACACGGATTGATGTTTACTGTTATGTCAGAAAGCTGAAATTGAAAACATTCTTTGCCCTTCAAACACAAAAAAAGCTAAGCGACATAGTAATGGGACAAGAAGATGAAATAGAGCCTATTATTGCAGCATCAGATATCCCTAACTTGCTCATGTTACATGAACTTAATGATGAAAATGATGAACCAACCTCACAAGCTGATATTGATATAGCAACTCAGGAAAGACTTCGAAAAATAAATCATTTGCAAGAAGGTGCTGGGATCAGTCCTTTTAAGTCTAAATCCTGTTTTGTACCACTCATGCCAAAAGACAGTGTAGATGTATTTCATGACATGATTACAAATGATCTGAAAAAATTAAATCATACTGTGCATAAAAATAGAAAAGAGAGGAATCTATTTTTGAGAAAACGTGTGTATAATGAGTTGGTAAAGAAACTGGATACAAATCATGATGTTGTTGTCAAAAAATCGGACAAGGGGGGTAATTTGGTTTTGTGGCTTAAAAAAGATTATGTTTTAGAAGCACAAAGACAGCTTAATGAAGTAAGCTGCTACACAAAATCAAACACTAAAGAATATGAGAAAGCCAAAATAGCATTGCAGAAACAACTTGCACAATGGAAAAGACAGGGCCTTATTTCCAATGAGGAATACAAGTTCAGGTATAATGAGTTCCCGGTACTACCTGTTTTATATTTAATTCTTAAATTACATTAAAATGTTTTTCCTGTTCCCGGTAGGCCAATCATTTTGGCAATTAACAGCTTAGGGGAAAATGTTGGACAGTACCTAGATTTCTTTTTACAAAGCTTGGTAAAGGAGTTGCCAAGCTATGTAAGAGATACCGGCGATTTCCTTAAAAAGATTGAAAATTTAAATTGGACAGATGACCTGTACTTGATTTCTCTCACTATAGAATCTATATATACGAGTATAGATCATACACAAGGAATGAGAGCGGTCAAACATTTTTTGGATAACAGGGCAAATACATTTTATGAACACAACAAGGTGATTCTTGAGCTTATAAATTGGGGCCTGAATAATAACTGTTTTCTTTTTGATAGAGAGATTTTTAGACAAGTGAGGGGTGTGGCGATGGGGGCTTGCTTCTCCCCCAGCTATGCATGCTTGCATGTTGGCTGGTAGGAGGAGCAGGTCCTCAAAACCACCCATCAGGCGCTCCATGAATCCCATATTGTGACTTACCTGAGGTACATTGACAATGTTTTTATATTGTAGAAGGGAGGTGAAAAAGAGGCTTATGGTTTTGTAGATGAGATAAACAAAAACTCCCTAAATCTTAAGTTCACTTCCCACATCCACAAAAATCAGATGGAATTTTTGGACGTAAGGCTCTATGTCAGTAATGGTACAATAGAAAGTACCCTATACAGGAAACCAACGTCTGGTAATATCACTTTGCATGCAACAAGCTCCCACCCTAAACACCTCATTGCTAGCATTCCGTATGGAGAAATTTTAAGATTAAAACGTATTTGCAGCAATGAGGTGGATTTCAACACTTGTCAGTCTGATCTGGTGAGTAGATTACAAGGCAGAGGGTATTCAGACAAAATAATTGCAGAGGCAATAGAGAAGGCCAAGACACGATCTAGAATGAGCCTCTTTGACGAACAAAATAAAGAGAAAAAAGATCCTGCATCTACATACAAAACTATGAATACCCCCAGACTAATTACAACATATAATAGGGAGGAGCGTATAATAAGATCTATTGTTAATAAGCATTGGCCAATAGTACTCACTGATAATATTCTCCAAAATAAATTGGCAGATGTACCAATCATTACATTCAGACTGGGGAGTACTATGGGCACCACCTTAGACAAAGTTTCACCAGAAACTAGAAAAGCTACTTCCTGGCTACAACCGGCCAAAGGGTTTAGAAAATGTGCAACTTGGAGGGCTTGTAAGTTTGGCCGAAATATGACTGAATATTCTACTGCCTTCAGGGAAACTCCTTTTTCCATTCAGGGTTCATACACCTGCAAAACCGAATATGCTGTATATGTTCTGACGTGCACTTGTGGACTTAACTACATTGGTAGTACGAAGCTGCAGGTGCACGTCAGAATATTGCAGCATATAAGAGCCATTCTCCACAGTGAACCAGCATATCCTGTGGCTCGACATTTTAAGCAAACTCATGCTAATGATATAAATTGCCTTTCATACTACGTTATTAATGCTGTTGCTAAATCTAGAAGAGGGGGCAATAGAGAACGCCAGCTTAGGCAATTGGAGACAAAATTCATTTTAGAGTTCGACTATAAATGGCCTAATGGTTTAAATACTACAGATAATATGCATAACTTTTTATAATCAGGAAAAGGATATTCTATACTGATTTTCACTGAAATCTCAAGGTTGTATGAAGATAGTAAAGCATCTTGTAAATATTGACAAACTTTGCTGAATCTCGATTTGCTTCCTTTCCCTCACGATCTGATTTCAGTGATAGAAGATTGTTCTTAATGCAAGTCAATACTTTTTTACATATCTTTTTAATAGTATTCTGTCCCTTGGGGGCATTTTACTGTTATTAATATATTGGCTTGTAGATATTTTTGCATTAATGGTGTACCTCATCAGATCAATTTTGTATATAATTATATGTTGTTTATGTGAGCACTTTAAATTTGCACTTTTTGCACACCTTGCACTTAATTTTGCACAAAGAAAAAGAGAATAAAGAAAAAATAATGTTGCACATATACAGTTTAACACATGACCATACGAAGATTTGTTCGGTGATACTAGATTGAATAAGACTACATTTTGTAAGCACATGAAGGATTTATCCGATTATATCTATTTGTTGCTAAAATGTTAATGAAAGAAAAAGAGCTTTTTTGCACATATTTATTTTAATTTTAATGTATCTATGTGCTTTACAAAGGTGATATACTTGTGATATATAAATATGCTTGTGGATTTAGTTATAGATGAAACTAGCCACCTAAATGTAGTCTTTTCTCTGTATTCATGGCCATGTGACCTGTAATGGTGGTCAAGGGGTGTGTCCACTGTAATAATAAAAACCAAGATGGCATGGAGGCATTTTACACGTGAACAAGGGCTTTTTAGCTTGAAACGCGTTGTGTTTGGGTCGAGAAAATAAATTAGATCTTGCCTGAATTGTTGTGGGGTATGTGCCTCCTTCTTCGCCGCACCGCCATTGTGTGGGAGTCAGAAGTGGCGGCAGCAGTCAAGTTTGGATATATATATATATATATATATATATATATATATATATATATATATATATATATATATATATATATATATATATATATATATATATATATATGTGTGTGTTTATATATATATTCACTGAAAAAACCATAGGTTTCACACCAGTTATAGTTAGCTGGAAATTTTACTGATATAAAACCATTGAAATTCCCACGTTATAGTTAGTCGGACTCACTATAACTTGCGCGTGCAATGCACTGCTGATGACATCACATATTACATCACTCATGACATGGTCAGTGACATCACTCATGACATCACTGATGACACCATCCTTGTGACACAGTGACAGACCTCCTCTCACTGTAAAGTAACCTTTGAAACACATATTGAAAAATAGAAACTAACATTTTCAAAAAATTGCATATACCCATACCAGTTACAACAACCAATTCAGTAATTTCACCATCTATATACAAATTCACACATTCACCAACAGTTTTATGTATTCACTCATACATATACTCATTCATCATATGTAGTGATACCCCTATTCATTCTGTTACACACCGACAGTCATCAAAAACGTACTCATACATATACTCACACATGCAAATAAACTAATAAACATCCATTTATTTGCATATAAGACTATACACACATTAGCACATTACTTCTAAGGAAACTTACACATACTTACGCTCTTAAACAATGACTTACAGAAACACATACTTATTTAAACAGGAACTCTTTCAATCTCTCACTCTCACATATACTTACTTATATACATCAATGCTCATATATACAAGATTAAAACATATGTAGTTACTCATAAAGACACTAGTGAGAGAGGCATTCACTCACTAACACACACATATACACACTCATCCACCCATACAGTCCTGCACATATGCTGTCTTCAAAACACATATAAATATTGAGTTTTGCATTCATGCATCTATGTGGTAAGTAACACCCCACCAAACCATACAGACACTCATACTGATACTAAAAAAAACATCTAATAACCCATATACACACACATGTAGCTACTCACCAACCCATGCAGCCACTTGTACACAAAGTAAAACACTGATACATATATTTAAATATTTAAACATTACTCGCTAATATATGTATTCACTAAGATACACTTAATAAGCCAGTTAACCAATCAATTTTTTTTTAAAAAACATCCATTTAGACACTTATTTAAACATTTATTCTTCCATCGACCTTAACATATACATATATAAAATATATTTATTTTTCAGAAAGATACACATTCACTGGACGATGTCATCAGTGATGTCATTTGAGATGTCATCAGTGATGTCATGAGTGATGTCACTGACCATGTCATGAGTGATGTAAT
Organism: Lissotriton vulgaris; assembly: GCF_964263255.1. Classification (NCBI taxonomy): domain Eukaryota; kingdom Metazoa; phylum Chordata; class Amphibia; order Caudata; family Salamandridae; genus Lissotriton; species Lissotriton vulgaris. Next base: position 202,085,667 of record NC_141698.1, on the reverse strand, counting down.
ATGTGATGTCATCAGCAGTGCATTGCACGCGCAAGTTATAGTGAGTCCGACTAACTATAACGTGGGAATTTCAATGGTTTTATATCAGTAAAATTTCCAGCTAACTATAACTGGTGTGAAACCTATGGTTTTTTCAGTGAATTTCATAGGTTTTTTAAATGCTAATTCCTAACTATAACTGGTGTGAAACCTATGGTTTTTTCAGTGAATTTCATAGGTTTTTTTAATGCTAATTTTGAACTTTTTGTAGGGCTTCATACCTATGTACTTTTTAGTGAATTTCTAAGCTTATTTTTTCGCAAATGTCTTTAGCTGAGAAAGGTATGTTTTTCTAAAAATGAACACTATAATGTATATTAAGATACTATTTTTATTTTAAAAGAGTATTTTACTTTTTTTTGTTTAAATTTGACTTTGGAGCGCTCCCGGTGCGCGTACCAGTGAACGCCCTGGTGCGCGTACCGTCAGCGCTCCAACAAAAAAAAAAGAAAAAAAAATTAATGAAGGAGTGACCATAAGGAATGGGGACAGAGAGAGTGGTGTTAAGAGAAAGAGAGCTAAAGGGAGGAACACAGAGGGACTGTGTAATAGATAGTAAGACAGATAAAAAGTGTAAGAGGAAGTAACTGAGAAAAGAAAAATGAATAAGGGAGCAAAAGAAAAGAAGAAATAGGAAGAAGACTAAAGCAGAGGTTCTGGGAGAATGTAAATGGATGATGAAAGTAAAAGGAAGGACAGTTAAGTATGGGAATGACAGGTAGTGACGGAATGAGAGGAAAGGAATAGTAGTGATGGAGGGAAAGTAAATAGCAGTGAATATAAGCAAAGAGGGGTGAAACAGGGTACATGTAAGTGAATAAGGGTAAGACATGGGGAATAATAGAGCGAAAGAAGAGAGAGAGTAAAAGAAGGAGTGTCACAAAGGGACTAAGTGAACCAGTAAAAAAGGTAAGTGAAGGAGTGTGCATAGACAGAGGTACTGAAAGAAGTTGAATGTGGTAGGAAGTAAACATGGAAGAAAAGAATAAGTGAGAAAAGCAAAGTAAGGAAACAGGGGTGAGGTAGGGTGAGAGAAAAATAGTGAAAATAAAACCAAAGGTGATAACAAAAAAGATTTTGTAAACACACTTACCATATAATCAATGCAAACTTGTATCTGTGAAAGATAAAAGAAAAAACACGTTATAATTACTTAAAAATATATAATAAAATAGAAGCAACAGTTCATGAGGTTTAAAAATCTACAAAAGTTTACTAAGAAATGAAGCAATAGTGAAGGATACAAAAACAGAAAGAAAGTAATGTAGAAAGAGAAAAAAAAAGGAAAAAGAAATAGAAAGAAAACAAATTCCTAAAGATAAATAAGATACTAAAAGAATGTAAGATATCAAAACAAAATCAGTAAAGATAAGAAAATAAAAGAAAAATGAGTGAAAAGGAGAGAAGTCTGATTGAGAAACTATAAATAAAAAAGAGGAATAGAAGATGATTGAGAGTGAGTGAAGTGAAGTCACAGAGTGAAGGGATGAAAGGAATGAAGTTAGTATAGAACGATGGATAAAACAGGAGTGAGAGAGTAAGTACACAGAAAGACAAAAGGAAGAACTAAGTGAACTACAGTACAATGAGTGCGAAAGAAAAAAAATGGAGAAAAAGAAAGAGAGGGTTAGGAAACTAAAGCAGTGGTACTGTGAGAATATGAAAAAGATAAAAAGTGGTGGAAGGAACAGAGGAAATGCAGACAATTCCTATTAGATTGAGAAGTTGTGAATGAAGTGCACTAAAGAAACAGCGATGAAAAAAGAGTGTAAATTAGTAAAGAGAGGTAAATAAGGGTGAAAAAGAAAATGAGTGTAAGACAATGTGAACACAATATAAATTACACAATGCAAACTACACAATAACTTCTACAATATGTTACATTATTTATTTTTGCTGTTCTCAGAATATATTGAATTTCACTTAAATTAGTGAGATCAAAGTCTTCATCATATAACAGCGGGAAAAAAAAACACAATCTAAAAGATTGTGTTTAAAAAAAAACATTCAAACATACATCTCATATATGTACACTAATCTTTGATTCACTTACTTTTCCGTGAGGCCAAATTGCAGATAGTGAAGGTCCTTTTGGTGGAAAAAAAGTCTGCTGTGCTCTATAACTTCCATTTCATCGACTTCCTATGAAAAAAGATCTAAGAACATCATATCTTACACTTTCCTCACGGCCAATTTGTGTCAGATATATCAGTATTTTTTACTTTGAGATCCACTTAAAGTATCTACATGAGATAAATAATTTAAAATATTAGATTAACTAACTAACTAACTAACTTTTATTATCTATTCCCGTCTTCAAAGGCCAATTCCCTTTACTAAAACTTTGGTTTTAAAAACACTAGATAAGAATTTGTAGAGTCATAAGGCAAACGTTGTTTATAAGTTAAATGAGAATCATTGCAGTAACTCCATCCATTTTCAGATTTTAAGTAGCATGTATAATGTCCTGAGGTTGTCGAAGATCCATCATGATAAATAATAGCTTCAGTTGTAAAGGTTCTTCCTGAAATTGATAACTGAGAAGCTACAAAATTTTTGATAGAAGTTGTCAATTTAGTTCCATCAGGTCTACATCGTTGGAAAACTAAAATGATATACTGACCATAACTTTTGTAAATAATGTGGATACCATTGGATAGTTACATTGGGTACACACCATATTATGATCTGCTGCTTTAACTAGATTTTTAAATGATACTGATTTACAGTCTGGTAAAGTCAAATATAAAAATCTTTCAGTGTCTATTCTAGTAGTACTTGATGAACTACAATTTTGGCAGTCATGCTGCCATTGATAAGAAAGGCTGAAAAGATTATCTACATCTACACCTTCATCTTCCAAAACACCAAACATATACAATAAAAATTCCTGACAATCCTGCTGAATGTTCTGTGAAAATTTATCTTGACCAGAACACATATCTAAAATATTTCGAATTTCTGTTACACTTTCTATTTGTGCTGTAACACTGCTACATTTCTCAAACACAGAATTCAATAAACCACACAATCTTTGATCCCAATTTTCAACAATCTGTTCTTGTAAACTTTTAAGAAAAAAAACAACATTAATCACTACATTAGCATAGCAGTTGACACCAGAACTATTTTCAAACTGAAATCCAACAACATTTTCTCCACAATTCTTTTTCTTCCTGTTTTCAATTACAGTTTTCTCTACTTTTTGTCTTTTTGCAACTACCTCACTACAATTATCCTCATTTCTTCTTTTTCGGCCTACCACACGTTTTTCAAACAGAGAATATTGAGGCAAATGTGGAGCATATTCTCTTCTTAATCTATTGTATTCTTTAACACAATCTAGATCTGCAGAAATCTTTGTCTCATCACACGCAATCAAGTACAATCCTGATAAAGTTCTGACTCGTGATAATGCCACATATGCCATACCCTCTTTAAACACAGATCTTCCAATGTTCACTAAAGCACCATCTACACTTAAACCTTGAGATTTATGAATTGTCACCGCATACGCCAAAAAAACAGGAAACTGTTTTCGGCGAACATATAAGTCTTTTACAAGTAGAAATCTAGCAGAACCACGTCTTATTTGTTGTACTTGTTCAATGCCATCAAATTTTATTTTAAAAAATTCAATTCCATCTCTATTTCTGTAATTCACAAAATCAACAACATAACCCATTGCTCCATTTACCAGACCTCTTTCAACATTTAAATTCCTTCTCAAAATGATACGACAATTTAAACACACATTCAGAGTCTTTTCAAAACCAGCTGTTTTTGAAATACTTTTCTCCAATGAATCCAATTTAGTTTTCAAATTTTCAGACAAAACAATTGTTGCACCCATATGCTTTATTTTATCTATTGCTTCCAGTTTCACAATCTCTTCATTTTCTAACTCTAACATTTTGTTGTTGAAGATAGAACATTCTTGCAGAGTTGGCATCAAACATATCCCAGATTTCTTCTCAGTCATTTTTTTAAAAATATTCTCTGGAAGAATGTTTTCATTTGGATACAAATTTGAAATTAATCGACTATGCAAAGCTTTTTTCCCAGTCACTTTTCCAATTCTTACATCTTGTAGAATATTTTTATAATCTTCATCCTTGGCCTGTCGCATATTTTGAAGCAGTTCAGCATATTTAAAATGTAGCCATATATTAACATTTCCAATGCTTCCAAGGGACTTCCTGGTATCTTCATGTGTGAGCATTTTAAACACTGGTTGTCCTTTTACTGGAGTCAACTGCAATAGATCTCCAAAAACAATAATGTGTTTTCCTCCAAATAACACATCATACTCTGTTTTAAGAATTTCTTGCATTCTCAAATGCACAAAAGCAAGCATTAGATTTGAGACCATGCTTACTTCATCAATGATAAGAAGTTTCATTTTCTTCAAGACTCTTGAAACTTCAGAACACGCATCTCCAGATAACTTGTTGTAATGCAATTTATTATCATGTTCAACTGGCAGCATCAATAAACGATGTAGAGTAATCCCTTTAATGTTATGTGCTGCCAGACCAGTTGGAGCAGTTACAACACAAGACAGTGGTGAATCAGTCCTTTTCTGCAGATAACTTGCAATGGCTTTAATTAGAAAACTTTTTCCTGTCCCCGCTTCTCCACTTACGTACAGTCGGACAGGGTCAAATGATATACATGAGCACTCTTTTTTCTCATGTCTGAATCCATGTTCAATCTGCTCTGTGACTTCATCATATATCTTTTTCTGCTCAATGTTTAGTTGCTTTACCAAATCTTCTAAGTTAACTCCATCCTCTTGAGCTTGTTCCATAGCTCTTTCCACCTCATCCATGGCAGTGGCAGCTTCATTTTGGATAATTGGTCCTCCTAGTGGATCCTGGCTCAATGAAGTAGAACTCTGACTATCTTGAGAACTGTTTCTAGCTATCTCTTCAGCAATTGTGGTTTCTTGCTCCATTTCTGCATTCAACATTTGCAGATAATTTAGAAAAATAGGACATTCTATGGTATCCTTAGTTGCATTAAAAGAGTCTTTATAACAGAGAAAATCTCCAAGTAGTTCCTCTTCTGTACGCCATGGCTTAAAGAGTTGCAAAAGAGCTAAATAGTAAAATTCTCTTTTGTCTGGAACTTCACAACTCAATTTTCGATGATTAATCAAATGGCCTTTTTTCTGCTTTACTAGACATCCTTCATAGCCAATGAGTGCATATTTTCCATTATTGATATCTTCTGTGATGTTCCTCTTATAACTGTAGTTTTGAAGAACTTCATACAAACAAGTGTTCTCAAGGTGAGTACTTCTATTTGGATAGTATGTATCCAACATATTTGTCTTCAAAATATCTGTACTGTTTGGTTCTTTCTCCGCCAAATATTCAATTTCTTGTACAGATTTCAAAACTCGGTTTCGTGTTGCAGCAAGACCAAGACTCACCCAAATGATTGTTCTTGATTTGGCATAGAGACTTGCTGATGATAACCGATCAGAACATTCATATGCTCCAATTTCTCGATGCGACAACATCTTCAGACTGAAACTGTATAATTTCTTGCTTAGACTCTTTTCATGTGAAATGTCCTCCCACATTTCCTTCAGTTCTGTCTTTTCTTTTTTTGTGATGTAAGATGTCACATATCGAGCCACAGCAATAGAGTTGTCAGCAACGAACTGAATATCCATGTTAGCATTCCACATGGACAAAATCACTGGGTTGTAATCGTTGATGTACTTAGATTCTTCATTTCTTTTCAAATTATATGTATTTTTGGGAGATTTCCTCGTCACAGTATGTCGTAGAGATGACATTAAATTATTTACTCTTCCCTTAGAAATCACTGGTCGAGGAAATGCAAAACGACATTTCGTGTAGTACTTTTCTTTGTTTTTAAATTTTCGACGACAGTACTTTCCACAACGATGAGATTGAAAACGTAAAACTTGTTGCCTTAAATTGTTTTCTTCAGTAGATTTTGGAACAGCACATGTTGAATACTCTTCAATGAAACTCATCACTGTTTCATCTGAATCTGATCCAAATTTGGGTGCATCTTTAATCCACAACAACATATGTATATGAGGAGCACCTCTCGCTTGATATTCCTTCCTCCAAAAGAAATCCAAAACCTCTCCAAGGGGAGGATTTTTTTTGTTGGTAATAAAAGACATCATAGCTTCAAATCTATGATTAAAATATCTGCAAACATTCACTGGATCTAAAGAACACAGTTCTCCTGGTGTTTTCAATTCTATATTTGGTATGTTTTCATTTGCCTCCCGTAGAAATTGAAGTAAATCGTCCCATGCATACTCAGCACAGCTAAGAGTGAGGAACCATGTAGGAGTTCCTAAGTTTCTTAGCATACATTTCAATTCTCCATGACGACGAAACCAATACTCGTTAGTTCCACGTTGACATGCCATGAGATTGATTAGCTGAGATTCCAAAATACTGTCTTGCAGATTAACTTTCTCCATAAAGTCCCTTGCACAAACATTTTGAAAATGAGCTCCACTTTTCAATATATGATTAACTGCATAAGAAAGCCCAGACAAATCACTTTCAAACAGAAGATGAAATAAATATGGAATACATTGACGAAACCTTGGATCTTCAGCATATAATCTTAGAGTCCGGTATTCAGCTGCAGGAATTTGAACTGGTCGATCATCATATCGTCCACCACAACCTGTTGGAAATAATTATGGAAAACAACGAGCTTCCAAACTTTCTTCCCATACACTAATGGGACTTCCTTTTGCTGCTTTCATTTGAAACAAGTCAATTGCATTTCCCATTACTTCTTTTGAATGCAAAGGATGAACAGTATAATGTTCATATATTTCTTCAGTTCTAGACACATCAACTTTTTCAATTTGACCAACTGAAGAATCACTATCTTCTTCTATAGCTGTTTCCTCTGCTCCAACACTTACATCTTTGTAGTACTCATTGTTTTTGACCAAATACAACGTTGCCTTTTTGACTTTTTTAACATCCACTAAATCTTGCCAGATTTTCTTACTCTTTGTTGGAACCCCATTAACTAGAATAACTAAAGGATCTTCTTCTACTCTTTCTACACCAATTGTATCAATATTTTTCTTTACATCTAGAGGCAAATAAACAACTCTTCCCTTTAATCCTCTCAGTAAATCTGATGGAGGCAATTTCCCTGTCTTAGGCTCCATGCGTACAATAGCCTGAAAAGGATGGACACATTGAATCAAAATAGATTCATAAGTATTTAGATCCATCAATTCAGAAGGAATATCTATCAACTGAAGATTATTATAAACTGCTCTAGCAGGCATTTTATTTTCATTTAATTTATTTAAACAATAATTACAAATACGCTGATCCAAACTCAAATCAAATGTATTCTCCACCAACAAATAACTTACAAAATCCTTCCATTCACTATTATTTTCCAATTCACTTTTTGCATATAAATCAACTAACCTAGTCTGAATCTTATAATGAGTCCGTCGACAACACACACAAGTTAAATTAGGCCTTTCACTTGCTTTCACCTTAAACTTGATAATTTCCTCATCAAACTTTTCAATACTTGAAATCTGTCCATTATCTTCTGCATTACCATCCATTACTATATCTATTTCTACACTGTCCTCTTTGTTCCCAAAATAACAAAACTCAATTTCTTCACAAATAGTCTTCACATCCACTTCAGATCCATGCAAAAGAGCACTGTTTAACTGTTTGAGCTTAAGTGCGGGACTTTTTGCATAATACAACTTTCTCACTAATTTCCTCACGTTATTATGATGCACTGCTAACATCCTAAAATGATGAAAAACACTCCGACAAACTTTTCTAGAAAGACAAGCTAGTGAATGCCCATGCAAACCTGTGCTTTCTCTCACTCTACAAGGATCTAACTCTTGCAGGATCTTCATTTTTTGTTTGAGACTTTTCTTACTATATGTACGTAAGAAATTTCTAAGCAAATCGATTGATTCCTGTCGCACACTACAAATACTACTGCATTTCCATGTGTACACTGGACCCTTAGTACGTCTCCCTAAAAGTTCATCAGCTAACACCTCTTCTGCATCTCTAGATACAAGTTTCTCTTTTTCCATCACACAACCATCTTTCACCTCATATGCTCGACCACTGGTGTCAACTGCATGCACCAAATCATTTTCCTGAAAGTAACTCTCCTCATTGAAAAAAGGCTCAGAACTTGAACTATGCATCCATTCACCAGAAAATACTTCACAAAAATTACTCCGATTAATAATTCTTTTCCATCTACTGTTCGATTTGAAAACATCAATGGCCTTATTAAGTATCCTAATTCTATTGATTATTAAAATAAATAATTTTTTCTTAACTTCAAAAGCCTGATCAACAATCTTTTCTACACTTTTCTTTTTCTTGTAAAAAGCAGCTCTCAGTTTACTTTTCTTATCATTTTTTAGCAAATTTAAAACTACCCTATTGCGAAACATTCGCCTACGAATGTCCCTAAAAAGATTTACCCTTCTATTGCTATCCATTCTCTTCTCTCCTGCTCCAATGGAGACATTTTTTGTGGGCCTCTCCTTCCTTTTTAGATTTGTTGACTTTTTCTGTATATTCACATTAGCAATATCATTTTTTTTTCTACGACATATGTTGCGAAGAAAAGACTTAATTGGCTTACCAGAAACTTTTCTGGTGTTTTTTGAAGTAGTTGTTGAAGAGGATTCCATAAACTCTGTTGTTGATGTTCTCCTTTTCCGTATGGTATTTTTGATAATTTTTTGCCTTGAAGGCATTTTTGCTTGCTTTTCAGAAGTTGATTTGAATCTGTTGTTCTGTTAAAAAAACACATGAAAGACCACTATTAGCAAACAACAAAGTAATGTTAAAAAGCAAACAATATAAACAATAAATTGCAACATATTTAAGTTTATACAATAGCAACTCAGGGCCTTATTTATAAAGGCCTTGCGCCACCAGTGCGTCACTTATTACCCATGTTTAAAGTGATGCATCAGCTGCACAAGGCAATCATAAAAAAGGGCCAAATGCAAATACCAATCAATTGCACCCAAAAATCGATTTTTGAATAACATGTAAGAAACACTGCACAGAACCTATGTACAACCACTCAATATCAGCAAACAAAGTCAGGGCCTTATTTATAAAGGCCTTGCGCCACCAGTGCGTCACTTATTACCCATGTTTAAAGTGATGCATCAGCTGCACAAGGCAATCATAAAAAGGGCCAAATGCAAATACCAATCAATTGCACCCAAAAATCGATTTTTGAATAACATGTAAGAATCACTGCGCAGAACCTATGTACAACCACTCAATATCAGCAAACAAAGTCAGGGCCTTATTTATAAAGGCCTTGCGCCACCAGTGCGTCACTTATTACCCATGTTTAAAGTGATGCATCAGCTGCACAAGGCAATCATAAAAAAGGGCCAAATGCAAATTCCAATCAATTGCACCCAAAAATCGATTTTTGAATAACATGTAAGAATCACTGCGCAGAACCTATGTACAACCACTCAATATCAGCAAACAAAGTCAGGGCCTTATTTATAAAGGCCTTGCGCCACCAGTGCGTCACTTATTACCCATGTTTAAAGTGATGCATCAGCTGCACAAGGCAATCATAAAAAAGGGCCAAATGCAAATACCAATCAATTGCACCCAAAAATCGATTTTTGAATAACATGTAAAAAACACTGCGCAGAACCTATGTACAACCACTCAATATCATCAAACAAAGTCAGGGCCTTATTTATAAAGGCCTTGCGCCACCAGTGCGTCACTTATTACCCATGTATAAAATGATGCACCAGTTGCACAAGGCAATCATAAAAAAGGGCCAAATGCAAATACCAATCAATTGCACCCAAAAATCGATTTTTGAATAACATGAAAGAAACACTTCGCAGAACTTATGTACAACCACTCAATATCAGCAAACAAAGTCAGGGCCTTATTTATAAAGGCCTTGCGCCACCAGTGCGTCACTTATTACCCATGTTTAAAGTGATGCATCAGCTGCACAAGGCAATCATAAAAAAGGGCCAAATGCAAATTCCAATCAATTGCACCCAAAAATCGATTTTTGAATAACATGTAAGAATCACTGCGCAGAACCTATGTACAACCACTCAATATCAGCAAACAAAGTCAGGGCCTTATTTATAAAGGCCTTGCGCCACCAGTGCGTCACTTATTACCCATGTTTAAAGTGATGCATCAGCTGCACAAGGCAATCATAAAAAAGGGCCAAATGCAAATTCCAATCAATTGCACCCAAAAATCGATTTTTGAATAACATGTAAGAATCACTGCGCAGAACCTATGTACAACCACTCAATATCAGCAAACAAAGTCAGGGCCTTATTTATAAAGGCCTTGCGCCACCAGTGCGTCACTTATCACCCATGTATAAAATGATGCACCAGTTGCACAAGGCAATCATAAAAAAGGGCCAAATGCAAATACCAATCAATTGCACCCAAAAATCGATTTTTGAATAACATGAAAGAAACACTGCGCAGAACCTATGTACAACCACTCAATATCATCAAACAAAGTCAGGGCCTTATTTATAAAGGCCTTGCGCCACCAGTGCGTCACTTATTACCCATGTATAAAATGATGCACCAGTTGCACAAGGCAATCATAAAAAAAAAAGGGCCAAATGCAAATACCAATCAATTGCACCCAAAAATCGATTTTTGAATAACATGAAAGAAACACTGCGCAGAACCTATGTACAACCACTCAATATCAGCAAACAAAGTCAGGGCCTTATTTATAAAGGCCTTGCGCCACCAGTGCGTCACTTATTACCCATGTTTAAAGTGATGCATCAGCTGCACAAGGCAATCATAAAAAAGGGCCAAATGCAAATTCCAATCAATTGCACCCAAAAATCGATTTTTGAATAACATGTAAGAATCACTGCGCAGAACCTATGTACAACCACTCAATATCAGCAAACAAAGTCAGGGCCTTATTTATAAAGGCCTTGCGCCACCAGTGCGTCACTTATTACCCATGTTTAAAGTGATGCATCAGCTGCACAAGGCAATCATAAAAAAGGGCCAAATGCAAATTCCAATCAATTGCACCCAAAAATCGATTTTTGAATAACATGTAAGAATCACTGCGCAGAACCTATGTACAACCACTCAATATCAGCAAACAAAGTCAGGGCCTTATTTATAAAGGCCTTGCGCCACCAGTGTGTCACTTATTACCCATGTATAAAATGATGCACCAGTTGCACAAGGCAATCATAAAAAAGGGCCAAATGCAAATACCAATCAATTGCACCCAAAAATCGATTTTTGAATAACATGAAAGAAACACTGCGCAAAACCTATGTACAACCACTCAATATCAGCAAACAAAGTCAGGGCCTTATTTATGAAGGTCTTGCGCCACCAGTGCGTCACTTATTACCCATGTTTAAAGTGATGCATCAGCTGCACAAGGCAATCATAAAAAAGGGCCAAATGCAAATACCAATCAATTGCACCCAAAAATCGATTTTTGAATAACATGTAAGAAACACTGCGCAGAACCTATGTACAACCACTCAATATCAGCAAACAAAGTCAGGGCCTTATTTATAAAGGCCTTGCGCCACCAGTGCGTCACTTATTACCCATGTTTAAAGTGATGCATCAGCTGCACAAGGCAATCATAAAAAAGGGCCAAATGCAAATACCAATCAATTGCACCCAAAAATCGATTTTTGAATAACATTTAAAAATTACTGCGCACAACCTATGTACAAGCACAGAATATCACTTTTGAAACATCACTGTTTCCCCAAAAACAAATCCTTTATCTTTCAAATGTTGATATCAAGCATTATCAAAAATCAAAAATCAAATCAACAGCAAACAAAGTCAGAGCCTTATTTATGAAGGCCTTGCGCCACCAGTGCATCACTTATTACCATGTTTAAAGTGATGCATCAGCTGCACAAGGCAATCATAAAAAAGGGCCAAATGCAAATACCAATCAATTGCACCCAAAAATCGATTTTTCAATACCATATAAGAAACACAACACAGGACTTATATACTAGCATACCATTTGACTTCTAAAACATAACTATCTGCTTCTAAATATTCTCCATAGAGCAAACAAGTCTCTATGTAAATTAAATAAATCATTACTTACCTTTACAAAAGCTTTGGAAGATTGAAAACAGTGTCAGACACACACACCAATTTCTCTTTAGCAGAGCAAAAAGTGTGCACTCAATACACTGAAACCAAGACTGGCATAGAAAATCTCTAACTTTGTACGCATATGCCTTAATTCAACCAATCAAAAGTTTTCCCTCACTATTTTCAAACCAACACCCTTCCCCCTCTCAGATCTTTCTATCTGTTTCCATAGCAACTCCCTCCTAACTGAACTCTCAGGTTCAAAAGTTTATTGTACAATGTTGCAAATTACCTCAGCAAGGCTGTTTGACCTCTCAATACACCAGCCTATCCAGAATATTTTAGCTTTTAGTGACTTTTTTTTAACCATTCAAATTGCTTCTTTAACACAACACAACCATGCACCCTAACTTTAAGTTTTCAACTATCTGAATCCACCAATCATTGCTTCTGATTCAAAAGCAGTGAAACTCCACAATTATTTTTTTGTAAACTCCTACTGTTCCAACTGCCATTTCATTCCCACACATCATCTGACTGCATCAGAACCATCTCTCATCATGTTTTCTGTCTGGATCCTTGGACACAGCTACATCCACTGGGCTCAAAGGTATGCAGATAGCAGACATTTTCACAACCTTGATTTATCAAATGTGGAAATCAAGTGGATTGGCCAGAGAGGATTAAAATGTCACCAATTGATACCATTGGTGAAAACCTTTATGCATTTGCCAAAACCTGACCTCTTAATAGTGCACTGTGGTGGAAATGATTTAGGCACTATGACTGGGGTTGGTCTGGAAATGCTTTTAAAGGACACCTTTGATCAATTAATGACACTTTTTCCACAAACTGCCTTGGTATATTCCAATATATGCCAAAGACAGAAATGGAACTGGTCCAACCAATTTTGTCCACAATTTGAGAAAGCACGGAAACATGTGAATAAATCTGTTTCTGCTTACATGAGAGACTATGGAATGGGTTCAATATACAATAATAACTTGCGTTACAACATGCAAGACATCTACAGAGGAGATGGTGTGCACTTCTCAGATGAAGGGAATAGAATATTCCTCCTGAATTTAAGAATGTGCATTGGAACCTACTTGTAGGTACCTAAATCAACCACAAAACCCAAAAGCTCTTTTCAGAGCTACCCTACCTCTGATCATTCAAAACGTTTATCTTTTTCTAACTTTTTTCACTATTTTCCACCATAGTACGCTTTCCGGTACGCTTAACGGTGCGCGTATCAGGCGCTCCCCCCGTGGAAAATGAAAGATTTTTTTTTTTTTTAACCTTTATGAGCCTCCTAAGCCCCCCTCAGAAAACCTAGAGGGTCAAGAAGTCTCTACCATGCCCCCTTCTACCCATACCGAACATTGTTTACCCTCCATCTTGTGTCTCGATTGTACCGAAACACAAAATGGAGGACTCCCGTAACGCTGCCGGTGCGCGTAAAGGAGCGTGCACCGGTAAGCGCTCGATAAAAAAAGGTGGGAAAGCAATTTACAAAAAAACCACTGGAGACACTTTCATCAAATATAGAATAGGCCCTACTACATAGCAGTCCCTACCATTTACCCAAATTTGATGGAATTCCATTGAGAAAATTATGCTGTAGGCCTGACTAAATATCCTGAGGTAAATTACATGACAAAAACACATATGAAATGTTAGAATTTACAACCAATTAAAAACTTTCTTTCATTTTCTACGATTATTTCCTGACGTTTCATTGGTTAAGTACAAGAATATATATAAAAGGAGAGAGGGAAACACAGCCACTTTGACTACTGCTTCCAGAAGTACATTTGAGAACAAATTACACTGACAACTTCAACTGATTTCTCCAAGGTAAATTGTTATTATGGAAGTATATTGTACACTTTAAGTTAATTTCTGAAAAAATATTCTGTTAGTTATATACTATCCCTCTGTAATACTTATAGATTGAGATAGACTTCTCTGTAATAGTTATGGATTGAGTTAGGCTTCACTGGTATACAGTACCCTAACTCTACTAATATAGTTAATTTGTATGCAATTTTCAGAAAGAAAATGGAAGGAGAAAATAAAGGAAATGTTACTTCTATCAAAATAAAGGTGGAAAAACCAGAAGAGCAAAAAGATGAAGTAGATTTCATGGATGACTCTTTGGATGAACAGTTAATAGAATGTTTTGAAGAAATGGAATCATGTACTTATAATTATGAGGAAATTCCGGACAATATTATGTTAGAAATTTTATTAAATTATGAAAAAGAATCAGAGGAATAAATTTATATTTAATAATTTCAAATTGTTTGAGACAATATTCATTTTTATATGTAATTCATAAAGTATTACCAAAAATATTTAAAATATAAAGTGAGACTTATAGTATACTGTTCAACTATTTTTCTGTTACATAGTAAGTTTACTCATAGTTATTACCTTTCTCCCACTATATTATCTCATATGAATATTTTACACCTCATTTTCATAAGGGAGCAGGATAGACTACTCATGATCCCCTAGAAATTCTCAGGGAGTGCTTAAAAGATCTGTTTCTCCTTTCCAGACAGACTATGTTATGAATTCCATATACCACAAAAAATACAATAACAACATGCAAGATGTCTTCAAAGAAGATGGTGTACATTAAATTTAAGTCTCTTCATTAGTACCTACATGTAGGTACTTACATAAAAAAAAATTAAAAAAAAACAATTAATAAACATACAATTTTTTTAAGTGATTATTTTTCCATAGTACCTTCCTCGATACGCTCCCCGGTGCGCGTACCAGGCGCTTCCCCCGCGAAAATCGAAAAAAAAAAAAAAGGTGAGACCCCGCGGGGCCCTTTAATGGCCCCCACATCAAACCTAGGGGTACAGGGGGTGTCTACTCTGCCCCCTTATGGTCATTTTCCCCTTTGTTTTGGCCACCTCTCGTGTCTCGATCCTACCGAGACACAAGATGGCGGCCGCTCCGGACTGTTTAGAATGTTTACAGACAACTGAGAGCCAATCAGCTTCCTGCACGCAAGTCGCGTGGCGCGCCTGGAGCGCTCTCCGGTGCGCGCACCGGAGAGCGCCTATAGATATATATATTTTTTTGAACCTAAATTACTCAAAATCCACTGCAGCACACATCTTGAGACATAGCAAAGGCACATCGGGCTACCAGTCCCTACAATTTTGCCAAGTTTGGTGGAAATCCATTCAGCCGTTTGGGCTAAAAGTGAAATCGACCGCCCTATGGAAATTAACATGGGGAAACCGCGTTTTGGGACCCCCCTTTTATCTCGGCCCCCGCTTGACGTATCCCTCCCAAACTTTCAAGGAAGGACCGGAGCTCGACGAGGCCATTTTCAGGACATTTTCAGGCAGATTCGTCAACCGGTGCCAAAGTTATTCCAAATAGAATTTTGAGATTTAACATTGAAAAAAATCCTAACTATAACTACCTACTGGCGACCGCCAGTAGGTAATATACGTATATATATATATATATATATATATATATATATATATATATATATATATATTATATATATATATATATATATATATATATATATATATATATATATACATATATATATATCCCCACTTTTTCATGGCTGGGATGCACAGAATAAAGGGAGCGCACTCTCCAGCAAGTTTCTTCACTATTTTATTTCCATTTCAGCATATGAGTATAAATTAACGACCCAAATATATATATATATATATATATATATATATATATATATATATATATATATTACCTACTGGCGGTCGCCAGTAGGTATATATAGTTAGGATTTTTTCCCTGTGGGATTTCTGAAAATTCTATGTCTAATAACGTTGGCGTTTGTGGACGGAATCGGCTGAAATTTTCAGGAAAATGGCACATTTTGTTTCTGAGCAGCTCCTGGAAATTTGGGGGGGGTTCGTCAAGGGGGGGCCGAGAAAAAAGGGGGGTCCCAAAACGCGTTTTTCCCATGTTAATTTCCATAGGGCGGTTGGACTCACTTTTAGCCCGAACGGCTGAATGGATTTCCACCAAACTTGGCAAAATTGTAGGGACTGTTAGCCCGATGTGCCTTTGCTAGGTCTCAATATATGTGCTTCAGTGGATTTTGAGAAATTAACGTTTAAATCAAGATATATATCTGTAACAGCGGTCCGGGCAGCGATCCGGTTCGCGTACTTTTCGCGTAACGGAACTTTGCGCACGGAAAGCTGATTGGCTCTTCGGTGTCTGTCAACATTCTAAACAGTCCGGTGCAGCCGCCATCTTGTCTCTCGGTAGGATCGAGAGACAAGAGGAGGCCGAAACAAAGGGGGAAATTTCCATAAGGGGGCATAGTAGATCCTCCCTGACCCCCTAGGTTTTATGTGGAGGTTTTAAAAGGGCCCAGCAGGGTCAAAAAAAAATTTTTTATTTTTTTATTTGCGCGATGAGCGCCTAGTACGCGAACCGGAAAGCGTTCTGGGCAGCGTACTATAAGGATAATAGAATGATACACTTTTCAAAGACTGTATGTTAATTGTTTGTTGTTTTTGTTGTTTTTTTTGTTTTCTTTATTTTTAAAGTTTTTTTTTATTTTGATTGTTTTTCATAATTTATTAAACTTTCTAACATTTCAGTGTCTGAAATGTCATTATTTTCTTGAAATATTGTTTGCAATCTGTGAGGTTGTAAAATGTCCTCATTTGCAAGGAGGGCATCTACTGCTTGGACACATTGCAGCAGTTCATTATCCAAGCTTTCATCCATAAATTCCATGTCAATTTGTTCAATCAATTCCTGGCTGCTCTCTTGCAGGTCCATTTCAAAAGAAACTTGGTTTTCGCCTTCCATTTTGCCTGAAATTTGGATTAAAAAAATATATATTAGTAGAGATAGGGCACTGTTGGGATTAATTTTAGATAGGCAGTTTTTATCAGTGAATTTATCTTTTGGCAGTGTATAGTATCAGAGTGGAAATAGGACTATAAAAAAGTGTATGTGATTTAACCAAGACAAGCCTAACTCCATTCATAACTATAACAGAGAAGTCTATCTAAATACATTACTACTACAGAGGGATAGTGTATATCTAGCAGAAAAAGTCTACTATATTAAGTTATAGTGCACAATATATTTCATTTTTAAAAATTATAACTTACCTTCACAAAGAAGTTGAAGTTTTTGGAAGCTATTGAAATGTGATGTACAACAATAAGTAGTAGTCAAAATGGCTGTGTTTTCTTCTCTTCCTTTATATATATTCAAGTATATAACCAATCAAATGTCAGGTAATAAAAGTAGAAAATGAAAGTAACATTTTCATTGGTTGTCAATTCCAATAGTTCAGATGTGTTTTGTGAAGTAATTTACCTCACGGTACTTGGAGAGGTCTACAGGCTAAATGGCTAAATGAAATTTCAATCAAATTTGTGAGAATGAAAGGGATTGTTATGTAGTATGAGCTAATTTATATTAGGTGAGAGTGTCTGTAGTCGTTTTTCTGTAAATTACTTTCCCACCTTTTTTTTGGACCGCTTCCCGGAAAGCGGTCCGGTCCGCGAACTAGGAGCGTAACGGGAGTCCACCATTTTGTGTTTCGGTCGAATCAAGGTATAAAATGGAGGATAAATAATGTTCTGAATGGGTAGAAGGGGGCATGGTACAAGTATTTTGCCCCCCTACGTTTTCTGAGGGTGGCTGAGGAGGACTATATGTGCGAAGAAAAAACTTTTTTTTTTTAAATTTTGCGCGGTTAGCTTCCAGTTCGCGTACCGGATAGCGCTCTTTGAGCGTAGTTTGTTGAAAATTACAGAAAAAAAGTTAGAAAAAAAATAATAAAAGTGTGTGATCAGATGAAGGGTAGCTCTGAGAAGAGCTTTTGGGTTTATGGTACATTTAGGTACTTATAAGTAGGTACCAATGCACAGTCTTAAATTCAGAATGAAAATTCTGTTGCCCTCATCTGAGAAGTGAACTCCATCTCCTCTGTAGATATCTTGCATGTAGTAACGCAAGTTATTGTTGTACAGAGAGCCCATTCCATGGTCTCTCATGAAAGCTGAAACAGATTTGTTTACATGCTTCCTCGCTTTCTCAATTTGTGGAGAAAATTGGTTGGACCACCTCCATTTCTGTCTTTGGCATATATTGGAATATACCAAGGCAGTTTGAGGAAAAAGTGCCATTAATTGCTCAAAGGTGTCCTTTAAAAGCATTTCCAGACCTACCCCTGTCAAAGTGCCCAAATCATTACCTCCACAGTGCACTATTAACAGGTCAGGTTTTGGCAAATGCATAAAGGTTTTCACCAATGGTATCAATTGGTGACATTTTAATCCTCTTTGGCCCAACCACTTAATTTCCACATCCTGTAAATTGAGGTTAGGTAAATTTCTGTTCTCAGCATACCTTTGAGCCCAGTGGATGTAACTATGTCCAACAATCCAGACCTTAAACATGGTGGGAGAAGGTTGTTCTGCAGTCAGATGAAGTGTGGTAATGAAAGGGCAGTTGAAACAGTAGGAGTTTCTAAAGAAAAAAAACTGTGGATTTCCAATGCTAATGAATCATTAGCAGTGATTGGTGCATTTCCATTTCTGAAAACAGAAAGTTAGGGTGCATGGATGTGTTCTTTGAAAGATGTAATTTGAATGGTCAAGGAAGAAACATTTAATGAAAGATTGCACTGGATACGCAGGTGCACTGAGAGTTCAGAGTTCAATTGAAACATTGTTGTGTGAATTTGCAAACATGAGAGGTCTTCCAGGAGGTGGTTGCTATGGAAAAAAGGCAGAGAGGGCAGAGGGGGGAAGGGTTTTGATTTGAAAAAAGTGAGGGAAGAGTTATGATTGGCTAATATGAGAGATATGTGAAATGAATATCTGTATTTCTGTGCTTTCAATAGCTGCAGCCTCTGGAGTGCATCCTTTTTCTTCTGCTGAAGACAATTTGGTGTATTTCTGAGACTGTTTTCAAAACTCAAAAAGTATTTGCTAAGGTGAGAAAAGATTTATTTAATTTAGATAGAGAATAGTATGATTTAAGGAGAAAATGATGAAGAAAGCTGTGTTTTTAAAATGTGGTTTTGTCTCTAGTGATATACAAATAGAATTAGTTTCTTTGTGAAATTTTAATTGCATATTCGGTGTAGCATTCTGGCATGCAGTAACACAAGTTATTGTGGTACATGGAGCCCATTCCATGGTCTGTTATGTAAGCTGAAACAGATATGTTGTTTTTAAAAACGATTTTAGAAATCAATTACATTTCTGGATATGTACTGCTAGAGCTTCATAGGTTGTTTTGGGCCATATTTATAAGGCATTTGAGTGTCTTTGATGTTATGTTTCCCTTTTAAAATGGAAAGTGTTCCTCATGGGGCAAGTGTCTTGTAAATACGCTCCCACCTGCGCTTGGCAAATTTAGATTTTGATTATGGGAGTTACCTAGCCATGTTAATAGTGTCCCAAAAATGGTGCTAGGGCATTCCAGAAAACACTTTCATGTGTCTCAAGGACATTTTCAGTCATTTCTTCATGAATGCAGGTATACAATTGATTTATATGCTGTGTTTAAAAACGAATTTTGAAATCAATTAAATTTCTGGATATGTACTGTTAGAGCTTCATAGGTTGTTTGGGGTCATATTTAGAAGGCATTTTAGTGTCTTTGATGTTATGTTTACCTTTTTAAATGGAAAGCGTTCCTCATGGGGCAAGTGTCTTGTAAATACGCTCCCACTTGCGCTTGGCAAATTTAGATTTTGATTATGGGAGTTACTTAGCCATGTTAATAGTGTCCCAAAAATGGTGCTAGGGCATTCCAGAAAACACTTTCATGTGTCTGAAGGACATTTTCAGTCATTTCTTCATGAATGCAGGTATACAATTGATTTATATGCTGTGTTTAAAAACGAATTTTGAAATCAATTAAATTTCTGGATATGTACTGTTAGAGCTTCATAGGTTGTTTGGGGTCATATTTAGAAGGCATTTTAGTGTCTTTGATGTTATGTTTACCTTTTTAAATGGAAAGCGTTCCTCATGGGGCCCTGAGCAGTTCTTAGCCATGTTATTTAATGGGAAGTGGATAACATGGCTAAGAGCATTTGCTGGAAAATGCATGAATATCGTTGACTTTTCAGCGATATTCATGCATTGCGGCCGTTTTTTTTTCGCATTTGCGAGCAGTTCTTAGCCATGTTATCCAATGGGAGGTGGATAACATGGCTAAGAGCATTTGCTGGATAATGCATGAATATCGCTGACTTTTCAGCGATATTCATGCATTGCGGCCGTTTTTTATCGCATTTGCGATAAATCTTGCTAAGGAGAAAATGATGAAGAAAGCTGTGTTTTTAAACTGTGGCTTTGTCTGTAGTGATATAGAAATAGATTTTGTTTCTTTGAGAAATTGTAATTGCATATTCGGTGTACCATTCTGGCATGCAGTAACACAAGTTATTGTTGTATATGAAGCCCATTCCATGGTCTCTTATGTAAGCTGAAACAGATATGTTGTTTTTAAAAACCATTTTTGAAATCAATTACATTTCTGGATATGTACTGCTAGAGCTTCATAGGTTGTTTTGGGTCATATTTATAAGGCATTTGAGTGTCTTTGATGTTATTTTTCCTTTTTAAATGGCAAGCATTCCTCATGGGGCAAGTGTCTTGTAAATACGCTCCCACCTGCGCTTGGCAAATTTAGATTTTGATTATGGGAGTTACATAGCCATGTTAATAATGTCCAAAAAATGGTGCTAGGGCATTCCAGAAAACGCTTTCATGTGTCTCAAGGACATTTTCAGTCATTTCCTCTTGAATGCAGGTATACAATTGATTTATATGCTGTGTTTAAAAACGAATTTTGAAATCAATTACATTTTTGAATATGTACTACTAGAGCTTCATAGGTTGTTTGGGGTCATACACCATTTTTGGGAAATTATTAACATGCCTATGTAACTCCCATAATCAAAATCTAAATTTGCCAACCGCAGGTGGGAGCGTATTTACAAGAAATTTGCACCATGAAGAACGTAAAATAGCATAATAGACACTCAAATGCCTTATAAATATGACCCAAAACAACTTATGAAGCACTAGCAGTGCATATTTCCAGAAATGTAATGGTTTTCAAATAATGACTTACTTCATTGGTAGGCCTTCACATGTATTTTCTCCTTGGTTTTTTTCAGTGAAAATCTTATCTGCAACCATGTGTTGGCCTCACCTCAAATAAACAAAACAGTTGATGGACCGAATGTGGATCAATGACACACATTCACCCCAGTCCAAAGATCTGGGCCTAAACAAACCTTTAGATAAGCTACATCTTATCGTCATCCTGAATGAATCATTTAAAATATTAGGGAGTGATTTATGATTGTTCTATGCCTGTTTTGTACCATTGAGTGTCATTTTTGTGATGCAGTGCTGGTGCAAAGGATTTGCTATGTTAAATAATTAGTAGGGCATTAAGTTTTTGATGACTGTTATTCATTTACTGTTTGGTAATAGTGGTTAATAACATTTTTTATTATATTTTTCCACAGATTCAACTGCAGATTCTTTCATAGTTTGGAAAATGCCTACAAAAAATAGAATTAGAAAGGCTAGAAAACGTCAAAGACAGCAGGATGATGTTTTATTGCAGCAGTCCTCTTCCCCAAATACTTGTCAAAACACCAAGAAAGGTCCGGGTAAGAGCACGAAATCATTCTTAAGAAATATTTGTAGTAAAAAAAGTATTTCTCCAAAAAATGTTTCAGTCCACAAAAAGAAAAGCAATTTAAATGGAAAGGAGAGACCCATCAAAAATGTTACTGGTAGAGGAAGAGATAACTCTGTGCATGATAGTAGAAGGAAACAACAGTTTAGGGACATTCGAAATCGAATGTTCCGTAACAGGATAATAGTTAATTTATTGAAAAATTAAAAAAAAAAGGCCAACAGAAAGCGGCATTTTATAAGAAGAAGAAAAATGTAGAGAAAATTATTGATCATGCTTTTGAAATTAAGCGAAAGTTGTTTATTTTGGTAATCAATAGAATTAGGAAACTAAGCAAGGTAATTTCTGATTTCAAAACAAAAAGTAGATGGAAGAGAGTAGTAAATCGTACTAACTTTTGTGAAGTTTTTTCCGGAGAATGGATGCATAGTTCAAGTTGTGAGGCATTTTTTAATGAGGAGAGTTATTTTCAGGATAATGATTTGGTGTTTGCAGTTGACACTAGTGGTCGAGCTTATGAAGTGAAGGATGGTTGTCCAGTTGAAAAAGAACAACTTGTGACAACAGAGACAGAAGAGGCGCTAAGTGATGAGGTTTTAGGAAGACGTCCTAAGGGTCCTGTGTACATTTGGAAGTGTAGTTCTATTTGCAGTGTGCGACAGGTTTCCATCAATTTGCTTTGTGATTTTATACGGACATTTAATAAGAAAAGTTTGAAGCAGAAAATAAAGTTGTTGCAAGATTTAGATCCTTGCAGAGTGAGACAAATGACAGGTTTGCGTGGTCATTCACTGGCTTGTCTTTCCAGGAGAGTATGCCAGAGTGTTTTTCATCATTTCAGGATGCTAGCAGTGCATCATAATAAAGTGAGAAAATTAGTGAGAATGTTGTATTATGCTAAGAGTCCAGCAATTATGCTTAAACAATTATGTGCTGCTCTTTTGCATGGTTCTGAAATAGATGTGAAGAATATTTGTGAAGAAATTGAGTTTTGTTACTTTGGTAGCAGAGATGAGAATGTTCAAATTGACCCAGAAGTAGAGGGTTATGTTGAAGATAATATACAGGTTTCTAGTTCAGATAATTTTCAGAAGGAAATTGCCACGTTTCAGATGAAATCAAGTGAGAGGCCTAATTTCACTTGTGTATGTTGTCGACGCACTTATTATAAGAATCAGACTAAGTTAGTGGATTTATATGCAAAAACTGAAAGGGAAAATAATAGTGAATGGAAGGATTTTGCCACATACTTGATGGTAGAAAATTGTTTTGATTTGGGAGTGGACCAACGTGTGTGTACTTATTGTTGTAATAAATTAAATCAAAACCAGATGCCTGCTAGGGCAGTTCATAATAATCTGGAATTGGTTGAGATTCCTTCAGAATTGAAGGATTGAAATACTTATGAATCTATTTTGATTCAAAGTATCCATCCCTTTCAGGCTATTGTAAGAATGGAGCCAAAGACAGGGAAGTTGCCTCCAACAGATTTACAGAGAGGATTAAAGGGAAGAGTTGTTTATTTGCCTCTAGATTTGAACAAAAACATTAACACAATTGGAGTTGAGAAAGTGGAAGAGGAACCTCTGGTTATCTTGGTTAATGGGGTTCCGACAAAGAATAAGAAAATATGGCAAGATTTAGTGGATGTTAGGAAAGTGAAAAATGCAACTTTGTATTTGAAGAAAAATAATAAGTACTATATGAATGTATATGTTGCAGAAGAGGAAGTAAGTGATGAAGAGGATAGCGTTTTGTGTGCTGGCCAAATTGAGAAAGTAGAGGTGTGTAATAGTGAAGAAATATATGAACATTATAGTGTTCATCCTTTGCATTCCAAGGAAGTCATGGGGAATGCTATTGAGTTGTTTCAAATGAAACAAGCCAAAGGGAGTCCCATTAGTGTTTGGGAGGAAAGTTTGGAAGCTCGGTGTTTCCCACAGCTATTTCCCACAGGTCAAGGAGGAAGATATGATGAGCGACCTCATCAAATTCCTGCGTCTGAATACCGGACTTTACGATTGTATGCAGAAGATCCTAGGTTTCGTCAATGCATTCCCTATTTGTTTCATCTCCTGTTCGAAAGCGATCTGTCAGGACTGTCATATGCAGTGAACCACATTTTAAAAAGTGGTATACAGATGCGAAACATCTCGGCAAGTGATTTTATGCATAAAATCAATGTCCAAGACAGTATTTTGGATTCTCACTTAATTAATCTCATGGCGTGTCAGCGTGATTACTAATGAGTACTGGTACCATCGTCATGGTGATTTAAAATGTATGCTGAGGAACTTAGGAACTCCGACATGGTTCCTCACTCTGAGCTGTGCCGAGTATGGCTGGGAAGACTTACTTGAATTTCTACGAGAGGCAAATGGAAATATTGAAAACATTGAATTCAAGACACCTGGAGAACTGTGTTCTTTGGATCCAGTGAACGTATGCAGGTACTTCAATCATAGATTTGAAGCTATGATGTCTTTCATCACAAATAAGAAGAATCCACCTCTTGGAGAGGTGTTGGATTTCTTCTGGAGAAAGGAGTACCAAGCAAGAGGTGCCCCTCATATACATATGTTGTTGTGGATCAAGGATGCACCTAAATTTGGAACAGATCCGGATGACTTAGTGATGAATTTCATAGAACAGTATTCTACGTGTGCTGTTCCAAACGCAACAGAGAAGAAAAGCCTAAGAGAACAAGTTCTACGTTTCCAAAGCCATCGTTGTGGAAAGTACTGTCGTCGTAAATTCAGAAACAAGGACAAGTTCTACACCAAATGTCGTTTCAACTTTCCACGACCGGTGATTTCTAAAGGAAGAGTGAACAGTTTGATGTCTTCGCTGCGACATAATGTGACGAGGAAATCACCCAAGAATACATACAATTTGAAAAGGAACGAAGAGTCCAAGTACATCAATGACTACAACCCAGTGATTTTGTCCATGTGGAATGCTAACATGGATATACAGTTTGTGGCTGACAACTGTATGGCTGTGGCTCGGTATGTGACATCTTACATCACCAAAAAAGAAAAGACAGAACTGAAGGATATGTGGGAGGACATTTCCCATGAAAAGAGCCTCAGCAAGAAGTTGTACAGTTTCAGTCTGAAGATGTTGTCGCATCGAGAAATCGGAGCTTACGAATGTTCTGATCGATTGTCTTCAGCAAGTCTCTATGCGAAATCCAGGAGTATTGTTTGGGCGAGTCTTGGTCTTGCTGCAACGCGAAATCGAGTTCTAAAACCTGTCCGGGAAATTGAGTATTTGGCAGAAAAGGAACCAAACAGTACCGACATTTTGAAGACCAACATGTTGGATACATATTATCCAAATCGAAGCAGTCACCTTGAGAATGTTTGTCTATATGAGGTTCTCCAACATTATATATTCAAGAGGAACATCAAAGAAGATATTGAGAAAGGAGTGTATGCTGTAATTGGAAGTGAGGGATGCCTGGTCAAGCAAAGAAAATGCCAATTAGTAAACCATCGAAAATTGAGTGGTGAATCTCCAGAAAAAAAGGAGTTTTTCTATTTAGCACTTTTGCAACTTTTCAAGCCTTGGCGTGCAGAAGAGGAACTGCTTGGAGATTTCCTCTGTTACGAAGACTCTTTCAATGCAGCCAAGGAGTCCATAGAATGTCCTGCTTTTCCTAAATATCAAGAAATGCTAACTTTGGAAATTGAGCAGGAAGCAACGATTGCAGCCGAGATTGCCAGAGACAGTTCTCAGGACAGTCAGAGTTCTGTTTCCTTGAGTCAAGATCCACTTGGAGGACCTATTATCGAAAATGAAGCTGCCACTGCTATGAATGAAGTGGAAAGAGCCATGGCACATGCTCAGGAGGATTCAGTTAACTTAGAAGACTTGGAAAAACAACTCAACGTTGAGCAGAGGAAAATATATGATGAAGTTACCAAGGAAATTGAGCACGGATTAAGTCATGAGAAGAAAGAGTGCTCATGTACATCGTTGAAGCCTGTCCGACTGTACGTGAGTGGAGAAGCGGGAACTGGAAAAAGTTTCCTCATTAAAGCAATTTCTTGTTATTTGCAGGAAAGGACTGAGTCATCGCTGTCTTGTGTTGTCACCGCTCCTACTGGACTGGCAGCACATAACATTAAAGGTATTACTTTGCATCGTCTACTGATGCTGCCGGTGGAGCATGACAACAAATTACAATATCACAAGTTATCTGGGGATGCTTGCTGTGAAGTTTCAAGAGTCTTGAGGAAAATGAAACTACTTATCATTGACGAAGTAAGCATGGTTTCCAATGTCATGCTTGCCTTTGTGCATTTGAGAATGCAAGAAGTACTTAAAACTGAATATGATGTGTTATTTGGTGGCAAACACATCATTGTTTTCGGAGATCTTCTGCAGCTGACACCTGTAAAAGGTCAACCTGTGTTCAAAATACTCACGCATGAAGATACCAGGAAGTGCCTAGGGAGCATTGGCAACGTCAATATATGGTTAAACTTCAATTATGCTGAACTGCATGAAAATATGCGTCAGGCAAAGGATGAAGATTACAAGAATATTCTACAAGATATTAAAATTGGAAAAGTGACCGAGCATGGGAAAGAAGCTTTAAATGCACGATTACTGTAAAATTTATATCCCAAACAAGAGATTGTGCCTGAGAAAATTTTTCAGAAAATTACTGAGAAGAAATCCGGGATATGTTTGATGCCAACTCTTGCAGAATGTGCCATCTTCAACAACAAAATGTTGAATTTAGAAAAGCAAGAGATTGTGAAACTTGAAGCTATCGACAAAATAGAGCATATGGGATCAACAATTATTTTGTCAGACAATTTGAAATCAAAATTGGATTCATTAGAGAAGACTATATCTAAAACAGCGGGTTTTGAAAAGACTTTGAATGTGTGTTTAAATTGCCGAATCATTTTGAGAAGGAATTTACATGTAGAAAGAGGTCTGGTAAATGGATCAATGGGTAATGTTGTTGATTTTGAGAAATACAGAAATAGAGATGGAATAGAATTTTTAAAAATTAAATTTGATGGCATTGAGGAAGTACAGCTAATTGGTCGTTGTTCTGCTAGGTTTTTGCTTGTTAAAGACTTATATGTTCGCCGTAAACAGTTTCCTGTTTGCTTGGCATATGCGGTGACAATCCATAAATCGCAAGGTTTAAGTGTAGACAGTGCATTGGTGAATATTGGCAGTTCTGTGTTCAAGGAGGGTATGGCATATGTGGCATTGTCACGAGTTAGAACTTTATCGGGATTGTACTTGATTGACTGTGATGTCACTAACATTTGTGCGGATCTAGATTGTGTTAAGGAATACAATAGGTTAAGAAGAGAGTATGCGCCACATTTGCCTCAATATCCTTTGTTTGAGAAACGTGTGGTAGGCCGGAAACTTAGAAATATCAGTAATAGTAGGGAGGTTGTTGCAAAAAGACTAAAAGTCAATGAACCGAAAATTGTTAGCAGAAAGAAAGTGGATTCTGTTGAAGATGTTGTCGGTTTTCAATTTGAAAACAGTTCTGGTGTCAACTGCTATGCAAATGTAGTGGTTAATGTTCTCTTTTCACTAGAGAGTTTAAAAGAACAGATTCTGTTGAATTCAGAACAAATTTTATGCTGTTTGTTGAATTCTGTTTTCGAGAAATGTAGCACTGATCGAACAAAAGTAGAAAGTGTGTCTGAAGTTCGTTATCTGTTAGATGAATGTTCAGGTCAAACAGACTTCTCTGAAAATAATCAGCAAGATTGTCAGGAGTTTTTAATGTATATGCTTGATGTATTGCAAGATGAGGGTGTAGATGTAGATCACCTGTTTGGGCTTTCTTATCAATGGCAGCATGACTGCGAGAACTGTATGGTATCAAGTACTACTAGTGTAGACTCAGAAAGATTTATATATTTAACTTTGCCAGACAGTAAATCAGTGTCCTTTAATAAGCTAGTAAATGCAGCGGATCACAACATGGAGTGTAGCCAATGTAAATGTGATATGATGTCAACATTATTTATACGTAGATATGGCCAGTATGTCATTTTAATGATCCAACGATGTAGGCCTGATGGATCAAAATTGTCAACTTTAATAAAAAATGTTGTGGCTTCTCAGCTGTCAATATCAGGGAGGACTTTTGTAACTGTAGCAATTATCTATCACGATGGTCCTTCAACAACATCAGGACATTATACAGCTTACTTAAAGTCTCGAAACGGCTGGTCATTCTGCAATGATTCTGTTGTAACTTTCAAAAAAAAATTGCCGTTTGACCTTAAAAATTCTTACCTGCTGTTTTTAAAACCAAAATTTTAAAGAAAGAATCTCGGGATTTCCTGTGAGGAATTGGAAATTGTTCATCAAGTAGAGGGAATGTAAGTCTGCAATGCTGTCTAGATTATTGGTCCAAAACTTTTAATTATAATGTCAATTTAAAAATCCAACTATATAAACCTGATGCAAGTAAGTCTGTTCATAGTAAGCAGTATCAGTGTCATAGGAAAAGGAGAACATGAGTGACAAAGAAGAGTAAGATATTAGTAGTCCAGGATTGTGAAAATAATCTCAAATGTTTTCTTTTTGAAAGATGCAAAAATAGAAAATGACGGGATTTGATTGGAAGAATTACAAGAGTTGCGAATCGCTGCAACATGATTTGGCCTAGTGGAAACATGTGATAGAATGTGAGAAGTCTTTTCTTGTATGTAACATATTTTTCGAAATGATGGAGGTTTTCTTTCAGAAAGTGGCGGGCTGAAAATATTTATAGCACAACAGAGTGGATGCTGTTCATAGGAGATCCTTTGACGTTATTGAAAGTAAGTTAATTTTAAGGAGTTTTGAATTCAGATTTCTTAGGTTGTATGGGTTTTTTAAACACAATCATTTTGATTGTGTTTTTTTTTCCCGCTGTTACATGATGAATACCTTCAAATCACTGATTTAAGTGAAATTTGATACATTCTGAGAACAGCAAAAATAAACCATTTAACATGTATAATTAATGTTCTGCTTTTTGTACTTTTGATATACATTTAGAAATGTGAGGTAGATATGGAAAAACTGAGTCTTCTGTAAGTGTCAATTCTAATGCTTACAGTGCTGTACTTCTGGGTACTGTTTTTTTTTGAAAAAAAAGAAATAGGCCTCACCTCTAAGAAAGCTCTTGAAAGCACACATCTTATTTGCATCCTGAAACAATCATTTAAAATGTTAGACACAATTTTATGATGGTTTTACATCTCTTTTGCGCTGTTATTGCATCACTATTGTGAGACATAAGCAATGCAAAAGAAGCATCATGTTTCAAAATAGGCCTCATTTCATCAGCATGAAGATACTGTTTGTTTAAAATAAATATCTTTAGGATTGTGTAGGGGTCGTAGAGAAGTAGAGGTTTCTGTAAGTGTCAAAGTTGTTTAAAAACTGTTTCTTCTTGAACCTTTTCCCTTCTTTTTTCTAATTTTTAAATACATGTTTTAATATTTTTGGAAATGTTTGTTTTCTCTTTTACAGATTGAATGTATGAAAAATTTTCTTTAAAAGTTAACAAGAATTATAAGGTAAATGTTTTCTACTTTTTTAACCCGCATTCCACTGCTGATGATGTCACTGACTATGTTATGAATGATATAATAAGTGGGCATGTTTTACTACAATGGTAGGTCTTCACATCTATTATCTCCTCTGTATTCTTCAACAAGCATAAATTTGATATGCAACCCAGAGTACGGTTCACCTTAAACAAACTTTTAGAGAGGACACACCTTATCGTCACCCTCAATCAATCATTTAATCTATCACATTTAACATCTATTAGTTCTACTGCTTCATTTCTTTAATCTTTACTTTCCTGTGTTTGCTACTTCTCTCATTCCTTTCTCTATTACTTAATTTTTCTACTCCTTCCAGTATTTTTCTCACTCCCTCTCTTCTCATACTTCTTCATTATTATTCACTAATTCTGTCTCTATTAATGTTACTGTTTCTGAATGATCTCCAAAAATTTTTAAAACAAGAACAGTAAGTATAAGGATAGGAAAAGACATTTATGTTACAAGAAAGACAGTTATAGGAAGTAAACAAAAAAAACTGTTACTCGCAATCCACTGCTGATGATGTCACTGACCATGTCAAAAATTATGTAATATATGACATGATCAGAAGTGAATTGCGGGTAACAGTATCTTTTCTTTACTCCCTATAGCTGTCTTTTTTGTAACATAACTGTCTGTTTCCTTTCCTTATACTTACTGTTCTTTTTTTAAAAAAAATTTTTTGGTTCGCTCAAAGTTCGCGTACCGGAGTGCGAACTGGGAGCGAACTAATAGAAATAGAGCTTGGCAGAGTTCAAAGAATTCTACCAATTTTTTTTAATAATGGGGAGGTAGTTCTGAAAAGAACTTTTTTTTTGTTTTTGTTGTTTTAAATTTTTTTTATTAGTTTTCTGAACATTTTTTATATTTTTTTGTTTTTTTCTGAACATTTTGTATTTTTTTTTATTTTTTGGGGGGAGGGGGGAAACAAAAATTATTCATCGAAGAGGGCTCAACAGGAGCAACAAAAAAAAGAAGAATTTATTTTTGGGGGCGTTTTGGACATACATGATTTTTGATGGCTCTTATTATAAGAGTTATGCTACTTTCGCGGTAGCATAATATTTGATTGCACCTCACACAAACTTGTTTCACTTCCCCCATGTCCATTTGAATATTTGGGATCAACTCCCTTGCTTCAGGTCCCGTAACTTCTGGCACAACCGATCTTCTGGCTATTGCTGGTGAATTCTGTTGTTCGTCCCGAAGCTGAGCTGCACTATAGTTATTTGGGTGCCACCTGCTCATGTGTCTGTGCATAGTGAAATTCCCATAACTATATTTTTTGTCCGTGCCTCTAGAAAGACGATCATCACAGATACGGCAAAAGACATACCTGGCGTTCACTTTCTTTTGCCCTGGTGGAAATTTAAAAAATTGCCAAATGAAATTTTCCTTCCTGTTGTACCTCCTGGGCTCCTCTGGCAAATATTCAGGCTCTTCCTCCTCTTCCTGATCTTCCTCTTCTTGAAAGATTGGTTGAGTTGGTGGTCCTTTCTTTCCATGAGGAGGTGGAGGTGGTGGTGGGGGAACACTACCAGAAGCAACAACAGAAGCCATTTCTCTGGATTGTACAAAGGTCTTTCTCTCACCAAGATGAAAGTCAGAGTGAGGAAAGAAGGAGGGGTTTTCATCATTTGGGAAAAGCCAAAGTTCTAAACCAATGAAAAGTGTTAATTTTAGATCACATGACCTAGTATTACATCATTAGGAAACCAAAAGTGAAATGAACCAATGAAAAGTGTTATTACCGAGTCACATGACCTGCTGTGTTTACGTTTCGCGCTTTGCGCCGCTTTCAGTCCGCTTCCGGGTCCGCTAACTTGGCGCGTCCGATGACGTATTACGCAACAACGCAAAACGTCATTCTAACGTAACAGTTACGCTGAAAGAACGTTTACCGGTTCGCGGACTAGGAGCGGCTTTAAAATGAGCTAACGGAAAGCTGACCGGTTCGCGAACTGGGAGCGGAACAAAAAAATATTTTTTAAAAACATGTATTAAAAACATGTAAAATATATTTAAAGATTTAAAAAAGAATAGATTTTACAGCTACAGATATTAGCTTTCAAAAAACCATTGAAATTCAATGAAAAAACCATAGGTTATAGTCCATATATAGTTAGGAATTTGCATTTACAAAACCTTGAAAATTCAATGAAAAAACCATTGGTTATAGAACATATATAGTTAGGAATTTGCATTTACAAAACCTTATTTTACTCGCATAAAACCATTGAAATTCCATATATAGTTAGATGCGCTAACTATATATCGCGCACCCGCAATCCACTGCTGATGATGTCACATATTACATCATTCATGACATGGTCAGTGACATCACTGATGACATCACTGATGAGGGGTAAATACCCCGAAACACGTGTCCAGGGATGGCGAAGATGGATACATCGCAGAATACTTAACTACACAGACCACAGTCCTTAGGGGCGATCCCGCTGGTGAGTGAGTGGTGTGCGACCCCACCCCCTTTTTGAAATATTTAAGCGGGCTGACGAGCCTGGGACCCCGCACCCGCGCGCCCGTGTGGTACTAGACCTGGCAATATTTGGCAGCCACCGGCAACCCCAGAAGATAAGAAGATGGCCTATTCCCTGCTGATGAGGGGTAAATACCCCGAAACACGTGTCCAGGGATGGCGAAGATGGATACATCGCAGAATACTTAACTACACAGACCACAGTCCTTAGGGGCGATCCCGCTGGTGAGTGAGTGGTGTGCGACCCCACCCCCTTTTTGAAATATTTAAGCGGGCTGACGAGCCTGGGACCCCGCACCCGCGCGCCCGTGTGGTACTAGACCTGGCAATATTTGGCAGCCACCGGCAACCCCAGAAGATAAGAAGATGGCCTATTCCCTGCTGATGAGGGGTAAATACCCCGAAACACGTGTCCAGGGATGGCGAAGATGGATACATCGCAGAATACTTAACTACACAGACCACAGTCCTTAGGGGCGATCCCGCTGGTGAGTGAGTGGTGTGCGACCCCACCCCCTTTTTGAAATATTTAAGCGGGCTGACGAGCCTGGGACCCCGCACCCGCGCGCCCGTGTGGTACTAGACCTGGCAATATTTGGCAGCCACCGGCAATCCCAGAAGATAAGAAGATGGCCTATTCCCTGCTGATGAGGGGTAAATACCCCGAAACACGTGTCCAGGGATGGCGAAGATGGATACATCGCAGAATACTTAACTACACAGACCACAGTCCTTAGGGGCGATCCCGCTGGTGAGTGAGTGGTGTGCGACCCCACCCCCTTTTTGAAATATTTAAGCGGGCTGACGAGCCTGGGACCCCGCACCCGCGCGCCCGTGTGGTACTAGACCTGGCAATATTTGGCAGCCACCGGCAACCCCAGAAGATAAGAAGATGGCCTATTCCCTGCTGATGAGGGGTAAATACCCCGAAACACGTGTCCAGGGATGGCGAAGATGGATACATCGCAGAATACTTAACTACACAGACCACAGTCCTTAGGGGCGATCCCGCTGGTGAGTGAGTGGTGTGCGACCCCACCCCCTTTTTGAAATATTTAAGCGGGCTGACGAGCCTGGGACCCCGCACCCGCGCGCCCGTGTGGTACTAGACCTGGCAATATTTGGCAGCCACCGGCAACCCCAGAAGATAAGAAGATGGCCTATTCCCTGCTGATGAGGGGTAAATACCCCGAAACACGTGTCCAGGGATGGCGAAGATGGATACATCGCAGAATACTTAACTACACAGACCACAGTCCTTAGGGGCGATCCCGCTGGTGAGTGAGTGGTGTGCGACCCCACCCCCTTTTTGAAATATTTAAGCGGGCTGACGAGCCTGGGACCCCGCACCCGCGCGCCCGTGTGGTACTAGACCTGGCAATATTTGGCAGCCACCGGCAACCCCAGGAGATAAGAAGATGGCCTATTCCCTGCTGATGAGGGGTAAATACCCCGAAACACGTGTCCAGGGATGGCGAAGATGGATACATCGCAGAATACTTAACTACACAGACCACAGTCCTTAGGGGCGATCCCGCTGGTGAGTGAGTGGTGTGCGACCCCACCCCCTTTTTGAAATATTTAAGCGGGCTGACGAGCCTGGGACCCCGCACCCGCGCGCCCGTGTGGTACTAGACCTGGCAATATTTGGCAGCCACCGGCAACCCCAGAAGATAAGAAGATGGCCTATTCCCTGCTGATGAGGGGTAAATACCCCGAAACACGTGTCCAGGGATGGCGAAGATGGATACATCGCAGAATACTTAACTACACAGACCACAGTCCTTAGGGGTGATCCCGCTGGTGAGTGAGTGGTGTGCGACCCCACCCCCTTTTTGAAATATTTAAGCGGGCTGACGAGCCTGGGACCCCGCACCCGCGCGCCCGTGTGGTACTAGACCTGGCAATATTTGGCAGCCACCGGCAACCCCAGAAGATAAGAAGATGGCCTATTCCCTGCTGATGAGGGGTAAATACCCCGAAACACGTGTCCAGGGATGGCGAAGATGGATACATCGCAGAATACTTAACTACACAGACCACAGTCCTTAGAGGCGATCCCGCTGGTGAGTGAGTGGTGTGCGACCCCACCCCCTTTTTGAAATATTTAAGCGGGCTGACGAGCCTGGGACCCCGCACCCGCGCGCCCGTGTGGTACTAGACCTGGCAATATTTGGCAGCCACCGGCAACCCCAGAAGATAAGAAGATGGCCTATTCCCTGCTGATGAGGGGTAAATACCCCGAAACACGTGTCCAGGGATGGCGAAGATGGATACATCGCAGAATACTTAACTACACAGACCACAGTCCTTAGGGGTGATCCCGCTGGTGAGTGAGTGGTGTGCGACCCCACCCCCTTTTTGAAATATTTAAGCGGGCTGACGAGCCTGGGACCCCGCACCCGCGCACCCATGTGGTACTAGACCTGGCAATATTTGGCAGCCACCGGCAACCCCAGAAGATAAGAAGATGGCCTATTCCCTGCTGATGAGGGGTAAATACCCCGAAACACGTGTCCAGGGATGGCGAAGATGGATACATCGCAGAATACTTAACTACACAGACCACAGTCCTTAGGGGCGATCCCGCTGGTGAGTGAGTGGTGTGCGACCCCACCCCCTTTTTGAAATATTTAAGCGGGCTGACGAGCCTGGGACCCCGCACCCGCGCGCCCGTGTGGTACTAGACCTGGCAATATTTGGCAGCCACCGGCAACCCCAGAAGATAAGAAGATGGCCTATTCCCTGCTGATGAGGGGTAAATACCCCGAAACACGTGTCCAGGGATGGCGAAGATGGATACATCGCAGAATACTTAACTACACAGACCACAGTCCTTAGGGGCGATCCCGCTGGTGAGTGAGTGGTGTGCGACCCCACCCCCTTTTTGAAATATTTAAGCGGGCTGACGAGCCTGGGACCCCGCACCCGCGCGCCCGTGTGGTACTAGACCTGGCAATATTTGGCAGCCACCGGCAACCCCAGAAGATAAGAAGATGGCCTATTCCCTGCTGATGAGGGGTAAATACCCCGAAACACGTGTCCAGGGATGGCGAAGATGGATACATCGCAGAATACTTAACTACACAGACCACAGTCCTTAGGGGCGATCCCGCTGGTGAGTGAGTGGTGTGCGACCCCACCCCCTTTTTGAAATATTTAAGCGGGCTGACGAGCCTGGGACCCCGCACCCGCGCGCCCGTGTGGTACTAGACCTGGCAATATTTGGCAGCCACCGGCAACCCCAGAAGATAAGAAGATGGCCTATTCCCTGCTGATGAGGGGTAAATACCCCGAAACACGTGTCCAGGGATGGCGAAGATGGATACATCGCAGAATACTTAACTACACAGACCACAGTCCTTAGGGGCGATCCCGCTGGTGAGTGAGTGGTGTGCGACCCCACCCCCTTTTTGAAATATTTAAGCGGGCTGACGAGCCTGGGACCCCGCACCCGCGCGCCCGTGTGGTACTAGACCTGGCAATATTTGGCAGCCACCGGCAACCCCAGAAGATAAGAAGATGGCCTATTCCCTGCTGATGAGGGGTAAATACCCCGAAACACGTGTCCAGGGATGGCGAAGATGGATACATCGCAGAATACTTAACTACACAGACCACAGTCCTTAGGGGCGATCCCGCTGGTGAGTGAGTGGTGTGCGACCCCACCCCCTTTTTGAAATATTTAAGCGGGCTGACGAGCCTGGGACCCCGCACCCACGCGCCCGTGTGGTACTAGACCTGGCAATATTTGGCAGCCACCGGCAACCCCAGAAGATAAGAAGATGGCCTATTCCCTGCTGATGAGGGGTAAATACCCCGAAACACGTGTCCAGGGATGGCGAAGATGGATACATCGCAGAATACTTAACTACACAGACCACAGTCCTTAGGGGCGATCCCGCTGGTGAGTGAGTGGTGTGCGACCCCACCCCCTTTTTGAAATATTTAAGCGGGCTGACGAGCCTGGGACCCCGCACCCGCGCGCCCGTGTGGTACTAGACCTGGCAATATTTGGCAGCCACCGGCAACCCCAGAAGATAAGAAGATGGCCTATTCCCTGCTGATGAGGGGTAAATACCCCGAAACACGTGTCCAGGGATGGCGAAGATGGATACATCGCAGAATACTTAACTACACAGACCACAGTCCTTAGGGGCGATCCCGCTGGTGAGTGAGTGGTGTGCGACCCCACCCCCTTTTTGAAATATTTAAGCGGGCTGACGAGCCTGGGACCCCGCACCCGCGCGCCCGTGTGGTACTAGACCTGGCAATATTTGGCAGCCACCGGCAACCCCAGAAGATAAGAAGATGGCCTATTCCCTGCTGATGAGGGGTAAATACCCCGAAACACGTGTCCAGGGATGGCGAAGATGGATACATCGCAGAATACTTAACTACACAGACCACAGTCCTTAGGGGCGATCCCGCTGGTGAGTGAGTGGTGTGCGACCCCACCCCCTTTTTGAAATATTTAAGCGGGCTGACGAGCCTGGGACCCCGCACCCGCGCGCCCGTGTGGTACTAGACCTGGCAATATTTGGCAGCCACCGGCAACCCCAGAAGATAAGAAGATGGCCTATTCCCTGCTGATGAGGGGTAAATACCCCGAAACACGTGTCCAGGGATGGCGAAGATGGATACATCGCAGAATACTTAACTACACAGACCACAGTCCTTAGGGGCGATCCCGCTGGTGAGTGAGTGGTGTGCGACCCCACCCCCTTTTTGAAATATTTAAGCGGGCTGACGAGCCTGGGACCCCGCACCCGCGCGCCCGTGTGGTACTAGACCTGGCAATATTTGGCAGCCACCGGCAACCCCAGAAGATAAGAAGATGGCCTATTCCCTGCTGATGAGGGGTAAATACCCCGAAACACGTGTCCAGGGATGGCGAAGATGGATACATCGCAGAATACTTAACTACACAGACCACAGTCCTTAGGGGCGATCCCGCTGGTGAGTGAGTGGTGTGCGACCCCACCCCCTTTTTGAAATATTTAAGCGGGCTGACGAGCCTGGGACCCCGCACCCGCGCGCCCGTGTGGTACTAGACCTGGCAATATTTGGCAGCCACCGGCAACCCCAGAAGATAAGAAGATGGCCTATTCCCTGCTGATGAGGGGTAAATACCCCGAAACACGTGTCCAGGGATGGCGAAGATGGATACATCGCAGAATACTTAACTACACAGACCACAGTCCTTAGGGGCGATCCCGCTGGTGAGTGAGTGGTGTGCGACCCCACCCCCTTTTTGAAATATTTAAGCGGGCTGACGAGCCTGGGACCCCGCACCCGCGCGCCCGTGTGGTACTAGACCTGGCAATATTTGGCAGCCACCGGCAACCCCAGAAGATAAGAAGATGGCCTATTCCCTGCTGATGAGGGGTAAATACCCCGAAACACGTGTCCAGGGATGGCGAAGATGGATACATCGCAGAATACTTAACTACACAGACCACAGTCCTTAGGGGCGATCCCGCTGGTGAGTGAGTGGTGTGCGACCCCACCCCCTTTTTGAAATATTTAAGCGGGCTGACGAGCCTGGGACCCCGCACCCGCGCGCCCGTGTGGTACTAGACCTGGCAATATTTGGCAGCCACCGGCAACCCCAGAAGATAAGAAGATGGCCTATTCCCTGCTGATGAGGGGTAAATACCCCGAAACACATGTCCAGGGATGGCGAAGATGGATACATCGCAGAATACTTAACTACACAGACCACAGTCCTTAGGGGCGATCCCGCTGGTGAGTGAGTGGTGTGCGACCCCACCCCCTTTTTGAAATATTTAAGCGGGCTGACCAGCCTGGGACCCCGCACCCGCGCGCCCGTGTGGTACTAGACCTGGCAATATTTGGCAGCCACCGGCAACCCCAGAAGATAAGAAGATGGCCTATTCCCTGCTGATGAGGGGTAAATACCCCGAAACACGTGTCCAGGGATGGCGAAGATGGATACATCGCAGAATACTTAACTACACAGACCACAGTCCTTAGGGGCGATCCCGCTGGTGAGTGAGTGGTGTGCGACCCCACCCCCTTTTTGATATATATGGACTATAACCTATGCTTTTTTCATTGAATATATATATATATATATATATATATATATATATATATATATGTATATATATATATATATATCACCTCGGAACAGCCACTGCACTCCTGAACAGCGGTTGCATTGTGTAGAAGGGGACCGCCCAGGTATGATCCAATATATCGAGTTTCCATCACTCCACCAAGTAAGGATTCACAACGCTGTGTACTGGCCAAATAATTTATTGTGACAGCTGGAAAGGACGCGTTTCGCTGGCACCGCCGGCTTGTTCACCAATTGGTGGCAAACAGTTCCTCATCTTCGTTCAACACAAAAGGGTTCTTCATCTCTAGGAGAATGATATAATGTGACTTTAAAATTCTATGTCAGGACGGAGGCTCCGATTATGCTTTTCTCAATTTCTTTAATGTCAATGTGTGACTGCACATAGTCTGCTTCCTCAGGGGAGGGAAGCCAGGCAGAAGAATTGGGATGGATAATGTCATCCGGGTCAAAGGTTAACACCTGAGGAATGGAAGGGGCATTTACGAAGTGTTCCTTGCAAGCCTTCTTCTTAGGAGGCGGAAGGACAGGATCAGAAGATGTGTCTCTGGAGGAAGAGTCATCATCCATGGGAGAAGCTTGTGGAGCCTGAACAGGCGTGGAAGATTTCTTAGAAGACTTAGAAGAGGATAGAGTCTTAGCCAATTTAACAAAATCTGCCATATGAGGATTTTTAGGTGACTTCTTCGAACGTCCCGACTTGGGTAGCCAACCTTGCTGAGTGGCATGCTCAGACAAATGCCTTTTGAGAGGGGCAATAGCGTGGTATAAGGCCTGGTCCATTTACTCAGTACCCTCAGAGCCTGCGGGCTCTTCTTCAGCGTAATAATAATTCTCTTCATCCTCATAATAGTCACCCATTTCGACCTTTAAGAAAGGTAATATGCCCAAAGAGGAGAAGTAAAGATATTAACACCCCAAAGCAAGCCAAAAATGCAGCAGGAACAAACCTGTCAAAAGTATTTTAAAATGTGGAGGGAGGGCTTGCTATAACACTCTAGGCAAAGCCTATTCCAAAATTTTACAACCCTCGTTTTATAAATAAACCAGGGCGTGAGGGGCCTAACGACCAGGCAGGTGGGCAAAGGCAGAAGCAAGTCACTTATCTCCCAACCGGAGAATTCTTGCAGCGCGCTTGAAAGTCCTGACTGAAAGTCTCTCACGAAGGACTCCAAGCGCAGTTCCACCGTCGGCCGCTGTGGCGAAATGACTGGTGGCACTGCGCAGGCGCAAAGTGTGCCCGTCGAAAATGAGAGACGCGCGAGAAGGACGCGCGTCTCTCAGCCCCGCTCCCGCTCCACAGAAAAAAATGCAGGCGCTGAAGCAAGCCTACGACCGGGGAGTGAGCACACGCCCCCAAAGTTACACCGAAAAAACGGCAACAAGGTAATGCGCACAGAGCCGCAGCGCAGGCACAGGACCGGAGAGGTCAAATTAGCATATAACAATAGCGCATAAGGTAATAACAAAGCGCGCTAAACAGAACAATAGAGAAGCACAAACGTAAAGTAGAGATAAAGTGCACTTCACTGGCTGCGGAGCAGCAAAGAAAGAGTAAGTTGTGACCTCTATGACTCTTTATATACTGTTATGTACTCTATGGTTACCCAGGGTTTATGGGTAATGTCGTTTTCGTTTTCTTTACTGTGTTTTGATTGGCTGCTGTGTTTCAGTAAAGAAATTGAGAAAAGCATAATCCTCACCTCCTGTCCTTAATAGAATTGAAAGTTCTTGGCACGTATGTTAGCAAATTTTAAATTCTGAGCTGCTATTCTCAGTTTCCCCCTCTGGGGCATGCCGGTACCCTCCGCCTGAACTGTTTCCCCTTTGTCTGTAAAATGTATGAGCCATGCCTAATGAGCCCGACAGGGGGCCACAAGGCCAGGGGCATGAGCAGCGATGTTTGCGATTATTTAAGCATCTGTGTGTGAAGTAACTCTTTAGGATGTCAACACATGTTTTATAATTATAATCATTTGTATAAAATGGCGCCATGATTTTTCAACAACAATTTATGTTAAATGCATTAACTTAATTATCGTCATGATTTGTTTTGCACTTGCATTAAGAACCATCCGTGTATGTGCTTCACGGAAGTCTGTTTTCCAGTTATTTGGCTGGTTGGGAAAACTATTGGTCCTTTCTTTAACTCTTGTAAATACACTCCTAAAATGGTGGATATGCAACTTGTAATTTGGCATGTGAAGAAGAGTGTCTGCTCGAAACGCGTCGCCATTGACTACTAAACACTTGGTAAAGCAAACCCTCGTGTGCGAGTCTTCTTTCCACTAGCGGAACCGCCAGTGGGATTTCTTGATATTTGTAGCCGGGTCCCGACGCCCGGAACTCGCGTAGACCCAGTGAGGAGTGGAGATATATATATATAGAGAGACCATGTCATGAGTGATGTAATATGTGACGTCATCAGCAGTGCATTACACACGCAAGTTATAGTGAGTCCAACTAACTATAACGTGGAATTTCAATGGTTTTATGTCAGTAAAATTTCCAGGTAACTATAACTGGTGTGAAACCTATGGTTTTTTCAGTGAATTTAATAGGTTTTTTAAATGCTAATTCCTAACTATAACTGCTGTGAAACCTATGGTTTTTTCAGTGAATATATATATATATAATCAACTGCTCTTTCCGATCATCGAGCCAGCCGCACCATCGCGACGGAGTTGCCACAAATAACACAGGCAAGGCGAGATATTTAAGTTTTCTTTATTCTTCTTCAACTTAGCTGTGCACTAAACTACAGAACGCCAACACATTTCGGCTTACGCCTTGAACTGGCCAACCCTGTTTCACCCACTCAAATCATTTAAAAACAGTCCGTCTTTCATGACACTGCCCCCTGTTTAACAACAAGAACACTTCATTCGTGATCCGTCTTGGATTATAACAGCCTCCATGATAGACTTATCAAGAAGTACATATAAAACATGATTAATGCTGATCCCCTGATGATTATATTCAAATTGTTTATAGCGTCTTACTATTATAGTATATTAGTATTATAAATTGGTAAATCCATAAATGTACATAAATATGAACACATAAATATATAGATGAATATACAGCAGCACAATCAATAGAATATTATGACATTCTAAGCTGTAAATATAAATATCTGCAAATATATAGCTAAATTCGCATACTTGTTTTATAATATCGACATAGCTGCCCTCAATGGTATGTCTACAATGTAACTGTGTAGGCACAATGTTTAATTCAGATAACAGCATCTTTAGAATGTACAATGATAAAAAGTCTGTAAACCGTGTTCAAACAGAAATGGCGGTAGACTTTGTATTTGTACAAAAATCGCTATTAGTGCAAATAAATAATCACAGATTAGTTTATTGATCAATCAGTTTCCTGAATGTGCAAAAAATAGCTTCCATAAATATGTGTGAAAATGACGCTACAGTGCAGAGGGGGTCACAGTGATGCTGAGGTCAGAGTAAATGTGGCTTCTTTTATATATGACATCCAATTCATGTCTAAATGAAATATTTATGAGTACAGGACTATCTGTCAAACGATATATTAGGTCTCATAGCTCAAAGGGGAGTCTACCAGATAGTACACAAGTTGCTATCTAGAGAGATGTGTAAAAAGGCTAAAGTGCTGATGAATCACAGTGTCATTGCATAACACTGACAATGTGTGTGATCAAGAGTAAGAAAACGCTTCAGTGCAGACATGAAAATGTATATATATTCACTGAAAAAAAGGTTACAGGGACATTATAGTTAGGCTCAGATTTCACTCTTAAAAAAACAGTGAAAATCAGAAGTTATAGTTACCTGAGCTAACTATAACTTACACCCAAGCAATGCACTGCTTATCGGACCCTCCAGGATTTCGCAATTTGCAAACAAATTGCAAAATCGGCAGTTTTGTAAAATTGCAGTGATTTTTACAAAACTACCTGCGAAATTTTGAAAATGTGGTGAAACATTTGCCCTGACACAATTAATGAGTGTTAAAATGTAGTGAAATGATACAGTCACTGACACAGAATGTGCTGGACTATGCCGCATAATTTGCGTTTGTTTTTTGCACAATTTAGTCAACACTGCCATGTAATTTAGGTCTCCATTGCAACATAATTCCATTGGCCCATCATCCCACAAGAGCAAAGCGTATATGCTGGTCTGATTAGGGTCAATCAGACCCTAGAGAAGAAATAATATTTGCCGAAAGTTCCGCGAGCAATAGCGGAAAATGGAGTATGTCATAATATCAAGCACAATATTACTATGCTACAAAAATATCGTAGCTAGAATACCGCCAGCCAGGGTTTAGTTACAAACGACAGAAAGAGTGTGACCATTGTGCTTTGATGGTACAAACCATGTAAATGAAAAAGTAATTCATACCTCAAAACTGAACAAGCAGCTGCCAAAATAAATTTAGAAAAAGGCAAGCTAGAAGAATGTAAGTGGCAACAACATATGTTTTCTGGAACTAGAGAGCAATGTGAGCGCAAAAGGCTTGTTAATATGCATGGAATACTTGGTGACTTGCTGGTAAACGGTGGGACTCACTTCCGGATTACCAAATAGACAGTAGGCACCGGCCTATGGGGCCCACTCCTTTAACCTCTTCGATGCTTATGACGGAACGGTTCCGTCATCAGCGTCGGTTGGGCTATGCTGATGACGGAACCGTTCCGTCATGACCACACCCGTTTTTCGAATCTTCAGCACAGCGCGAAAATTTGCGCCGCGCTGAAGAGGTTAAGGGGCCCGCGACAACGGAACAAAATACAACTTAATGTACACCAACTAGAGGCATGAGATTGACAAAACAGTTTGTCTCTTGAAAGCTCATCTTCTAGCAGGTGTCAGTTTATAAAAAAAATCTGGGCATTGGGTATTAGGATATCATTTGCGAGGGTGGGGTGAAATTTCGACTGCCCAGGGGCCTCCACTGGGTTTAATGTGGCACTGTTGGGATTTAAGAGTGTAAAACATTTTGCTCGATAAATTCAAGGTGTGGTGTCGATTTAAAACCGGAGTACGCAGATTTACTCCCTGTTTCTGGCACCCTAAGCAGACCCTCCAGGATTTCGCGATTTGCAAACCAATCACTAAATCAGCAGTTTTGTAAAAATGCTGCGATTTGTACAAAACTGCCTATGAAATTTGGAAAATGTGAAGATGCAAGCAGCACACGTTTTGTAGCGCCGAGTAATCAGGCTCAGGAGTTCTCCATCCATCGGATTTCGGGACATGTAGTCCATAGCAGTGGTGGTGGAAACCCACGACGGCTCTTCCCCAGGAATGTCAATGCAGGCATGGACTTTAAACAGCAGCCACAAGCAAAACAGGATTCAACCCTTGGAGCGTCCTGTTTTAGACAAAAGAGCAGGGGGTCTGGTAAGACGTACGGCCTTCAATAAAATAACATTGAATACCTCAAGTTTCCTGAAAAGAAGTAAAAGTGAACCCCTGGATAAAATGAAGCCAATCAGGATTTAAGGAAACCTGCTACATTCCTGGTAGCAAAATTGAGACTAATAGTAGATGGTCTCGCCCTGGGCTCCACCCTTCGAGCTGGCAATGGGTTACATTCCTTAACAGTAGTGGCATCATTATTATTGACTGAATCAACAGGTAATGTTTGATGGTTATTCAGCTCACCAGCACAAATAGCTACATC
Organism: Lissotriton vulgaris; assembly: GCF_964263255.1. Classification (NCBI taxonomy): domain Eukaryota; kingdom Metazoa; phylum Chordata; class Amphibia; order Caudata; family Salamandridae; genus Lissotriton; species Lissotriton vulgaris. Next base: position 202,041,865 of record NC_141698.1, on the reverse strand, counting down.
TTTCACAAGAAATGATTGACAGCCTGTCAACCCCAAGGTATTGCATCAATCTAGATAGCCAGATAGCACCAGCAGACCAAACCTGTTGGCAGTAGGTTTGTTGTAAGAGTAGTAACCTGTAGGTGTAATAGCCCTGATAAGTTGTGGCACCTGACAGAGCAAACAGTCAGATCGCTTGTAAAAATAGCCCATAAGGTAGCTTCTTTATCTTACTGAGATAAAAAGGGAGGAAATTTATCCTGCTTACGCGGTTATCAACAATGCATGCCTTTTTAAAATGAATCACTATGCAGTTTCCAAAATCTTGCTTTTGTCCGTTACCCATCCAAGGAACCCTTCTAGCCATGATTTCATTATGCAAAAAACTAAACTCCTATGATCTCCTGCTGAACCAATGAACGACTTTATTAATAAATTGTTGACACCCTTTACTCTGCGCAGGTCGAGGAGGAGCTTCTTTTAAAACAACAACAAAAGGAGTTGCTTGAGGTGTCAGTGGAAGAATTTGGGGCTGCTCCAGAGTCAGAAAGACAGTACAGGAAGACCAGCAGAATTAGCTTGAGGGACACATGTTACAGTATTAGTTTCCTTGGAAATACAGCTATCTGAATCAATGATCTGTATGGTCCCACAAGATTGGGGGGCATCAGTGGCATCCTCAATTGTTCGAATTGACGTGGGTAGGTGATCAGAGGTGGGCAAGTCGAAATGGCACACTTAATTGCTTTTAGTCTACCCATGAATGAGTCAAATAGCCTCTGCAGTGCTAGGTATATACAGAGTTTGCGATGTTGAAACTGACCTAACCTCCAAATTCACCACAGCAGTAGTGGCATACACTGGACTGCCAACTGGATTGGGCAGCACTTTATCCTCATGTTGCACAGTACGCATAGTGTCTTATTTCACTTTTCCCTGGAGGTAAGCTGTGATATTTGTCAAAGTCTTCGCAGTATTACCAGGATCTGAATCAATAGTTACAAGTTCATGTGAAATACAAGGATTAACTCTCCTCCATCAGGAGGACCAAGGTGTCTTTAATTAACTCAGGTTACTTCATTTAGTACTAGGTTCAGCGACTTCTGATGCTGGTTGAGCTAGCTTATGTTTCAGCAAAACCCATTTGGTGACACCTAGGCTTTCCTCAACATTACTGATCGCATGGTTGTTGATAGCAGTAGTTAAAAATGTTTGCAAAAGAAGGTGCCTGAGGAAGAGGTGTCCTGCCTCTCGGATCCGGAGGCAGCGGTGCCCGACACGGGTGCATACATGAGCACTAAAACATTCCCAGAAGAAATACAGCATCCTCCAACAAGGTTAGGACTGGAGCTGTGCTTCAGTAGAGCTGCAGACACTTTAAACTTGCCCATTTCAAGTGCATTACTCTGCTAAAACAGTGTCCAGTGATTTCAGGCTGAAAATGAATGATTATGAATAAAATAAAGTGCCACACAAATGCTGCTAAATTTCCATATTTATGCCACAAAATTTCCATATTTGTGCCTCAAAATTTGCTAATCCATGCCACAATATCCTGGGGGTCTGGTTTATGATCTCACATATTACATCACTCATGTACTCACTACCTTTCTCCTTTCTGCCAAATTTGGTGTAATTCAGTTACAGTTAGGTGATTTTGAATTGAAGTTTTTAACTAAAATAACAACTACATAAATTCACCAGTAATAGGTAGCAGTTCAGGGGTTTCCTGTTACTGTAGTGTAGTAGTTAGTCAATGTTGTATTCCACTTACAAACAGTGGGTGAAACATAAAACAAAACAAAGAGAAAGATGTGTCCTGAACATTCACAAGTCCACTCATTTTAGTACAGACTGAAAAGCACGTGTGTTCTTAAACTGCATAAATATGTGATATTGTTGATCACTGCAATGATGGTTCACAATTCTGTTTGAATTTTCAACAGGATGCACACACAATTGTGATGGTATTACTAAATGTGCTAGAAATGAGGGAATCACAATTAATGACTTTTTGGTAACAAGCTATTCATGAAACCATGAATGAGCTAATTGTACCTAATCAACACTGATCATCAACTTCATACATCCCCTGTTGAACTCTAGGCCGAGAAGTCACTTGCCCCAGATACTGTACTACACACACCTGTTGTGAAAGCGACAGGTCTCAGTACCGAGGCCACTTACTCTACATACTATACTACATAGAACCATGACCCAAGATAGTACTGCTGCTGAAGAGTTCAATCTGTTTGCACACCCTATTAGAAACAGTCATCACCCTGAGGAGAACTCTCAATGTAGATACCAGTCCCTCCCCACACCCCACTGTATACACCTGTGACACTACAGAAAGGTGACAGCAGCGAAGCTGGCCTCTCCCCACACTCTACAACACACATCTGCCACCCTGGGAAGAGGTCTTAGTAGACAGGCCAGTCCCTTCCAACACCATACTACACATGCCTGCCACCCTGGGGAGATATGTCAGTGGAAAAGACTCTCAATCCCCTGTCCATACTATGGACACCCACCACCCTGGGGCGAGGTTAAAACGGAGAGGTCACTCCTTCTACACATACTACTACGCATGACTGTCCCCCTACTCAGATGTCTCCGTGGAGACTTCAGTCCCTGTCTACATGCTACTAGGCAATAACATTATTCAAGAGATATAAGAGAGATGCCCTCTCTGCTTAAACAGCTATGATTCTGGGAGCAACTCTCAAATAAAAGGCTAGTTTGTACACAGATCCCTAGACATTCATCTGTCGCCTTGTTGAGGAGTCTCAATGCAGATGTCAATCTATTCCCACAGAGTACTACACGCAACTGTTTCCAATTTGAGAAGTTACACTAGATATTGTAGTATCTCCCTACACCCTACTATCCACCAACATAACAATGGGGAGGAGTCTCACGAGAGAGGGTGGTGTCTCTCCATACACGGCTACAAAGTCACCTCTCTGAGGAGAGGTCTTATTTTAGAAGGCACTCTCTTTTCAATCAATCAATCAATCAGTATTTGTTAAGCGCGACTACTCACCCGCGAGGGTCTCAAGTGCTACGGGTGTCTTCAGGTCCTACTGGGCATAGTTTTTCACACCTAGCTATGCATGTCGGTCATCGAAGATGGTGGTCTCAACAAAGAAGCCTGTCTCTACTCACACATTACTGCACACACTTGCCATTCAAAAGAGAAGTTTCAAAGAATAGGGCAGTCCTACAACCTACTGCTTACATCAAGCACCGAACACATAGATCTGAATGGAGAGGTCACTCCGCCCTCATACTCTACTACATACTTATAGTCAAAGAGACAGCTCTCAGAACAGAGACCAATCCTATGCCGTAGTGTACTATGCACATTTGTTATCCAAGAAAGAAGTATCACTGGAGAGGTGAATGTCTTTCAACATCATAGTAGACACAGCTTTCACCCTGTGAGGGAGGCTTTTAACCCGTTGCATTGTGGTAAATAAAATTACCGGGACTATTTTTCTATACATTAAATGACAATAAGAATAGCTCAATAAATGAGAGGCAGAGTCCGTGGTATCTGAGTCATACGGGCTTTAATTAAGTGGCTCGAGTCACTGGACATCGGGTTCCATCACCACTAAGGTTCAGGAAGGGATATTCAACATTTTATTAATAGCCTCTGCAGTGCTAGGTATATACAGAGTTTGCGATGTTGAAACTGACCTAACCTCCAAATTCACCACAGCAGTAGTGGCATACACTGGACTGCCAACTGGATTGGGCAGCACTTTATCCTCATGTTGCACAGTACGCATAGTGTCTTATTTCACTTTTCCCTGGAGGTAAGCTGTGATATTTGTCAAAGTCTTCGCAGTATTACCAGGATCTGAATCAATAGTTACAAGTTCATGTGAAATACAAGGATTAACTCTCCTCCATCAGGAGGACCAAGGTGTCTTTAATTAACTCAGGTTACTTCATTTAGTACTAGGTTCAGCGACTTCTGATGCTGGTTGAGCTAGCTTATGTTTCAGCAAAACCCATTTGGTGACACCTAGGCTTTCCTCAACATTACTGATCGCATGGTTGTTGATAGCAGTAGTTAAAAATGTTTGCAAAAGAAGGTGCCTGAGGAAGAGGTGTCCTGCCTCTCGGATCCGGAGGCAGCGGTGCCCGACACGGGTGCATACATGAGCACTAAAACATTCCCAGAAGAAATACAGCATCCTCCAACAAGGTTAGGACTGGAGCTGTGCTTCAGTAGAGCTGCAGACACTTTAAACTTGCCCATTTCAAGTGCATTACTCTGCTAAAACAGTGTCCAGTGATTTCAGGCTGAAAATGAATGATTATGAATAAAATAAAGTGCCACACAAATGCTGCTAAATTTCCATATTTATGCCACAAAATTTCCATATTTGTGCCTCAAAATTTGCTAATCCATGCCACAATATCCTGGGGGTCTGGTTTATGATCTCACATATTACATCACTCATGTACTCACTACCTTTCTCCTTTCTGCCAAATTTGGTGTAATTCAGTTACAGTTAGGTGATTTTGAATTGAAGTTTTTAACTAAAATAACAACTACATAAATTCACCAGTAATAGGTAGCAGTTCAGGGGTTTCCTGTTACTGTAGTGTAGTAGTTAGTCAATGTTGTATTCCACTTACAAACAGTGGGTGAAACATAAAACAAAACAAAGAGAAAGATGTGTCCTGAACATTCACAAGTCCACTCATTTTAGTACAGACTGAAAAGCACGTGTGTTCTTAAACTGCATAAATATGTGATATTGTTGATCACTGCAATGATGGTTCACAATTCTGTTTGAATTTTCAACAGGATGCACACACAATTGTGATGGTATTACTAAATGTGCTAGAAATGAGGGAATCACAATTAATGACTTTTTGGTAACAAGCTATTCATGAAACCATGAATGAGCTAATTGTACCTAATCAACACTGATCATCAACTTCATACATCCCCTGTTGAACTCTAGGCCGAGAAGTCACTTGCCCCAGATACTGTACTACACACACCTGTTGTGAAAGCGACAGGTCTCAGTACCGAGGCCACTTACTCTACATACTATACTACATAGAACCATGACCCAAGATAGTACTGCTGCTGAAGAGTTCAATCTGTTTGCACACCCTATTAGAAACAGTCATCACCCTGAGGAGAACTCTCAATGTAGATACCAGTCCCTCCCCACACCCCACTGTATACACCTGTGACACTACAGAAAGGTGACAGCAGCGAAGCTGGCCTCTCCCCACACTCTACAACACACATCTGCCACCCTGGGAAGAGGTCTTAGTAGACAGGCCAGTCCCTTCCAACACCATACTACACATGCCTGCCACCCTGGGGAGATATGTCAGTGGAAAAGACTCTCAATCCCCTGTCCATACTATGGACACCCACCACCCTGGGGCGAGGTTAAAACGGAGAGGTCACTCCTTCTACACATACTACTACGCATGACTGTCCCCCTACTCAGATGTCTCCGTGGAGACTTCAGTCCCTGTCTACATGCTACTAGGCAATAACATTATTCAAGAGATATAAGAGAGATGCCCTCTCTGCTTAAACAGCTATGATTCTGGGAGCAACTCTCAAATAAAAGGCTAGTTTGTACACAGATCCCTAGACATTCATCTGTCGCCTTGTTGAGGAGTCTCAATGCAGATGTCAATCTATTCCCACAGAGTACTACACGCAACTGTTTCCAATTTGAGAAGTTACACTAGATATTGTAGTATCTCCCTACACCCTACTATCCACCAACATAACAATGGGGAGGAGTCTCACGAGAGAGGGTGGTGTCTCTCCATACACGGCTACAAAGTCACCTCTCTGAGGAGAGGTCTTATTTTAGAAGGCACTCTCTTTTCAATCAATCAATCAATCAGTATTTGTTAAGCGCGACTACTCACCCGCGAGGGTCTCAAGTGCTACGGGTGTCTTCAGGTCCTACTGGGCATAGTTTTTCACACCTAGCTATGCATGTCGGTCATCGAAGATGGTGGTCTCAACAAAGAAGCCTGTCTCTACTCACACATTACTGCACACACTTGCCATTCAAAAGAGAAGTTTCAAAGAATAGGGCAGTCCTACAACCTACTGCTTACATCAAGCACCGAACACATAGATCTGAATGGAGAGGTCACTCCGCCCTCATACTCTACTACATACTTATAGTCAAAGAGACAGCTCTCTGAACAGAGACCAATCCTATGCCGTAGTGTACTATGCACATTTGTTATCCAAGAAAGAAGTATCACTGGAGAGGTGAATGTCTTTCAACATCATAGTAGACACAGCTTTCACCCTGTGAGGGAGGCTTTTAACCCGTTGCATTGTGGTAAATAAAATTACCGGGACTATTTTTCTATACATTAAATGACAATAAGAATAGCTCAATAAATGAGAGGCAGAGTCCGTGGTATCTGAGTCATACGGGCTTTAATTAAGTGGCTCGAGTCACTGGACATCGGGTTCCATCACCACTAAGGTTCAGGAAGGGATATTCAACATTTTATTAATAGCCTCTGCAGTGCTAGGTATATACAGAGTTTGCGATGTTGAAACTGACCTAACCTCCAAATTCACCACAGCAGTAGTGGCATACACTGGACTGCCAACTGGATTGGGCAGCACTTTATCCTCATGTTGCACAGTACGCATAGTGTCTTATTTCACTTTTCCCTGGAGGTAAGCTGTGATATTTGTCAAAGTCTTCGCAGTATTACCAGGATCTGAATCAATAGTTACAAGTTCATGTGAAATACAAGGATTAACTCTCCTCCATCAGGAGGACCAAGGTGTCTTTAATTAACTCAGGTTACTTCATTTAGTACTAGGTTCAGCGACTTCTGATGCTGGTTGAGCTAGCTTATGTTTCAGCAAAACCCATTTGGTGACACCTAGGCTTTCCTCAACATTACTGATCGCATGGTTGATGATAGCAGTAGTTAAAAATGTTTGCAAAAGAAGGTGCCTGAGGAAGAGGTGTCCTGCCTCTCGGATCCGGAGGCAGCGGTGCCCGACACGGGTGCATACATGAGCACTAAAACATTCCCAGAAGAAATACAGCATCCTCCAACAAGGTTAGGACTGGAGCTGTGCTTCAGTAGAGCTGCAGACACTTTAAACTTGCCCATTTCAAGTGCATTACTCTGCTAAAACAGTGTCCAGTGATTTCAGGCTGAAAATGAATGATTATGAATAAAATAAAGTGCCACACAAATGCTGCTAAATTTCCATATTTATGCCACAAAATTTCCATATTTGTGCCTCAAAATTTGCTAATCCATGCCACAATATCCTGGGGGTCTGGTTTATGATCTCACATATTACATCACTCATGTACTCACTACCTTTCTCCTTTCTGCCAAATTTGGTGTAATTCAGTTACAGTTAGGTGATTTTGAATTGAAGTTTTTAACTAAAATAACAACTACATAAATTCACCAGTAATAGGTAGCAGTTCAGGGGTTTCCTGTTACTGTAGTGTAGTAGTTAGTCAATGTTGTATTCCACTTACAAACAGTGGGTGAAACATAAAACAAAACAAAGAGAAAGATGTGTCCTGAACATTCACAAGTCCACTCATTTTAGTACAGACTGAAAAGCACGTGTGTTCTTAAACTGCATAAATATGTGATATTGTTGATCACTGCAATGGTGGTTCACAATTCTGTTTGAATTTTCAACAGGATGCACACACAATTGTGATGGTATTACTAAATGTGCTAGAAATGAGGGAATCACAATTAATGACTTTTTGGTAACAAGCTATTCATGAAACCATGAATGAGCTAATTGTACCTAATCAACACTGATCATCAACTTCATACATCCCCTGTTGAACTCTAGGCCGAGAAGTCACTTGCCCCAGATACTGTACTACACACACCTGTTGTGAAAGCGACAGGTCTCAGTACCGAGGCCACTTACTCTACATACTATACTACATAGAACCATGACCCAAGATAGTACTGCTGCTGAAGAGTTCAATCTGTTTGCACACCCTATTAGAAACAGTCATCACCCTGAGGAGAACTCTCAATGTAGATACCAGTCCCTCCCCACACCCCACTGTATACACCTGTGACACTACAGAAAGGTGACAGCAGCGAAGCTGGCCTCTCCCCACACTCTACAACACACATCTGCCACCCTGGGAAGAGGTCTTAGTAGACAAGCCAGTCCCTTCCAACACCATACTACACATGCCTGCCACCCTGGGGAGATATGTCAGTGGAAAAGACTCTCAATCCCCTGTCCATACTATGGACACCCACCACCCTGGGGCGAGGTTAAAACGGAGAGGTCACTCCTTCTGCACATACTACTACGCATGACTGTCCCCCTACTCAGATGTCTCCGTGGAGACTTCAGTCCCTGTCTACATGCTACTAGGCAATAACATTATTCAAGAGATATAAGAGAGATGCCCTCTCTGCTTAAACAGCTATGATTCTGGGAGCAACTCTCAAATAAAAGGCTAGTTTGTACACAGATCCCTAGACATTCATCTGTCGCCTTGTTGAGGAGTCTCAATGCAGATGTCAATCTATTCCCACAGAGTACTACACGCAACTGTTTCCAATTTGAGAAGTTACACTAGATATTGTAGTATCTCCCTACACCCTACTATCCACCAACATAACAATGGGGAGGAGTCTCACGAGAGAGGGTGGTGTCTCTCCATACACGGCTACAAAGTCACCTCTCTGAGGAGTGGTCTTATTTTAGAAGGCACTCTCTTTTCAATCAATCAATCAATCAGTATTTGTTAAGCGCGACTACTCACCCGCGAGGGTCTCAAGTGCTACGGGTGTCTTCAGGTCCTACTGGGCATAGTTTTTCACACCTAGCTATGCATGTCGGTCATCGAAGATGGTGGTCTCAACAAAGAAGCCTGTCTCTACTCACACATTACTGCACACACTTGCCATTCAAAAGAGAAGTTTCAAAGAATAGGGCAGTCCTACAACCTACTGCTTACATCAAGCACCGAACACATAGATCTGAATGGAGAGGTCACTCCACCCTCATACTCTACTACATACTTATAGTCAAAGAGACAGCTCTCAGAACAGAGACCAATCCTATGCCGTAGTGTACTATGCACATTTGTTATCCAAGAAAGAAGTATCACTGGAGAGGTGAATGTCTTTCAACATCATAGTAGACACAGCTTTCACCCTGTGAGGGAGGCTTTTAACCCGTTGCATTGTGGTAAATAAAATTACCGGGACTATTTTTCTATACATTAAATGACAATAAGAATAGCTCAATAAATGAGAGGCAGAGTCCGTGGTATCTGAGTCATACGGGCTTTAATTAAGTGGCTCGAGTCACTGGACATCGGGTTCCATCACCACTAAGGTTCAGGAAGGGATATTCAACATTTTATTAACATCACACATTATATATAGTAAAACTGAACAGTTGCATTGAATACAGTAGGCGTAACAAGTGAAAAGAAGAGAGATAAGAACATATGGGCGTAAAAGAAGGCGTGTAATAGGGCGTACATGGAGGTGTGTGCAGGAGACGTCACAGAAGTGTCATAGGTGGGTGGATGCATAGAGAAAATCTGCAGGGTCAGCAGAAACCTTTACCATACATGCTCACGCAACTGAGCATGACGTGGTATTGACGTGTAACTCGGGAGAGCTGGGGGCTTGACTTTAGCACTAGTAGAGGAGACTGATGTCTGGGATGTCAGAACGACCTGCACCTATAGCATATCTGATATCTTGTGTTTGGAGGATGTGTTGTCTGAAGTAAAAGGTCTCTCGGGCAGAGGCCATTCATCACTGAATGCTAGTGGGTGCATACGTGTCTTCGTGCAATGCGCGGGGCCATGGGCCTACTATGGCAACGGGTGCAGTAAATTACTTGTAAGGAGACAGGAAGCCCGGGCCCTTTGCTCTGCAGCCGGGAGTATGTTTACCTATTTCACTAGACCGGAATGTGTTTTTGCGGAGGCTGAGCAGATAACTGTAGGCAAAATACCGTCTTGGCAGGCAGGCCAGGCTGAGCCGGGCACCGTTTGCCTGGGCAGGAAGTAAGGTAGAGGTCAGGGATGCATACCTAAACTGCAGCTTTCTGAGACAGAAGAGGTTCGGGGCCAGAATTCAGGGCCTGGCTCGGCTGAGCCAGAAAACGTGTGCTTCTCGATGTTAAAACGTATACCATGTAAATGCATTGGCAGCGTAGGCTTTAAGACTGAATTATCGATTCATTCATGGAGGATCCGGTAGACGACATGTTAACGTTGGACGCAAATGCATATGCGTCTTCATATTCGGCCATGGATGGAAAATGCATGGATGTCATGCACATACATTAAACGTTGGGGTACAAGATAGGGGACATACTTGGCCATGTAAAATTCAATTTTCCTCATTCCCTCCTTGTCCCCTACGTTCCCTTCAGGATATATCTATGTTCATGAGACCATCTATCTGTTCATACAACATCATTTGCTCGTCTTTTTTCATTCGAGCACGAGAACGTGAACGTGGACGGGGAATACAAGCCGTGGCGCACAGGCCGCAAATTGCTGGGCCACATTGTAGACAGAGACAACAACTGAATACTATGAGCGGTATTATTCCTAGGAATGACAGTACTTTCCATGCCCATGCTGATATTACACTCCAGAGCCAACCGGACCAAGTCCAGGTGCCTGGATTCTGGTGTATCTGGTGGGCTATCTTATGAAGCCTCGTTATTGCTGAATACACTGACGGTGCGTTATTAGGAATGAAAATACAACAACTGGAGCCGATCACTCTACAAGCTCCGCCCCTATCGGCCAGGATGACGTCAAGAACAAGGTGGTTCTGAAGAACGACAATTCTCATAGCAGACTGCTCTTCTGTTAAGTTACCTAGGGCAGAAGTAGTCTCATTCACTACTGCTTCAAGGGTTCTGGTTAATTTGCGTATCAGTTTACTGTTTTGGACAGGACCTACAAAGAAAAAGAATCCTTTATTGAAATCTGTATATTGCTCCCACGCTGTCTCAGTCTGATCGACAATAGGGGACTCAATCTCCCTCCTATGTCTGACATGCACAAGATGGGTATTTCGGTGATAATCGGATGGGGCTAGAAAAACTGGTGGCAGTAGGAATGCAATATAACATGTTCCATCCCAATCTAAGGGCAAACGTGTCTGACCACAAATAAAATAGGAATGACGGGAAGCTTTGAAAGTAGACTTTCCTTTATCACTGAATTCGACCACAGTAGTACAATCACTATGTCCTAGGTGTACTGAACCATTCTTTCTAACACATAATTCACCTTTCACTGGTAAAACTGTTATTGATGGCAAGTCTGAATTAGTCTCGGACTGAACGTTCAGAATCATGAGGGTAAGGGAAAAATTACCTAAATCATTCACTTCATTTTCTAGATCTGTCCCTGTCCTTTGGGGAAGACCGTCTTTGTCTGGGAAACAGGCTTTATTCATAACTGTATTCAGGTCTCCCCATATCCAATTGCTCTGGGAAACTGTGGACTTACTGCCTAATGAGGACATTAATGCAAACCATGCTCCGCACGAACCATTGTGTGAAAACGGATAAGGAAAGAGGGGCAGAGCTCCCTTCATTTTCTGGTAAGGGGGGAGTCGGCCACATACCCAGCAATTCGTGACATTGCTGGTCTGGTGATAATGGTGTAACATACGGATAAAAGTGTTGTTGCGCAGTGCAAGTCGATAGGATAGTTCGTGAGGGGGCAGGTCACTGAAAGTGTGCTCTATGGTGTCATTAAAGGAAGAATGTACATGTGAACCAAGCGGAGGAAAGAATACATGTAACGTCCAGCTTATACATATGATCGTAAGACTCAGAAAAAACATAAAAAGCAACGTAACGATACATCTACTACGTAGATTTTTACAGTATTTCATTTTCATTATTTCCTGTCTATCTCTCTCACTATGTGGGTCTATCTTATACATGTCAGAAAACCTGTCTAACCGCTTCACCCGAGGGGGACTTAAACAATTAAACGCTGTCTGACTTACTAGACCTTAATTTAGCTTTGTACTCCTGCTGCGGAGTTTTCTCTAACAGAGGGAGTTTAGTGTCAGTATCTGAATCTGGGCAGTCCTTGGGAAATGTCTCTGGACACAGTCCATGGAATTTTTTGATGTGGCTGGAGTGGAGCCAGCCTTTTCGTCCCTCCACTTTTACTGCGGTCCTCGTGGTCATCAACACCAGTTTCGGCTCCCACCACCTGGGCTCCAGAGGGCTTGAGCGGTCGAAGTTCCGTATACATACAAGGTCCCCCGGAACGATTTCATGCGGTTTCACTTGGGTGTTGTCCGGGAAAGCAGCCGCGACCTGTGAACGACAAGAGAGTAGTGCAGACATCAAGGAAGCCAGGTAATCTGTCAGCATATTACTATCAACATCGGTGATTTTACGCGGCATAGGCGTACCCCACATATTTGGGGGACGACCGAAGACAATCTCATAAGGAGACAATCCGGTTCTGGAATGAGCTACCATACGCATGTAAAAGAGGGCAACCGGCAGGGCTACCATCCAATCCACACCTTTTTCTGCACAGACCTTCGCTAACCGTGTTTTCAGAGTCTGATTGTGTCGCTCGACGAGGCCAGCTGCCTCGGGGTGTCGTACGCAGTGAAATTTCCACTGGTACCCTAACAGGAGTGATACCTGTTTCATGAGTTCGGATGAGAATGGCTGTCCATTATCAGAGTACACGACACGGGGCAAACCATATAGCGGGAAAAATTCACGAACCAACTGCTTGGCAGTGGTCACGGCAGTGTAATCTGGGACTGGATACGCTTCTGTCCATCTGGATAGGGCACATACAACTACGAGGACGTACTTGAAACCTCGACATCGATCCATCTGGATATAATCCATCTGGAGGACTTAAAAAGGGTGGTCAGGAGGATGAAATCCACCTTGTTCCACGGGAATGCCTTTGCCTGGATTGAACTGACAACAGATCATGCAGGTACGCACTTTCTGTTTCGCTGCTGCACGTAAATGCTTGTTGGACCAAAGGTTCTGTATGCTGTCTAACATGGCTTTCTCTCCTAAGTGTGCTGGACTATGTGCTGTATTAATGATAACTTGAACCATAGAGTCGGGGAGAAACCATGTGGCTTTCCCCTTTGTCATCCATCCCTGATCTGTCTGGACCCCTCCTTGTTCAGTCCATTTCTTGATTTCGTCTGGAGTAGCATGTGTCTGTATGTGGAGTACATCTTGTGTGGGATCCCTGACTGTCATGCAATTCGTCAGTGATGGTACTTCGGTCTTTGTCGTGTCAGCTGGAATGTCTGTATGAATCTGAGCTGTAAGCTTGGCTGTTCGATCTGCCAGGTCGTTACCCTGGGAAATGGTGTCAGTAACTTTTGTATGTGCTTTGCACTTCATGATGGCTATGGCTGTAGGCAAGTGTATTGCTTCTAACAGAGCTTGAATGAGGGGACCATGCTGTATCTTGGCTCCATGAGAGGTCATAAAACCTCTCTCTTGCCAGAGGACACCGAAGTCGTAAACGACTCCGAATGCATAACGTGAATCTGTATATATGTTTATTTTCAGGTTCTTGGCTCGTATGCAGGCTTGGGTCAGAGCGATGAGCTCTGCTGCTTGGGCAGACAGGGTGTCAATACGATGTGTTTCTATGACTTCAGTTTCAGTGGTCACTGCATATGCGGCCACTAACTCTCCTGTACTTGTTCTCATACACGAACCATCCACATAAAGTGTCAGGTCTGGGTCAGGTAATGCAATGTCTGTCAAGTCTTGTCTTGGCTTCGTCATGGTGTTAATGACTTCCACACAGTCATGTGGAGTAGGGTCTGCTGTAATCAAGGGTAACAGTGTAGCAGGGTTTAATATGTTGCAACGTCTGATCTCTATGTGTGGCTGAAACAGTGTCAATTCATATCCTGTCAATCTTGCTATGGTCAAGTGCTGAGTCTGTGTCCTGTTTAATAGAACTTCCACGGAATGTGGAACCTGTACTGTCAGGGGATGTCCTAACACTATGGAATCACTTTGTCTGATAGCTAAAGCTGTTGCTGCAACTGATTTGAGGCACGCAGGCAAAGCCTGGGCTACTGGATCCAATGTACTAGAGAAATAAGCACAAGGCTTGTGTTTTCCTGCTTGATTTTGTGTGAGAACAGATAATGCTGTACCATCGCGTTCAGTGACAAACAGTGTAAAAGGTTTGCTGTAACATGGTGTCGCTAAAACAGGTACTTGACATAGAGCTTTCTTCAATTCGTCAAAAGCAAGTGTATGTTCCTGAGTCCAAGGGAGGACAGTCGAAGTCACTGCCTCCTGTGTTGTCAACTGTATGAGTGGTTTGGCTAGATATGCATACTGAGGAATCCATTGTCTACAGTAAGAAGTGAGGCCAATGAAGGCCCGTACTTCCTTTTGTGTCTTGGGTTGTGGAAGATGTGCAATTAACTGGATATGGTCAGGTGTCAACTGTCTACCCCTCTTGGACAGCAAGTGTCCAAGGTAAACCACTTGCTGGACACAGAATTGTAGCTTCGAAGGGGATACCTTATGCCCCTTTTCGGCCAGAAAATACAAGACTGTCAGTGATGCACGTTCGCAATCACGTTCTGTTCGGGCTGTGGTCAATAGATCATCAACGTACTGGAGCAGGGCAGTGTCAGTAGGCATGTGAATACTGTCTAGTTGTCGTTTCAGTGCTTGGCTGTAAATACTAGGGCTTTCTGTGAACCCTTGAGGAGCACGTGCAAATTTGAAGCTTCGGCCATTTAAACAGAATCCGAAAAGATACTGGCTTTCCGGATGGATGGGGACACTAAAGAAGGCGTTCTTGAGATCGATTACAGTGAAGAACGCAGCTTCGGAATCAATGGCAGTCAATAGAGAGGAAATATATGGGACCACTTGGTACTGGGGAATGATGCATTTGTTTAGTTCTCGAAGGTCGATCACCAGTATGTAGACCGGTGGTGCATTTGGGTCAGTTCGTTTAAGAATCGGAATGATAGGAGAATTACATACATTGGAGTCAGTTTCTACAACCACTCCTTGAGTAATGAGTTCGTCAATAATTTTCAGTAAGGCCGCTACAGCCTCAGGTGGTAACTTGTATTGTCGGATTCGGGGCAGTACAATTCCTTGTTTCAGAGTGACACGGTATGGTGTAATGTGCATGCAACCTACATCAGTTGGACCTTGCGCCCATAAATGCTGTGGTACAGTTTGTAATCTCGGATCAAAATCTCTCAACACATAATGTCCTTTAAAATCACGTAAAAACAATCTCACTCCCTCCGGAGAACAACAAATCACTGCTCCTAGTTCTTTCAATGTTTTTATACCAAGCAAGTTTTCTGGACATGATTTCGTAAGTAACAAGTCTGTAGTGCGGGACAATGGACCAACTTCTAGGGAAACTGGCTTTGACACTTCGTTAACAATAGGCTTTCCTGAAAATCCCAGGGAAACATTTCTTGAGCCTGAGAGGGGAGCCCCTGGAACCTCGTCATGACTGATGGTAGTTCTGCTTGCCCCTGTGTCAATCAAAAATGTTCTGTCTTTCCCTAATACCTGACTATGTACATAGGGACCCTCTTGATCTACAGGAACCTCGATAAGGGGCAAGCCAACCTCCCTCTCTAGGCTGTTTCATGAATACTGTTGATAATCTGGATAATCTGACTGTGCATACTGGTACATTTGCTGTGTAACCTGTTGTGTGGCAGCGATGGGCTGGGGTACGGCTACTGTCTGTTGGGCATTCTGAGGAGATTGCGTGTTCTGCAGAACATGTTCCTGTGTAGGAGGACGCGGTCTTTCTTTCGTCTTACCGGTAGCTATATTGTGTTTCAGAACGGCACATTCATTTATGTAGTGACCTGGCTGTTTACAGTAATTGCATGTCCCTTTTACAGGAGCTGCAGAATGACTGGTCGGTGGCGTACCCCTCTTCTGAATATCAGCTGGGACGGACTGAGCAACTAGTACTTTCATTTTTGTGTCTTTCATGCGTCTCTTTTCGTGTTCTTGCTCCTCTCTAATTCGGTTCTGGTGGTACTGTAACATTTGTAACATTTGGGAAGGGGTATTAGCTTGCCAGGTACTTTCAACCTTCAGCACTCTATTTTTAACTTGTGGTAAGGAATTCTCTACTAGTTTAGTCACAAAAAGATGTGGGTATGATTCACTACTTGTTTTTAGCCCGCTATTGATGATGAAACATTTCTCGAATCTTGAATAAAAATCACTAGTGTCTTTGTCTTGTTTCTGTTTACAGGCTGAGATCGCGTCCCAGTCTTCCTTTTTAGTAGCTAGTAATCATGGCAAAACCTGTATTAATAACTCGGGCAATGCTCTGGCTTTTTCCCCGAGACCAGTACCAGGGATTCGTGTATTATCTTCGTTTTCTAATTCTGCCCAATCAATCTTTTTCTCTCCCACCTCCCATTCTTTTTCTTTAAGTTTTTCGTAAATGCCTGCTGGCAACAGTACCTTTAACATTTTAATGATATCGGGATACGTATACTCTCCCATGCGGAGCATATCTTTTAATTCACGGTGGAACCCTCCTGGATCTTTATCATGACAGGGCACTAATTTTTTAATTTCCAATAGTTCTATTTTCGTTAAGGGGGTGTAAACAAATACTTGTTCGAGCTCACCACCTGTTGCCCGTACGGGATGAACTTCTCGTAAGGGATTCTGTCTGTCTATGTAAAATGTTTTCCTTACTGGGGGTGGAACAGAAACGAAATGTGGAGTCAGGAAAGTCCTGTATTTGTGTCGTTGTTCTAGAATGACATTAATTAAATCGGTACCTAGGCCTCTCCATCTATTTAGGAGTAACTCTTCCAATACATTATATAGGGGACCTGGATCAGAATGCTGACTTTCGTACAGTGTAATGAGATGTTGGATCATGTACATACCCACTAATCGCTGTTCGTCTGGGTAAAGATTCAAAAATGTTTGGGCCACTACGTCATCTTTGTATATGGTAGAATTACTAGCCCATTGAACTGCTGATCGGGCTAGTTCCTGTTCATGCATGGTACTAAGCTCACTGTAACCTATTCGTTGTTTCAGTACTTTATCGGTGGCTTGGAATAGATGCTCAAGAGAACATTGTTCTGGTATAGGAGAAAGAAAACTTTTCTTACATTCTAGACGTATGGGTTTGTCAAAGGGTCTCGCCCTACCTACGTACGCTATTCTATCTGGGTTCTCAGTTGCTATATCATCGTCTTCTGAGGCTTCATCCTCTTTCTCGGTTTCGTTTTCGTTGGCACGTTCTTTCTCACGTATGTCTTGGATTTCCTTACGGATTTTTCTGTACATTGACTCTATACTACCTTGTTTATCATGCTTTCCGACTGCTATGTTATCACTCCAACTTAACATACGTTTAGTTACTTCTCTGTGTGGTTGATCTTGTTCCCTGATCAAACAATTTATCAAGAACTGTAAAATCAAACGTTGAGTTTCCACCTTTCTGTGTACCATGGCCTCCTGGATACTTTCTGGTCCCTCCCCCGTTCTAATGAAGTGATATATCTTGTCTAATTTCTCTTTCATGCCTGGTAAAGTGATCAAATAATCTGTAACGCGCCTTAATCGTAGTGAGTGTAAGACCAATGAGTCCTCACCCGGTACTGGATCATATATACAATCAGTGAGGTTCTTTCTAAGGGTTGCGTATGTTGCCTTTGGCGTTCGTTCCAATGCTAAATCTCGTAATGATATTCGTTTTACTTGAGGAGGGTTAGAGAAACCCCCTCCCGCGGCTCCTAGATGTGAGCCACCGGGGCTTGCAGGAAGTGTTGGTGCTGGTAAAGTAGGTGTAGGTAAAGTAGGTTGGTCCTGGGTTACAGGTAAAGTAAAAGGATTGCCAGGACCAGTGGCAGGAGGAACAGTAGGAGGAATCGTGCCATTAACAGGGTTGTGTGGTTGAATATTTGGAGGAGGATTTGTATTTGCATATTCTGGGACAGTGTCGTCTAAATAGGAAGAAAGGAAAATTTCTGCTGCGGTCTGTTTATGACGTAGCTTTGTCGGGACCAATGGTGGCGGCAAGTTACTGGGTACTTCCGGGGACGCCTTAGGTAGGCCCTCGGCGAGAAGGGGATACATGCCTTTCATAAGGGCATTTCTTTGTCTGTCTAATTGTTCTGCTTTAACTCGTTCACCTTCTTCTAGTAATTCTTTTTCTTGGGCTTTTTCTGATGATTCTCTATTTCTCTCTGCTTGCCTGAATTCTTTCTCTGTTCTTCTATGCGCTTCTTTACGCCATAATTCTATGGCATCTTTCTTGGATTGTCTGGCTTTCTTTTTCCACAATGCTTCTTCTACTCTCATGATGCAATCAGCATCCCATGTCCCTGAAACAGGCCATCTATATTTCTCTTCCAGATCCTTGGTGTAGTCTACCCATAAGTCCAAGTACAGTATGGCGTCTAAGCCATGCTTATGGTACATAAAATGTTCGGGAGTGTCCCTAGGCGGGACGGGAACTGCTTCTTCTTGTATCCCTTTCCTGGTTCCTATCTGACGTAATTTCGAAAACAGCGGCATATTTGAACTTACTTGAACATGAACACAATAAACACAGTAATGAATTGCAAACAATCATTCATACCACAACATTAAACACATTAAAGATATTTCGAACAGATACTATCTGGTACATAGAAAAACACAATACTGAAAATCTCGAGAAACAATACTAGAATTCTGAATTACTGGATGCACTGCTAAAACAGTACAGACATACCGGTCCCATAAAGAGACACGTCATACCGTATCCACCTAAGTGAACACGTCTGGACCGGGTCTGTGTACCCAGACCCGTCTTGACCGGGCACAAATTAATGAACCCGTCTAGATGCGTTCCCAACAACGGTACTCACCGGGAAGCAAAACTGAAGGCCTCGGAAACTCGACACTGGACTGGACTGGACTGCTACGGCGTCTGGCTGCTACTACGCATGCGCTTCGGAACAGGTGGGCCTCCGGATACCTCGGACCTTGCTCTCTCGGCTTGGGCTCTGGTCGGGACTCTCCGCATTCCTCACCGCCTCGTCTGGATGCTGGACCGCAGTCTCCGTCTCCTCCGTGGGCCTGAGGGAGTTAGCAGAAAAAACCCGCGGGTGTGCACAGGAAGGAGTCCGTCACGGCTGTAGAAGGGGTCAGGGGCCTGCGTTACATCGCCGGCGTGTGGGGAAGGGGAGGGGTCCCTATTCGGGCGCCAGATTATGTGGTAAATAAAATTACCGGGACTATTTTTCTATACATTAAATGACAATAAGAATAGCTCAATAAATGAGAGGCAAAGTCCGTGGTATCTGAGTCATATGGGCTTTAATTAAGTGGCTCGAGTCACTGGACATCGGGTTCCATCACCACTAAGGTTCAGGAAGGGATATTCAACATTTTATTAACATCACACATTATATATAGTAAAACTGAACAGTTGCATTGAATACAGTAGGCGTAACAAGTGAAAAGAAGAGAGATAAGAACATATGGGCATAAAAGAAGGCGTGTAATAGGGCGTACACGGAGGTGTGTGCAGGAGACGTCACAGAAGTGTCATAGGTGGGTGGATGCATAGAAAAAATCTGCAGGGTCAGCAGAAACCTTTACCATACATGCGCGCGCAACTGAGCATGACGTGGTATTGACATGTAACTGGGGAGAGCTGGGGGCTTGACTTTAGCACTAGTAGAGGAGCCTGATGTCTGGGATGTCAGAACGACCTGCACCTATAGCATATCTGATATCTTGTGTTTGGAGGATGTGTTGTCTGAAGTAAAAGGTCTCTCGGGCAGAGGCCATTCATCACTGAATGCTAGTGGGTGCATACGTGTCTTCGTGCAATGCGCGGGGCCATGGGCCTACTATGGCAACGGGTGCAGTAAATTACTTGTAAGGAGACAGGAAGCCCGGGCCCTTTGCTCTGCAGCCGGGAGTATGTTTACCTATTTCACTAGACTGGAATGTGTTTTTGCGGAGGCTGAGCAGATAACTGTAGGCAAAATACCGTCTTGGCAGGCAGGCCAGGCTGAGCCGGGCACCGCTTGCCTGGGCAGGAAGTAAGGTAGAGGTCAGGGATGCATACCTAAACTGCAGCTTTCTGAGACAGAAGAGGTTCGGGCCAGAATTCAGGGCCTGGCTCGGCTGAGCCAGAAAACGTGTGCTTCTCGATGTTAAAACGTATACCATGTAAATGCATTGGCAGCGTAGGCTTTAAGACTGAATTATCGATTCATTCATGGAGGATCCGGTAGACGACATGTTAACGTTGGACGCAAATGCATATGCGTCTTCATATTCGGCCATGGAGGGAAAATGCATGGATGTCATGCACATACATTAAACGTTGGGGTACACGATAGGGGACATACTTGGCCATGTAAAATTCAATTTTCCTCAGCATGCTCATGACGAGCTCAGCACGTCATGAGGCACGGTTGAGCTGCACTCATGACGAGCTGAGCTCGTCACAGCCGCTGGAACGTTCGCACGTGGGGATAATTATCCCGCTGTCCTGAACGTTCTAAAACGGGTGTGGTCGTGACGAACTCTGCTCGTCACGAGTGCAGCTCCGCTGTGCCTCATGACGAGCCGAGCTCGTCGGCATGCGCCCCCCCCCTCCCCCCGCACAGGAAGTGAAAAACCCCCGCAGGGAAGGGGTTAAGAGAGAAGACACTCTTTCCCTACAACGTGCTATGCACACCCACCATCTTAGTGACAGGTCTCAGTGGAAATGGCAGTGCTTCTGTACTTCATGCAATTCATGCTTCTAACCCTTTGAGCGGATCTTAGTGGAGACGTCACTTCCTCCTCACTCATTACTATACACAACCCATTCACTGGGAAAATATCTGTACATTGAGTCCTGTCATTTATCACACTCTGTGGTGTACTAATAGCAGAAATGACAGTACCTCTCTTGATCCTACTTCTGATATATTTTGTATAAAAGGCGCTAGGGAGACCACTCTATCTTCTCAGCATTCTATACATCACCCTAAGACAAAAGTCATAGTGGTGATATTACTCATTCTACACACTGTACAATGTGCACTCTAGTAAGCACATATCTAAGACTGGAGAAAAGTATTACTGAAGGAGGCAGTCTCTCCGAAACCCTTGCTACATTTGTGTTAGTGTTTGGAGAAGTGTTAGTAGAGTACATAGTAAAGATGTCCCGTCCCGAAGCATCACGCACCAAGAGGCAGATTTACGAATCCCTTGCGCCACTTTTGCGTCACTTTTCCCATGTTAAAAATTACGCAAAAGTGACGCAGGGGCCTTGTAAATAAGCCCCCTAGAGAATAGTATGCCCTCTCACCTCATTCTGTAAAAGCCACGTGACCATTCTGCTCAACTTGACTCTCACTCATGGGCCCCGGCCACGCAGGACCTATAATCAAAGTACTGCAAGTATTCCACTAGGGGGAGCATTTTCTCCTGTTCGTCCAGAGTTCGCTCCTTACCCTCTGGTGTCCCCTCCAGCTCATGGGGAAGCCCATCAAGGACAGTTTCCTGTTCTTAATATCGGATTGCAACTGAGTGCGTACCCCAATTTTGTTAGAAATGCAGAACCCCCATATTAACACCTTCATAGCCTCCCACTCCATCCCCACTGATGACGCTGAGCATGTGTTATCATTCCAATAGTGGGCAACTTACTCATTCAGAAAAGCTCAGAAGGCCTGATTCTCCAGCACTGTGGAGTCCAAGCACCAAGTGGGGACACCCGAACTATGTGAGGGCCACTTAAAGGAACATAACGGGGGAATAGTCGGATTATGTTCTCACCAAATATTCTATGTCTACCACTTTACTAAATGTTGCTTACAGCTATAGACTCTATCTAGCCATTCTTCTAAGTTGTGTTACCTAGAGCGATAGGAATACACCCAGGCCTCGGGGTTCTGCGCCCTGCAGCAATCCATAAGGCCTCACTGTGTAGCCCAGTTGCTGGGAGCCTCTCCAGCCTATGCGCTAGTGTGGTACGCAAAGGAGGGTGTGTTCTATCCAAGCCTTGCCCGCCTCACCACCCCTGTTCCGAGGCAGTCATCACTGATAACTTCAACATGGTACCTAATATTCTAACTCCAGCCCTGGTAATTTTTCATGTCCAGGCTGTTTCATCTTGTGTTTTAAAAAAACAGAGACATTGATTCTTGAGGCTCCCATACTTAGAGATTGATGAGTGCACTCTGGCTGCAATATGTAGCAGCTACTGAGTAGACACAAGGGGCCTCATTTATGAGGCTGTGCGTCACTTTTACGCCGCCGGTGCGTCACTTTTTGTGACGCACAAGTGGCGTAAAAAATGCGCCTTGTTGCACCATATTTACAAAGTGACCCATCTAGGTAGATGCGTCACTTTGTAAACCCCTGTGCCACATTATACCTGCGCCAGGTATAATGTATGCAAGGGGGGCGTATTGATGCAAGGAAGGGTCGTAGAAGTGACGCAGTGAAATCTATGATATTTCACTGCGTCACTTTTAGGACCCTGTTGAGTCAAAATCTTGCGCCTGCCTCACAGCAGGAATAAGACTGACACAGGCCCTTTCACATGGGGCTTGCCCCATGTGAAAGGACGCATTGCTGGAGTTGGGTCACTTTTGTGACACTCTCCAGCAATGCGTCACTTTTGCGCTTACAGATACGTCAGAAATACTGACGTATCTGTAACTCCATGCGACATGATGCGTCATACATTAAGTATGACGCATCAGGAATGTTGCAAGGAGTGCACTCTGAGAAGTGATGCATCGCTGCTTTCACGCAGCAATGCGTCATTTCTCATAAATGAGGCCCAAGGCTCTCATGAGTGCACCTGTATTTGGTCAATCCATTTTTGAAGGGTCTCGCCTACCAGATAGCACACGTGGTTTGGTTGGAGAAGACTTATTGTGGGTTTACCAAGAAATTTCAGTGGCCTTACAGCCCGTCCATTGCTTACCATTGCTTACCTTTCCTTGTCCATCTTGTAGTTGTCTCTAGTATGGAGCACACCCTCTTTTCCATCCTTTGACTCGGTTGACTTATTTCTTTCCACTGCTCACTTTTAGGGAACTACTTTTCTCTTTTTGCTTAAGCACCTCATGGGTTTTCCTGCTCACTCCCTATGTGCTCCTCCCCCACCAAATAACTGCCCCTCATGCTCCCTGTAGCTATATACCTCATGTTACAAGTTCTCTCTCATGTACTTCTCCCCCCGCCAAACCCTGCCATGGTCCCAGTTGCTTTATAGTTCCTGTGCTCCCTCCCTCATGTGCCTTATTTCTCCTCTGCTCACCCACTACAATTTTGTTTACCTGGCCTGCTTCTCCATTGCATCCCACGGTCTTTTAAAAAATATATTTTATTTTCCATCATTTTTTGGGTGGGGAGGACCTGGAAGTAAATGACTACTGGTCCTTCTGCCTCAAGGAAAACCCTTTCACACTTCTTCTATCCTTTTTTAATTACTGATTTCTCTTGGATCAGAAAATAAAGAAATTAGTGTCCACATCATTTAGTAGGTGTGCACAAGCTTAAGGATTCATGAATGTGCCAACAAAATGACATGGTCTTGCACCTCTACAGGGCCATGAGGGAGGATACCCCCACAAACGTGTTTAAGATGAAGGATAAATTGGAGACCCAGCTGGCGGCACCTCTGGATACACCCACCTGGGAGCTCATACATAAAGGTATTAGAACCACTATTACCAATGTGCGGTTCAAGTTACTACAATACAACATGATTCACCAGGTGTATCTGACGCCTAAAAAGCGGGTAAGGACCATAAATCCAGAGGTCGGCAAGCTGCCCCAGATGTGGGGAGCAGGATGCTTTTACTACAGTACAACGTGATTCACCAGGTGCATCTGATGCCCACGCGCTACTGACCATAAATCCAGAGAGGCCGACGGGGCTGCCCCAGATGTGGGGAGCAGGGTGCTGACTTTCTACCCATGATCTGGAGGTGCCCAGATCTTGATTGCTTCTGGTGGTCTATCACTCAAAGGCTCAACTTGGCCACATGATGGGAGATCTCTAGGCAGATAACACAGTGCCTACTGGGGCACATCCAGTTCCGTAAAAAAAAAAAAAAGCAGAGCAGGAAATTTCTTATTCTGGGAGTACTTTTGGCTAAACGCAGAATTGTGATTGGATGGTTGTCCCCCAGATGCCTGAAGGTTGACAACTGGCTGAAAGATATGACACATGAAACTAACACGCAGGGATGAGAAACTAGAGGAGGACATGAGGGCATGGAGAGCAATTCTCACTGAACTGTTGACACTACCAGATGCATTACCACCATAAACTACAAATATCTGAATGTTGGATGTGGCTAAAGAGTGATCATAGTCTATAATGCATAATAGCAGCTCCCAGATGGGTTCGGAGAGGACCTTGGCCTGACCTAGCCTACACACCATAATGCTGTTTTGTAACATCTGTCCCGCATACACAGAGACCCAAGCAGAGAAGGCTGGGGGGAGGAGGGGGGAGGAGAGTGAGTGAGCCGTAAATCATGCGGGAGGCACTCGCTAAATGCAATTCTACATGTGGCTCTAGATTGCTGTACGTTGTTTTTTTCTGAAAAACCAATAAAAATTATATATAGAAAAAAAACAAAATGACATGGTCGCTGAGGCGACATTATTGTGTCCTTTTTTTCCTTTTTTGGTCCATGCTGCAAAGCATCACCAAAAGGAATTGGCATAGTCAATCATTTGTAGAAATTCAGGAATCCACATATTAATCAGAATGTTTTCGCAGAAGTCACGTGGTTGAACTCTTCCAATAATTTGCCGTATTAACATTGTAGGACAGATGAATCTGACGGCTTTTTTTTATCCGATAGTTGAAGCCAGTGCCAATAAGTCAGTGAGTTCTCTAGGCTGCCTTACTTCTCTAGCAGAGCTGTGCTTAGGGTTTACTATAGACATTAGGCTCTTCATTCCACACACTTCAGCTAAGGATACCAACTCATTAATGACATGACGTACATCCCAAACATAATTGTGAAATCATCTTCGATCGACCAAAGCATCGCTACCACCATAGACATGGAAGAATTCCTTCATGGTCAACAGATAGAAATTAGGAAGACAGCACAAGTATTTTGTAAGAGAGAAATTCTAGGACAGACTTAAAAAGTCAAAGAAACAGCTCAACTCAGAAATGTTTTAAACAATATCTTTATTGGTTTTCAGTTGATCCCTCTATCTCTGCGGGAGAAAATGCATACTCAATGAAGGATGACTTGATCCCTCAAATGTACATGAGCTGTCAAGGAACTAGGACAGAGAAAAAGAGAGAAGAGATAAAAAAAAAAAAAGAAAAAAAAATCAAACAAACTAAATCGAAGTGTGAAGGCTAGAAAAAAATATATACATACACTCATAAAGGATTGGCGAATCAACATTCCATTTACCATGTATGTGCGAATCCTGGATGTATGTTTTGCTCCGCTATTATGGCCATGGGCAGCTAATTGCACAAAGAAGGCTCCACATTCCGCAGCTTCTAGGTCTATGAATCTGCTGCGTCACCGAGGCTCCCCATTTCGCAGTTTAGTGGTTTATGAATCTGGAGCCCAATGTCTTGCCAATCACTAATTCCAATAAGGAGGCAAACGTTTGTCCTTTTACCAAGAAGAAATAAATCCAGGAATAAGTTTCATGGAATTTAGACTAAAATAAAGAGCCCGTCTCAATTGAGTGCAGAGTTTGCCGGAAATCTATCAGCCTCCCTCTATGCCCGACCTAAGGGCCCATCGTTCAACAAAATTAATCGAGCACTGGCTTGGAAACTTCGCCCACCACTAGATAACCCCGACTAAAGATTCTATTTTGGAAAGAAAGTCGGAAATGTTTTTTCTCCTGTTCGCGTTTGGCCTCCGGTGGCCACCATCCTCCCCTGCTGGTTTAAGGTCAATGCCTCTAGCATAAAGGGAAAGTCCTTCCACAGCACAATTGACAGGCTGATTTCTATTGGCTCCGGTGGAAGATGACCCCAAAAGCTTTGTCATAAAGCCTATTTAGGATGGCAAGGCTCTGAGGCAAGGCTCTGAGCACAGTGTTCGGGCCCTGGATATTGAGAGAGACCGTCTGAAGGCCAACTGTCACAGCCCACTCCCCGCTCGGAAAGGCTTGCCCCTGTATTTCTACTGTGTGCCTTAATCCCCCACACCTGTTACCCGATGAACAATTGTCCCCGAGAGCACTCTTCCCTCGATCCTTGTCTTCTAAAATGCACAACAGGAGCTGGTATCCAGTAAGTAACCAAGAGCAAACAAGCAATGGCAAAGCCAATAGGTTTCGTCTATGCAAGAGCTATTGACTTTCCGAATCTGTTTTAGTCATATTGTAAACTAGCCTGGCTGTTGTTCAGCTTGACAAAAAGTGACGTAGAGATGAGTCATGTTGAGGGTCGTTGAGGGAAGTGGCATAGAGTAGAGTCGCATAGAGTGGTGTACAGTGGAGTGGCATAGAGTGGAGTCGCGTAGACTGCATAGACGTAGTGTTGCAGAGTCAAGTAGCATAGAGTGCCGCAGCATTGAATTCAGCGGCGTATAAAGCAGTGTTGTACAATGCAGTGGTGTAGATTAGAGTATTGCATAGTAGAGTGCAGTGGCGTAGAGAGAAGTGGTGCAGAGTAGACTGGCGTAGAGTACAGTGGTGTAAAATGCAGTGGTGTAGAATAGAGTGGCACTCAGTGCAGTGGCGTAGAGTGGTACAGAGTATAGTGCTGTAGAGTGCAATGGCCCTGAAGTGTAGTTCCTATATCCCTAATAGGCTCGGCGCGTTGGAATAATATACACTATAGTTGTGGCATAGGACTGAGGTCAGTATGCCTCTATCGATTATATTAAACTTAATTACTTGTGTGTGCCAGGAAACTCACAGGTCACTAGAAACTTCTCGAATGAACAAGAAGGGATTAGTTTCAGACAACCAAATAAACATGACAACTTTGTTTCCCTTAGAATCGGAACAGTCTCAGAATCGTGAAAACAATAGATAACAGATTCTCTGCGAGGAGGAAGGCAGCGTCTGGTCAGTGCGTCAGGCAGGGACTCAAATTCCTTCCGAACTTGCCGTGGCAAGCCGTGTCTAGCTGTGTAGCCGAGCCCTGTTTTGCCATGGCTAGTGAAGGTATATTTATACCTTGAAGGTGTTTAGGAATGCCAGTATTGACGTAAAAGTCGGGCAGAGGAACATCATGAATGAACCCCTAAGGAATAGATGTTCATGCATAATAAATGAGTTCTTAGAGTAATCAATCATCCAAGCAAGGGGAAGTCCTAAAGGCTTAAGAGTCTGGTTTTCCAAGAACTCTTTGTGACGTGGATGGACGGATGTAGGTGGCCACGCCTGTCTTTGGTTAACATGGATAATGCCTAAATAAGGGTTGGATTTCTATGCCTAAATACGGGCAATGTGAATTGTGACTATATAAGGGCATAAATCGGGACATCTATATACGGTATCTAAATCGCCAAACAACAGCACAGAGTGGAGTGCTGCAGAGTGCAATGGCATAGAATGGAGTGATGTAGATTGACGTAGATTACAGTGGCATAAAATGCAGAAGTGCAGAGTAGAGTGGCATAGAGTTCGGTTGCATAGATTGCAGAGTAGTGTCAGAGTGCAGTGGTGTAGAGTGGCGTAGAGTGCAGTGGAGCAGAGTACAGTGCAGGGGTGCACAGTAGAGTGTGGCACAGTAGAGTGCAGTGGCATACAGTAGTGTTTGAGAGTATAGCAGCATAGAGTGTACAGTGCAAGGGCATAAAGTTCAGCCGCGTACAATGGAGTGTGGTAGAATGCAGTTGCATACATTAGAGTGGTGCATAGTAGAGTGCAGTGGCATAGAGTGCAGTGGTGCAGAGTAGAGTGCCATAGAGTGAGTGGAGTAGAGTACACTGGTGTCCACTAGAGTGGCGTATAGTGGCAGAGAGTGCATTGGTGTAGAGTGGTGCAGAGTGCAGTTGCATAGAATGCAGTGGCGTAGAGGGGATTGCTGCAGAGTGCAATGGCATAGAGTGAAGTGATGGAGAGTAGAGTGGCATAGAGTGCAGAGGCATAGACTGCAGTAGTATAGTAGACTGGCATAGAGGGCAAAGTTGCTCAGTAGAGTATCACAGAGTGCAGCGGTGTAGAGTGGGTAGAGTGCACTGCCATAGCGTGCGGTGGCGTAGTGTAGAGTGGCATAGAGAGCATTGGTGTAGAGTACAGTGGTGAAGAGTAGAATGCAGTGGCTTAGAGCAGAGTGCCATAGAGTGGAGTGTTGTAAAGTGGAGTAGAGAGACGTAGAGTGCAGGGCGTAGAGTAGATTGTTTCAGAGTAGAGTGGAGTGGTTCAGGGTTGAGTCTAGTGGTGTAGAGTGGAATGGGATAAAGCGGTGCAGAGTGCAGTGGTATAGAGTATAGTGCCATAGAATAGATTATTTCAGAGTATGGTGGAGTGATGCAGGGTAGAGTGCAGTGGCGTAGAGTGTAATGGCACAGAGTAAAGTGGAATAGAGTGGAGTGGTGCACAGTACATTAGATTGGCATACAGTGGATTGGCAAAGAGTGCAGGGGCATAGAGATGAGTGGTACAGTAGAGTGCATTGGTGTAGTGCATTGGCACTGAATACAGAGGCGCACAGTGCAGTGTCGCATAGAGTGGAATTGTGCAGAGTAGGGTGAAGTGGCCCAGACTGGAGTGGTTTAGAGTGCAGTGGTGTAGAGTAGAGTGGCATAGAGTGCAGTGGCATAGAGTAGAGTGTTGCATTGTAGAGTAGAGAGGCATAAAGTGAAGTGTTGTAGAATGGAGTGGCATAGAGTGGATTGGCGTAGAGTGTAGTAAAGTGCAGTGGTATGGAGCGGTGCAGAGCAGAGTAGAGTGGCTTAGAGTGGAGAATGCGTGCTAGCATACTGCCATTAGAGACAATACCTTTCCAATTGAAATTACCATTAGATTTGCACAGAGATGCAGATGTACTAATAAAACTATACAGTTTACAAATACGTGCACAGTTCATTTAAATGTTGTATGCTAGAAAAAAAACGTTCGTACCCTCAGTATCCAGCAAGATTGTAACATAAATCCTCTCACTTTGAAGTCAGAGAAAGAAAAGTAAACACCAAGCTCCCTCGGGAGACAGAGACTGACATTTGACCTCTGTCTTTGTGGCAAGATAGGAACAAGATTTTATAGGCCTGGTTACAGATAGGATCATTCATGGAAGAGGTAGTGTGAAAAGAATTTGCTCCTGGGGAGGGGCGAACTCCCTCAGGACAGCTTAAAACAAACAAAACGGCAAATAGAAAGCCAGAAATTGTGAGTAAACCACAAAGCCAATGGTAAGCAACAGGCGGAATGGACTCTCACGGAAGCTTTCTGAATCTCCCATAGATGTCTTTAGCAAACAGCTGCGCTGTCTGGCAGGCTTTCACCTAAAAATATGTACTTAATGAAACCAAGACATGAAGTCTCCACAGGAGGACTGTAGTGTACTTCTAATGGTTGGGCAGCATCCTGTAAACCACTGTAGATGGAACCTTTGTCTGGCCCACTAGAGAGAGGGACTCTTAAAAGGGGCCTTGGTAATGACAGATTTATGCTGCAGAGAGGAGAACTGAAGGTATTGCGGCTGAGGGAATCCAGCCCCATCAGCCAGCCCTTCTATGGAGTCAACAGTCAAAGATATTGGAGCCTGATCTATGGTGTGCGGTTGTGCCTCCTGGAGACCAAATATCACTAATGCACTTCGAATATCTTCTAAATTCCTTTGACAATGATTAGTCATTTTCAAAAGTAGCTGGGCACGCCTTCTTCTCTAACCTTTGTCTTGCCTAGCGTTTTTCTCTGTGATCTTCTCCATCTTTCTGCTCTTGCACAGTCCTCTTCAAGTTCATTAGTACATAGGGGTCCCCTATTTCCAAAACAAAGAGTCCTCTTGGTTGCCATTTCCCTCAACGCCAGTTCTAGGTGGGTGAGTGAGGCACAGGATTCTCTGGGCCTTTCCTGGATGATGAGCGATGTTTGCTTTGTCATCAAAGGTGAATATGGATTTCACAGATTATCTCCACCCTTAAGCTATTGACCTTTGGCATAGGGTCATTGTTGCTTCTATAAATCCTTTACCGCTGATGAGGGTCATGGATGATAAGTCCTAGAACAGTTATCGAGTTGTCTCAAAAAATGAAGCACATTTAGCCCCTGTTCTAGTAATAACTCTCTTCTTTAGCCTAAAGAAATCTACCATGGTAACAGCATCTGGTGGTAAGGAAAATGCTACTTACCCAGTATGCATCTGTTCTTGGCATGTAGAGCTGTAGAGTCACATCCTGTGCATAGCCCACCATCTAGGGTTGGGTCCGGATGTTTGTACTTTGTATTTGTTCGAAGACGTTTTTTCCAGTCATGAGGTAGGTGACTCCTCTTTTCAGTGATAATGCCCATCGGCATCGACTCTATTGTTAGATTGTTTGCCGCAGAGGGTGATGATGGAGTTAGGAAGAGATGTCCATATATGTATGTATCTAAGTAAGATGTGGCTGACACATGCATAGGTACCCAGGAAGGCGGGTGGGCGCATGTGACTCTACAGCTCTACATGCCAAGAACAGATGCATACTGGGTAAGAAGCATGTTCCGTTTGAGGCATGTGAGCTGTAGATCACATGCTGTGCACAGACTACAAAACAGTTAACTCCCAAAGCAGTTGCTAACTTGTAGCTGTTGCAGTAGTTTGAAATAGTGTACGTAAACTGCTTGGCCCACACTAGCTTAGCTTAGCTAACACATCTACATAATAGTGTTTTGTGAATGTGTGAGGTGTAGACCATGTTACAGCTTTGCAGATATCATCTTTGGGTAGATTTCCTAGAAATGCCATAGAAGTCCGTAGTTTGCGAGTGGAGTGTGCTCTAGGGGGAATTGTTAAAGTTCTTTTTGCTTTTGTATAGCATATCAGAATGCAATTGACTATCCATCGTGCAATGCCTAACTTTGATATTGGATTGCCTTTATGTGTTGGAGCAAAAGCGACAAATAGTTGTTTTGTTTTTCAGAATGGGTTTGTCCTTTCTATGTAGTAAAGAATAGCTCTTTTCACATCTAAAGTGTGTAAAGCACGTTCTGCCACTGAATCTGGTTGAGGGAAGAACACAGGCAACTCAACAGATTGGTTGATATGAAAGGCAGGACTTACTTTTGGTAGACATTTAGGGTTGGTCCTCAGAACCACTTTATTTTGATGTATTTGCAAGAATGGTTCTTGTATGGTTAGTCCCTGAATCACACCCACTCTCCTCAGAGATGTGATAGCTATGAGGAAAGCTACCTTACAAGTAAGAAATTGTATTTCACATTTATGCAATGGTTCAAAGGGTGGACCCATTAGCCTGGTGAGGACAATGTTAAGATTCCACACTGGAGCAGGTGTAAGTCTTGGAGGAATGATTCTTTTAAGTCCCTCCATAAAGGCTTTGATGACAGGCACTCTACAAAGAGACAGATATGGTCTGTTCTGTAGGTTTGCAGCTATTGCAGCAAGATGCAAGTGTATGGAAGAGTATGCTAAATTGGAACGCTGCAGATGTAGTAAATAGCAAATGATATTTTGAACTGAAGCGTTCAGTGGATCTATTTGATTGTTATTGCAGTATATAACAAAACGCTTCCACTTTGCTGCATAGCATGCTCTTGTGGTAGGACGTCTAGCCGCTTTGATACAAATTTATACAGTCTGGCAGAAGATTAAGGTAGCCAAACTCTAAGATTTCAGGTGCCAGATCACAAGCTTGAGATGGCTGGGATCTGGATGTTTTATTTCTCCATGGCTCTGAGTGAGCATATTGGGAGTGAGGTGTAGTTTTTGGTGAGGAACTACTGAGAACGCCAACAGGGTTGTGAACCAGGGTTGTCGAGCCCATGTTGGAGCAACTGGGATTAATGTCAAGGGCACCTGCCTGAGTTTCCGAACCACTCATGGAATGAGTGGGAGAGGCGGAAAAGCATAGGCAAATTTCTCTGACCAATTCATCCATAGTAGATTGCCCTTGGACAATGGGTGTGGATGTCTGGACGTGAGGTTTAGCCATTTAGCATTTAGGTTTGTGTCGAATAGATCTAGGTCGGGAAAGCCCCATATTTGAAAGAATGGGAGGAGAACTTGAGGGTGGAGTTCCCATTTGTGTATCTGTTGTCTTTGATGACTGAGCAGATCTGCAATCTGATTGTTTACTCCTGGGTGGTGTTATGCCAGGAGAAACATTCTGTGATGTATGACCCATTTCCAGATGGTCTGTGCTAGTTGTGACAACTGGAGAGAATGTGTCCCCCAATGTTTTTGTATGTAGTACATTGCTGTCATGTTGAATGTACGGATCAGGACAGCTTTGTCTGCTAGATGAACTTGAAACGCTTTGAGCGCTAAAAAAATTGCTAGCAGCTCTAGATAGTTTATGTGGAGCCGTTTTTGCTGCAGGCTCCACATGCCCTGAATTGTATGTGTTTGGAGATGAGATCCCCAACCAGTGAGCAATGTGTCCGCTGTTAGCACTATCTGTGGAACCGGTTCGATGAATGGCCGCCCTTTTGAAAGTTTTTGTGTATTCCACTACTGCAGAGAGTGATGGGTGCGGCCGTCCACCAACACTAGAGCTGATAACTGACCATGAGCCTTGATTAATATGCAAGACACCATCATTCCTAGCAGTTGCATAAACACTCGAGCTGATAATGAATGTTGGGACTAAAACTGAGAGATTAGAGTCTGCATTGTGCGGATTCTGACTGGGTTGGGACATGCTAGAGCTTTGTGTTTATTGTGGCTCCTAAATACACTTGTATGTTGGACGACTGGAGATGAGACTTGGTAAGGTTTACAGTGAACCCAAGGTCGTAAAGTAGTTGCACTGTTTTTCGAGTGTGGCGTTGGCAGCTTTGCTGCAAGCTGGCTTTTATGTGACAGTCGTCTAGGTAAGGGAAGACACGGATGTGCTGTCTTCTTAGATGAGCCGAGACTACTGCCAAGCATTTTGTGAAAACCCTGGGTGCGGTCGCTATTCCGAATGTGAGGACCTTGAATTGATAATGTTGGCCGTCTACCACAAACCTGAGGTATTTGCGGTGAGCAGGGTGAATAGGAATGTGGAAATAGGAGTCCTTCAAGTCCAGAGTAGAGAGAAAGTCGCCTTGCTGAAGGAGTGGAAGTACTTGTTGGAGTGCGACCATGTAAAAGTGGTCTGACTGAATGTATAGTTTTAGTTCTCTGTGGTCTAATATAGGCCTGAAAAAGCCGTCCTATTTGGAAATTAGGAAGTAAAAGGAGGATACACCGGTCCCTTGATAGTGTAATGGGACTGGTTCTATAGCCTGTTTTTCTAACAGAGAGAGAACCTCTTGCCTTAGAAAAATATATATTGAGCTTCCTAACAGGGCTGCTCAATATCATGGGGTGGAGCTCCTTAAAGAGACGGAAGAAGAGGAATTCCTCTTTGAGACTCTTACTTCCTCTCAAAGAACCATTCATACATTGCCAATGCTTAAAGGCATGTTAAAAGATACAGATGACGTATGTAAAGATCATGTGAGGGCAAGAATTATTACACCTAGGGTGGAGAAAAAATATATGACTGTCCCTACTGCAATCTCACAAGAGCACTTGCAATGTCACAAGAGCATCTTACCCTTGTAAGATGCTCTTGTGACAATGCATGTGAT
The DNA here is from genome assembly GCF_964263255.1 of Lissotriton vulgaris. Lineage (NCBI taxonomy): Eukaryota > Metazoa > Chordata > Amphibia > Caudata > Salamandridae > Lissotriton > Lissotriton vulgaris. Next base: position 202,008,108 of record NC_141698.1, on the reverse strand, counting down.
CTTGGAGGAATATTTAGAGGAGTGTCTGTAAGCTCCAGGCAGTAACCATACTGGATAATTTGTAGTACCCACTTGTCTGAGATGATTGAATTCCAGACAGGTAGGAATTGGGAGAGACGTCCCCAACAGGAGTGGAATGATTGGGGGGTTACGGAAGGAAGTCACTGTTTGTTTTTCGGGGGAAGTGCGGGTGGAGTTGCCTCTGTCTCTTCCCTTACCGTTGTTTCCTCTAAAACCTCCTCTGAAATAACCTCTTGATGAGGAGGATTGGTTATTGCTCTTGTACGAGGAGGGATTTTCAGTGGATACATATTTGGAACCACTCCTGTAAAAGGAGCAGCAAAAGGAACCCCTTTTGTTAGGTAACTGCAAAGCCACCATGGACTTTGCGACCTCCGAGTCTTTCTTAATTTTCTCCAGCAAGGTATCAACCGCTGGGCCAAAGAGTTGTTCCTTAACAAATGGTTGGTTGAGAATGGAGGTTTGCACCTCAGGCTTGAATCCAGAGATTCTAAAACAAGCATGCCTGCATAGTAGTACGCTAGTATTTACTGCATGGGCTGCGGTGTCTGCTGCGTCTAGGGCACCCTTGAAAAATGTATTGGTAATGAGTTTACCTTCTTGGATTAGATCATTAGCCTTCGGTTTGTTTTCATACAGCAAAAATTGCATGAGTTTTTCCAACTCATCGTAATGAGCCCTATCGTAGCGAGCCAGCAAAAGCTTGAGCATTGGCAATGCACCAATGATTGGCTGCTTGTGAAGCCACTCTCTTGCCAGAGGCATCAATGAGCTTATGGGGAGGAGGAGCCTCACCTGTGGTGTGAGAGTTAGCTCTCTTGCGAGCGTTTTATGCCACAAGCGAGTCTAAGGGCAACTGACTTCTGATATAAGCAGGGTCAGTAGGGGCAGGCATATATTTTCTCTCCACCATAGGTGTAATAATTCTTGCCCCCACAGGATCTTTAAATATGTCATCTGTATGTTTTAACATGCCTTTAAGCATTGGCAATGTATGAGTGATTCTCTGAGAGGCAATGAGGATCTCAAAGAGGAAATCCTCTTCCAGCGTCTCTTTATAGAGCTCCACCCCATGATATTGAGCAGCCCTGTTAAGAAGCTCAATATATCCAATGTTATCATCAGGTGGGGAGGGTCTAGACTGATACAGATTAGGGAAACTATCTGTATTGGGATCAGTATGATAATCCTCCCAAGGGTTAGTATCCTGTGGCCTATACTGATCCTCATCCCCATCCCCGCCATTCTGTGGGTCAGGTGATAGTGGTGGTGAATTTGAGGGTGTAATAAGTAAATTGGGCTCAGTAGGAGAAGGAGGTGGAATGTAAGGGGGAGAAGGGCTAGTACCCACACTTTTCCTTTTGGGAGGAATGTGGTAATCCCCTGGCTGGTCAATTTTAGGTTTCTTTGCAAGGGTGGCATGGAAATGTCTTGTATCAGGGAGTATAACCAGTTTTTTCTGCTTCGGATCCGAAGGTGGAGCTTCGGGACTAGGCTCTTTTGACGGAGTGTCTTTTTCCTTACTCGCCGGTTTTGGCGTCGAAGGTTTCAGCTCCAAGCCTTTCGGGCAGAAGGGGGATTCTGCGGTTACAGTGGAATTGTTACCAGGAGATGTTTTGATTTCGGTGCCGAAGGTGTCGGTTCGGCACTGATATGAGGGCAGCTCGAGCCCGAGCCGGAAGGCTTGTCTTTGAGTTTTGGAAGACAGGCCTGAGGGCTAGGCATCGGAAACTTTTTGTCGGTGCCACTTGGCCCGAAGGCAGAGGAGGGACCGGAGCCTTTTTCTTTGTCTGGTGGGGGGGCAAGGGGGTATCTTTACTCACGGTTCGCTGACTCGGAGTAACCTGTTCCTCCTCTTCCATGTCGGAGTCGGCTTCAGAAATGGAGACATGCCGCGCTTCTTCCTCGACTCCTTGAGCATGATATTCTGTGTCCGAATCTTCGACAAAGATATCCGGTGCAGAGCCTCCCTGGTGTTGCATCTTGTGATGTCGAGCCCGAAGTCACAAAGCGTCTTCTTCGATCGAAACGATCGCAATCTTTCTCGTCGTGTTCTGGCGACAGCCAGAGGTTCCATACTTCGTGCAAGTCGGTGCGTAGCAAGACACCCGGAGCAGAACTTGAAAGGAGTCCGTTCCATCGACTGCTGGAGCTGTCTGCGCGGGTAGGCCCGACGACCCGCCCCGGGTTTTCCGACTGAAGTTGTTTTGAGTTGAGACGATACGCGAAGAATGAAAATCCGTGACCGATAACAATATCATTTATGGTAGTGGATTGCACGTCGAAGGGATCCGAGAAACAGTGCCGAACCGGAGCGCAGCAATACACATCCAAAGATGATGGCGGAGAAAAACAATCTAACAATGGAGTCGATGCCCATGCATGGGGGGGAAGATCCTTCTCCTACTTAGCGGCCAAAACCTGGAATTCTCTCCCCACCCACCTCCTCCTTACACAGAACCACCTCTCCTTCAGAAAGCAACTTAAAACTTGGATATTCGATAAGTAATGTACCACCCTCCCACAAGCGCCTTGAGACCCTCTGGGTGAGTAGTGTGCTATACAAATTTCTGAACTTGAACTTGAACTTGCTATGAACTTTCCTCAGGTTGTGATTGAGTTCACAAATAGCTTTTTGACAAGTCTTGATGCAGAGACGAGAACCCTGACTTTTGCTCGCGTATCAGAAGCTGAACATTACCAACTGTTTCTGGAGCCCCATCCTCCTCAGTGTCCAATGTAGCCAATGAGCCAAAAAATCAGAAGTGCGACATCCTCCCATGTCTCTATTCCATCTCACTTTTCACCTTAGCATGTTTGCCTCTTTGAGATGCCATGACTGGAAATGACAAGATGTGTGGTGACTTCTGTTGTTAAATACTCCTCAGCTGAGTTGCCTCTATGTTTCAAGATATTTTGCAGTCAGAACATGTTTTGTAACCAAGAACGTTAGGAGAAGACTCAAATTGGCACAATCAGTTGATTACTTTTATATTGTCCAAGCACGTTGGCCTTGTGTCATGACAGCTCCCTTGGCCACTCCCACAACATCCCTGAAGCGAAGACCTATTCTCCCAAACTCAAGACATGAATCACCACAAAGAAGAACAAGGTGTAAGGGTGCCTATGTCCTCAATCCCAACAGGCCAGCCTAGTCCATAATGAGTCTTGCTGGGGAAATTGTCAAACAGCTCGCACAGTGGAAGAGAAAAGTCCCTGCCCCGTGTCAAAAGGAGCAAATCTCCCTGGGGTACGTCCTGCTCCCCATTGTGCCGATGGGGGAGATAGGGTGGGGATCGGCACTCACTGAATCCACCGTAAAGGCCCTCATCGTATGCTGTTATGTTATGGTAAAGGATCTTGTAAAGCGCACGTACACCAAACGGTTTCATGGCGCTGGGGTCCGAGGAATACTTCTACTTGAGAGACTTAATTATAAGCCTGGCAAAACAGCCAGGTCTTTAAGAGTTTCCTGAACTGGGCGCAAGAGGTCGGTAATCTGAGGTCCAGAGGAAGGGAATTCCAGAATTGGGTAGGCCAGGACCGAAAATCCTAGTCCCCCAAATTTCTAGCATTTTAAGGGTGGGATGACAAGAAGATTGAGATGGGAAGAAATAAGGTCCCGCGAGGTGACGTAACCCTGCACCCGAGAGGAAACAAACTCCAGACTGTTGCCATGAAGCCCAGCCTAAAAGAGCTGTGTTCAGCTACCAGTAGCCAATTTTCTCATTAACAGGGTAACGTGGTGCCATTTAGGCTGATGGTAGATTAGTCTGGTCGCCTGGTTTTGCACCAGTTGTAATTGTTTCAATTGATGTGCTGGGATGCCCACGTAGAGTGAGTTGGCATAGTCAACGTGAGAGATGACTAGGGCCAATACCACTTGGGTCAGGGCTTCAGCAGTAAGGAGTCTGCTGATCTTCCTGATCCTTCACAACTGAAAGAAGCATTAAGAGACCACTGTCCCAATCTGGGCTTTCATAGAAAGATCACTGTTGATAGTGATGCCCAGACTTTTGGTTGAACTCAAGAGAAGAGGGGGTTCCCAGTTCGTTGGCCAGAAGTTGGAATTCCAGGGAGTAGATGGCCCGCTGGTTAGAATCAGCTCCGTTTTATCCGGGTTCAATTTCAGATGGTTGCTGTTCATCCTGTCGCTTATGATTCGCAAGGATGATTGGAAATTGGAAACAGAAGATGCCGACTGATTGATATCAACTATCAATTGAAGGTCATCGGCATAGTTGAAGGTGCAGACCTTCCTTTCTCCAAGGGAGTGAATGAGGGGCTATATGTACAGGTTGAAAAGAAGCGGTGAGAGGGAAGAGCCCTGAGGCACCCCACCGGTCAGTTTAACCTTGGGGAGGAAGGAGGGTGAGGCATACAGCTTGAGAGCGGTCTTCCAGAAAGGATAATAGCCACTTACGGGCCAGGCCCTGGATCCCGGCATTGCTAGCATGGTCGGCCAGAAGTTCATGGTTGACTGTGTTGTGTGCTGAGGGGAGTCCACCCAGAGATGACCTGGATTCTGTCAGGTGATCTCAAGGGTGGCCATCACCCTAGAGCTTCTCCAATGTTACAGACTAGCTTGCAGATCAGCTGAGCTCCATTGAGGCACCTCCGGTGCCATCTTGAACTTTATCAGTGAGGCCTGATCCAGCTGCAATTGCTAACAGGATTGTGAGAAACTGCTGATCACAACTGCCCACCATCTCAGCAAGTAGGAACAACATCCGTTTCTCCCTTGACAAAATATCTTTTTGTTTGGCCTCCTCACAGACCTTATCAAATTTAAGATCTGGCAGTTTTTGTATTCCTGCTAGAACTTCACCAACAGTCCATAGCCCGAAGGTGCTCTTATTAAGTTATTTATTCTATCACAATCTGTATTTCACATTCTTTAAGTTATTAGTCTACGCCCGGTCTACAAGTACCCATCAGTTTGATTAGTTTGGTCTCATGATTTATGCCACTGTATCGCGGAAGGAAGATATTGCTAGGTACAATTGCTTTTAGCAGTATAGGAAACAGATGCTACTATCAATTTGAGTGCCTGTCAGTGTGTGATATGGGAGATTAAAATACGTTATAAAACCAGAATCTATGGCTTTTACTCAATCATCAGTTTTCTTGACTTGTGCCGCAACGGGGCACTGCACCAGCACTTTGGCGTCGGACTCTTGAGCCCTGACCTGCACTCAGCACTTTAGCCACAGCCCCTGGAGGTGGGCACAAGCTACTTCAACTCTGAGCCAGTCCAGCAGCGTGGGAGACCGTTCCGCAACGAGGCACTGCACCAGCACTTTGGCATCTGACGCCTGAGCCCTGACCTGCACTTAGCACTTTAGCCACGGCCCCTGGAAGTGGGTGGAAGCTACTTCAACTCGGAGCCGGTCCTGCAGCGCGAGACGCGCGCAGGAACGGCCCAGGCGAAAACCGGGCAAGACAGGACCGTCTTAGCCCGGAATAGGCCGGGCTGGGCCACCCCCTTCGGCCCTACGACTCAGGAGACTGATATAGATCCTGTAACAGATACACCAGTTTGTTTTCTGATCAAGACATTTGTTTTCAACCACAGTGAGGTATTGGACTGTTATGATTGCTTGCCTAAACTAATGTGTATTTTGTTGTTCCCCCGGATATATTTCTGGGCATAATTACTGAGACAAGCATAAATTATTGTAATAGGGTCGGAGTCTCGAGCGGGTTAGTTAAAGGTAACCTGAATTTCCAGTGTTGGCTGACCATAGCAGAGACAACACCATGGGAAAAGACAACAGCTGGTCACTTATCGAACTCCCATAGTAAGACTAATATGTCAAGCACGACTCTCCACAGTTACCTGGGGCTGTTGGAGTAATAGAAAAACAAATATCCTCTGTGGAAGAATCACTGAACATGGATTCACATGGACTAAAAATAAGGGATAAAGCTCATAACGCAGCAGAGACAGCCGAAACGGGGGTGGAAGAGACAGCGATTAGGGTGGACACATTACCAAAAAATGGATGTGTTCAGATCGTTTCCGACAATATTTCAATTAGTGATGCAGAGTTGGAAACTTTACCACCCTCTAAAAGACCTTGTAACCCTCAGGCAGTTGTAAATCCTGAAATAATTACATGCATTACGCACATTAATCCGCCAGTATCAAGTATGCAAATAAAAAATTCTAAAAACCAGCTGGGGAAAAAAAAAAGAGTAAAATCCAGTCCCGTACAAATACAGAGAATACTCCACGTGCAAAAATAACAGTAAGGTTCCTTGCAGCGATATAGGGGGTGTGCTTAATTCCATTGGTGATTTAACAAAATATGTAAAAGAGTCTATGGACACCATTTTAAGAAGGCTAGACAAAATTGAGGAAAGCATGGAGATATTACATAAAAATCAGAACCAGGGTAACTTTAAGGGCAGAATACACAATCATGAGCCAATTATGGCCTCCACTAAACCCCACAGTATACCCATGAAGGATATGCCTTCTATTCTTACATCTAAGTCCGAAGTTAGTAACACAGGCAACAAAACAGGGCCTAGTGAAAAAGTATCAGCCAACCTGTATAACAGAATAAGGAACAAGGGCGAGGGGCCTACAAATCCGGGGATAGAGGGAGATAGAAGAGGTTTTGGTGAGAGAATTGTGAGTGAACCAACAATGAGAGCTCCAACCCCCTTTTCTTCCTCAGAAAGTACAATTAGCCTATTTAACTTAAATCTACTCCCCACTACTACACCATATATCGTGATTTTAGCTAATGTTGTTCCTTGACCGGGGGAAGATGAAACCTGGGTCTCACTGCGGAATAAAGCCACACATTGGCTGAGAAATAGAACAGGGCTGTCAAATGCTATGTTTAAAGAATCCAAGATGATCACGAGAATACGACGGATTGGCCATAGTAGTGAGATATTACAAGGAGATTGTGTCATTCTCACCTTTGGATCTCCACTCCTAGTAAGGGAAATATTCTGCAGAACACAGGGAAAAAACATCTCTTATAACTGTATAAATGTGCTTCCCTTAGGTTTTTTCTATCAACCCCAGCATATCATAGGGTACAACGATAATTATCCACTTACACAAGGTCAGTCTAAGCACAGTAGCAGATATAGTGAAAACTATCAAATCACAAATAGCTCTCATGGTCCTACCTTTAATTTAGAAGTTTCAAATAGATTTATGCCCCTTCAGACGTTGGATGACATCGACTGACTACCTATTAGTTGTTCTACTCATGTTTGGTTCTATATTTTGAAAAGTCACATTTCCAAAGGTTTCCAGGTTCTTAATGTTTTCCTTTTTCTAGGGTCATCTGCTGGATTTGGCTCACACATTTACAACTGTGCAATTAGCAACGGGCTAAAAATGACTTCCTTATTTATGCTCCAGCCGGTACCTAATTTTCAGAATCCATCTCCTCGATACGCAAAACACCCATTATTTTCTTAAAACCTATCAATCTAGGCCCTGCTTCAGGTTCCAATGGGATGTCACATCTGTCAGCATATCTACTCTTATCATCAATTGACACCTTAGTAACCCTATTGTAGTAGTTATATGTGATGCATAGATGGGAGGGGTCACAGTACATTCTTCCCAAGTATTAGACTTTCTCAGAGTTACATAATGTTCTGACCTTACAAATATATATTCTTTCGGCCAGGTTCTCAAGGGTTTTACAGGGGCCTATTAGGTAGTCATTTGATTGACATCAGTCAAACAACACTGTCCACCCTCAATCTTAAGAATTGTGAATGCAACCATGCAAGAACGCACACATTACTGTGAAATAAAGATTACACTATACATAAGACACATAATTGTTTCTGTTCAGCATCATCACATTTTATTACTAAATTTAGGACAAGAAAGCAATAGACAGTCTCACAAACACTGATTCGTTCAACAGTCTGTAAGGCGGCTTCACGTTAGTCCCATGTAAACATTAACTTATAAAAATAGAATATCTGAGACAGAAATAATGTTATCCAATTCTATACGTTACACAAAATGATGCCAAAGAAAATTACTATTATTAATGGTGCCTACATAAATTTCAGAATGCTTTAGATTACGCATCTGTAAAGACAGATTAAAATGTCAGTTCCTACTTTAGAAAACTATAAAATGATAGTCGGACACTTCTAAGCATCACAAAACCGTAGCTTCTATGTAAATAACATCTTGATATTTAATAGCCAAATTCAGAACAACAACTTCAGTTGAAGCCATGCTGAAATCTTGGATTATGCAGGTTATGGATGGACACAGAGATCTTTTGCTCGAGAAAGATAAAAGGATAAAGAGACTAGGTGAAACAACTGAAAAGCAAAAAGAAAGACAGAGATGGAACTATAAACAATAAATGTAAAGACAAAATATTTTAGAGAGCAAGTGGGCAATCATGAGATTGGCAGACGGAGAGGTGATCAAGGAGAGCTAGAGCGGAAAAAGAAAAGGCCAGATAGACATTTAGATAAGTAACACTGCATATCCTGGTTTGGCACAGTTAAAATTTTAGAAGCTTTTCCAGCATGACCTAGAAAAAAGTGAGATGACCATAGCAGAAAAGGAACCTTTAACCTGTAAGCAAGCATATTCATAAACTGCACACTTAAATAACTGATTTACTACGCTCGCCACACATATAGCCAATATCTTTGTTCGGCTTTGTGGTAGCCGAGGCTGATGTAAAACATTTTTGAGCTAAACATGTTGCACGATCATAAACAATTGATGTATCTGAAACAACTGCAGAGAGAACAGTCTTATATGCTTGCATTCATTGCTACAGGTTGTCTTGGTTGGCCATGCTGACCCCAAGACAAAGAAGTGGGCCAGCAGTTTTCGCTGGGAAATCCACGACAGTCCTTCATACAAGTTCATCCCACTTCTCATTCATTAAAACAGAATCTGTTTGCGTAACATGGACTGTATTGGCGCTCTAATGCAGTCCCTATTAATAATTACTTAAAAATAATAAAAGCATGTCAGTATATATTTTCATTAAAAATGTTCATTAAAATGCGTAGTGCTTTCCCACTTTGTTACATACACATTTCTATAAGAATAAACTGCAACACATGTGTCCTTCACTATCAGGTGTGCCTCAGACAATGCCTCAGTCAATGCCCCTGTTTTATACTGTTTTCAGCTTTTCCATCCCATGCGACTTGATGCCTCTGGGCAAAGTCTGCGCAATACAAATCTAACTTCATTCATTCATTCAACTTGCTCTACTATTCAGCAGGGAGGCAAAGTGAAATCTGCTGAGGAAACTTAAGTGAGAGCGCGTGGATACAAAAGACTGCAGTGGCTACAGGTCACTGCTATATACAACACACTGATGACTGAATACTCACTGAACATCTTGTTCAACTTCTTCCGGGTCAGACACCTCTGATGTAATACATCAGTGTGAGCTGGTGTAATAGCTGTGCTTTTTTGGTTCCCCATTTATGAAGTCTCTGACACTGGTAGCCATGACTTTGCCTCAGACATAACTTCTCACTTCTTATCTCCAGTCTCTTCCACTAACTTAGACCCATAAGAAGGTAAAATGTACTAAAACATTTACAGTACTTGTATAAAAATACCCATAAAAAGATCATTAAGGATAAAAAAAGCTAAAATAATTAATTAAAATATATTTTACAGTAGGAGATTATGGTGTGACGAAAATCCGAAGAGTTCACAGAAAAAAAGAACAGGTGTTTTCTTGTCTTTGTTTTCTTCTGGTCTGTAGCAGAAATTGCCAACTTGGTTGGCGTGAAGCTCTCTCATGAGTCCAAAAGCATTGTGTGCACAAAGAGGGTGGCAGCCGGGTACTGATCTCCATTCCTGTTCAGCAGATGGATGTGTCTGTAGCCTTGAAGGGAAGAGAAGACACAAATTAAGATTACATTTCATACCACAGCTCCTGCCACTGATACTTGAATGCACTCTTACGCGGGGACAATTTTAGTGAAAAGTTGGAATATCGAAAAGGTCCTATCGTTAACATTGCTTTTCTTGCATTCTCCAAATTAGTATAGCCATAGAGAACCCAACCCACTGTCTGTGAACCCACCGGAAAGCAAGAGAGCTCTGCCAGACGACATAGCCACAGATGCGCTGTTGGCAAAAAGCCATGCCACCACTGCACTCTCCGCAGAACAAAACAGAAATGCCTCTGAAATGCAGTGAGATGTCTCCCTGCATGGCAAGAACATTCTCTTATTTCTTGTCTCATTCTGCTATTTCTCAAACCTTTATTGTAACGCCCTCCCATTGGTGATCCGTGCATACACTGGTTTGTTTGTGAGTGCAAGATATTTATGTGTTAAGTGAAAATTGTTTGCATCTAAGTTAAACTTAGCAAAGCAAAATCATTTATTGATATGCACAAGTTAAGTCTGTGTTTCTAACAACCTGACAACTTTAAAATAAAGTATAAAAGTTATTTAACAAACATTGCTTATATTTAAGTATCCTTATAATGTATGCCTTAGGCGTGTGGGTTTCTGTGGGAGGTGGAGTTTCCGAACAGAGGGGTTAGATTAATCAAAGATTTTCCTGGTGCTAAATGCTGCCTGCAAAGTGAGATTTTATTTCTGCAGCAACACTAGTGAATCTGGGAGTCACCCAAATCTATTAGACATGTATGCAGAATTCTCTTAGTCTTCTATGTGCTTCAGGCGCAATGTTAATAGACATACATGCTATGTGAGTAAAACCCCATAAATTGGTGCTAGGGGTATTAGCCTATATTTCTTCTCTTAATGAATTAGTCAGCAATAATAATCATGGTAAGCAGGGAGTAACGCCCAGGGCACCAACATCCTACAGAACGGGCCCCAGTTAAACATACTTGCAAGATGCTGTACTCTAAGGGACCCCCACAACATTTTGCATTGGGGCCGACCCTTCAGTCTGTGTTATACCACCAGAGTAAGAGCTACAATTTAAGTAGAAATACCAAGGTTTGGTGTTTTCATATTTTCGCACAGAAAAAATATGCTCTGTTGGCAAAGGCAGTGCATAAATGCACTGATAAGTACCTGATTGTGCATGGCTAATGAAGGCACATGGGTGTTGGTCTCCCTATCCAATGAAGTAATAGCCTGCTAAACTTTTGTACAAACAGCACAGAAATGGTTTCAGAATGGCTTCACAAAATCTATGTCTACAAATATAATGATATATTCATATCTGTGGAATGTACAGATACTGTGGTGCACAGTCAGTAACAAATGTTAATCAGTGGCCTAGCTAACTGGTAATTGATAATATTGGTGGTGGTCTTTGATAAAATGATAGTCGCCCTCCTCTCTCACTCTTTCAAAGCACATTTACCTGGCTTCAGCGATGTAAGGGGCACAGTGTATTGTCCAACAAAATCATTTCTCGATGATGAATCGTGGTCTTCTACAACAAATCGCACTATAGCTAGTTCATGTACATCAATGTCGAAGAGGAACTGATCATTCCACATTGGGTTGAAACCTGCAAGAAAGATGGAAGAAGGAAAGCTTTAGATATATATATATATATATATATATATATATATATATATATATATATATATATATATATATATATATATATATATATATATATATATATATATATATGTGGGTAAGCATTGTTGAACTGTATAGTGACTATGTTCGATGAAATGCGATTGGAGGAAAGGAAGGTCCGCTTACCATTGTTTTCAATAACTTTGGTTTGCTTTCTCTCACAGTCGCGTGCAACACCATATATCTCCACGGTGACGAATGGATCAACAATACAATTTTTGCTTTTGTTCTCCTTAGGCAATTGCTGGGCACTAATTATCTGCAGATGAACAGAACAGTATGAAAGCAGAGATTTTTTAAGGAATTAAGTTGTTTTAGCAACATGAATTAAGAAATCTGATTTTCTGTGACAGAAAAAGTGTAAACAATATTTATATTCTTTACAAATCACTGTGAAGTTAGAAAACTCATGAAAATATTTTCAAATATGACGTGGCCACATTAAAAGAACGGGGTGATGCTAAACAAGTGCTTTCACGATATTAGGCGGGCTTTATGAAGGATGCAAATACAATTGATCAGCCCTTCTGGTTTCTACAACTCTTATGGAAACGGTCCTTAGATAACATGCATTGTATATGGTTTTTGTTGATTTACTTTATGGGTATTCCAGGAAATACTCAGACCTGATCATTTAGCTTAATTATGCTAAAGTAAGATATGTTCCCAGATGGTGAAACCACGTCTGCTATTACGACCAACAGGAGAGCTTATCAGGGGTGCATACTGGAACCCAACACGGTGACCCTCCTTCTAGATGATGATATATTTCACAGTGTGCCCATGATGTCCCAGGTTTAGCCAGAGAAAAGCCTGTACTTTAGTATTCGCTAATGATACTAATTTCCAAACAGCAATTAGTCTCTGAAATTAGTTGAACAGTTTTTTTGGACTTGTAGATAATGCAGCATAAAACGAAATTTATTATTTTTAATTTCCCTACATGTTTCAAGCAAACCTTGTTTTAGATGAACCTGATTATTTGGGCATACGATTTGCTGCAAATAACAGTTGGTCCAACAAACTTTATAAATAATGCTATTTCTCCTAAGTTCAAAGCAAAGGCAACTCTGGGCTATGCGAAAGGGTTGGACTCCCAGGCCAATACACCTCTGATTGAAGTTTATACAGCCCAAGTGTAATCAGTTGCCTTATACGGTTCTCAATTATGGGGCTTCGAAAATGTGGGAATACTGGAGATTCTAGAAAATAATATTTTTTAAAAACTCTTACGACTACCAAGTAGTACTCCATCAGTGCTTTTACCCATTGATGTGATGATTATAAACATACAACACAAAGCAAAACTGAGAATGCTTTCATATTGGTGCAGACTTTGGTCAAATGCAGCTTTATTGCATTAAAAGGAGGGGCTATCAGATTTTAACATTTAAGAACGTACTAAATTTGTTTCGGCTCTAGATTGTGCGTTCATCCTTTGCGAACAAAGGCTTTTAAACCAATGTCACGGCACTGTTCTCAAAACAGGTCTATGGATGGAGGCCTTAACACAGGTTTTCAGTATCACTGGATGAAAGCAGAATGATGGGAAATACTCATGGCAGTCCTACACGTAACTTTTCAGCAAATGAACATATTCTACCATTTGAGGCTTATTTATTGAGCTACAAGTTGAAAAAAATATTTTTTAAATTCAGATTAAGCTTTCTATCTTTAAAGATTATCTGCCAAATTGTCTAGCAGCCAGCTGTCATCATCAAATGTTTGATTTTTCTGTGATGTTACCTGAAACATGTTAATTTTTTTTGCTTTTGATTCTTTATCACAAGTCACAGATGAAATGGATTATCTCTGCTTTTCTGAGCATGGGAACATGTAGTTACATGGTTGCCTTATGAACAGCAAAAGCAGATATATTCCCTCCACTTGTTTTTGCTTTGTCCTGATATTTGTTTGGATAATTAGTTTGACAAATCTAGCAATTGCACAACTGACGCCCGATTACGATGCGGTTAGGAAATCTTCCTATTCTAATCGGTTTGGAAATGGTGTCCGAACGACTTGGATCGGGAGAGTCCGACCGACCGAGTATGATGCATCCAGATGCTTCTAGATACGAATTGGTTGGACTCCCATTGACTTCAATGGGAGCCTACGTTCTTAATCGTAACCGCATCGTAATCTGGCCCTTGATCTGGAAGACGTGTTCCAGATCTGATTCGGAAGGAGTAAATGCCGTTAGGACTTCCTAACCACATCCTGATAGGGTCCTAGATAGAATTCTTTTCTAACCGCATCGTCATTGGACCCTAAATGTTTTCCACTCCAAATTCAGAAGAAGACTTACTTAGGCTCTTTTAGATTTGTAATATTCTCCTTTTTCTTATTTGATGCTTCGGATAAGATAATGACTGCAATTACCCAGTTCACAATACATTTTTGTGTAATACATGATAATATGATTGGCATTTTAGCACAATAAGCTCTTGGTTTATTTCAATCTTTGCAATTTATAGAAGTGTGAATTTAAATATTTTTATTTTTTGAGATTTTAATGGTTTTTGTATTTGATGTTATGTTTTATAAATTCCAAAATAAACTTGATGATAAAGATGAGAAAATATTTTCTTATTCTCAACAAATGGTTGTACAGCTCTTCCCTCCTGGTTACAGAACTTCTCGGTGATACTACAGATTCCTGTGAATACCCCGCACTCTCCATTTGCAACAACACCACCGAACTGTGCAGACTACATATCTTTTACGTAATTTCTCACTGAGCACTCACAATATTTGTAAATATAGTATAATTGTAACAGTTCAATTGTAAGTTCACTATATCCAATTGTCAATAAAGATCACGTCCTTCAAAAGTCTTTATCGAGATGAAATCCACTCGATTTAGTCTTGAAGTAAAAAGACACCGGGCTCAATGTTCAATCCTGGTAGTGTTTCCAAGTTAGATTTATTGATAGTTCTCCCATCAAAAAAAAATTCTCAGCAGACAACACGTGTTTCGTCAAGCATTACTGTCATGCCTCAATGACTTCATCAGGGCTGCAACCCAAGAGGAAGTTATTAGGAAATATGATAATTAGACATTCTTCCATAAATTAAGACATCACCTCCAATTATCAGAAAGTGAGGTTGAGGAGAGTGATACACACCCTTGTGAAAAGGTGAAAGGTATAGTCCCAAAGTAGTGAGATAGTCATCAAAAAAAGGCCAAAGTTAACGTGCGCCCCACAGTGTCTGCGATGGGACCAAGATGCCAATAAAGAAATGTAGGTTGAATAACAAATACGTTGAATAAAAGTTACCTAAACTGGTAATCCATGTGCCATAAATAATATATATGGTCACAAAACAATGTGTGAAACCAAATTCTGAAATAAAGGAAATGCCGCATTCAAAATATATCCTGACATAAATTTGTATAAACTAACCTATAATCCTGATCCAAATAAATACTCACTAAACAAGAGTCTCTTCAAATGGTTTTGTGATATCCAGTATATAGAAATTGTATTATTCCTCAAAGGTAATCCTATTTACCAGTATTATTTCCCAAAAATCTATTTCTGTGGATCTCTGTAAACGAGAAGTACAGAAATATTGGATATAATGATATATTTAAAATCCATAAGTGAACCTAATATACCGCCACCAACACAACTCACCTCCTATTGCAGTAAATAGGATAATCCTAATCCTAAATTCCCATCGTGGGCAATAAACTTGATGATAAAGATGAAAAATTATTTTCTTATTCTCAACAAATGGTTGTACAGTTCTTCCCTCCTGGTTACAGAACTTCTCGGTGATACTACAGAATCCTGTGAATACCTTGCACTCTCCATTTGCAGACTACATATCTTTTACCACCCCCCAGGCAAGAATGAACCTTCACTGACCACCTCATGGAAATCATCACAATGAAGGCTTCCCCTAACTCTAATTACATTTTCCTTGGTGATTTCAACTTGCACTGGAACGACCTCAAAGACCCGCAGGTCAATGCAATCAGAGACTTCCTGGCCGACCACGCCTTTACCCAAGCCTGCACACTCTCTACTCACATGAAAGGCGCCACTCTAGACTGGATCAATGCCAAGGAATCAGAGGTCAAACTTGTCTCGATAGACCCATGTGACTCATCCGAACACCACGCTATTTCCTTCCTTCTGCCTGGCACCCACAAGACATGGACACCACAACCCGTAATCTCCAAACGGTGGGTTAGAGACACCAAGAACCTAGATCACGGAAAATTGGCTGCGCGCTGTGATACTGACCTCCCACTCCCCCCCCCCACCTCCCCCACCCTCATTTCACCTCGGTCAACAGCCTCACTGAACATTACTCCTCTACTATATCCAACATTCTCGAAAGACCTCCCTCCGCTAAAACTCAAAAGGACCCAGACCAAAGACCGGAATACCTGGTTCAACGAATCCCTCAACAAGAAGAGGAGATCCCTTCGGCAGACAGACGTAACTGGAAACAGCACCCATCAGCAGCCCACCTAATGCTTCTCCGACAGGCCAGAAATGCCTACAATAGGAAAATCTTCAACTTGAAAAAATAATTCTTCAGAACAGAACTAGAGAACGCCAAAAATAGACCTCGCAAGTTATTCGACTTGGTCAAACACCAATCCAACAAACTAGCAAAAACCTCCAAGGAAACCCCTAAACCGCTAATATCTTGCGAAGAATTCTCCTCCTATTTCTGCAACAAAATCTCTGCCCTAGGGATCGAACTCAAATCCGCAACTCTCTCCCTAACTCCGTTGGCTCTACCTCCTCTCTCCGCGCTGCCCTCCCAGACATGACCCAGAAATCATGCGCATTGGTCCAGCTTTAAAGTCTATGACGACCACTCTGTCTTGAAAATCCTATTCTCCCTAAACCCAAACAATCACTTCAATGATCCTCTCCCCTCTAACTGCCTAGCTGCCGCCTCTCAGGCTATCATCCCTTCCTGGACTGCAATAATCAACACCTCTCTCCTACAGGGATCGATACCTGACTCTCTCAAAGCTGGCCAAGTCGCCCCTATTTTAAAAAAAACTACACTGGATTCTACCTCCCCTGACAACTATAGACCTATATCCAACATCCCACTTCTAGCCAAAGTTCTGGAAAAGTTTGTGCAATAGCAGCTGAGCCTACACATCACTAACTTCCACTTACTGGACGACTTCCAATCTGGGACACAGCAGCGAAACCACCCTCCTCCACATTGTGGATGATGCCCCTCAAGCCCTGGACCAAGGCAATACCGGTCTCCTTATCCTCCTAGATCAATCTTCGGCTTTCGATACGGTCAACCACGAAACACTCCTTGAACGCCTCAAACTCAGGATGGGTTTGGATGGCACTGTTCTTGAATGGTTTAGGTCCTTCCTCCAGAATCGCTCACAGAGAATCCTAATTAACGGCAACCTATCCGCTCCCTCTCCGATCACGGTGGGAGTCCCTCAAGGCTAAACCCTGTCCCCTACCCTTTTCAATCTTTACCTGGAACCACTGACAGAGGTGCTACGCAACGCCAATATCTCCTACCACATGTATGCCGACGACACATAGATCTGCATAAAAATTCTCTCCCTGAATGAGGCCTTGAAGCCGACTGTCCACAGGCTCACCTCTAACCAGCTCAAACTTAAAGCAAAAATAAAACGAGTTTCTTCTTATCTCCCCACCCAAAACTAATCCAGACATCCAAGAATGGATCAAGGCCATCCCTGGGAATAACTCTAGACGTCAGCTTGAACATGCATGGCCATATCAATTCAATGGCCAAAGCTGCCAGATTTCACCTGAGTTACCTAAGAAACCTGAAACCCTTCCTCGACCCTCCCGACCTAAAAATGGCAACCCAGGCATTAGTCATCTCTAGACTAGAATACGGTTGCTCTACTCTTGCAGGTCTAACTAAGAACTCTCTGGCCCCACTGAAAGCCTGCCTCAACGCCGCCACCAGACTCCTAACCGGTTCAAGGAAATTCAACCACATCTCTCCCCACCTGAAAGCCCTGAATTGGCTTCCTCTCTAGGCCAGAATCAAACTTAAGATGGCCTGCATTACACACAAGGCTCTATACTCTAATTCCTCTGCAATCATTGCCCAGAAACTCGTGATATCCGGAGGGGCCAGAAACTCCCAGTCTGACAGAGACCTTCTGCTCCAATCAGCTTGTTTCCGTTAAAAGGAAACCTACAATCGGGCCTTCACTGGGGCCGCTCCAAGAATATGGAACCCTCTCTCGCCCAACATCAGAAGACTGTCATCTTTTGCATCTTTCAAAAAGGAGACCAAAATTTTCCTTATGGGCAAATTCCTCGCCTAACAATCGCATTACAATCTCCCCTACGACCTTGTACCACCCTCCACTATGGCATTATCCTTGACTTTCGCAGATGATACCTCCCGGCCCTTCTGGGCTTCCCACCCGGGAGCTGAGACTACCTAGTTTCCTGTATAATGACTCTACCTGTTTTATCCCAAATGTATCAGGAACTTTAGACTGCCTGTTTTTCCTGCACAATGTACATAAAATAACCCTTTGTATCCCTTTGATATCCTCCCCTCCTATGTCCTTTGTATACCCCCCTTCAATTCTATAAAGTGCTCTTATACCCTCACGGGTCTGGTTTGCTCTCTATAAAACCTTAAAATGAATAAATTAATACAATAAATAAATGATCTTTACCATAACATGGAATTTTTTGTTTGTCCTCCACTTTCCAACTGTGATGGATCTTGGATTAAATTCAGCATTCTTTTCACGCAAGAATTCTGGTTTCAGAATATAGCCAGATGAGCCATTGTCCCGGAATCGACCCAGATAGATATCCATCTCTGTGCCAGGCGTCTGGAAATTTAAGGCAACTAGAAAAAAAACAAATAAAAACATACTTTTTATTAGCTACATATAGGCAAAAAGTGTCCCTGTTCAAAGTAACACACAGTCCCCTCTACCTATAAAATAGGTAGGTAGGTGGCTTAGAAGTAGCACATCCACATGCAGAAAGTATCAAAGGAAGTCCTAAGTCCCATTTAAAATAGGGCGCAATATCAATCCTAGTACTACCAATCGGTATTGCGAGGCACAGTAACTACTTTGCCCTATATAACGGAAAAAAGTAGGAAAATCTTGTTTACCTGGACATATTGTGCCAGGATTTTTACTATCGAAATAGGTCTGTGAAAGCTTGAAGATGCAGTTTTTAACTCTATTCACAAAATGAGTGAATAGTGCACTCTGTGGCCTTTGTATTCCTGAGCCCAAACCTTTTCACAACCACTGATCAGCAATTCAAACTATGCCGGAAAAGGTGGAACCTAGGAAACATCGACTGGCCTGCATTTGTGTTTTTTTGTGAATTATTTTTCCATGGTACCATGTAGAAAGAGGATGCCAAGCTTCACTTCTGGAGAGGGCTGAGGCAACTCTTGGTCATGATGGAAAATACAATTTTGCCCATAAACAATTTACTATAGATAGCTAATTGGTCCACAAACTCAACTTTACTTTCGTTCCTCAACTAATATGCAAACCAATTAATATCATCAATGTCCCTTTCAAAATATCCTTAGTCTTACTTGTCTGCGACTTTAATCCAGACGTGAATAGTTTCCCTGCCATTTCATGTTATGGGTGTATATCTGCACCATACGCTATGGTCTTGTACAAAAATTAAAAAGCCAATCAGGGTTTCACTAATTACTAGATGTTTTTGGGGGGTCAGCAAAACAGCTGCTGGGCACCGGACAGCAGTGGCCCAATGTGCAGGGTCTAAAAACCATGAAAAAAAGACAGCAAAAAAATGGCGGGGACCACGCCAAAAGGGACATTTTCTCACAGTATAAAAAAATTGTTTAAAAACTTTCATTGAGGGGATGTTATCTGTAAGGTTCAAAATGTAAAACATTGACATTTCTCAGGTATGGTTAGTTATGTAGCCACCAATGACATCTTAGATCACATCATTAAAAGGGCATTTCCTTCAAAGTAAAGGTGATGACATATGTGACACCAGCAGGGAGGTCACTAATGAGGTCATTTGTGATACCATCTCTAATGCTATGTGTCAGGATATAAGTAGTGAGAGGGGGACATTGTGGTAGCCCAGCCATCTATAGGGAATTCAGGTTGTTTTAGGTTCAGTATCCATTCTTTAAGACCGCTTCCATTTAGATTTCAGTTTATTTACTTGCACATTTCCATGTGGCAAATTAAGTTACTATTGAATACGACACCACTCTCCCAAGGTTAGCGACTGGGAAAGGAGGTGGATGATCGTATTTTCACTTTGAGAGGCCAGGGGGTATCCATCAGGAGGATGGATGCAGAGCTTTGCCTTTGTCTAAGATCAGCAGAACAAACTGGCGGGAAGTGGACAGGGCTTTGATTATCATTCTTCAGTGTTCTCACTTTCTGAGCTTGAGGATCAGTAGAATGAAAAGAGTCACACAAGAACCTCTATGTCAGTTCAACAGGATGACATTCAATACAGAGTCCAGACCTGTGAGGACCCAAAAAACATGACCCACAGCACCTAAATACAAGAGCATGTTATTAGTTTATGGTTAGCTACCAGCCACTCATGTCATAGTGAATTCTGAGGAGTTTGTTTGCATGTTCCAGACTCCATCTGAATAGTCAACAAAAAGATGTTGCACAGTGTGAGTCCCAAAAACGATGGTTGTGAATAACCTCAACTAGCATAGATTAAACACTGTATCTGTGTTATTACTGTATTGTTGAAGTATCTGTAGACAGGAATCAGGAGAAAACACTTCAGGTTAAAGATCTCATTGTGTTCCACCAAACATATCTCAAGAGACATTTGAGAACTGTACAAAGTAGAAAACATTAGCCATAGGAAATTTTATAAATGCCATTCTAAATCCAATAAGAAAATCTACACTGTTGGGGCCTATATGGCAGAGAAGATACAGTAGATATAAAGCAAAAAACAAACAATTATAGTCTGTGAGGGAGTTAATTCAAAGCAAGGGAGTGGGTCACCAGAATCCACCTGTAGGAGTCAGAGAAGGTTTTGGCATGGTGCAGTTTGCAATCAAAATTGAACCTGTAGTGCCATCATACATGATGGACAGTGCTACACCCAGTGTGCCAGACATACATTGTTCACATAAGGAATTGTACCCGAGATAAAAATACAACTGGGAGTCAGCTTGCAAAACGTTTGTTGAGGTGAATACATTTGAGTTAAAGCAGTCACCTATGATCTATGCTACAAATATTATACCATAATCCAAGCTTTATATGAAAACACCCTTCATTACTATCAGGCACAGTGTTACTGCGATGCTATATTATTATAGTTAAAAAGCACTAGGTACATGTAAGACTGAATTCCTCTAGCACCAGTTTTCGCAAAAAGTTAAGTGGCTCAACCACATTTTCTCTTAGTGTCTTAGGTTTGCAATATCATCACCAAGCAACCTCCATTTCAACATTAGTACTATAACTGAAAAACCACATCAGTGGCTTCTGACAATTATTCTGGGGTCCCATCACATAAGTCTAACAAAACCTGTGGTAAGATCATTCAAGGCATCCGTTTGATTTCACTCTGAGCTGCTGTCTGGAAGTGCATTCGTTTAATTCCATCACAGTTACCTATTTGGCAGCCTACGTTCCACATGTCCACTGGATTGTAATTGGAGGAGTCAGTTCTCCAGCCGGCGGGATAGATCCTACTCAACTGCCTCGTGTTATGAACGATGAACGATGTCCCTGGGTAGAGGAGAAAAAGGTGTGAGCTTTAGCCCAAACTGTTGCATTTCTTTTTACCTTTTCAGCATTCCTTTTCTGATCTTTGATTTCAGATTTACCTCCTGAGAACAGTAAGTAAAAGAATAAAGAATATGGCTGGCAAATGTTTCTGAATCATATGCAAAGAACTATTGACTCTTCTTCACGTTGTTCAAATCCATCTCAGCTAGGGACTGCTCTTCGGGATTAAACAAATATTACTGGGCTAAAAGTCTCTGCTTATGCACAAAACTGCCAGCTAAGTCATCTCTTTAAAAAATGTGCCATTCATAAAGCACACTCAAAACGGGATTAGTTCCCCTTGTCAAATTTCTGGGTGCTGAGGGGATTTGCTGAACATGATGAGTGAGTTTACAAAGTTCCAAGACTAAAGCTCTGGTTCACTGTGGCAATGTATCACAATCTAGAAATCTGTACAACAGGTTCTTGTAGACATCCCTAACGCCCTTCCTCCAGGACCACTAGCCAACCCCACTTCATCTCCCCCCCATGCAGTACTGCTAGATTAATCACGATTCTCTGTGCTCGCGAAGGAGGGCTTACAATACAGTCTGAGAAACAGGCCTAATAGCTGTCAGAGACTCCATCTTCAGTCTCTACCCTCAACAACTAGAACATGCATCTCTCAGGACTCTAGTTTCAAGCCCTTTTCCTCTAAGTGTTAGTCCATGTTGGACCAGTATAAACCACATCTATTTAACTTTCTTTTTCTACT
Organism: Lissotriton vulgaris; assembly: GCF_964263255.1. Classification (NCBI taxonomy): domain Eukaryota; kingdom Metazoa; phylum Chordata; class Amphibia; order Caudata; family Salamandridae; genus Lissotriton; species Lissotriton vulgaris. Next base: position 201,986,035 of record NC_141698.1, on the reverse strand, counting down.
TAACAGTATACATTTTTGGCATAAGCCTTTACTATGTAGCTCTTTATCTTGAATCTTGAGGATATCTAAAGCTTCCGTTCAGATAAGATTCTGAGCATGATTTTGCTGATAATCCCATTTTCACGCACAACAGGACTAGAATTGTGGCAGAGGTAGAAGGTGTTTGCTCCCACATTTTGCAGTAGGAAAAAGCTGAAAAAATCATTGAAGAAAACTACTCAAAATGTCCATTTGTGCAACCCATCATGGGTGAACTAATCTGCAATTTGCATTTTTTTTTGTAATCAAATGGAATTGCTCATTAACACACCCTGCACTTATAGAAATTAGCAGATGGGCAATATGCACCTCGTTTTTGTGGGCCCATTTTCATCAGAATCCAAGGGCTGAATTATAAACATGGAAGCACCATGTTTCTATCAGCGATTGGAGAAGAACCCTTTATTTGTTTGTATGATATCCTCAATGTTGGGTTGCCTAGAACTTATACAAAGAGGGTTGTTACATTGTTATAAATGCCGCTCGCTGTGTCCCAATTGTGATCATTATGAAGTAGGACGAATCATGCCCTTGATTTTTATATCTAGTTTCAACCGGTGGCCCTTTATATCAAATATTTCATCCCGAATATAGTTGGCCATACCATTAGATATTGTGTTGTGACATTACATTATCACTACATCTCTATATATCTTTACCATAGGGTTGTTCTGATAAAACTACCATCATTTTTCATGGAACTTCTTTAGATCTAGCCGAGCAGCAACACCCCCCCCCCCTTTTTTGCTTCCGGTCACGTGTTACAACTATGAACGTTACATCGAGATTATGATAAGTCTATGGCCAGTAACCTTTTGGTACATGGCCTGTTTTTAACATCTCATCACCAAAGGAGAAATTATATTGTACCTAATATATGAACCATGATTAATACGCCTGCTAGCTAAGTACTGTACAATTTTTTTGAAAAACATTTATCTATCATTAGACATAAGTGGCCAAATTCACAGTCTAGACCTGATAGGAAGTGAAGACTTTCGAATTTGATGTATGTAATGTTAACCTGCTTTATTACTATATGTTTTCTTTTTTGTATTTTTTATGCACAGTTATGTAACTATGTAAATTATGTAATACTAAATCAGTGATCTGATATATGTCTTTCTTGTAAATGTATTTCCAGAGTTTCCAACAGTGACTCCTGAGGAAGGCGTTCTTTCAGCCGAAACGTGCGTCGAGTTTTAATACATATTTTTTCAGCACTTTTGATATTTATGATAACTTTGTATGAATTGTTTTAATTGTAACGTGTATGATTTATATGCTATGTACTTATTGTTGACATAACCTGTTGATGTTGCTTTATGAATTATATATTTTTATCTTATCATATAGTTTGACTTTTGTGGAGTCTCTATATGATTTTTATTTATGCTGATTAAACATATAATTTTAATATAAATTCACATTCGATTGTTCTTTTCACCACTGGTTTCTAGACAAATTGTTCACTTACCTTTCTGATGGCCTAGGATTTTTTTCCACATAAGCACCATGTTTCTCTACATTTACCTGTATCAAACAGGTATACCATGCTGTGACAGAACTGGTTTGGTGAAAGGCACTACATGAATACATTTCAATGAATTAATATGCTTTCACTCATTGAGAGCACACCAAGGCTCAGATTTACACATGCTTTGCATTGGGTTTGCATAATTTTTCTAATTCAAACCAGAAGCAGTGTTCAGGTGGGATTTACTATACAACACCAATCAGGATTTGTGTTGGATAGTAACCTATTGTAACACAAAGGTGCGTAATGCTAGCCTTGCATTACTATGCTTCAAGGGGACGTTCCATGGTCATTTCCATGAAATCACCCAAGGATTTTCATTCAAATCCCTATCTAAAAAGAATCGTAGACATGGATTTGTGGCAAAATACTACACCTCCTCAAGGCAAGCACACCAATGAGAAATGTTTTAATTTTTACTAGTTTTTAACACCTTGCCTGTGTGCTGGAGTACAGCATACATAAAAGGTAGAAAAAGCCTTAAAGCATAGGTTTTGTAGTGGAAGTGAAACCTTCCAGTGCAAAACCTATGGTTCAAACAACAAAGACACCCTTGCACTATGGCGCAAAGGTGTCTGCGTTGGCACATGGCTGCCTAAAGTGTGTCAGCGAAGGCAGAATGGAGAACATAGTGAAATCTTAGTAGACATGGCGCTGTTCTGCTCTCACTTTAATGCAATGCAGCACAGCCATTTCACTTGTTGCACTGCGTTGCATTACTTCTTGGTAAAATTGGGCCCAAAGCTCCATTGCTCGGGTCTTAGCGCAGGGTTTCACCCATTGTATTTCAGACTGGACTGCTCATTCAGTAACTGGTCTTGCCCCAATATTGCACAGAGTGTAATACGATGCTGAGATTTCAGATGTAAAGCACCTGGCCCCGATGGTCTTCCTGTTGAATTTTATCAGGCGTATGCTGATATGATTCTTCCACGTTTACTGGATGTGTTGCCGGAGGCTAAGCGGACCGGAGTCCTACCCCGCCCTGTGCATGAGACACAAATTGTTATGCTCCCCAAACCGGACAGAGACCCCGACGACCCCTCTGCATATCGGCCTTTATGTATGTTGGGGGTTGGTGCTAAGCTACTGGCCAAGATCCTGGCTCTTAGACTGCGAAGGGTGGTGAACTCCTTGGTGCACGAGGACCAATGTGGGTTCATGCCCGGGAGGTGGACACATATGAACCTGCGTAGATTATCACATGTTCTCCACTCTGTGGCGGATACAGATATCAGAGCGGCAGTAGTCTCGCTAGATATTGAAAAAGCTTTTGATACCCTTCTGTGGGATTACCTCTGGGAGGTGGTGCAGAGAATGGTGTTTGGAAGTGGGTACATAACATGGGTCAAGCTGCTGTATCATTAACCGATGGCTAGGGTGCGGACCGGGAGACATGTGTTGGAAACTATTGAAATTGGCGGAGGCCACGGAAGGGGTGCCCATTGTCTCCATTACTATTCGCCCTGGCCATGGAGCCTTTGGCGATAAAATTGTGTAGGGATATGGCTCTATTGGGTATGGAGGTGGACGGTCGTACCCACGTGGTCTCTTTGTATGCTGACGATGCTCTCCTCTATCTGCGAGAGCCAGAGGAGGCGCTTCCTGCACTAATATTGAATTCCTTTGGCATGTCTTCAGGCCTCTGTATTAACTGCCAGAAAACCATACTGTTCCCGCTTGCTGCACTGGCACGCGGTACAGTGCAAGATCTTCCAGTGGTTGGCATGGACTAGAAATGTGATCGCTTCCGGTATCTGGGATTGCAGATTGTCCACAATCCGGAGGCCCAGTATGATCTGAACATGTGGAGGGTCCTTGATGGACTTCGGACATCAATAGAGTTCTGGAACAAGTTACCACTGTCGGTGTTGGGGAGGGCAGCTGTATCGAAAATGTTACTATTACCTTGCTGTCCTTATGTGCTCCAGAATTCTTTCTGCAAAATTCTGAAGTCAACATTCGACACACTGAACAGTCTCCTGACCTCCCTGATCTGGGATGGAAAATGGAGCAAAGCCAAACTGGATGTGCTAAAGTTGGATATGGACATGGGCGGGCTGGGGCTGCCAGATCTACGGCTATACTATATAGCTGGTCTACTGCAATACGCCGCTCAATGTTGTATGGGGGAGCGTACCTTTAAAACAGGCTCAATGGGCAGCTGGAATGATGGGATCCAATTGCAGCAACTCCTTATGATGGGCTCTGGAGTCCCTATAACATGCCCACATACAATCCGTAATAATGGCTTAAGTCTGGGAGCAGGCAGTGACCTTTGTGGTTAGAAAGGCCCTATATGCTATTGCATTACCCTTACGCTGGTTAAAGGGCTTTCAGAATATCCAGAGCGTTATGGATCTCTCGATGTGGTACAAAAGGGGATGTGTGACGGCGGGGGATTTATATCAAAATGGTACCTTTATGACGTTTCAGTAAGCACAGGACTGCTTCCAGGTATCTCCGGGGCATTTTTTGCAGTACGCCAAAATATCAAGTACTGTGCACCAAATGTGGACAACGTTCCCTGATGAACCAGGTGAGTCCAGCACACTGGTTACATTGCTGGACCCAGGTTCTAGTCGGTGCTCATCTCCCGAATCTAGATGACATAGAAGACAGACAGGGGGCGAACTTAGACAAAATCAGGGAGAGATGGGACGAGGATCTGCCAGTCCAGTTGACAGGTGGTGAGTTTAAGAGAGCACTGGCACAAGTGGCAGAAGCCACTGGCAATGCACGGTTTAAACTAATCCAGTTCTACTATCTACACCGCACATATCTTACTCCCCAGCGGCGAGCACAGTTCACACCTGGGTGGTCTTCCGCATGTCCACACTGTGGCACAGATCCTGCCACGTTTTTACATATGATCTGGAATTGTCCACGCCTGCAGTTGTACTGGCAATGGGTGGTGTTATCTCTGGGCACAGCCACGGTGGTGCGTATCTAAACGTCTTTAAAAAGCAGTGTATTTTGGGAGTTCTTCCGACTTCCAAGAAAGGGACTAAGATGCCCCATAGGTTTGCGCCCCTAGGGCTGGATACATCCCGGTCTACCGGTGTGGAAGAATTGGAGAGATGACTTGCGGAAGTGGGGAGTAGAAGAGGAATGTCACCTCAAAGCAGTATGGACCGCTGAGAACGCGGAAGGTTATCTCCTTGAATGGGGGCAAATGTTGACTAAAGTGTCCACAACAGCTTATGAGGGTGAGACTGAGCACGCACAGCTCGCCGAGCACTGGGTCCGCTTCAACGCCTCCAGTTATAACACTATCACACGCATCCTCTCATACCACGACTCCATAAACCTTGAATAAGTTAAGAGTGTTATACTGGTTTTTATACCTAGATTGGAGGTATTCTGCCACCTACCTGTAGCTGCCACAGGGGAGGGTGGGGGGGATGGGTTCAAGGAATAGGATTCGTATTCCTGGGTGGGATTTTTGTTATTATCATTAATTGGGATGTTGGTTTAATTGTTTGAAGTTAACAATTCTACAGACAAATTACTGTACTGCTGATAACTGTACGAGTAACTCGTTCTCACGAGTAGTGAGGCTGTGTATACTCACTAGATGTGTTATTACCAATATCGGTGATATTGTGACAATACTTCCTGTAAATCTACTTTGAGTACTTATACTTGATGTAATTGAACACAGTATTTAATAAAAAATAAATAAAAATAAAAAGTTGCTGAGATTTTCTTGTGCACCTTTGTTTGTGTTCAGCTGTCTTACACAAAACGTCAATGCTTAGCAATTCCATTAATCAAAGGTGAAACACAATTTCAAAATGCCTGCTCAAGTGGCAAATAGGTTAGAGTAAAGCTGTTCAACCACTCCCAAATTTATTCCCCCAATATAAGGCCCATCTTCAAGCCGCGCCTCAGGTTTCAACAAAGAAAACCTTCAAAAGACTGTTTACAAGAGACTTTACTTGCAGGTAAGCTACTGTCAACCATCTTGTCCCACCTACTTAACACTTAACTAGTATCCCAAATCAACATTACTGTTTATGTTGCTAAAACAAAAAGGAAAGCTATTTCTTCCCGATTGCTTCTGTGTAACTATAATATACCCTCAAGACTGATGGTTGGAGTAGCTGAGGTTCTACTGTGGGTATTTGAGACATGTCGGTTGCAACAACATGAAGGTTGTGCCCAAGACAAGGTGAGGAATTGTTTTTGGAGCAGCTCTTACGGAAGTGCATCAGAGAGCGCCCATCATGTCAACCACCTTTAGGTTTCTTCTGTCTCCAATAACAATCATCCCAAAGTCCTGTCTGGCATAAAAGGCTGTCAGAAAGGAGTACTGCTGGAAATAGCAGATACCCCAGTCATGGATTCTGTGCTGCCTATCAGAGAATTTATATTTTTATTGTCCAGATGCATTTGCCATCACTTTCCCTCGTATGAGAAATGCTGGTAGGAAAGGTGTGAAGAAGTATTGACGTTTGGTTGGCCTGCGTTTTGATTTTTAGCTTTCCTCCCCTAACTTGTGAAAGTTGGCCACATTGACATACAGAGAAGTTAACTAAAAATGGAGAGTGGGGGCGAGGAGGAGAAGGAAAGTAAGACTGAGACAGAGAGTAGGACAGAGTGGCAGATCTACCACGAAACAATACGCTGGTTTGTTGCTTTTGTGTAGGTTGGGAACAGGTGTAGCTCTTTGGGAAAGCCATGATGCTGTGACTTGCCCTGAGTGAAGCTTTACTGCTTGGTGTGCTGGGGTGGGGAAGAACTAGGCCTTGATCTGGCAGATGAGATGCAAGACCCAGTGGACTGAAGCCTTCACAGGGATTGTACCGATGAAGTGAGTGACTCAGGAGTCTTGAGGACACTGGAACCCACCTGGACTGAACCAGGCAGAGAATATCTGCTTTGCAGGAGGGTTTGAGACCTGTGGGAGGCACCATGGAGTCTGGTGTGCTTGCACCATACCTCACCAACACTGTACCACTCACTGGCAGTGTGCGTGGGCACCATATTACACTTTGTCCAGTGTGGGAGACAAAGGTGTATTAATCTTTCAACTCAGATTGTAGGCTAGTTGCCGTGATTGGGACACCATTTAAAGCATTCTTCTAGTCCTTAAAGTTATACAGCTATTGATTTTTAAAAACAGCACCAGACCCTTACCCCAAACCCTATGTCGTCTGTTATTACTGGTGTTGGACTTGGCCATTTCTGCAGGATCATCTCCAAAAATGTTGCCTTCCACCTTCATATTATTTTTGCTGATCTTGTTTTTGTTGGCCTGAGACCAAGGGGAGGAATGGGCTACATCACTTTGTTGGCCATGGAGGTATTGTTTGACTACTGGGATGCATCTGTGAACAAGTTCAGGTTAGGTGCTGCACAGATAGGGTCCACAGATGAGGAGAAGGGATCCCCATGGGTCAGATCAGTGGCTCAGGAGAGTATAGACAGAGGGATCCCACGGAGTTTACAGAGACACAGAACTGACAAGTGTCCCTGCATGACAGGGCTTTCGTCCACGTTCTATTGCCTGAGCAGGGAAGCCTACCAAGCTATTGATTAGTATGCCCTGGTCTTTGGCTGAAGGGAGGGGGGGGGGTCTTGGACTTGGCCTTTTCTGAAGGGTCATCATCAAATGTTTTGCCTTCACCTCCATTTTTGTTTTTTGGTGATCTCGATTCTGTAGGCCTTAGGACTCTGCACACTCTACCATTGCTAACCAGTGCTCAAGTGCTTGTGTTCTCCCCTTTTAAAAGGTTATATTGGCTTACACCCAACTTACATTTTTTATTAATTTGTAAATCCCTATTAAAGTTGCTCTACGTGTGCACAGGGCCTGTAAATTAAATGCTATGAGTGGGTCTGCCGCACTGATTGTGCAAACGCATGTAAATAGCACTATAAACATGTCTCAAGCCAGCCATTGTAGAGCCTGTGTGTGCAGTTTCAACCTACCAGGTCGCCTGGCAAGTTAAACCTTTTGTAAGGCCCAAATCTTCCCTAACTAAGGGCATCACTGAATGCCTCAGCCAGACTGATCACAGGTACCAATTGAAATGAGCACATTTCCCCAGTCCTAAAATCTCTCAAATGGTTACCCTACAAAGCTCGAATTCAGTTAAAGATTGTCGTTCTGACGCACAAAGCCCTGCATTTCAAAACTCCCAGGTACCTAGCACAAAAGCTTGAATTATCCTGTGGTGGGGAGCCTCAAGAAGCAATAACACTTTCCTCCTGAAACCTCTCATCCTTAGCAAAAAGTAAACTTGTAATTGAGCCTTCTTTGGAGCGCCCCAAAGATATGGAACTTACTTCCACCGGAAGTACGCAGAATCTCCTTAACGACTGCTTTCAAACTAGAAGCCAAAAGATTTCTAATGGACAAATTTCTTCCTTAATCTGGGCCAGGTCCACTTTCTCGAAATCATTGATCCTACAACCACTTTTCCATCATGTGATTCTGCTCCTCTTTACCGCATTGTGTTCTCCCCTCGTAGCCCGCTATCATCTGTTTATTGTGTTACTTTCCTTTGTGTAATTTGTCTGCGAATTTTGCGATTATTCATGTTGTGTATTCTTACTTGATGTCGTTATTGGGTTCCTTCCACCCGTTTTGTAAAGCGATCTGATATCCTTCGGGATCTTGTTCGGGCTATATAAAACTTTATACATAAATAAATAAATACATACATATAGGTCACCTGTTGGGTAGGCCCTGGACAACCCAGAGGGCAGGGTACAATGTATTTAAAAAGTAGAACATGTACTTTTAAGTTTTACATCTTCTATTAGTGAAAAGCTCAAATTCATTTTACACTACTGCAAGGCCTACTTCTCCCATAGGATAACAGTGGATGTACCTTATTACATTGTATAAATGTAATTTTCAAATAGAAACATGCACCCAGTTCATGTTTGGTGTCTCTGGAATTGTAAATAAAACCCTAACTTATGGTAAAGTTGGATTTTAAGTTACTAATTCTCAAAATGCCAATTTTAGAAAGTTTTAATCTTCTTGCCTTAGCCATTTGGTGCCTGCAGCCTGTCTCCGAGTCACATGACAGGGTGTAGTTGACAGGTGGGCTTTATGTATTCCTACTAAACAGCCACACACAAGGCGGAAATTCTGGCAGGATGGGGGGGGGACGAGGAGTTGGGCCCAATCCAATTAATACTGGAATAGGCTTCTGTCCACTACAATGGCACAACTTGTTATGTATACCGGACCTCAGACACTGTTGTGGGAGATGGAAATATGAAAGATGAACACGCTATAGAAAATTTGAAACACAAGAAAATAGCACAACAACAAGTCGAAGCAGAAGCCACACAGCTTTTCCAGGTCAGAAACCTGTTTAGGCCCAAATCCTGCCCTGACACGTGAAAGGTGAAAAGTTCACTTAAGGATATAATAGAATAGGAAACTTAAAAGGGTTTTCTGTTAAGGGTCAACTCATGTTTAACCTACTTAAAAGCATTTACAACACTAGCACGCAAGTCTACCGGCACGTGCCCGTCCCTTCCAACAGATCATGCTTTACGGAAACAAGGGAACCCGAAGATCTGGGCGTGTTGCGGGGAGCTGACCCAGGGATGGCGGGTGCTCGTCTTCCCGCAGATCTATTGACTGGATCTCTTGACTGAACGGTTCACCGTTATCTTGCCTAGAGATGTAGTAAGAAAGGCAAATGTATAATTTCAAGACAGACATGTTTTATTAAACGGTCCTGAAGATGATGCCACATATCTAAGGTTTTGGCATCGAAACGTCGACACCCCAGTACCATATGTCTCGCTAATACTTGCAATGTATTGTACAATGGTACCTTAAAGTAATTAAGTCTGTACCACTGAATACTAGTACACAGACCGCCTTGCTCGCACTTGCCTAAAATTTTGTGGTTTTGTCTTGCTTCTAGTGGGTCACAGGCTGCGCCCCCTTGACATTACCGCTGATTCACTGTTATTGTTTGTAACCTGTAAAATAAAATCCTTGTCCGGCTGGACAAAGTACATACTGGCTATTCAGCGTATGTTTATCCTCACCCTGATTCTCCAAATACTAGGAACCACTGTCTTTAGTAATATTCCAACAGATCATGGCATGATTAGACAATTAGTTCCTGTAATCGAATTAGCCCGGAGCACACAGGGCCAAGGTGCTTGATTAAACATTGGGTCCAGGGAAGTAATTTGGGTCAGAGCACACAGAGTTTTTAGGTGCTCAATACTGAAAGCACACACTTCACTTAAATTGTGTTTACCTTGAAACTTGCATGCATTCATAAGCATAAGAAAGCTGGTTTGTCCAGCATTATTGGAGCGCAATAAAGAAATAAATGTACAACAGATTAGGTCGGAACTCGGGTTATGAGGTCACATTTTTTTTAGTGTTTTTCCATCTTAAATCTATAATCTCTAAGTCAACTATTATTTACTGTGTGTAATAAATCATTGAGAAAATGTGCATAAAAATGCCTGCCTGCTAAGCAGGAATTTGAGAAAACCTGAAAAAGTGTGAGCAGGACTGGGGTGCAGTCGGTATTGTGTGCAGAAGGTTTTCTCTCTCGCGCGACAGTAAGTAAATACTGTCTTTGCGTTGCCAAGAGGAGTCCATGTGGTTATTATATTTTGGAGTCTTTTGAGACACCCTGCAGCAACACCAACTCAGCAGTAAACTTCTGGACATGTGATACTCTGCCAGGAAGAAGGGCTGCTGAAAGACTGCAACTCTGCTGGACTGCTGCTCTGAAGAAGCTGCTGATCTGCAGTGCTGACCGGCTGCCCTATTGCCCATGTGAAAAGAGATCTGGACCTTCAACTTCACCCTGGAACCCAGGACACCAGAGTGACTCCAAGGGCTAGTTGAATGACCTCCTGACTCGGGCCTCAGGGACATAAAAGGATCCTCAACATCCTGCGGCAGCCCATGGGCCTTTGGTCTGACTCCGGGAGCTATATTCATCCTTTTGGGCTCTTTGCGAACCGAGAACCAGCCTGGTGCCTCTCAGGTCTTGGACCCTTGGTCTGAGTCCGGGAGCTATATTTCAAGCTTTTGAGCTCTTTGCGAACCGAGAACCAGCCTGTCTGCACCGAGACCTCGTCACTCACATCGAAATTCAACATGAAGCTCTGGCATGGGCCGCTAGTGGGGGACAGCCAATGCGAAGCTCCAGCAATACCCACACACCATGCCTGGCCTGCCCTTTGCGCTACTCCTCAACAGAGGTGGGACTGCATCCAGTCCCCAGCGAAATGCACAGCGTTATGCCAACTTTGGCTTTGCTTTTTCCAACTTTTATCATCTTTATCCATTTTATCATATGTTTATCCACTTTTATGAAGACGGGACCACACGCTCAGTGTACATGTTATTTGCAAGTTTCTACTGCTCAAATGGTGTCACTCTGGACTTTCCCAAGAACATGATTGAAACATGAATTCTTTCAAAGCAGTGCTTATTCAGATAAAATCACCCAATGCATTTCGGGCTGTCACGCCCTTCTTCGGGGGTCACTTTAAATAATCACAAAACAATACAATTACCCAACTGTAAACACAAAGCTTTCACGTTTCTCAATATAACCTACTGCTATAAAAACATGTATGTCTACTACTCAGAGTTAATCACTGTGTTATCATTATCTAGTGAACCAACACTATGCGCTACTCCAGCAGCCTCCCGTGACTCTCTCCCTGCACCTCTGGGCCTCCTCAATCGCAAACGGAACTCTTGGTATGGGTTTGAGAATGTAAACTTCAGCAGGCTTAAACTAGGGGCTGTAGCCGACCTACGCTCCATCATGATCACCTACAAGTGTGACTTGAGCCAGAGTGTGCGACCAGATCAGTCAGTTTTAGGCACAATGTAAAACATAGGGAGATACAATGTGAGACAGCCTGTTTGTAGCACTGGTAGTCTCCTTAGTTGTGACTTTGGAGACACACTGTAGAAGTAACCGGTCTCCAGCTGATCTGTGCCCAGTGCCCCCATTCACCAACTAAAACAGCACTGTAGGTCCACTGAATGGACACTAAGTATAACTTTGAACTTTTTTTGGCACCCTATTCACATTTTGTTCTTCGTAACATTTCTCTGTTTCTAGATTCAAACTCACAGAACTGTACTTGCACCACAGCTATTGAGACTCTAGTACAAATCATGGAGCAGCTCTGAGGATAGCCGAGATCTATCAACGCTTCCCATATACGGTAACTTTAGCCACAGACTTCCATATTGTCTTCTGCATAGAACCTTACTGATGGCAGGGACGTTTCAAATGTCCTCTTACTTGTTACACTCAACTTGTTTGGGGCCACATGCATTTTCTTGTCACTTCAAGTTACTGATCTTTCTACAGAAAGCTGAGCAGCAGGAGGGAAGGCAGGAAGCCAGGCACTAGGGTCAATAAGAAATGAGGTTTGTTGAGGGAGGAAAAGCATATTGCAACAGCCCAGGTGACACCTGTGCAGTGGTACATGGATTGACTACAGCCTCAAAGGATTCAGACGGCTAAGGAAGAGGGCATTGGCAAGAGAGCCAAGACACAGAAATGCCACCAAAATGGTGGGAAAGAAGAGCTGGAAGTGACCAGAAGAGGCCAAAGAAAACAGCAGAATCTTGTGGAGCAATTCAAGGTACCCAGGAGTCTGTCCATTGACCATTATGCTGGAAATAGCAAGGTGCTATTGGCATCATAACCAAAGTCCAAGGGAGAAGTTGCCTCTAGACTCAAGTATTTTGATGCCAGTGGGGTCACGGAGGGAGGTAAAGAAATTGAAGCATTTGACTAGTGCCTTATATTTGTGAGTGAAGGAAACCAATGGTGACAGATGCTAATATTGTACCATATATCACATATTTGTGGCAAATCGCATGGATGAGGAGAGGTATACTGCATAGATTAAGGTTAAAACCGGTCCCTAGTTTACAGTGACACAGTGATTTATTGAGCAAAAGCTGTCCCAAGCAGGATATGTTGCTGATCCTTCATGCACATCCATACCTTTTAGTAGAATCTGTTTGACTCCACTGCACATTTTTCTGAGGTACGGCAACAAGGACTGCCTGGGTGAAGGGATCACGTGGAGAATACTCAAAGGCTACCCTGAAGACCAACAATCACCGCCTGACGTGGGACCTGTGACCTTTATTATCACTATAAGGCCATAGTTATTCTTTAAACCTCATCTCTCAACTAAATCACTGCTTCATTTAGCTTGCAGGCATTTTTACTATGCCGGGAGTTGCATCTCGGCCTCACACAGCACTTGAACTTTGTGGTGTCTCTTATGGATCATCTTTTTACCTTGAAAATTACTCAATATGTAACTAAAGACCTATTCATTAAAAAAAGCCATTTCTGGCTGGTCACAAATGTAGGATTATTGAGTCTGAGGAATTTGGTGATCTAGATTCTCTGGAGCATCTTGACTTGACTACTTGACCTAACTATCACAGGAGATTCAAATGTACAAAGAGAGTAGCTTGGCTATCTAGTTAGTGTGCAACAGAAGACTGAGGCCCAGAACAACAGTGGTAAATAGGAGTACCCAAGATGGATAGTTCACAAGGTCCCTCGGGCCGTACTAGTAAGTGACCATCAACAGGTGAAATAAGTCCAAGAAAATGTCAGTATTTTACTGCTACACTAATTATGGTTTGAATATTTGGCAATGTAACCAGCATTTGTCAACTGCAGTGTTTACCCAGTACAGTCTAACAAATCAGGACATTTTCTGTGATCGTTCGTGCAAAACTGTTTCCACAACTTCAGATAAACATCACTTGAGGAGGAGTCCTTTATCAATTTTAACCTATCGGTCACACCTTTCCTTCTGTGTTAATTTTCTGAAGGCCACAGCATTTAATAACCTTTTGAAATCTCACCTGAATTATGGGAATGTCATGTACTTCTCTTTCCTCTAAATTTCTCTGCCCTTAGTAACCATAATACCCCCACAACAGACAGGGGAAACGGATGATTGGGGAACTGAGGCTCTACCCAGGACTAAAGCTGTTTTATCCACACCTCTTAACGAGGAACCTAGCGACTCCCATAATTGAGGATCTGGGACATGTGGCTTGCACCAACCCGGATAAGATCAGGAAATGTCTTTGGAGAAGCTCTGGTGGCAGTGCCTCAGAGACCGCACAGCATGTTAATTCCCCATCAGGATCCCTTCTCAAATACATAATCAGCCTGAGGTCCTGCCAGGGCACATAACTTACAGAAATAAGCAGTGCTGGTCACTCGACGGCTCTGCCAAAAGATAAATGGAACTTCACTTGAGGTACAGGTATGTGAGAGATCTGATCAACAATTGTGCCATCTGTGTCCACGGTCATTCACCAAACGAAAGAATCAGCTTGAAGTCTGATTATTTCATTATCTTCCTTACTTTTCATGTATAGACACGGTGGACCTTAAACTGGCTTGCAAAGGAGAAAACAGATATTTTAAAGACTATTTTACTACTTCAGACCGTGACCACTCTTTAACAGTAAAGTCATGCTTGCTTAAATTGGGAATGTTAACCATGCTCCATAGTTGCTTCAGATGAGGTGGTTAAATATTTTTATATTAAGAAATGTTTAAACCAGAGAAATCTCCAATCTAAATTGGCATGTAGCCACTTTATAAACAAGGGTCATTTGTGTGATTCAGTTCTTCTGGTGATCTGCATCAGCAACAGATGCATGATTTTTCAGCAGAGGTGACATGGGGCCCCCACGATGGAGTACCTGCCATTTGTAGGCACCCCTGAAACAAGTGAAGCCTAAACAATCAATTGTAAAATGCAACCATCAACGTTTACTGACTTTGTACTCTTACAATGAACCTGTTCATGGATTAAAACATAAGCGCATTACAGGATAGACATTCTAAACAGCGTCTTGTTGTTTATAGGACAAAATGTTTACAGGTAAATCCACAGGTACACAACATGTTTAATCCCTACCTGAATCATTAGCCAGCTTCTGGGCTTTACTTTCTACGAACGACGACATCTCGTAAAATGTCTGACGCGCTTTAGCGCCTGCAAAGGTGTTGAAGTGTACGCTTTTGCAGTAAACAACTGTGTCAGATAGCTCTTTTGCCAGTTTTACTGTAGATTTCTAGAGAAAAAAACAAAACAATTTGAAACATTACAATATCAAACATAATGGTCTAGGATCATCATGAACACTGTATACACACATTTCAAAATTCTTTAGTGAATCCTATATGTAAATGTACACCTACTACCTAGTCTGCAATAGTAGATCCGTAGTTATGGCTGAACTGAACCTACATTCTTGATGATTACTAACTTCAAACACATTTGCAAAGGCTTATCTAAAGTATGTGTTTGTCCACTTACACATTCATTTTGAAAAGATTAGTCAGATTTGAGGGACTCCCAAAACGTTTAACTTGAAGAATTATGCTCAGGTGCCATATATGGCGGCAAGGAAGGGTTTGACACAACCTACATTACCTTTGTGTTTAGGTGTAACTGTTTATAGTTGTTTTTGAGCAATTCGAAGAGCACAAATTTGCTAAAGTGGTTTGAGGTGATTCATCTTAGTGATATGTGTAGTATTTCGTTTAAGAATCAGTTTGTGAATTGCATTTTCAAATATAAACTCAAACTTAACTGGCAGAGTGATGAGTGGATTACTCAGAGCATTTGATTGGTTGAAAGCGAATGAAAGTTTTTAAAGTGGCCTACATCAGGGCCCTTGTAGTGCTGAGATAATTCAAGAAACTGAGGGCCAGATGTACAACCAAGGAATTTGCAACTCGCAAATTGCGCCCCCAATATTGGTATGCACAACAGTGATTGCGATTCCCAATGGGGTCGCAAATTGCATGAGGCAC
This sequence comes from Lissotriton vulgaris, assembly GCF_964263255.1. Lineage (NCBI taxonomy): Eukaryota > Metazoa > Chordata > Amphibia > Caudata > Salamandridae > Lissotriton > Lissotriton vulgaris. Next base: position 201,970,612 of record NC_141698.1, on the reverse strand, counting down.
TCGCCATTTGCAACCCCATAGGGAATGGCTGGCCCTCCCAGGTATGGTGGCCTGCTGGGCTCAGCAGACCTCTGGAACTGATTTTCAATAAAGCAGTTTTTTTAATGCAGGCCATTTACCTTAAAGGAAAATGAGATGCATTTAAAAAAAGAAAAATGAAAAGTTTTAGTTTCATTTTTAAGGGCAGGTAGTGGTCCCTAGGACAACTGCCTTCCCTTAAAAAATATTTTTAGAGCCAGTCATAAAAGGGGAAGTGGTCCCCTGGGGACCCCTTCCCTTTTGCAAGTGGTTTACCACCTTTCTGTGAAGAGTGGTAAACTGCAACTGTTTTGCGGTGGTCGCAAAACAGTCATACATGGCATTTGGGGTCGCTATTAGTAAGGGAACGCCCCTTCCTAATAGCGCATTGCAAAACACTATTTTGCGAGTCGCAAATTTCTGCGACTCGCAAAATAGGGTTTCTACATGGCCAAAAGGATTTTTGAATGCGCAAACGTGTCTAAGGCTAGTCTGCACCTGGTTCTTTACCAAGCTTTTGTGTCATTTAGGGAGTCAATAAGTGGGTATTTAATACTTCTGGAGACCAGAACAGGTTTACAGACCAAAAATGTATTTATTTGTGGACTTTGTGATGTGCATAGTACGAAATAATTGTCCCAAGGTGTGAGCAGCGTAGCTTCAGGAAAGGCAGAAGGAAAGATTTCAAACATTTTTTGAAAGCCCAGGAGGAGGGAAAAGTTCTTATGTGGTAGATTACCAAGAACATTGGTTCCACACTGAGTTAATCACTCGGAAGCAACAGTCATCTCTAAGGAGGAGCCTAGAGGTGAGGAGAAAAAAGATGAAGGCAGGAGAAGCAGGAGGGGCACTGCTGCTGCATATGCAAGAGGAAGCAAGACTGACTAGGCACTTGTAGATTAAGTATATGCTATTGAACTACATCCAGGCTTGAAGAAGCAACAACTGAAGGTTCTATAGGAAGGGGTTATTTGATTGTTTTTAAGACTACTGCCGGTCTTCTAAACAATGCAATGCATTTCTAAAGCTCACAGTTACCTAAAGGAGGCATCCAGGCACTAGCGGAACAGACTACTTACAGCGTCATAGAAGAGAACCATGGTTGGGAGAGGTTTATACAGGAATTAAAAAGAGGCATTTTAAAATCTTTTCTAAGTATCGTTTCAAAGGGGTGGCATCTCAAAGCAAGTGGAAGCGCATTCTACAACCTGGCTGCCAGACATGCAAATGTTCTACCTCTTCTTCTGGTCTTGTATAACCAAGGAATTCGAAACAATGTAAAAATGTTAGACCGCAAAGAACGCAACTGAGAAGTAAACTGGAAGGACGTTTGAGGTAGAGAGGCTTATTTTGATCGAATATCCTCAAGGCAATAGTCCTTCTACTCACTGGAAGCACGTCAAGCTGGCGTTACTAACTTAATACCCAGGCCATTGAGGGATTTTAAAGATCAGTTGGGCAGCAGCGTTCTGAATAGTTTGGAGATGCTGGATGAGAAAGGCTGGGAGCTTCAAGTACAAACTATTGGAGTCATCTAATTATGAAGTAATCAAAGCATGAACACTTGTTTTTCGATGTTCTACAGGATTGAGGTGCAGCATCCTTCTCAAGAACCTCAGACTCAAAAAAAAAAAAAGAGACAGAAAGTGCTTCAATCTGAGGCTCAAAGGTAAGCTCGGAAACAAATTTAACTCTGAGGTTTCTTACCACAGGGGAGGGGCCCATCTCCGATGGCCACCAGGGGTTAGAATCAGAGGTGGACTTAACACCCAGAGAAAGAATCTCATTCTTGTCTGAGTTAAGCTTTAAAAAGCTGGCATTCAACCAGTCCATAACAGATTTAAGGCACGTCTTACAGGAGCCCAAAGAAGAAGGTACTTTTCATGAAAGGCCATGAAGAGTTGAGTATTATCCGCATAGGATACAAGTCTCGCTCCCCAGGACTCAACAATTTTAACCAAAGGTGAAAGGGAAATATTAAAAAGGAAGAGCTGAGAACTGACTCAACCCTGTGGGACTCCGCAATCCAGGAGCTTAGTTAGCTGCAGAGGTGAAAGGAGGAAGGAAAACAGCCGGAGTCCCAGATGATTTGTATACTATTCAGTCGGTATTCAAGGGTGAAGAGCTGACCAGGGTGTCAGCCACACCAATGTGCAGACCTTTGAATAGGAGGGTGGCAGTTGAGCTTCTGCAACACAAATAAACTATTGTTGATTATAGAATCAACAAATGAAGTCATGCTTAAGTCAGCATTCTGAGGGACAACAATAATGTTTTGACAATTTAGAAAATGTTGTGAGGTGTTCAAAAAAGAAGGCAGGGCTAGGTACTGTTTTGGAAAGAACAGCACATGATTATGGCCAAGAAATAGCACTTCAATTTTAGAGCCGTTAAGGTTTATTCTGCTGTAATACAGTTTTTTTCCGTAGACATGGCGGATTTCAGTAAGGGAGTTCTGGACACCTGCAGCACAGAGGTGGTTTTGAGGGTGCATACGAGTGAAATAAGGCGCTCTACACCAAGAGCACTGTTGAGAGGAACAGCACGAAAATGTGAAATAGAGAACTGTAGAGGGTGCCACTTTGAGAAACACTACAAGGCAAACTCACTGATTCAGAGAAGCACCAGCCAAATGAAGTAGATTCAGAGAAGTATCAGCCAATTGTGGCACAGAGTCAAAGAAGCCAGACGTTTGTGGCACAGAGAAACCACCCAAATATGGCACATTGGAGAAGAATGGCTTGAACCAGTAAAGACAACATGCATCTCTACCTGCTGCAGTAAAGCAATCCAAAAATATAGATACTATGAATAACAATATTAAACGTCACTTACAGCTCTAAGCGGATAAACACAAAAAGAGGTTCTATATCTGATCGTGCAAGGAATCCATTACTACCAGCAACAAGTGTGCACATGGGCTGAGCGCGTGGAACGAACAGAGGAGGTGAGAAAAAAGGTTCTTTAAGGGAATGGTTCAATAATACTGCCTGACATTCAAAAATACGACAACATGCTTATTTAACATTTAGGGGTGTCAAATAAAAACACGAGAGGGTGTACTACAAAGAATGCAGAACAGTGTAACACAACTCCACAAATTCCGTGAACATATAAACACAAATGAGTTTACATCAGGAAAACTAAAAGCAACTGAAGTAATCCAGTTTTAGTTAAGGCCACATATGGAAACCACATCACAAAAAGTCATGCAAAAACAGTATGCTGCTTAGGTGCATTATGATGGAAGTATATATATATATTCTGAATATTTACATGTTGGCTCATTTAGTGGCACAAAAATAAATGGGTTCAAAATAGATAGTTCAAGGTAGTCATGTCCAACCTGTGAAGTTTTCTATTGCTCACAGAAATTACCCCATTTTCGTCTATTATGGATTCAGTTCATTGGATGGCCTACTCTCACTCTTACTTCTTTCTTAATTGCTAATTAGTCCAGTGCATTTAGATAATGAAAGCATTAGGGTACTGGATCAACCACTGGGGGCTCTTCCTTGCATCCTCCCATCTGTAAATGAAGATGACATGACCTCTCTAACCCCAGGTTTCAAGACACAAACTGCATATAATTGGAAGCACAGAAGCTCTAACTCACTTATACTTGCTTCAACATTAGAAGCTGTTCTGAACTTTAAAGGTCTTTCTTTGAAGAATTCTGATTTTATTAGTCTTACCATGCTCTTAAGCTAGCTATTTAAGAGCATCATGTATCAATAAAGGAAGGCACTTAGCAATGTAAGTCTTGCTAAATGGTATCCGGGTTCTCCAGGTTGAACAGTTACAAGCCATTCATTGTCACCGTAGTATTCAATCTCTTCTAATTCCAGAAGTACAAGCAATTCAATGCATCAACAAAAGAGCAAAAAAGAGACATGACGTAATCACCGATAGGCGCTATGGACAATTTGTTTAACACAAAATAATTTCAAGAGAAATTGATTAAAAATGTACTGATTATTATTTTTGAGTGGTTGGTTAATGTTAGGACGGATTTGTATTTTTCCATGACTTTTTTTTTATGAGAATCAAGTGATTTTATCCCACTGATATAGAATGAGTTTATAGTTAATGTAAACCGAAATATCCTTATGTTTAAAATTTAACTAAGCGGTCCTGCCTCACTACTATCTTTTTCATGATCGTTGAGGTGGATGAAGGCACTATAGTGGGTCTAGACACGTTCTGATAGCACAAGACACTGCTGCCTTTTAACCTGTACAGTTTATCAGTCTTTTATCTGCACATAAGCCTTAGTTGAAGCATCACTTGGGGGACCATACTAGGGAAACATTAAAATAGTGCAACGAAAGTAGGGCAAATCCATTGGCAACATGTATGCTGCTCATATAATGGGAAACAAAGGACCCCATATTTGCACAAGGGCAGACATGGGACAAACTGAATAATCGACATTATTTGTGCTGTGCTTGTATAATAGGAAGTGTAGAGTATCTATTTCTACAGGTCTGTGCAGTAAAAGATCAGACTGTGTTGGATGCAAACTCAATTTGGTCATTTGTGGTATTGTAAGGTATGGATTGTGGTCTTTGTGAAAGAATTATGATACACAAAATAATTTATAAGCAACAATGTTTGTAATTTATTTTCAAAAATGGTTCCATATCCAGTTTCACATTTTTACCCTGATTCAAAAAAACTCTCTGTAACAGGCAGTGGTGCAAACTTGGTTGCTCTCTTACCTGTCAACCAAGCAGCAAGACAAGGCAATAAGGGCTTTGCTATGCATTTGTACCAGTGCAAAGTTTTGGTACAATAACCCAAGTTTGAAAAATGGCTTTCAGGCGACACTGCCCGCTATGACTGTGTGTCACTATTACACTAGTGTGCAACCCAGTTCAGACTGTATAGTCGTCTCCCTGTGGTCCGCATAGTGGTTAAACATGGCATCTCGCACCAACCACCTTACCATACCAGTCTATTTATCTCCCTCTTTCAGGTCAGTTTTCATCAATGGCTTCAGCTTTTGTCACAGTTGTCCTATGTTTCTCTCCCTCCTTTTCTGCCTTGCTCTATTATTCAGGGACAAAGTCTGATCATGATAAATAAGTTCTAGTCCCCGCCACCTGCAATCACAAACTAAGCACTGAGTCCGAAACCCCTCACTGATGCACTTACATCGTTTTTATTTGCCACTTTATGCTTCACAGATTCATCCTCCATTTCTGCTGCTTCGTCTTCGTCAGACACATCTGCCGCTTCCGCGCTGCTGGGGCCGTTGTGCATGGAGCTGTCTGACAGCCTGTTCAGCTTCTTTCCTTTCACAAGGATCTTCCCCTTCAGTTGCTGGGTTCACACAAAAGACAAGACAAAATGTCGAAATTAGGAATTTGGTCAAGAGTTTCCATGAACACTTGTGTTGTATTTGCCCAGCTACACTGTCGATGATCCAAGGGGTGGGAAGGCAGTCGGATGGTCAAAGTGCAAGTTTTTTTTTGTATGCTACCATTGCTCAAGGGATTTTCTGTGAAAATATCATATATATATATATCCACACACACTGCTCAAAAGCTGCTCCAAAGCGTCTCTTCAAGCAAGCAGGCACGGACCCATTTCTTGGTGCTGAATCACAAGTTTTATTTGTTGGCCATTATATATATATATTTATTTATAAATCATTTATGGGTCAGGATGGCCCTTATTTATAATAAAAACCCAATAAAATTTGTTGTGGAAAAAAATAAAGACGGGACAAAAGCAGCAGCGATTAAAACTTATCTCCAAGTATGAAACTATGGGGCACATGCATCAAGCTATTTACCGGTTGCAAACGGGCTGATTCGAAGAATCGGCCCCTTTGCGCCTGGTAAATAGCCTTTTGGGATGCATCAACCCCAAGGCATTTGCAAAAGAGGTAATCGCAATTTTTGCAATTACCTATTTGCAAATGCAGTTAGGGAATCACAATTTACAATTCCCTAAATGGAATGCAAGAAGCATTCTCAGAATGCGACTTTGCATTAAGGAATCGCAAATTACCATCAACTTCAAGTTGATGGTAATTTGCAATTCCTTAGAAAAATGCAATTTTGTGCATTTTTCAGTGCCATGTGGCGCATAGACATGCCCTTAGGGCATGTGTGTGCACCACATGTGCACAGATACTATTTTTGGGGCTGCATCAGGGTGGCCTTTTGGCACCCTTGAAATACATTCGCAATTTGCGATTATCTATATGGTAATCGCAAATTGCGAATGCTTTCCCATTCATTCCTATGGGCCTCTAGGCTCATAGGAAGGAATGGGAAAGAATTCCCCAATAGCGAATGGTAATTTGCGATTCGCTAATAGGGAATGTGTAGGAATCGCTTTTTTTCAGCGAAACCTACATGCATAAGGAATTGGGATTCCCTAATAATCGCTAGTAAGGAATTACAATTCGGAAACATTGTTTTAGACCAGAGTTCTTCAATCTGTGGGCGCGCCCCCCTGGGGGGGCTCGACACCGTCTCAGGGGGGGCGCGCACTCCACCCATAAATCTCACCTTTGTCTCACAAGCAGGCTGAGACGCACCTAGAGTCAAATTTCGGGAGGGGCGTTTTTTTTTTTTATTCTTCAAGCAAACGGCAGAGTGGGGCTTCAGGGGCCCTAAGAAGGGGTGAAAACCATCAAAGCCTCATTAACATGTAAATGGTCTTTTAATGACCTGTGAAATACTCTAGTGCAGCTGTGCGGGGAAACTGTCTCAGCCCGGACTGACACACAGGGTTGTCAGCTCGGAATCTCGGACTCTGAATTTTCATAAGGGAAGGCAATGGGCTATTGTCCTACTTTCAGTGCTAGGGGACATTCGTGGGGTACCAGCAATGACACAGCCATCATTGGTGCAGCAGGTGCAGTGATACCCCAATTATGGCTGTCTTTTACTACCCAGTTAGGCGGCAGGGTGCCCTGGTTTCTTGTTTGCATTGATGTCTATAGCAGCACCAGTGAGTTTTGGCTGCAGTAGCGTCCGAGATCTTCAAGTTTAGTAACAGTGTGGTTTTGGCCTGCAGTCATTGTGTCGGACTATGGGTAATGACAGAGGTGGTATCGGCCTGGGGGCCTGGAAATGGAATGCTTAGCTGGAGCCCTATCAGGTAGACCACTCCTCGCCCCAGCATCACATGTGCTAAAGGGTTATGTTTTGCAGACCTCAGAAGCCTGTTTGTAGAAGTAGGACATCCTGGGAGAATGCAAACTGCAAAAAACAACCTGTATGCACAGCAGCGTATATAAACCGCAGGACCATCTGCTTGGTCAACACAATAACACAGGTTTGGGTAAAAGGCTACTTACTGGCTTGAATATGTTGGCGCACACCAGCTGATTAAATGGGCCTTTCCTACCTTTGACTCCAGATTTACAATCACTGGGTACAACAAATGGGCCAGCACTTCCAGACTTCTCATCCTATCAGAAGACTAGCAGTCAGCGAGCATATTAAAAAGGTGCATCGGCTTCTCGCTGGAAATGCCTCAGTAAGCCCTATACTTGCAAAGAGCAATAAGGATTTTTACTCTACTCACGAAATTCTTTATATGTCTTGCTTGACAGCGTAGCTATCTATGAGATCTATTGTTAATAATTCTTTACAATATACATAATGTGGGCTGTGGCTCTGTCCAGAAGACTATTACTCTCTCACCTGATGAAACTGGCAGTTTGTTGTATCATTCACCTTGTATGGAGTGCTTGCATTGTAATACATGAGTGGCCATTTTACTTCTCAATAGTACACTTAATTAGCACACATTGAATTATTTAACTCATAAATGCATTGTATATAGAAAACGTATTTTTGTATTTTTCACTGTAGCAGTTTTTTTTTAACGTTGTACTCGGGAGTCAACTGCACTCCAGACTTTTGCCTTTGCTTGTTTTGAACCCGGGCTGACACACGGGGTCGGGGAAGGGCTGTTGCAATTTCAACCGAGCAAACCAAGTTAATTCCTACAGCTGAAAGGCTATGTATGGATAACGACACAGCACGGATCACAGCAAACTTATATCTCAGACATGCTCAACCTTCACATAACCTCAGCAGTGAAGGACACCCTTTAACCCTCGAAGCCTTGGGCATCTGGAAACACTTCTCTCAGCCACCCTCGGAAACTCTGGATTCTTGGAAGTTCTTAGCTCCCTGCCCACCTTATGCTCCCAACTCTAGGAGATACACACAGTGCGCAAAATACTACCCTGGACACTTAGACGTATAAAACAGCACACAAGAGCAAACACACCAAAGAAATACAACTGTCGATACACATTGCCCCGTAACAGGAGCAGAACAGTAACGAGCAAACAAAAGGGGTAATGCCAACAGGATCAGTCCCTCAGGAAGGACAGTGCGCATGCGCAGTACACCCTGAACACTGCACTATCCGCGGCCCAGAATTATTTTCCATGTCAGAGGGAAGCCCACACACATAGGTAAGCGTTCTTCCCCGCGCGCCACATGACACACCCGCACCTCGGATTCTCACCCGGATTTGAATGAGTCAGATATGTACAGGCAGTAACATACACGTCACATGTTACCGCACACATGACCCCACTGCTCTGTTTCCCCTATTACTGTTGCACAAGGCAGGCATGTACCAGAGGACTACAGCACGCTGACGCGGCACTGAGCCTTCTAGGCACCTTAAATTACAGATGTGTACATCTCAAGTTCTACAGTGCTACCTTTGTTGAAAAGGATAATAGGCTGAGTTGGCCCTGCCGTGATTCTGAGCTGTGATTAACACGTTATTCAGGGATTTCAACAACAGGAGTATATTTCACAGCAGCATCTATATGTATGGAGAGAGGAGAGAGGTGAGGGGGCCTCTCAAGGGATAGTGAGGAGATACCAAAGTGAAAGCACTCACACTGCACCTGTCTTTGTCTCACATCTGGTGCCTGAACCCCACGGGAGGCGGACTCGGTGAGGCGCAAACACAACTCAACACATGGAAAAGGTGTCTCTGTTAAATGGCAGGTTTAGGGGCCTTCAGCAAGGGAAATCTACAATTAAACCACATTTTGTGCTCAGTTAAATCTGTGGATTTTGCACAAACCACTGCATGCATTAGTGGTTCCAGCAAGTTCAGTTTAAGGAGCAACGGCACGGGCTCTGCTCACACACAGATGTGAATCATGAGTGGCACCGCTGGCAGCAGGACTAGCGTCCTTCATTCACACGGTACACTGGTTTGACAGTCTCCAGCAGTGGAAGCTTGCTGCACAGACCCACACCAGATACAGCAGCACTGCTTTCCTTATACTGGAAACGGTGACCGGCTTTCCTCACACACAGGGACAGGAGCAGTGTAAACATGCTCACAAGTACAGAGCAAGAACAGAAAGGGAGCCGTGCACTATAGCCTCATGAACTGAGAAAAGGCAAAGTACATGCATCAGCACTGCAAGCTTCCCCCACACAAACAGAGAAGGGATTCCTTAGTGTTGCGACAACAGTACATTTATTCCTCTTGCATGCAGTACAGTTAGGATACAGCTTGCGGCAGGACAAACTTCCTTCACACTCAGAGAACAGTACAAACTCTCCTCAAATACATATACATCGTGGAACATAGGGGCAGCAGTGCAAGCTTCCCCCATATGAAAGGAGTTGGGATTCCAGGGGTGTGGCAACAGCAGTACTAGTATCCTTCATGTATGCAGCGCAGATATGAAACAGACTGCAGCAGGTTAAGCTTCCTTCACACTGAGCGAACATTACAAGCTCTCCCCAAATATATGTACACCATGGAGCATTGGTTAGCAGTGCAAGCTTCCCCCACACGAACGGGAAAGGTGATATAGCGAGATGAGCGAGATGAGGTGCATTGTTGGTGAGTGGTAGTGAGGGAATTCATGGAGAAGGAGGAAACACATTGTTTTGGACATTTTTTGAAAGATATGGCCCGGGATATGCGGGTGGCGGTCGATTATGTAGTGTACCAGATTCCAGAAATTTCTGTCAGGTGGTGGGGGGGCCCGACATTTAAAAAAATTCAGCTGGGGGGGCTCAACCTTCAAAAGTTCGAAGACCTCTGTTTTAGACCGTATGTTGTCCATATTGCCTTAATTTGTCTTTTTGAGAAAACGAGCCACGTGGCGGCTGGAGTGCCTTGAAACTGGGGTTAGCGCACATCACATGAGTGGACTGCGGGCATATGATGCATGGACCCAGCACCGTATAATTCTAATGGTCTAGTGGTGTCCAACTAAGGGGTACATAAAAATACACGCTCAAGTAAAAACATCCCAGATAATAATTTTATTTAGTGACCCGATTTAAATTCTTGGTCACCTCTGCATACATGTGTTTTGCAAGTTACCGTATGAAATCCTGGGCTTTGCCATTTTATGGCTGTTATCAAAGTGTGGTTTGTTGTGGGTAGTCCGTGTACTGACGGAGCAGCGTGCAATCAGTCGTGTGCAGATATCGGCTTTGTACAGCCTTTATGGGTAACAAGGTGATGCTTTCTTCACCATGCATTTATAACAACCCCACTCTCCCCTCCCAAAGAGATGCCCATATTTGTCAAAAGTGGCATGGAAAAGGAACCTTGCACAGTCATTAATTGGGAAGGTGTTTGATGTAGGCGTGGTTGAGAATTGTATATGGTCCAATAGAACTGCAAAACTATCCCCATGAAAACATGTCTTCTTATTTTTAGGAACAGAAATAGATGCATAGTTTCATTAAACAATAACCTCCAGCAGACAGAACTCCACTTTGATCGCTGCACACATCTAGAAAGACAGTTTCAAGTTTTTAACAGCAGATGGCGCTGCAGCCTAAGCGGGACAATGGAAAACAAATCCCAGGGGCCGTTGTTTTCCTAGAAAAAAAGAGGAGTCCTCACTGAAAAGATTCCGCCCCGGACTGCGTTTCCTACTGGTTTGTGAACTTGGCAACCGTGAAAACATTAGCAGGAAAGAATGTAACCTTTTCCTCGGAGCGACAAATCGTGCCGTATTTGTTTACATGGAAGAGAGTGAGTCTTAGACCAAGATGGTCTCGCCCAAATGAAGCAATTGTAATCAGCATTTATAGAGCGCACTGTGAACCTACGGGTATCCTGGCGCTTGAACACGTGAGATCAGCTAATTGCCCGAACTATCAACAGAAAACGTTCATTACGCACGGATTCGCTTCTACCAATGAAAATTCAGATACCATGTATCCACAACAATGTCCTTACTAACTTCCTTATTTCCGGACTAACATGTGACGTACCATCACTTAGGGTATCATTATTTCGTTCTATTATTTTTTAATAATTAGATCTTTAAGTCCTTAACTTTGTCAAACTTTTTTTTTACTTACAAAATATTTCGGTGTAGCTAAAAACCCCTTAATTCTACCCCTAAATCCTAAAAACACCCTAAATATTTATATAGCTGCTATTGTATTTTTATTGGGAGGGTAAACCACCACAACCCCCCCCCCCCCTTTATAGAAATAAGAGGAATACCCCCTGAACCCTAAAAAACCTTTTCAACGAATACGCAAACATATGCCTACACCCTAGAAACCTATGACATCTATTTCAAACACAACCCTAACCCTTAAGAAACCCTGCACACCTGGCCAGTTCAACCCCCTAGCATCCCATTTATAATCAACCATACACAAACCATACACCCCTGAGCCTTAAACACCCTATGATATATAGTTTTCATTGTATTTGTATCGATGGGAAAACCCTCACATCCCCCACCTGCATTTTATTAATATGCGGCACACTGCTGAATCCTGAAAATAATATTTACTCAATAGAGAAACACTTCTGTTGTAAAACACACCTACACTCTAGGAAACCTTAAACACTTAGTCCATTCAGAATCCTAGCACCCCACAGGTCTTAAGCAGTACATGATTTAAGTGACTAAACTATAAGTTATAATAACTTTAGGGTACGAGTTATAGTTACTTGAGAGAGCTATAAATGGTGAATTTGAGTGGTTTTGTTACCTTGAACAGTATGTTTTAACTGACATTTTTACCAAATTCTAATGTGTCTTTAAACTTTGTTGCTTTTTTTCCAGGGAATATATATATATTTATATTACCCAGTGGCGGTTGCCACTGAGTAGTTCTAGTCAGGTCAGCGTTTCCACAGGAAATGCATTTTTTTGTGTTGCTAATAACTCTAGCCCCATTTGACGAATCTCAGCAAAACATTCCAAAAAGGTGCTACTTTTTGATTCGTTTGTGCATGGAATTTTCGGGGTGATCCATCAAGCGGAGGCAGAGAAAAAAGGGGGGCCTTAAAACGCAAAATCCCCATGCATTTTCCATAGACTTCTTTAAGAAGCGCTACCACAAAAACCGCTGAACGGATTTACACCAAATTTGGCAGGAAGCTAGATCTTGGTCCACAGAGTGTGCTTTTTGTTATTTTGTGTAAACCAGTTTAGTGTTTTTTGAGGAATTAAGGTTTAAAAATATTTATATATCTGGACGGTTAGGTCCGTGAGAGGCTCTCGAGAGTCTCGCAGAAGCGCCAATTAAAAAATGGAGCATTCCCATTGGCCCAGGGAGCTTGCCTTCCCTAGGAAGTCTCACTCCTGCAGGAGTGAGCACTCTGATTGGCTGTCAGCAAAATCTGAAAAATATCAAAAAATGGATGAGGAGGTTGCAGGGAACCATTCTCCCGGGGGAAAGCTCATTTGCTGTGTCCCGGGGAGCCACGGCCTAGAAGCTTGGGGAGGGGGGGCGGGGGTCATGCAGCCTCCCTCCCCTTTAAAATAAATACAGCCCTGGGGGATGTAGTCCCTTGGGCCTAACGAGGCTTAGGAAGGGGGTGGCGCCCGGACCCTCCCCTTTAAATTAAATATAGCCCTGGAGGATGGGATCCCCATGGCCTAAATAGGCTCAGGAAGACACATGGTCCCCCTCCCCTTTTTATTGGTTTGGCCCCGGAGTTGGGATCACTGGGGCCTAATAAGGCTCGAGAAAGGGGGCTGGAAGCCCCTCCCTTATATTGTGTCCCTGGGGGATGGGGCCCTGGGTCCCAAAAATGCTTGGGATGGGGTCACATGGCCCCCCTCACATTTGTTCTCAGGGATGTGGACTTTAGAGCCTATTAAAACTCAGAGGGGGGCAGCACGCCCTCCTCCACTGTTCAATTGTATTTGGCCCTGCAAGATGGGGTCTGCAGGGCCAAATAAGGGGCATAGAGGGGTGCTGCATGCCCCCTCCTCTTAATATATATGTTTTGGCCTTGGGGGATAAGACACCCCTACCCAGTCCACTCCAGTCGCTGTGGCCAACACCATGCTGCGGGCGACAAAAGACCGTGCACGCAGAGTGGGGGTTGTCTGTCTCTGGGTGGATTGGCCAAGTGCCAGGCTCTGTGGACAACCTTCCGCTGTGCACGGCTGAAAGCATGGTGTGTAGATTGGCTTTACGTATGGTAATATTACTTTACATTTTAAAAAAACTAGAAATTGGCTGAAAATACAATAAGCATTCAAAATGCAATAGGTCTCGCTTTTGAGTAAGTGAAAGCCATTTGCTTTGCTAATGGTATTGTGTAGCAAAGCGAATGGCTTTAACTTAAAGAAAGGCGAGACCTATTGTATTTCTAATGCTTGTTTTTTGGGGCATGTGGCTCAAGCCTGTCTCAAGCTTTCAGTGGTTTGCCAAGCTCTTTTTCTTTTGCAAATTTATATAGTGCAAACTCAACCCGAAGATATTGGAGCGCTTTGCATGAGCACCGGTTACGTTACACAAGGACACATTCATTTTTTTTGATAGGCACAGGGAGATTAAGAGATTTGCCCAAAACCACAGAATGTGTATGCGACCCCAAGGCTCAAACCTTGGTTTCCAGCACTAACGTTGGCAGTCTAGCCGACGGACCACATCCTCTCCCCTCTCCTCTCGAGCTAAAACAGCAATTATGCAAAGATATTGGTTACAAAATATGCGAAAGAGTCTAAATAGTTTAGCAATCATTATTAGAACAAACAGTGATAAGTGCCATGCTACAAAGAACCCTGGCAATCTTACACAAATTATATTCGCCTACCAGCTTGGATGTTCCAGAATATCAAAAATGTAAATAATGGCCAGTATTGCTTTTCTATGAAAGGAGGTTGTTTAACCCGTTGTCCGCCACATTATCCTGTCCCTCAAAACAGAACTCACACTCTGGTCCATAACTACAAATTACTGGCAGTTGGAGCCAGCACTTTACCTGTAACATTGGCAGCCCCGCTCTAGGGCACACACACCTACCCACTAGAACCCCCTCGCTGGCAGCTGTGCCGTGAATTACGCCTTCTGCTGCTCAGCAGCCAGTCTAGATTGTAACTCGGCGTTGACCTTTTTGAATCTGCTGCCCGAAGCAAAATCCATATTCGGGGAGTACTCGGCCATCGTGCCCAGTGACAATAGCTAATTCAGAAACACACGACCATCACCAGCCTCTGCTACAGCCACAAAAAAGCTACACACCCGGCTTTTTTTTTTATGCACATGCACCACAGCCATTAAGGAACTGTTAGGATTTGAGAATTATCGGGTGGACTCCTTGTATAGTACGTCATGATGCACGCATCCCAACGACCTTCTCATAGTTATTTAAATCATCATCTTGGCTTAGGATATATTTTCTAAGTAATGCTTATTTCCCTTCAAAGCATCTTTATCCACTGATCAACAACTGAGCAATGCTGCAAATGCTTGTTTTACGGTCATGCTGGAGTGTAAGGAGAGGCGGAGTGCAACAGATGTGAATTCAGCCACCATTAAAGCTCTCAGTCAAACTTTAGGGCACACCCAGGTCATTTACTTCTGGGTGTAGGAGGTAACCTTGATGGTGAGACTCAGTTGGTGGCGTTGCTGAGATTGAGCTGCTCTGTGGGTGCCAACGGTCAGTGGCTTACGTCAGCATGTTCGTAGAAATTGCTTTTTAAAGGGGTACAGGGTGTATATATAGTGGCTAACGCAGTCCGTTGACTATCAACCCAAGTCTATGAACTTGAGGGGAGTTCCCATCAGCACTCCATCTCAAGCGAAGTTAGCAGACAATCCTAAAAATAATTGCATTTGTATAGCTCGTAGTACCCCTGAAAAGCTGCTATTTAAGTATGTAAATTATGAGACCGTATTGTTTTTAATTAAGACAGCGCCTGCCTTGCAGGCGTTCGTACAGCGGGGGAGGGAAGGGGTGAACGGAGCGTATTTAAAATTTGAAAGAAAAGCACATTGTGCCTGCAGTGAGAGTAGCTTAGTAAAAAAAGAAAAAAGTGCTTAGCGGCTAATTCAGAGACACTCTCCTGCTGCAAGTAAAAGATTCTATCCCGGTGGGCGGGGCCAAAAGTGGACAGGGTGGTAACCAGGAGGGACTAAAAACCCTCCTGGACAATCATAACACCCGGTTTTGCATAATTGGTGACGTAAAATGATGTGCACCAATGGAAAACACGGGCAGGACAGAAAGCGAGCTTCTGGAATCGTATTGATTTCAAGAAGCCCTCGCATGGCGAGGGCAGCGCATCCGTGCTGCTAACGCCAGGCGAGACCTAAAAAAGGTTAAAGTAACATTATACTTAGGTGTGATAAAAAGATCTGTTTTGTTTTTAAAAAAAACGTTTTTAAAAGTCACTGAAAAATACCAAAGATTAAAGTAGCGTTATAGTTAGGTGAAAATCTCAGAGACAATATTACTGTTTTGAACTAAAAAAAAAACAGAGAAATTCACCAGTTATAGTTAGCAGAGCTAATTATAACTCATCCCCCCAGCATGCACTGCTTGTGACCTCACATATTACATCACTCATAACATGTTCTCTGACATCTTTTATGACATCACTGATGACATTATAAAAGCTTATTTTTCTTTTTTTTTACACATTTCTCTATAACCTAGTATGACATTAGAGACCTGAAAGCAAGTACAACATAGCTCAGAATAATATGAAGCAGCATTAACCCCTTTGACGCTGATGACGAGCTCAGCTCGTCATGAGGTACACCTCCATACACTCATGACGAGCTGAGCTCGTCATGAACAATGGGTTTTACGGATTTTCAGCGCAGGGGGGAAAATCATAAGAGTTGATGGTGTTAATGCCATCACAGATGCAGCTCCCTTGGTACAGCAAGCATGTGCTATGTGCAAGACTGATCCTATACCATACATTTCACGGGTAGCCTAGTTCACATTAAAAATCAACTACAGATTCATGGGAAACCCTCATTGTGCACAGCTGTTCAGAGAAAGCAAAGGTCCTCCAGATGCTCAAGTACTGTTACATAACTACTGCCCGACTACGGACAGTTCATTGTATCAACCCCTCATAGTCACCAAACCTACATTGAGAAAGAAATGAAGTTGATATGAGTAGGAAAGTGGGTACTGTAAACAGTGTTTATTCTTTAGAGAGAGTTTACTCTATACTGCACTGTTTGCAGACAGTGAAGCTCTCATGAGAAAAACATCACAGAGCATTAAACAACTATCCATTTAGAACAGTGTACAGTCTATAGAACACTTGTCAAAAAACCCACTATTCTCTTACAATAACCAAGGTCTGAAGGTGCTAAAAACCATATAACCTGCAGCCTTCATACTGTGGTGAAAACTTTACAGATAGCCCATCTTTTAAAGCTAACAATTCTGTCTAATAACTCTAGGCTGCTTACAATACTTAGTATCTACTACGCAGAATATCTGCCCTGCTGGAAACTTTTTCTGCAGAACCAGAAAACATTGTGTGGAACATACTGGACACAAGTGGTCATCTGTCATCTACACAGTGTCGCTCTTCAATACAAAGATTTATAACGTGTTCAATACCTCTACACACCTATGATACATTAGAAGCATATGGGTTTTGTAAACACTTAAACACATTAGCTGGACATGGGCAATACAAAAGTAGGTAGAAAAGTAATATGGTAGTTACCCACACTATGTAACCTACAATATAAACTTAGCACACTCACTGGATGATGTCATAAGTGAGGTCATAAATGATGGCATAGTAAATATCATGGTGATGTAATATGTGAGGTCATAAGCAGCGCATGGCAGGGGCACAAGTTATAGTTAGCTTTGTCAAATATAGCTGGTGAATTTCTGTGGGTTTTTGGGTTCAAAACTTTAATGTTGTCAAGGACATAATTACAGTTATGCTACTTTAGCCTTTGTTTGTTCAGTATATATATATATATATATATATATATATATATATATATATATATATATATATATATATATATATATATATATATATATATATATATGTCCAACCACGCGGGGAACCTCCAAGTGATGACTGCCACAGAAATAAATTGTTCACATCTTTAATGGCAGCATGCTGGCAGTTACATTGCATCAAGGTTGCCTCTAGTCATCAATCGCCAAACGCGTTTCAAGAGCTCCATGCTCTCTTCGTCAGTGGCATGTAGAAGTGAGGTGAAAGCGCCAGCGTTTTAAACAGTCTTTTGTCATCACCTGCCTATGAGGGCGTGGCCGACTCGCGGCATCCTGGGTGATGTAGTTCTGATTCTCAATTCCCCAGTGGGGGCGCTTCACATTCACTGAGTGTTCTATATACAAATCCCAAGTGGGTTGAGGTCATCAAAGGTGCAGTTCGCTGCCTTGCTTTGTTGTTGCCAACGTGACACGAGCCAGCAACATCCCGCTTATGTTGAAGACCCCTATTTCTTCCGTCGGTTGGCCCCCGCTTGGAGCCAGCCTGGACCCACATGGTGATGGTGAACGGTCTTCGCGACTGGGAACCGGCCGCAATATATCCAACCACGCAGGGAACCTCCAAGTGAAGACTGCCACAGAAATAAATTGTTCACATCTTTAATGGCAGCATGCTGGCAGTTACATTGCATCAAGTCAACGCCGTCTCTTCGTCGTGCTTCAACATCCTGCGCATGCTACGTAAGATCTTCCGATGGATCCACACCGAGACCAGGAAGACGGTCACCCAGGCCCTCGTCACCAGCCGTCTGGACTACGGCAACTCCCTCTATGCCGGAACCACCGCCAAACTCCAGAAGAGACTCCAGCGGATCCAGAACGCCTCAGCACGACTCATCCTGGACATCCCCCATCGCAGCCGCATCTCCGGACACCTGAGAGATCTGCACTGGCTTCCGGTCAACAAGAGAATCACCTTCCGTCTCCTCACCCACGCACACAAAGCCCTACACAACCAAGGCCCAGGATACCTCAACAGCCGCCTCAACTTCTACGCTCCCAAACGCCAGCTTCGATCGACCGGCCACGCCCTCGCCGCCGTCCCCCGCATCCGAAGAGCCACCACAGGGGGACGGTCCTTCTCTTACCTCGCCGCCAAGATATGGAACTCCCTCCCGACCCACCTCCGCCTGACCCAGGACCACCTCGCCTTCAGGAAGCAACTCAAGACCTGGCTGTTCGAGCAGTAGCGGACCCCACTCCCCTAGTGCCTTGAGACCCTCTGGGTAAGTAGTGCGCTATATAAATGCTTTGATTGATTGATTGAAGGTTGCCTCTAGTCATCAATCGCCAAACGAGTTTCAAGAGCTCCATGCTCTCTTCGTCAGTGGCATGTAGAAGTGAGGTGCACCGGCGAACCGCACGTTGTGGGCTCGTTGAGAGCCCTAGGGCCCCAGCTGGCTCTCCACATGCTGTGGAAGCCAGCATTACTCCCACCTGGAAGGAGCAACTACTTTTTACATGCTGCCTCCAGGCGGGAGCAATATCTGCTCTGTCTCCCTGCTCTCAGGAGTGCAGACAGGGAAACCGAACAGATGCTTGCTCCTAGCCCCTGGGATAATGTTTAAATCTACTGCCGGTGGAGGCAGATATGCCTTCCCTGTCTACATTGCTGCAGGCAGGGAAGGCATGTTCGCTTCCGTCTGGCGGGCGATTTAAAAATGCTCCCGCCAGGTGGGATAAACATAGGTTTCCCTGGGGCGTTCCCCGGAACACAGTTGCTTTTAAAGACTTACGGAGAGGGGCCCCTTCCTCTTTTATTATTCATTTTGGCCCCATGGAATGGGGTCTCCGAGACCTGATTAGGCTATAGGAGGGGGGTGCACCACCTAATTTTTTTACTGCAACTCCAGGGGATAGGGTCCCGGGATCTCTTTCAGAGGCACATGGAGGGGGTGGGGGGCGCCCCCGTTCCCTCAATTGTTTATGAGGCCCCAGGTGGTGGGGGCTATGCACCCCTCTCGCCCTCATTTGCCAATGAGCCGGCCCGGGGCCACCTTGGGGGGGGGGGGGGTAATTTATTAATGTACAGTTTATTTTTTCCACTTTACAGTGGATTTGCGAATCTTTTGTAAATGTGCAGCAAAATTATTTTAAAAAAGAAGCCTTTTTGTCCCCCTGTGACCTATCCTTCTCCCCTATGTCTTTTTTAATGTTTTTGTTAGGACTCTGGACTAAGTCCCAAGTCCTAAGATCACTGCCGCCACATCATTGTTGATGCGGTGGCAATCAATCAGATCTCACCAGGAGATTTGTCGGCTCCAGGGATCCTCTGCGGGGTGAAAAACACAATGTTTTTGAGCCTTATTGCTCAAAAACTACTGAACAGATTTACACCAAATCACAAAAAGTGCTCTTTCTGGACCAAGATCTAGCTTTCTGCTATATTTGGTGTAAATCAATTCACGCAGTTTGACCTGTAGCTTGTCTAAAGTTCCTATGCAAAAATGAATGGGGGAAACGTACCGGGACCTCCCCCCTTTTTCCTTGGCCCCCACTATACGGATCCTCCCAAAACATTTCATGCGCAAACTAGTAAAAAAAAATTACTTATTTGTAAAGTTTTGTGGAGATTTGTCAAATGGTGCCAAAGTTATTGGCTTCACAAATAAAGCTTTTTCTATTGCAACATGATCCTAACTATAACTACCAAGTTGCGACCACCACTGGGTAATATATCTCGCTCCTTTATGCAAAAAGCCCACCATGCCTGCACTTGTTTCGATCGTGCTGTGATCTTCTGCCTTCACTTTATTTAGAGGTACATGGCTAGACATTTTTTTAATTAACTACATCCAAAAACCGAGTTCGTACAATTTACTATGTATACCGCTGGGTGTGGTATTTACCTGTGTGCAAGTACTGCTCCATTTCCATTTACAGACCTCAAAAACTGAGATATTGTGGTAATACTGCTTATTTCCTCGCTTTCAGAAAGGCGCAAACTTAGAATGTGCAGCGTTTGCCTGCAAAATTATTGACTGCACAATTTCCACCTGATGAAAATTGTGCTGGAAGGCGCCCACTGATGAAGTAATTCCAATGAATCTCAGAATGAGGGCCAAAATGGGATAGGAGAGGCAAACAGTGAGAGCAATAACACAACAGGAACAGGGGAAAGGTTGGGAAATATTAGATAAATAATTGAGAAACACCATCTTCAAGTTAATTTGAATATTCGAACCAACTGAATAAAAAAAGATGTTACATGTTACATAATAGCAAATATGCTATGCTACACCACACCTAGGGCCAGATGTGCAACCGTTTTTTTCCAGTCGCAAAAGGGATTTCAACCCGTTTGCAACCGCAAAAAACGGTGGTGGTATGTACAAACTCTATTATGCGAGTGACTGTCTTGCAAAATAGCGATTTCGACTCGCTATTAGTAAGGGGCGTGCCAAGGGTGTCCCTTCCTAATAGTGAGTCCAAATGGCATGTACCATTGTTTTTGTGACTGCATTTGTGGTCGCAAAACACTCGCAGTTTACCGGGAAGGGGTCCCCCAGGAGACCCATTCCCCTTTGTGAGTGTTTGCGAAAATATTGTTTAAGAGCAGGCAGTGGTCCCAGGGACCTCTGTCTGCCCTTAGAAAATGAAACTGAAAAGTTTCATTTTCTTTTTTAAATGCATCCCGTTTTCCTCAAAGGAAGACGGGCAGCATTTAAAAAAAAACTGCTTTATTGAAAAAGCAGTCACAGACATGGTGGTCTACTGACCCCAGCAGTCCACCATCCTTGGAAGTGCTAGCCATTCCCAATGGGGTCGCAAATTGAGCTTGCCTCATGAAGATTGATGAGGTATGCAATTTGGGACCCCATTGGGAATCGCAAACAGTGTATGAGTCCCTGTTGTACATTCACTTTAGCGAGTCGCAAATTGTGAGTCGCAATTTGCGACTCGCTAAAGTGACTGGTCGTACATCTGGCCCCTAGGGTAGTAAAATTAATTGGTTAATGGAAGTACCCTATGTTGGAGCAGTAAGGACAAAAGCACATTTGGGGTTATATTAGCTATAGATTCAAAAGTTTGGTAAATTGTCGAACAGTCTTCATTACACCTACTGAAATAGGCTTAACGGGGAGGTTCTTGGGTGTCATTGTTTGGCTATTATGCTTTACCAATGGCTAACATATTGAATACGAGCAGTGAGGTGGAACCCCATACATCTCAGAATAGGCTCTAGAATTAGTAAGAGTGCAGAGTTAAAAAAGTCAATATAGATTCAGAATAGACAATATGGTGAATTAGAGAGGATGATAGAATTGCTTGTTAGTTATCGAAGTTCGAGGTTTTTCAACAGAGATGTTTTAGGCATGGGCAAAGTGGGTAAATGCCCAGAGGCTCACACATTCCAAGGGGCCCTTGGGAAAGCAAACTTCATCTCTCTCGAGCTTCCCTCTTTCTATTTCTATATCTGAGCCTCTATTCTTCTCTCTGCCAACCCAGTACCTCTTTCTCTCTTTGCCTTGTCATCTTAAGGATATTTGGGGTCTTTGGAAAGACATATTTCAACTGAGTTTGAAACCAATTCTGAAAGCTTTGCAGCATGAAGCCCACAAATAGCACAAACGGGGTAATGAATACAAAGTTGTTACGAATAAGGAGCTCCAAAAAACATCTTGCCCCGGGCCCCCAAAAGCCTTAAGACAACACTGTCTTCCAGTGAAGAGGTATCCACACTTTTTAAAATGTTTGATAGCAAAACATGCCTTGCAATAAACTGGGAAGAAATGTTACAAAGGAGGATGGCTAAGCATTTTTAAAATTAAAAACATGCAAAATGGAGTTTTAAGCTGTATACAACGTGTCTCTTTATGTGGTGCCACCATCGCTCTGGGCAAGTTTGCAAAAACACTGGGCTTTGTCGTTTGCCTGTAGTTCTATATAGTTCTCCTCATGATGAAACTCAAATATCAGCGAACTACCATTTTTCTTCGGTTTAATCAATAAAATCTTTTATCAAACCTGCCAATTTCTAAAAATTTTCATCTTTCATCCTGTGAGCAAGGTTTAAGTACTTAGTAGTGTGGGAGGGAGGCTCCAGAGGGGTCAGGTCTTTCAGCCATTCACTACCACACCATCTATCTAGGGCAGAGGTATTCAAACTTTTCCAGGTTGAGCCCCCCCAGCTGAATTCCCCCAGATGTTGGGCCACCCCACCACCCGACCGAAACCTCGGGAATCCGGCACACCACATGATCGACTGAAACGCGCACACCATGGGCCATATCCGGCAAACAATGCTCAACACAACAAGAGTGCCTAGCTAACTGCAGGCCTGTGAGTGGGTGTGGCGAAACAACAGAGGCGTACCACACAGCTCAAAACACAATCCTCCAAGGCAAAGGAAGTCATCACAACCCTCCCCATCCATCATGTACACCTTGTCATCCACCAACTCCCCCACCATTCATTCCTTCCCTCCATCTGTGCCCCATCCACATCCAAACCCCTTCAACCACTTGCAAACCCATCCACCATCCATCCCTCCATCCATCATCTCACCCATCCATCCCTCCATCCACCCCCTCACCCATCCATCCATCATCCATCCATCCCTTCACCCAATCCATCCCCTCACCAATCCATCCACTCTTCCACCCATCCATCCAACCACTCACCCCTTCACCCAAGCTATCCTCCCACTCATCCATCCACTCCTCCATTCATTCATCCATCCACTCCTCCATTCATCCATCCATCCACTCCTCCATTCATCCATCCACTTTTCCACCCATCCACTCACTCACTCATCCATCCAACCACCCACCCACTCACCCATCCAGCCATCCCCTCACCCACTCATCCATCCACCCAATCACTCATCCGTCCACCCACTCAACCCCCCACTCATCCATCCACCCACCCATCCATCCCTCCCGCTCTCCACCCTCCCCCCACTCATACATGCACTCTCTGACCCATCCATCTCCATGCATCTCCGCACTCGTCAACTTATCATCCAGGCGACCATTCTCTCCAGACTGGACTATGCGAGCTCCCTTTTATTGGGAGCTAACCTAGCTGAAATCACTAGATTGCAAAGAGTTCAGAATGCGGCCGCCAGGGCTCTGGTTGGTCTCCCGCGCCATTCCTCTACATCGGGAACCTTGAAGAAACTGCACTGGCTCCCGGTGGGCAAAAGGGTCCAGTTCAAAGCATTGTGCTTCGCTTTCAAAATTCTTAAAACCTCTTCCCCCCCAATGCTTCGCCCACTTCTGTCAGAGTACATCCCTAGGAGATCACTCCGGTCAGAGGGGCAGCATCTTGCGATCGTCCCCCGCACCAGACTGGCTAGAGTGGGCGGCCGCTCTTTCAGTTTCCTAGCGGCCAAGCTATGGAATAGTCTCCCTGAAGCTATCCGCGGGATTCAGGATCTCCTAGTCTTCAGAAAGGCTATCAAAACACACCTCTTTCAACAATAGTTCCCTCCTTAGCGTCTCCACCTCACTGTACTCTGTCCTTCCGCAGCGCCGGGACGCCCCTTTGCTGAGGCAGCCGTGCGCTATATAAATCACTATAGCATAGCATAGCATAGCATAGCATAGCATGCTCCTCTCCTCACCCATCTATGCACACACCTGCCCATCCACTCTGCCAATCATTCATCCATGTCCTCACTCATCCATCCATCCATCCATCCTCCCCCTCTCTCTCCATTCCCCCCTCACCCAGCCACCCATCCCTCCATCCACCCTTCACCCATCCGCCCACTCATCCACTCATGAATCCATCCATTGACCTCTCACCCACCCCTTCACTCCTCCATCCATCCCCCCGTCCATCCACCCTCCTCAATCACCCATCCATCCATCCCCACATCCACCCCTTCACTCATCCATCCATCCATTCACCCCTTCACCCATCAATACATCAATACATCCATCCATCACCTCTCTCATCCATCCACCCACCGACTCGTCCACCATCCACCCCCCCATCGATCCATCCACCATTTCACTGATCCATCCACCATTTCACTGATCCATCCATCCCTCCACCCATCCATCTACCCTTCCAACCATACACACATCCATCCACTCCCATCCATCCCTCCACTCATGCATCCATCCTCTCTCCCACCATCCATCCACCCCTTCACCTATCCATCCATCCCCTCACCCATACATCCACCATGTCACCCACACATCCACCATTCCACCCATACATCCACCACTCCACCCATACATCTATTCACCCAAATGGCAACATAACGGACGTCTGGTGGCCGGCTCCACCGACATCCCTCGCTCTCCCTCTAGCTGCCTCTGTCTCCCTCGCTCTCCTTATGTCTCCCTCGCTATGCCTCCCTCGCTCTCCCTCTGTCTCCCTCGCTCTCCCTGTGTCTCCCTCCCTCTCCCTCTGTCTCCCTCGCTCTCTCTCACTCTGTCTCCCTCGCTCTCCCTTGCTCTCCCTCACTCTGCCTCCCTCGCTCTCCCTCTGTCTGCCTGTCTCCCTCCCTCGCTCTCCTTCTGTCTCCCTCGCTCTCCCTCTGTCTCCCTCGCTCTCCCTCTGTCTCCCTCGCTCTCCCTCTGTCTCCCTCGCTCTCTCTCACTCTGTCTCCCTCGCTCTCCCTCGCTCTCCCTCACTCTGCCTCCCTCGCTCTCCCTCTGTCTGCCTGTCTCCCTCCCTCGCTCTCCTTCTGTCTCCCTCACTCTCCCTCTGTCTCCCTCGCTCTCCCTCTGTCTCCCTCGCTCTCCCTCTGTCTCCCTCGCTCTCCCTCACTGTCTCCCTCGCTCTCCCTCACTCTGCCTCCCTCGCTCACCCTCTGTCTGCCTGTCTCCCTCCCTCGCTCTCCCTCTGTCTGCCTGTCTCCCTCCCTCGCTCTCCCTCTGTCTGCATGTCTCCCTCCCTCACTCTCCCTCGCTCTCCCTCACTCTGCCTCCCTCGCTCTCCCTCTGTCTGCCTGTCTCCCTCCCTCGCTCTCCCTCTGTCTGCCTGTCTCCCTCCCTCGCTCTCCCTCTGTCTGCATGTCTCCCTCCCTCACTCTCCCTCGCTCTCCCTCACTCTGCCTCCCTCGCTCTCCTTCTGTCTGCATGTCTCCCTCCCTCACTCTCCCTCGCTCCCCTGTCTGCCTCAGTCTCCCTCGCTCTCCCTTGCGCTGCCTCCCTCGCTCTCGCTCTGTCAGCCTCTGTCTCCCTCCCTCGCTCCCCCTCTGTCTGCCTGTCTCCCTCCCTTGCTCTCCCTCTGTCTGTCTGTCTGTCTCTGTCTCCTTCCTCCCTCCCTCTCCCTCTTCATCTCACCATGCCTGTGTGTGCCCGGGCTGACACAGCTTCTGGGCACACCCACACACTCAGCCAGGCAGCCGCACCCGAGCACTTCACACCTCTTTAAGAGACCATTCGCATGCTAATGAGCTTTGTTCAGCTCTTAGGCCCCTGCAGCCCCACTCTGACGGAAATCGCCCGCCCTCACAGAGAGTCTCTACATCGCGCTGCACAAAGGGAAGATCGGAGTGGAGCACGCACCCCCCCTGGGATGATGCCGCGCCCCCCCCAGGGGGGCGCGCCCCACAGTTTGAAGAACCCTGATCTAGGGGTACTGGAAGGGGCGGGACCATGGAGAGAGTTTAGGGGGCGGGGCTCTTCTCCAGGCAATGCATTAAAACCCTCTCATCCCCCAAGCCCTGAAAGAAACAAGCACCTGCAATGCAATAAGGTCTCGCATTTATGCGAGTTTAAGCTATTGGCATTGTAAATGACAAAGCCTTTTATTTATGTTTTGGTTTTTAAAACATAAATAAAAGGCATTGTCATATACAATGCCACTAGCTTAAACTCTCAATAATGCGAGACCTTATTGCATTGCAAATGCTTGAAGGTATCGCTGAGTTGCCCCCTTCTGTCTCTCATGGCCCCTGAAGAGCTCCACGTTTGCTATGAGTTATATAAACAAGCCGATGGTCACAACTGGGCACGAGTGACCCTCTGCAGTAAGAGAAACTCATGCTGGTGCTTGCAGACTAAAGAAGACATACTAAGTAACAACCAAGGTAAAAGAGCCAGTCCTCATGGGGGGTTACAAATGAAGACAAGGCAGTACTAAGGAGGGACTAACAAGCCTAATAACGAATCAGAAGCCAGCATTTATGAAGGACAATGACACAAGCCAATGACAAATATGTGCGGAGAGTGGGCGGGGCTGTAAGTACATACTCAAATGCAGCATGACTCGCAGAGTAGCATATGCACTGCCCAGGCTCGACCTAAAGAGCTTCTGAGGCTGTGCTGATGCACTGGGCAGGCTGTAAAATCTCCACATAGGCATCAGGTGAGAAAAGCCTCCACACATGAGCTGGAAACCTACTCTATACATGGGTTTCCAGTTCACTTTGCTTTCACCATGTATAAGCTCATTATCGGGAGTTTGTGCAACAGGAGCTAATATTGTGTGAAACACTGTGGCACCACGTGAGTTAGCAGGTATGCTTTTCCCCCCAAGCTAGAGCAAAGCCCTAGTGATTTCTAGCACTAATAACCATTTGTAAAGTGCATAACCTGAAATTACTATGGGTGCGTAGCACTTTCAGCATAAAAACACAAACATTGCCAAAATGTAATAAATATGTACATTCTGAATGTAGGGTTATTTCCAGTTTCCGACACCTGCCTCAATAACCTGCTTTTCATGCTTTTTCTGCTCTGCAGGCGTGGCACCTTCAGCTTAATCCTTTCAGGCTGGCAACTTCCAAGAACAGATCATGTTTCCCTGATGAGGGCGAGTCATGTTTCCCCTATGATAAGCTCCTCTTGAATGTCAGACAGAATGAAACAGATCTTCCCACGGCTAGACTTTTAGACATCTATCCCAAAGGCTTTTCAAGAGCGAGAATATTCCACAGAAATCAAGTTTCCTTTTTAAATATGAACATATATAGATTACATATTTGGACTGACGTTGTGGTCTTGAGCAACTTCTCTACGTCAAGCTCGGTAGGTTGCCACATATTTTACGCACATTATGTGGCATCATTTTTATCAGCATAATTTATCAGTCCTCTGAGGGTAGAGGCCGGGATCATACCTAGATAACCCACCACTCATCCAACCAACCAACCATCCACCCCACTCATCAACCCCAAAAAGATACCATGGGTCACACACAGACCTTCCTTGCTCCAAATACACCAATGAGAAAAGTTAGGCCACACAAAAAAAACACCAACACTAGTAAGTTGTAAGTTAACCAGGGACAGGGCCTCGATTTACCAGTGATTGGAGAGTGGTGACGACCTTACGCCAGACCACGGCATTAGCAGCTGGTATGATCATTCTCTTACATTCGTTCAAATTTGTATGCCATAACTCTGCAATTGTGTTGTTTCACTTGTGCAACAAGTTTATCCATCCATGCAAGCAGATTATCGACCGAATCAGCAGCTGACGTACCTCGGGTGATGGGAAATCATCTAGGTTACTGTTGAGTGGCACGGTAAGCAGAAGGTCTCCCAAGATGGTCTTCATGTGTTTGGCAATCACGATCTGTTGGTCCACGGTGCAGTGGTTCTCCAGGGAAATTATAACTGGGTAAGGAGACGCCTGGGAACGAAAGCAATACACATCAGCGGTCAATGGCACATGACGCTGGTCTTATTTTAACAATCCACTGACTTCATGTTCTTTCCAGTAGCATTTCTCCTTTTATCCGCCAGTTCTCTTATTCTCATTGTCTCTTGCAGCCAATCAAACAGTTTTTTTAACCATCATAAACTTTGTCTTCTGTCACCACATGCACTTTCTGCCCCATGCAGTCACCTACTCCATTTTTTCCTCCCCACCTTCCCCAGTCACTCTCACACTCATCCCCCCTCACATACTCACCACTTTTTTTTAAATTTTGGGTACAAAACCAGGACGTATCATTAATTGACAGTTTCCCACAACCTAAACAAAAATATCCAACGTTCAGACTTAATATTATGACTTAGATTTAGGAACTTTTGAGTATTTTGTTCTTGTTTGTGCTCTAATTCACCTCAAAGCACTCTTTTTTTGGGTCGGGGGGCAAAGTTGAATCTGCTACATATTTCAAAGAATTATTAAAATATGTATGTTTTGCCTTTCATATAGTATTTTGGATTAATTTGTATTCATTGTTTTAAACTGAAAGGTTTGATTACAAGAAATTACTGATTTAACCATATTTAGTGCTTACAGGAATTAGACCATTGGGCAATGAAGTCAATGATATACTATGGTTTTAATATTATTAAGTTACCACATCACAAGGAAACTTTCCTACTTGACCCAAAGCTGAAGAAATTGTCAGCAACCACCTAACTTATACCATATGCAGCTTTTTCAAAAAATATATCCAACAAGTCATCATTGAAATGTGTGTCTTTCTGCTTTTTCCAGTCCTGATAAAATCCAATATGAAATTGTCTACATCACGTCTGTATGACAGAAAGCAGTATGTTCAAATGGACTCATCCTGATCACTATGGACATTAATTTGGAGTGACCAAGCGTAGCAGCTGATATTATTGACCGATCTTTTGGTTTACCTGGTACTGATTGTGTCACTCCTGGACTCAGTGGGTGTGATGGAGGAGGTAGGAAAAGAAAGTTAAAAGGCCTTCAACAGCCCTGAGTATTTCCTGTGAAAGAAGGCGGATCTAACTGGCTAATCTTCAAACGAGTTTATCCCATAAATGTGGTCAACCAGTGGGGACCAAGCTGCAGAGTATGGGTCAATGGCAGAGGGACCACCATGCCCCTCATTCCTCAGCTGTTGCGCCCCATCGGAATTTAGAAATGGCAAATTTGGCTGGTGGCCTTTATCACCTTAGCTGCTTTGGAACGTCCAGCTCCAGTGCTGAACGTTCCATTGCGCAGGTGCAGTTGGAACGTCCAACGGCAGCACTCCCGAGGTAGTGGTGCCGTCGGCCGCTGGTATAGGCGCAGCGCTTAAGAGGTTATTTCCCGTGAAGAAGTCTTGCCTTCAAGGCTGCAGTCGCTTTGGTGGAAAAAAATTGCAGCAGGTTTAAAAGGCCTGTGCAGATAACAGCTCTGTTGCACTTAGAACATTTCCAAAACTATATCCCCGTAAGGCGGGTCCATCTTCAGCACTCTGAGTGAATGGGACCCACTTCTAATTGAGAACAGTAATCAAATCATGGGAAAAGTTTTTTGACAGATTATTAGGATGTACTAAGAGTGGTTGGTTGTCTTACTTTGAAAGCATACTTCTTGATAGCATGCATGACATCGCTAAAGAGGATCTTGGAGGTAAGCGTGTACCCGTGGTAAATCACCGGTTCTGAATTAGGCCCATTCCAACAGTCGAGCTCCACACAGCGGCAGCCTTTAG
The DNA here is from genome assembly GCF_964263255.1 of Lissotriton vulgaris. Lineage (NCBI taxonomy): Eukaryota > Metazoa > Chordata > Amphibia > Caudata > Salamandridae > Lissotriton > Lissotriton vulgaris. The sequence continues at coordinate 201,941,032 of NC_141698.1, read as the reverse complement.
ACAGGGCTCTGGAAACAACAAAGAATGTGTTATTCTTCTTTACTGGTGCAGTATTACAATCTTAATTATGTGTGAGAATTCACATACGCATTAAAAATTGAATATATTGCATACACTCATTAAAAAAAAATCTGTTTAATATACATTTTCATATGTTTGTGGTTTTTGTTTCTTCTTCTCCATTGTTGAGCTAAAATGGAAAGATTTTTGATGCCTCTGTTTTTTTTAATGTTATTTATTATTTTGTTTATTTGGATTACTCTCCTCCACAAAGTACTTTTTGTTCCAATGCACTGCCATTTTTGCTAAGGCAGTTCCCAGTGTGATATCACTTCATCTGGGTTCACTAGTAGGCCTCTCCTTGTTTCACTCTGATTATACACAACAAACTGCCCTAACAGAAGCTACAACAAATTGGCTGTCGGTGATATTAAGTTAAAGGGGGAAATACATGAATAAAAGTATCCACAAGGAAAAACAACCACAGTAATAACAAAAGCATAACAAGTCGTATATAACCATACAAAAATAGTCCAGAAAAAAGTCAACAGAATAGATCATGCTAATATATGAAAATCACTTTCATTCTTTTTATATATTATGTAACTTATGAATACATCCCTAACTATTACCTGTAATCATCGTTTTCAACCAGGATTCAAGTTCGCAAAATCTAAAACTGGCCTCATGTATACATACATATTTTAAAAAACAATTTGCATGGATTGATTGCATTAGGGTCTAGTTGTGTAGGTGTAAGCAAGATGTTTGTCAGGGAGGGTTGCAAGGTGAACTCCATAAAGGATCTTTTTGACCCGGGTATCACTAGAGTCTACTAAAAGGTATAAACTCTCAATCTCTACTCGGATTGCTTTAATCAGCACATCAACATCAGTACTGAACTGATGCCGTCAGTGTAACTTAAGTCATTGTTAGCTTTGCTACAGCTTTGCAAACCACATATAGCTACTAAATAAAAATCTCTGTTAACCCAACAAAAAAAGCCAAGGCTTCCCTCATTCTAGACAAATCAGATCTCAAATGTATTTGAATACAGTAACATTTGGAAGCAAACCCCCACTGCTCCTCAGACACAAATAGCAGCTATTATAAAGGCTGGATCATGAACAATTGCACTGAGACAGAGCATTGCTTGGTACCAGTTTTAAAACACAGCACTCTATACAGAGTAGAGGTGGGCAAGTCACTAACAGCTTGCACCAGGCTTGGGCTTGAAGCCTGGTTCTTCTTCAGCTCGAGGTCGTGTTGGAACCTCGAGCCCATCATGTACCGAGGTTTGGCTTCTGCTTGCCCTTTAATAAGCATGCCTCAGAAACTCCACTGCTTGCTGGGAAAACTCAGCACTTCTAACACCTGTTAAAAGTTCAGCAATTCCTAAAACATTCACCGCCATAGCAAATCTCGCTAACACTTTTCAGTTCAACCCCTCTCCTGTTTCAATGCATTTTTCCCTTGTACTGTGTCACTGATTTCTAATTAGTGATTTGCTGTATGTTTTGGTGATTTGTATAAACCACATGACTATGCCATCACTATCATACTTGGGCACTTAAAAAAAAATAATAACAGTAAACCAACTAATGCACAAATAGAAAAAGTATGAGCAGATCTTAGAAAGTAAAAGAAAGAGGCCAAATTGTTACTCTTAACTTAGATAAAGCATTCATACTTACATTTATTTATCCAGACAACGGGGTGTAAATGTAAATGTATTTGAGCTTATATAGCGCACAGCTACCCACAAAGGGTTTCCCGGCGCTTGCTTAGGGAACCCGTCCTGGTATTCCCCTGCGAGATAACCCCGGCAGGGTATCCACAAGGTGAAAGCCAGGCATCCCGCCGCGAGGGGCCGTTGTGGAGATTAAGCAAGCTATTGCCCAGAGTCGCAGAGTTTGAACCCGTGAGTCGAGAAGGCACCGGAGCGAGAATTATCGAGTCCGTGGAATTTTTGAGCCCAAGACCCGCCGGGGCGGGGAATTGAACCCTGGTTCAGGGCCGATCTCAGCTTCCGGGTCTGCCGCCTCTAACCCCTGAGCCACACTTCTCCACATCTCTTGTACAAACACCAATGGAAGCATTTACACCCTCTTTCCAAGCCGACCTCACATCAAAAAAGTATGTCACCTGCCTACATCTTCTACCAACTATCACGCAGACTGAGATCAGAACACCCCTAGAAATGCATCACTATTTAAAGTTTCAGAATTATTTAAAGCATTCAAATTACAAACCACAAAACGATCTTATTTTAACATATTTTCTACCCCTTATGAGCTAGTGGCCCTTAAAATGACAGAATTAAACATTCACATGAATGGAGCAAGTTAAACATATTGGTAATATGAACTCCAGTGAACCTTTTGACCCTAATAATCCGATACATTTGACAGAAAGTCCCTTTGAAGTGTAATACTGGCCTTTATGGATAATAGGGTGAACACTGTTGTGCTGGATTTGATATTGATACATGATGTGTTTGACGTCCAAGATGAGAGAATTAAGTGATTGAATGATTGGTTTTAATTGTATTTATTATTTTCATTAAGTAATAATACCATCCTAATGGAGCTTCTCACTATTTTGTGGGTCAAGTGCTGTGCTGTAGGTAAAATAATGCTGAATCTGAGGAGTAAATATATGGTCTAATTGGTGCATTTGTAGAAGAGGATAGTCTGGTATTTTCCAAAGTCGAGAGGCAACAGAAAGGAATTCAAGAGCCTAAAGCCATGCAGTGCAGGGCTCTTCCTCCAAATGTGTGTATCTCACTGGGTGGAGTGAGAGGCGATTATGGAAGATCTACACATAATTCAGATAGTTTTTTTCTAGGAACAGGAGGCCATGGGCTGCAACCCCCACTTAAACCAGGTAACCCGCTGCGGTGTTGCTTGCAATTAAAAATTAGCAGTGAAGAGCACAGATTGTTCAACACAGAACACCTGTTCATTTTGAATTTTCACATGTTTACGACACTTTGATTGTGGATTATAGCGTCCCTAATAAATTGCTCATAGGACCGAATATCGCTATCAAGTACATGCTTTTGTGATAGTTAAGTATGAAGTTCCCATGAATCTGTTTATACGATTCATCTGCCACAAAGAAGGTCCACTTTCTACCTTAATAACAATTGCCACAGTACTTGCTAAAATGTCGAGCATTCTACAGAGGCAAATTAGCTTCTTACCCATCATTTTGCCTTGATATGTTGAAATGCCTGGAATATTTTGAATCAAATGAAAAATTAAAGTGTGACAAAACCATTTACATGAAAAACCTATAGGAAGGTTCTGCCACAAACCTTTCTTTGTAACTTTTACCCTTTGGTACATAATTTGTACTGAAAGCAGATAATAGAAGGTCAACATTAGGTGTACAGTCAGTTGGTGCATGAGCATCAGCTTTTTAAAATAAGAAGTGTGGCCAGGCGTGACTTGTAAACATAGAAGAGGGTTCAACTTAGACCATCTGTTTGACTGGTTACAACTTGAGGAACTTTACCACTAGCATGATGTGGTCTTTTCAATTCATTTCAAGGTTTATGGGAGGTTTGCATCAATGGATAATTAAGTGGGTAGTTTCACCAATGCTCATAACCTATGGGAAATTAGACTTGATAAATATGGGGTTACAGATATACAACCTACTATAACATATGTTTAGTGCCATAATGAAGGCAATGATTACTGATGTGAAATCAGTCGAAACGTGTCTGCAGCAAATTTAGAAGTTCAGGAATTTTGTTAAAATTCCATGTGAAAGATTCACACCTAAATAAATTAATGTAAACAGTCATATAATTAGGAATTTCTTGAACTGAGTTGTCTCACACCTAATGGATTGTTCCCTGCATTAGACTGTCACACAAATTTACAAAACAAAAATTGTGCATGCAACAAAATCAAACCATCACTCAAAGGCTCATGCACAAGGACCGCCCAAAACAGTTTTGTGTGCCATGTTTACCGTATGTAGGCCTCTGTACTGCTAGGCCCTTTTAGCTGATCCTCCATCAGGTAGGTATTGTGCGAAGAGGAAATGAAATATTGACTGAGAGGCTTTGTCATGTCCTGGTAAACCTTTTTGTGTGCCACGTCAAAGATATTTCCATAATCAGACAGCAGGTAGAGCGATAAACCATCTTTAGTCAATGCATTTTGTTTCTTGGCTGCAAAACATAATGGAAATGGAAATCACAAAAACATTCTGCAAACATACCTAAGACTTTTTCGAAATGCTAAGTGGCTTTTATTTTTAAGCTAAGTATGATAAACCTCAATGGCCCGGATTACAAACCAAACAGAGAAGAATTAATGAATGAAATTCCACTCAGCTTGATTATTAGTTAGTAGGTTTTTCCAAATTAGGTTTTTCTGGGGGTTGAAAACTTTATACACTTTTTACGGCCTGTAACTTCAACTTATATTGCATTAGGCTTTGGCTGCAGGAGCAGCTAAGACTCATTTTTTTCAGGACAAGCATGCCTGAAATTACCCTTCCTTGCTCTTCCCTATCCAGACCACCACCTCCCCCCCTTCCCAGAGGTCCAAGCACACATTTACCACCTGGTCAGACCAGGCGCTTAAAGTATTAATTAAATCCAATGGAACTGGGAATTCTGTGTTGCTTTACGACAAGAAAGGTTGATCCTACATTGTAATTCCCCCTGTTTGGGTGATTAACTCAGAATCTGACAGTGCTGTGGTGGATTTACTACAGAGTAACGTTAAATGTACATGAAAATGAATTGTTACCCCAGTATCACCTAACTTGTAATAAGGGTCTGTCTGGTTTATTCCTAAACAAATAGCAACTCAATTACTATTGGCTTCTATTTTCCTTAATCATTTCTGTTAATTTAAGCCACTATAGCAGACCAGCTAGGCAATATGACTGCACCGAGCATTCTGTGCATGCCACCAGCAGCTCGCGAGGTTGGGTCCGGTAGGTCTGCCTTAGCCTTTAGAACTGCCGACTTTGATCAAATGAGACCCTTTAAGAGGGATACTAGTAACATCTGTCCTCACTGCAGTGAGACTTCAGGAAGCATCAGGGCCTATGTTAAAAGGCCTTTGGTTATATCTAGACAAGAGCACTTCAACATAGAACATGCGCAGATCTAGACTGCTTACTCCAAGTTCTGCCACCTAAAAGAAAAGTATGTGCCGTACACATGCAATGAGAAATTGTACTAACAAGGGCTTTCACTGGCACTATACAAAAGATGCCTTATTATATGTGCATGATTTTATGCAAGTAATGATCCACTGCGTGGCAGCATGATGATATAACGTTAAGTATAGAAGTGCCTTTTCAGAGTGCATCATGGAAGAAGAGATTGAAGGACATGCAGAACTACCACATCAAAAACAAGACATCACACTTGGCACACTGATGCTGGAATGCATTCATTACCAAACTTCTCGGACTGAAAAGGACTCTGCCTGTTCCGCTCCACAGTAGCTGTTTTGAGAAAAACACTTTGCCAGTCAATTCATATCACATGACAACGCTTACCCAGAAAAACACAAGACTCACATGCCCAAAGTCACAAAATATGTGTTTGTGGGCTTTGCGACTGATGCAGCAACAGAAGAATTCTAGTGAGACCACGAGGGAACACATCTGATTTTAGTAGGAGTAGAATGTGAAAAGAGGAAACATTGATCAGGAGGAAGGGTTGTGGAGTCCCTGGGCTCAGAGTACATACCGCTCAGGCTACTAAATATATTTGCGGAGTGCCCCATATTGTGCTCACAATCTCAACCGACCCTCACGGGTGCTTGAATGATCAATAATGGGTTTCTGATACATTTGGTAAAGTCCTTTTCCTCCATATAAAGATGCAAAAGGGGTCAAATGGAATCGGGCATGCAAAATGACTGCCCTCGTCAGACCAGGATTTCGAATGCAAATCTTTATGCTCGCTATGTAGACTGTTAAATTAAGTAATAACTCTTTCTCCGCATCTTTTTCTTCTATAATCATATCTTAAGTTCTGATTCTTTACTGATCGAGGGGTTTGTGCTTCTTAGATCTTATTTTCTATGCAGCGTATAACTCTTTGATGCTTAAGCTCTCTTGTTCATCAGTCAGTCAGTAACTCTCCAGCTGATTCTCTTCCATTGGCCCAAGACTTTGGAGACATTTCTTATGCATTTTATTTCTCATCTCTTCTTAACATGGTTATGAGAGAATGATATGGTGTCTTAACTGCTGGGTTTCTTCTCAAGCATAACTAGGGAGCCATGTGAAATCAATGAAATGAAATGAAATGAAATGAAAAGGGGTTTTATAGAGCGCGACTGCTGCCCTCGGGCGTCCAAGCGCTGGGGAAGAAGAAGATAGTGCCTCATGGTGCAGTTACTTAGGAGTTTATTTTTCTTTAGTGAAGAAAAATGTTTTGAGCTGCTTACGGAAGGATAACATGTTAGGATTGGATCTCAGGTATAAAGGGAGCGAGTTCCAGATTTTGACGGCATTGTGGGTAAAGGACCTGCCTCCAGCCCTTGATCTCCTAATCCGAGGAGCTATGGCCAGAAATGCGTTGGTGGAACGGAGTTGTTTGTTGGGATGGTAGGAGGAGAGCAGAAATGGTTGATCTTTGGTCCAGTTTTCAAGAAGGCTTGGTGGGAACTGCACATGGCTTTGAATTTGATTCGTTCCCTGGCAGGTAGCCAATGTAAGGTCCTCAACCCGGGTTCTACTGATGCTCCACGTGAGAGCTGGAGCAGCATGCGTGCGGCACAATTCTGAATTCACTGGAGTTTTTGTAATAAATCAACACTTGTTTATTTCTTTTGTTTCCATGATGCTGGTTCTGGACATCAAAATAACCTTCTCTGTTCGTGCCTCTAGTAGTTTACTTGATATGGTTGAGGGCAGTCAACTCTTTGAAAGAGTCTTTCCCATGGAAGTCCAGTCAGGGTTTAATGTTTGTTTCTTATAGCATGTTTTGATTGGTTTCATATTTTTTAAGGAGAACCTTTGGTTCTACAATGGTTTGGGTATTTTGCCTTGACCAGATTATTTTCACTTGCGTCGTTGTTAAGTCTGCTTCTGAGGTGATTACATTTTTCAATAGACTGGGAACTTCATTCTCAATCAACTCCTTAATCAATTGTCGACCAAATGAGGACATGCTAATGCACTTCTTCTTGCTGTGTACCTGAGAGAAGCTTGCCTGGCCAGAAAAGCGACACACAATCAATCCAGTCCATTATTGTGATCTCGCAATAGCTTATTGGTAGGTCACTTTGGGTCTGCCTCTTGCTCATGACTGGATGGATTTATTGATTGTGACAAATCCATGCTCATGATATAAAGGCTTTCATACCTTTTTTAGTGTTTGTCTCACACATGAGGAATTTTGATTTCACAGTGTTTAGACAGATCGAGTGTATCCTTCTGTTCTGACCGACTTTTTCGGCCCTTCCTTGAGGGAAAGTGATTGGAGGTGACTTCAGTCTACTATCATTCTAATGGAGGGATTAGAACCGTAAATAGAGCCTATTCACAAGGCGTGTTGATATAATTCCGTACCCTTTTCCTTAGATCAGGGCTTATAAACTTATGTTAGGGGATAGATTCATTAGTACTAGTGATAATCCATCCTTTTGTAAGAGTGTTAGTATACTTTCCATGGAGTTATGCTTATTTCGGGCCTTGTAGGCCTCAAACGGGAGAGACTCCATCTTTCTTTCTGCCCCGGCAGCTTGAGAGGCTTCTAGGTCAAATGTAATGTTTTAGTTACGAGGTGTTGTTCGCTTGGAGAGAACCGGCTGAGGCTGGCCCTTATCGAAAGACTGTATTTTTCTCCATTCCGAAGACATAACATCAGGCCGGCCGGCTGAGAACGTGTCCTTGGTACGGGGAGGTACAAGAATTTGGTGGGCGGCAGGTTACTGGCCGTAACTTTCCATGAAGGGACAAGCTTCCATATTAGCGAAAGCATGAGGTAGTGAATCAGTCAGTCTGTAGGCGGCAGCTAGTCGTTAGCATCAATGTCATTAATTATTCCAGGGCAGGCAGTCGCCATTTTGAAATCTGAGAAAGACAGAGAAGCCGATACTCTCTTAGAAAGATTGAAGTTGTTTTAGTTGGAGCAGCTGGCGAGCTTTGACATTAAGATCAGAGCATACAGAGTGAAGCAGTTAGTTGAGGGAACGAATACCAGAGTGGCAGAAACTGAGTTATAAGATCGAAGCCGAGAAGTGAGGATGGTCCGTGATTGAGAGGAGAGAGGAGTAGTGCAGAACAGCCAGAGAGAAAGCAGCTAATAAGAGGAAGGTCCCAGTGACTTGGAGGGAAGCAAAGGAGACAGAGCATAGCGGTGCAGACGTGTATCCGTGACTGCAGAGGTGTGACCCTAAGACGAGCCAAGGCACAGACGAGAAGGGAACCCAGATGACTGCTGAGTCCAGACTTCATATTAATAAGGTGACGTCGACCCTTTCTTATTAGCGTGCACACATTCTAACCTTTCATTTTCCTTTGCAGGCTATATGTTATAGTACAGTGTTATATTGTTATTGTTATTGTGATAAATAAAGTACCCCAGTTCTTAGTGAACCAGCATGTGCCTCTTGTTCTTGTATAATAAAGGTAACCTGTTCTTCTAGTCGGGTACTGTTTCACGAACGGACGCTACCCCCGATCAGGTAAATGGTAACTGAATAATGAGGGAGAGAGGAGCCCTTGAAATGGAGAATAAGTCGTACATCGTATAATTTGGCTATCATTGTGTGATCTATAATATTGTAGTATTGTACCTCTAGTAAATAGCGAGAGATTCCCCAACATGAAGAGCTAACGGTATTCATAGGAAAGTGATCGTCGTTATGAGGCGGCGTTAATGAGAGCACCAGGGGGGGATACTGGTGTCTATACCCACAAGATTGTGGCTTGTAAGAGAAGTAAGCGAGCACCAGGGGGGATACTGGTGTCTATACCCACAAGATTGTGGCTTGTAAGGAAAAAGAGAGGGCATCAGGGGAGATACTGATGCCTGTACCCACAGTATTGTGGCCTAAGCGAGCACTGGTTGTAATCAGTGTGTAATGGTAAATAATCAGAACTGCCCTAGGGTAGAATAGTCTGGGTCTGAGTTGCCGTGAGACTATATGGTATGAGTGTGGTATTGTAGAAGACTTAGGCATGTATATTGCTAATTCCCCATCCTTGGGTAGGAGACATAGATACCTGTTGTAAATAGGTCCTAAGGAGGGAGGTGGTCACGTTCCGGCTGGGTTGGTTGTGCTCTGGTGAGCTGATTCTATCTGGTCCGAGAATCCGGTCGTTACATCTGGCGTCACGAACTGTTTACGAAGCCTGTGTGCGCTGTATTGTTTTTATCTTGCTGTTTGCGCTCGGCTCGTAGGAAGTTTATTTTGTATATTATTTGTTTATAGCTGTATATATCTTTTTGGTTTCTCAAAATGTTTTTGCGGAGATCGAAATCTACTTTCAAATTGCCTGTTGAAATTCCCGGCTGGGAATCAACGCCTTACGAGGCCTTGGACCGTGAGTGGGCCGATTCTACTGGTTTGAGTGAATATTGGAGTTCTTGTTTGGAGCTGGCGGAGCCGGCTAATGTGATTTCTTGTTTGCAGAAAGCGCCGGTAGTGAAGGGTGATGAACTTCCTATTTTAGGACGCAGAGGTTGGATTGTTTTGACTGCGTACAGGATTGTACATGAGAAATTTTTGAAATTACAGAAACAATATGTGGATATGGAAGAAAAGTTTGTTGAAGTGCAGAATGCTCATACTCTTTTGCGATGTCAAAATAAATTGCTTGCCGACAAACTTGAGACTTATCAGACAATAGCCGAAAGGGCTGCTGTTCGAATTGCGAAATACAAATATAAGAATCGTCGTGGTCGTGTTTGTAAACGGAAGGTGCGTCTAGTCGTGGCGAAAGCCGGACTGGACTGGAATCCTGATGAATGGGATGGTAATATCTGGGACTCGAATGATTCTGGTTCCTCGGTGGAGGAGTCTGACAGGCGCGAGTCTTCTCGCTCCGGATGTGACTGTAAATCTACTTCTTGTGACAAACATGATGATTCCGGCGACTGTGGTCGCTCTTCTCATTGTACTGGCGTCTCTCATTCTGATTGTTCCTCTAAATCTATGGATCGGGCTTCTTCTGATGCTCGTCCTGAGGTTTCTGCGCATCCGGTTTTTTGACGAAAGTTACAACAAGCTCCTGGTAATCCAAATGGTATTCCTTTGGATAGTTTGGAAGATTTTACACAACAGGAAGTTAGTGACATTTTGCAACGATTTCGACAACGGCCTGGTGAGGCCTTGCTTACGTGGATGGTGCGCCTTTATGAGTTAGGCGCTGCAGGTATCATGTTAGATGCAGGAGATGCCTTGAAATTTTGTTCTTTAAGTTCCGATTCTAATGTACAAGATCATTTTCAAAATGTTAATGGTGCCGGTCAGACTAGTCTACTCCAGTTAGCGACTGACGGCAGTAAGCACAAATATCCCACTGAATCTGATTGGCCTGTGAATGACAAGCCGTGGTACACCTTGCGCCATGCGGCGCAACGGCTGAAAGAGGAGGTGTTGAAAACTGCAATTTTTCTGAGTACAGCTGACAGGTTGTTGGATGGTTTGTTGACATCTTCTGTGCGCAATCGCATTATTCGTTCTTCCCCTGTTGCTTATAAGCAGGTTATGATGACTTTGTTAATCAATCAAACTGGCAATCCTTTGTCTATGGTGCTTGAATCTGTCCGTCAGCTTGGTGAGTTGGGTGATTGGTTTAAACCTGAGAGACAGTCCAGACCTGAGGGTCGTACTGCTGGAGATTATAAGTTCTCTAGACGTGATATGTTTCTCGCACTGTTGGCTGATGGTGTGAAACAGGAAGACATTGATGGTGAACCTAATAATCGCTTGTGGGTCATGTTTCGCAAGCGTGGTTTGGATCGGAAGGCGGGTGCCCGACGTGTGCGAAAGAATGATTGTGATCGTGAATATTCTGATGATAGTGGAGACGATAAACGTCGTGATGATTCTAATCGTCGTGATGAACGACGACATGTGCGTGATGTGTCCCCTCACCGTGAAATAGAGAGAGGGCGAGAGGGGGAAAGAGAAAGGGGGAGAGATGACCGTGTTAACAGCAGATATAGGGATGAAAGGGATCAGTCCCCCGAGTTGAGGAGAAGGGAGGATCGACACAGACTTTCCGATCGAAATTCACAGTACCATGCAGATGACAGGAATCCATTTCGTAATGAAGATGGATATGAACATGATGTTCTAACACCTAAGAAATATGAGAGCATTTACCCTGATTTGTCCTGGTTAACAGAACGCAGTAAAAATGACTACGAAATAGGTCAAGCTCCAGTACGCAGGTGGGCTCACAAAGATAATAGACCCTATGTAGATATTGAAATTTTTTGGAAACATCGTAATATCCAAAGGGCCCGAGCATTGGTAGATACAGGAGCGGAGGCCACTCTTATTCATGGAAAATCAAAGAAATTTAAAGGTCAATTTTTCACAATTACTGGTTTAGGTGGAAAGGAAACCCCTGCAGTGCAAACTACACTTGAAATGAGAATAGGTAGAATTCCCCGGAAAGAATATTCTGTATTGGTTGTACCACTTCTGGAATACATAATTGGAATTGACGTTTTGAAAGGAATGACATTACATTCAGATGACGGCTGTTATCAATTTGGAAGTAAAAATTATATTTCGTCTAGCAGTATCGTATCCCAGGTGGCCATGAAGAAATTAGTGCTATGATTCAGGATTTGGTGGATGCAGGAGTTATAACTCCGGTTACTTCTGCTTGGAATAATCCCGTTTGGCCCGTGCGTAAGAGTGATAATTCTTGGCGCAGGACTGTTGATTACTGCGAATTGAATAAACATACACCCCCTTTGACTGTTGCAGTACCAGACATCATTACTTTAATTGAGAGAATTCAAAAACATCCAGGTACGTGGTATGCGTCCACTGATATTGCCAATGCTTTCTTTTCAATTCCGATTGCCCCCGAGTGTCAGGAACAATTCAGTTTTACATGGAATGGACGTCAAATGACGTTTAGAAGTCTTCCCCAAGGCTATGTACATAGTCCTACGATCTGTCACCGGCTGGTGGCGGAACATTTGTTCGAAGTACCTGTACACCCGCAAATTCAGATATGTCACTATATTGATGACATTTTGATTCAAGGTGAGACACAAGATGTGGGACACCCCTGCGCCGCACGGCCACCAGCTGCTGCGCGTGCCCCTTGTCCCTGCCTCGCTGCCTGCCTCGCTGCCGGCCGACTCCGTTGTCGTTTGTTTTGTTTTGTTTTTGCCCGTCATTTGTGCTTGCTAATTTGTCTCCTTGCTTCCGCCGCCACCCTCATCGCTCTCAACTCCGGCCGACTCCCAGAATGCCTTCAAGCAACCCCACGACGCACCCACGGACCTTTCAGCTGCCACGCCTGCAAGTTCACCTGCATCCGGACCTGCCCCGCACCAGCACCCGCCAAGTCGAACACCAGCAGCACCCACCTCAAGTGCATCCTGCTCAACACCCGCTCCGTCCACAGACACGCCATCGAACTCTGGAACCTCCTAGACGCCACAGCCCCTGACGTCGCCTTCCTCACGGAGACCTGGATGAACGCCTCCTCAGCGCCCGACATCGCCATCGCTATCCCAGAGGGCTACAAGATCGTCCGGAGGGACCGCAACGCCAACCAGATGGGAGGAGGCATCGCCATCATCCACAAGAACACCATCCGTCTCACGACCAGCACCGACAACACCCTGACCACCGCCGAACACCTGCACTTCCAGATCCACACCAACCCGAACACCACCCTCAGAGGCACCCTGATCTACCGACCCCCTGGACCACGCACACAATTCAGCGAGGACATCGCCGACTTTGTCAGCCCGCTTGCCCTCCCCTCCTCTGACTACATCCTCCTGGGGGACCTCAACTTCCACCTGGAGAACAACAACGACTGCAACACCACCACCCTACTGGACAACCTCGCCAACCTGGGACTCAAGCAACTGGTGTCCACCCCCACCCACCTCGCCGGACACACACTCGACGCAGTCTTCTCATCCAGCACAGACATCGACTTCAGCCACGCCACAGAGCTTCAATGGACGGACCACAGCTGCGTCCACTTCACCTTCAAGAGAACGACGACCCACCACCACCAGCAACAGGCCGCCCGCAGAAGCTGGAACAAGATCACAGCAGACCAGCTCGCCACCTCCCTGAGCCAGCACCCTCCTGCCAGCTCAGCGGACCCCAGCCAGGCCGCCGACAACCTCACGAAGTGGATCACCATCTGCGCGGACGAGCTCGCCCCGCTGAGGACCCCGCCCAGCAGACCCGGCAGCAAGAAAGCCCCTTGGTTCACCGACGAACTCAAGAGCTCCAAGAAGAACTGCCGAGCCCTCGAGAAAGTCTGGAGAAGGGAACCTACACCGGACAACAGGACCTCCTTCAAGCTTGCCACCCGGAAGCACCACCAGCTGATCCGCGCCGCCAAGAAAACAGCATTCAAGGAACGGCTGGACAACAACGCACACAACTGCAAGGAACTCTTCAACATCGTGAAAGAGCTCTCCAACCCCAGCGCAGGAAACAACGACATCACCCCATCGCAAGACCTCTGCAACTCCCTCGCTTCATACTTCCACAACAAGATCGCGGACATACACAACAGCTTCAACAACCATCCAACGCACACCATGACCGAACAACCACCCCCCACCACCACCCTCCACGCCTGTACCCCGATCAGCACTGAAGACACCATCCGCACGATGAACTCCATCCACTCCGGATCACCGACCGACCCCTGCCCTCACCACGTCTTCAACAAGGCCGACGCTGTCATCGCACCCCACCTGCGAGACATCATCAACACATCCTTCGACACCGCCACCTTCCCTGAGAGCTGGAAACACGCCGAACTCAGCGCTCTACTCAAGAAACCAACAGCGGACCCCACCGAACTCAAGAACTACCGCCCCATCTCGCTCCTCCCGTTTCCAGCCAAAGTCATCGAGAAGACCGTCAACAAGCAGATGGCCGCCTTCCTCGAGACGAACGGATCCCTCGACCCCTCACAGTCCGGCTTCCGAGCCAATCACAGCACCGAGACCGCCCTCATCGCCGCCACTGATGACATCCGAGCCCTGATGGACAATGGAGAAACAGCAGCCCTCATCCTCCTAGACCTCTCCGCGGCCTTCGACACGGTCTGCCACCGCACCCTAGTACAGCGCCTCAGCAACATCGGAATCCAGGACAAGGCGCTGGAATGGATCATCTCCTTCCTCGACGGAAGAACACAGAGAGTCCGCCTACCACCGTACAAGTCAGAGGCCTCCGAAGTCATCTGCGGCGTCCCTCAAGGATCATCTCTGAGCCCCACTCTCTTCAACGTCTACATGAGCCCCCTCGCGACCATCGTACGCAAACACAACCTCAGCATAATCTCCTACGCCGACGACACCCAGCTGATCCTCTCCCTGACCAACGACCCCGCCTCTGCCAGAGCCAACCTGCACGAAGGAATGAGAGAGGTAGCCGAGTGGATGACGACCAGCCGCCTAAAACTGAACTCGGACAAGACGGAGGTCCTCATCCTGGGCTCTTCCCCCTCCACCTGGGACGACTCCTGGTGGCCCCCCGCCCTGGGCACCGCACCCAAACCGACAGACCATGCACGCAACCTGGGCTTCATCCTGGACTCCTCCCTCTCCATGACCAGACAAGTCAACAACGTCTCCTCGGCGTGCTTCAACATCCTACGCATGCTACGGAAGATTTTCCGGTGGATCCCCACCGAGACCAGGAAGACCGTCACCCAGGCCCTCGTCACCAGCCGACTGGACTACGGCAACGCCCTCTACGCCGGTACCACCGCCAAGCTCCAGAAGAGACTCCAGCGGATCCAGAACGCCTCAGCCAGACTCATCCTCGACATCCCACGAACCAGCCACATCACCGGACATCTGAGAGACCTTCACTGGCTCCCCGTCAACAAAAGAATCACCTTCCGCCTCCTCACCCACGCACACAAAGCCCTACACGACCAAGGCCCGAGCTACCTCAACAGCCGGATCAACTTCTACGCACCCAAACGCCACCTCCGATCAGCCAACCACGCCCTCGCCGACGTCCCCCGCATCCGAAGAGCTACTACAGGAGGAAGGTCCTTCTCCTACCTGGCCGCCAACACCTGGAACTCCCTCCCGACCGACCTGCGCCTGACCCAAGACCACCTCTCCTTCAGGAAGAAGCTGAAGACCTGGCTGTTCGAGCAGTAGCGGCACCCCCCCCCCCAGCGCCTTGAGACCCTACGGGTATGTAGCGCGCTCTACAAGTGTCACTGATTGATTGATTGATTGACAAGACCAAGTCCAGACCCAGTTAGATCAAATTATTGATTGCTTACGCGAAAAAGGTTGGGAAATCAATCCCGATAAATTGCAAGGTCCATCCCAAAATGTGAAATTTTTAGGCATCAATTGGCATGAAGGTCATAGAGAGGTGATTCCACAAGTGAAACAGAAAATTCTTGATTTTGCAGTCCCAAGAAATAGGAAAGAAGCCCAAAGCTTTATTGGCTTATTTGGTTTTTGGCGTCAGCATATTCTACATTTGAGTCAGATATTGGCCCCTTTATACCGAGTCACTCGTAAAAAGAATGTGTTTGAATGGAGTAAACTACAGCAGGATGCGTTTAATTTGGCAAAAGAAGCGATTCAGTATGCTTTGGATTTGTGGCCTGTGTGCGATGGTAATGTGGATTTGAATGTGTCCGTGCAAGGTCTTTATGTAAATTGGAGTTTGTGGCAAAAACAAGGCAGAAATAAAGTACCATTAGGTTTCTGGACTAAAAAGTTACCCGATGCTGGTGAGCGTTATACACCTTTTGAGAAACAGTTGCTTGCATGTTATTGGGCTCTGGTGGATACCGAGCAATTAACTTTGGGACATGATGTGATTTTGAGACCTGAAATTCCTATTATGCAGTGGGTTTTGAGTTCGCCGAAAACTCATCGAATTGGACATGCTCTAGAGGCGAGTGTGATTAAGTGGAAATGGTACATACAAGACAGGGCACGGGTGGGACCGAAAGGTGTGGCATCATTACATGAGCAAGTGGCGCAGGCGCCATCGATTGAGACTGGGAGTGATTGCTCCGTACCTATAGTACAGGAATCCCCTGTTAAGTGGGGTAAGCCATTTGATAATCTGTCTGCGGAGGACAGAAACCATGTGTGGTTTACGGATGGTTCAGCGAGGTACATAGGAGAGAAACGGCATTGGAAGGCAGTGTCCTTTAATCCCATCACACAAAAATTGTTGAGTACAACTGGTGAAGGAAAGAGCAGTCAATTTGCTGAATTATATGCTGTTTATCAAGTTTTGAAACAAGAGTTACCTGGTACATGCCACATTTTCACTGATTCCTGGTCCACTGCTAATGGACTGGCGGTTTGGTTACCAACTTGGCATTCTCATAATTGGGAATTGCATTCAAAAGAACTGTGGGGAAAAGAATTATGGCAAGAAATTTGGGAAATGCTCCCACAAAGTACTGTTACAATCTTTCATGTGGATGCTCATACACCGATAGACTCCCTTGACAAATTCTTTCATAACATTGCAGATGAGAAATCTAAAATTGCTGAGACAGTGGTGGACATGCAAGATTCTGATTTGGCGGGATTGGCGAAATGGGCCCACCAGAAAGCAGGACACTTTGGAGAGAGAGCCACTAGCAGGTGGGCCGCCGATCAAGGAATTTATATTCCTTTAAATTTGATTGAAGACACGATATTGCATTGGCCTATCTGTCAACATTCTAGACAACGAAAAGTACCCCAAATTGTTAAAGGTCATTTACATCGAGGAAAATTGCCCGCTCAAATTTGGCAGATTGATTATATTGGTCCACTCCCTAGGAGTAAAAACTGCCAATATGTTTGCACCATTGTTGGCACATACAGTGGCCTTTTAGTGGCCTTTCCCTGTAAACGAGCTACCCAAATGAATACCATTAAAACATTGGAATTGATTATGCTCTATTATGGTGTTCCATTTCAAATTCAATCTGACAATGCATCCCATTTTCAAGGAAGATTGGTGCAGGAATTTTGTGTGGAAAATAACATCGAATGGGTGTTTCATATACCATATTATCCACAGGCAGCGGGTCTTATTGAGAGAATGAATGGTTTGCTAAAAGATCAATTACGAAAATTAACTGACAATAAATATAAAAATTGGAGAGATCATTTGTTTCAAGCACTGTTAATTTTAAATAATCGTCCCTTTTTGAATGCTGAATCTCCATTAATGCGTTTATTTCCTCCAGCTATTGATGCAAAGCCAAACACCATTGGCAATACTGTAATGTATTGGGAAATTTCCCCTGGAGCATTAGCTCCATGCAGAGCAACCCCAGGTTCCGCAGGCTTGGACCTGCATGCCATGAATGACACCACCATAAAAAGCAGAGATCGAGTTATCATTGAGACTGGTGTTGGTGTCTGTATACCAACTGGAAATTTTGGACTGATTGCCCCTAGATCGGGCCTGGCCTTAAAAGGCATTCAAGTACTCGGAGGAGTCGTTGACAGCGATTATCAGGGAGAGATTAAGGTGCTCCTGCTGAATAGCCGTGAGGCTGATTTTCCAATTCACAAAACTGACCGAATTGCTCAGTTGCTAATAATGCCTGTTTTTAGTGGTGAGAATTAAAAAGGCACTGCCCCAACTTTGCTAACTGTACGAGGACAAAAAGGTTTTGGCTCCACGGATAATCCCGGAGCGAGAGTGTGGGTGCAATCGCCTAAAAATCCCCCTGAACAAGCTGAAATTACTGCAACCGGTCATGATAATACGATTCTTGTCATGAGACCAGGGAAAGATAGCTGGGAAGCTGTCCCGGCTGACAAATGTTACTTACGAGAATGAATAATGCCTATATTTGATTTTCTTTCAGATCATTCTCTGGACTGTTGCTGCAGGATGTGTCGGCGTTGGACTCCTTTTGGTCTGCTACGTCGGGAAAGGAGGGAGCCCACAGACTTTGGTTGATTCGATAACCCGAGT
Source organism: Lissotriton vulgaris (assembly GCF_964263255.1). NCBI lineage: Eukaryota > Metazoa > Chordata > Amphibia > Caudata > Salamandridae > Lissotriton > Lissotriton vulgaris. The sequence goes on along the minus strand of NC_141698.1, from coordinate 201,922,889 downwards.
ACCACGTTCCTTTGCTGCGTGGGATTCATCATCTAATTTTTGGACTACTTTAGCTAAACGAGTTACCAACTCTCCACATTTCTGTTTGACACCGATGCGTTCGGTGACTGACATTCTAGCGACCTGTTTGGTTGCTGTCCCTGCTTCGTTGGAGACTCTAGCCCATATCTTTAATATATCAAATGCCCGGCCCAATGTTATCCTCGGAGATTTCGCTACCCACGAATACTGTCCTTTATGTACTGTACTTTTAGATCCAATACCACCGATTCATTCCCAAATCACTACATATAATATCACCCAAGGGGACTTGTGTTTTTTCCTTACCTGTGATCCCAATCCAATTACTGAATGTGTGCGTTTAAAATTGAAAGCAGCAATTTCCTTTTCAGCTCATGAACAAACTTTATGTTCCCGAAGACCCCCGAAATCATGCACTTCTGTTAGAAATAATATGACCTGTAAGAGTTTAGTAGTTACCCCTAGTCATTTTCGAACAATGCTGTTACCTTCTGGATGGCTTTTCTCTTGTGGTAATACTTCCTGGCCCTACATTCCCGCTAACATTTCTGGAGGACCTTGTGCCATCACTAGACTAAGCCTATTGATGTTTTCTTCACATCCTAATACATATTCCTGTGTTGTTCGTGATGCTGTGATGTTACATGAAGATTGTGATTCTTCACTACATTTATATTCCAAATCCGAATACCTTGGTTTAGCTTTTTCAATTATTGGTGTCCCAGCTTTAGCGGTTTACAATGCTAAATCTATTGGAAAAATGGCCTGCTGGATGGTCAAATCCATCAATCATACTTCTACAATTCTATCTGACATGTTAATAGACGCCCAGGGTGAACGCAGAGCTATCTTGCAGAACCGGGCTGCCATTGACTATCTTTTGCTCAAGCATGGACATGACTGTTCTGACTTTGAGGGCCTTTGTTGTTTCAACTTATCGGATCATACTAAATCCATTCAGGCTCATATAGACAAACTTCATGACTTGACTGAAGAGGTTAGAAAACACATTGACCAGGGCTGGTTTGACTGGCTCTTCAATTGGTTACCTGACTTACATTCTCTACGACAAATATTAGGGGGTATTATGATTACTATTAGCATTTTAGTAGCTATTTGCTGCTTTATTCAGTGCATTCCTTCCTTACTCCAGTACTGTAGGTTTGGTACGAGAAATAGATCAGTTAGTTTTGTTTCATATTATTCCTCTACAGAGGTTAGTTCCATTTAGCGAATGATTAGTAGCCTAAAGTCAAGGGTGAAGTGTTCTGACCGACTTTTTCGGCCCTTCCTTGAGGGAAGGTGATTGGAGGTGACTTCAGTCTACTATCATTCTAATGGAGGGATTAGAACCGTAAATAGAGCCTATTCACAAGGCGTGTTGATATAATTCCGTACCCTTTTCCTTAGATCAGGGCTTATAAACTTATGTTAGGGGATAGATTCATTAGTACTAGTGATAATCCATCCTTTTGTAAGAGTGTTAGTATACTTTCCATGGAGTTATGCTTATTTCGGCCTTGTAGGCCTCAAACGGGAGAGACTCCATCTTTCTTTCTGCCCCGGCAGCTTGAGATGCTTCTAGGTCAAATGTAATGTTTTAGTTACGAGGTGTTGTTCGCTTGAAGAGAACCGGCTCAGGCTGGCCCTTATCGAAAGACTGTATTTTTCTCCATTCCGAAGACATAACATCAGGCCGGCCGGCTGTGAACGTGTCCTTGGTACGGGGAGGTACAAGAATTTGGTGGGCGGCAGGTTACTGACCGTAACTTTCTATGAAGGGACAAGCTTCCATATTAGCGAAAGCATGAGGTAGTGAATCAGTCAGTCTGTAGGCGGCAGCTAGTCGTTAGCATCAATGCCATTAATTATTCCAGGGCAGGCAGTCGCCATTTTGAAGTCCGAGAAAGACCGAGAAGCTGATACTCTCTTAGAACGAATGAAGTTATTTTAGTTGGAGCAGCTGGCGAGTTTTGACATTAAGATCAGAGCATACAGAGTGAAGCAGTTAGTTGAGGGAACGAATACCAGAGTGGCAGAAACTGAGTTATAAGATCGAAGCCGAGAAGTGAGGATGGTCCGTGATTGAGAGGAGAGAGGAGTAGTGCAGAACAGCCAGAGAGAAAGCAGCTAATAAGAGGAAGGTCCCAGTGACTTGGAGGGAAGCAAAGGAGACAGAGCATAGCGGTGCAGACGTGTATCCGTGACTGCAGAGGTGTGACCCTAAGACGAGCCAAGGCACAGACGAGAAGGGAACCCAGATGACTGCTGAGTCCAGACTTCATATTAATAAGGTGACGTCGACCCTTTCTTATTAGCGTGCACACATTCTAACCTTTCATTTTCCTTTGCAGGCTATATGTTATAGTACAGTGTTATATTGTTATTGTTATTGTGATAAATAAAGTACCCCAGTTCTTAGTGAACCAGCATGTGCCTCTTGTTCTTGTATAATAAAGGTAACCTGTTCTTCTAGTCAGGTACTGTTTCACGAACGGACGCTACCCCCGATCAGGTAAATGGTAACTGAATAATGAGGGAGAGAGGAGTCCTTGAACTGGAGAATAAGTCGTACATCGTATAATTTGGCTATCATTGTGTGATCTATAATATTGTAGTATTGTACCTCTAGTAAATAGCGAGAGATTCCCCAACATGAAGAGCTAACGGTATTCATAGGAAAGTGATCGTCGTTATGAGGCGGCGTTAATGAGAGCACCAGGGGGGATACTGGTGTCTATACCCACAAGATTGTGGCTTGTAAGAGAAGTAAGCGAGCACCAGGGGGGATACTGGTGTCTATACCCACAAGATTGTGGCTTGTAAGGAAAAAGAGAGGGCATCAGGGGGGATACTGATGCCTGTACCCACAGTATTGTGGCCTAAGCGAGCACTGGTTGTAATCAGTGTGTAATGGTAAATAATCAGAACTGCCCTAGGGTAGAATAGTCTGGGTCTGAGTTGCCGTGAGACTATATGGTATGAGTGTGATATTGTAGAAGACTTAGGCATGTATATTGCTAATTCCCCATCCTTGGGTAGGAGACATAGATACCTGTTGTAAATAGGTCCTAAGGAGGGAGGTGGTTACGTTCCGGCTGGGTTGGTGGTGCTCTGGTGAGCTGATTCTATCTGGTCCGAGAATCCGATCGTTACATCTTCCCCTGCTGACGTCAAGATGTTTATCTTTGCATGTCTCAGAGGGATTTGAACTTTCACACTTGAAAGGAGAAGCAGGTAATATCCTTCCTCCTTCTCCTCGTACCTTGGTTTGTCTTGGTCTCTCCCAGCCTGCCTGTCACCACCCAACCTCTCGAGTCATCCTTGGATCTATCGTCCTCCCACACTGCCTCTGTATCACACTCTTGCAAACTCCCTTCACCCCTGCCCTGCACTTCCTGGTCTATGCTGAGGACGCAAGCACAGGTGTCACTCCATGTCTACCTCTCCCTCTACCTGCCATGCTGACACTCCGTTGACCCCTTATTGCAGGTATTGACTTAGCCAATGCATGATGAACGGCAGCATGCACAAGTGTGGACAAAACCAATAGGGAGACCATCTTAAATGCAATTTTGTATACCTGCAAGATGGTGTCCTGTTGTTTTTAGGCACAACACAACAGCCATTTTGGAACAGTATAAAATACTATTTCGACTGCTTGTTGCAAACCATTCAAAATTCATTGTCACAGAGTCTCAACGCATCATGACGACCATCTTGGGAGCACAAAATTCCATTTTGGCAACCAGTTGCTATTAGCCTTGCCAATGCTTATGCTGCAACCCTAGACAACAGGCAGAAAAAAAATGAGTGGTAATGCTTGGTTAACTATGCATCCTGTGATTTGTAACCCTATTTATACTAATACAACACCCAGACTGCAAGTACCAAAATGCAAATAAAACAAGCAATTGCTCTGGCTTGCATTTTGGGTTCTGAATATTTTTAAAAAGCCTGCTGTAGTGAAAGACTAAACAAAGAGAAGAGTGCTGTCTATGTACGAAACATTTAAAGGATAAAGAATTTAAAGCATAAGTTTACAGTGAACCTTTGAGATGTAAAAGTTTCTCATGCACTGCATGCACGCACTCCAGAAGGGGCCGACTAACACACCATAAAGACCTAGCTTGCTGTGAGACGTAAATACTCCTCCAGGTGACACTGGTTTCCTATTATATGCATCACCCCCACTTTGGTAGTGCTTTACGGACGAAAGTCGTATTCTGGGATTGGACTTTTTTATGAAATGTATTTTGCAGTGCTTAAAGGGCCACACACTTCCGTGGGAGCTTACATACGGTCCCTTTTTGTAACGTAAATCTCTTTCATTGCAGGGTTAATATATCTGGGTGCGGTCACCCTATTCCGTACATTTCTATGTGGTATTACCTGCATACATGCTTCTCTGCACACCTGTCAAGCTATTGAATTTTCAACGATATCTAAGAGGGTAATGCCATTAAAGTAAATGGAGAATAAACAATTTTAGGCTGGCTGACGGGGCAACCCAATGGAAGATTATGCCAGTGTTTAGTGAGTCAGGAATGCGTTTATGATTGAAAGAGAGTGGCAGTCTCCAAGTGAGTGAGCTGATCTAGTATTAAGTCTCAACACACACAAGAAGTAAACAAGTGCTGATGAGGAAAGATGGACTGCTATTTTGAAAAGTGCACATATTTAGGTTAACACTGCATTATAAATAGGGCTCCTGGTTTTATGGTATTTGTTTTTTTAACATTTCCATCTGTATTTATCCATATTTATTTTTAGGCCACCTTATTGGTATTTATCCATATTTATTTTGTGATTTGAGAATAAATGGAGCCGTAAAATGGTATATTTCCACGTTTATTTAACTCTTGGACGTGCACTCACACCTGGATGCCTGTCGCATTTTAGCAATTAAGCAGCCACGTATAACAAAAACCTACACTCACAGCTACATATTAGCGTTATACTACAAATCTATGTTAACATATGCCTATTTAAGGAAATCGCATCCTGTTTTTTAACTCTCCATGCTCTCTATCTGCTCAGCTGTTGCCTAGAATTCATGAAAGACGGCATAGAGAGTCTCTCACAAGGAGCACCATTTTCAGAATTTGTCCACTTATAAAAATAAATACCGTCAGGAAACACATTGTTTTTGGTCTGTACTTATCTGTAAAAATCAGTAAAAACGGGAAACCGGAAGCCTTCATTATAAAGTAGTAACCACCTCCTCCAAACAAACCTATCAGTTTGCTAGAATAAGTTTAAGGATAATCAACTGAAAACATGTGGCGAAACAGCTTTAATAAAATTAAGAGATCCACTTAGGATGTGTTTCTGAGAGGTAAACTTTTGATTAAAGTGGACAACATTATTATCACACAATAGCAGAGCAACACACAATTATGTCAGTTAACCCATATGGTGTGCACAAAATGGATACAATACACATCCCTGGGCTACGCTACTCAAGTCAAACACGTATTACATGACACAACACAACTTAACATTGAGCTCCAAGCTCAGGTCTACAACTCACCTACTTCACTGGGCTCGTATTCTTGGATAAGAGACTGCACAAATTCGAGAGTGACGGTCTCGCGCTGTTCTTCTTCTAGAAACTTCTTAAAGTTATCAGCAGACATAAGTCCATCGCTACTCTGGTACTTGGAAAATATGACTTCTATCTCTTCCCGCTCGGTGAGCAGCTTGTAGAATTCTTCAATTTCGTCATCTTCTAGCGCATCCGTGTTTGACTTATCACATTTCTGAGAATTGCAAAAGAATATTTTCCATAACAAAATAAACTTTAAAAATGAATACAAATAAAATATCAGTATGCAGCTGCTCAGAATTAAACTTAAATAAGAGAGCAAAAAATGATGGGCGAAGATGCTGGAATCCACGTAAACCACTGGCAAATACCATGGCTACATTTCATCCTTTCCCTGGCTGATGACTGTCCCAGAGCTCTGAAGCCACTCCCACTCCCTGAGTGCATTCATACTTAGTGCGCATGTGCATCAAAGAGCTTTTCATGCGCACTGTGCATGTGTTGTGAAGTGAGCTTGATTGGTGCAGCACCTTTGCCACCAACCAGGATCACTGAATTGTGTATGTGCAAAAGGGCACGTTCTCGCTCAAGCAGCGCAAAGCACCATTCTCACAACTTGATGAACCACCACACCACAACATAGACACCACCACACCCCAACAAAGACTCCACCACCCACAACTGACGTTGCCCACTGGGATGGAGTGGCAGTGGCTATAAGGGAGGCCCCACAACTGTAAAATCAATACACAATCCAGTCACCACTGGGAGACCGTCGGGGAGCACGCACAAGTGCCTCAACCCTTTGCAGGTTTACGATCACTTGCACAATCCACAGGTCTACATCATACATCGCTGTGTGATTACATTTCGATGCGGCAGCCATCTTTGAGGTAGGGATTCTACAGTACATTCTAACATCCTGTACGGCATGACACACTTTGGTGCTCTTTAAGCTGGAACTGGCTATACAACTGCTGGGCCTTGTGGTGTCACAGCAGGAGGTGCTGGGCATATGGAGCTGGTTTCTTCTGGGGGAGAGGAAAAGAGCAATGCATTCTCAATGCCCTTCATGTCAGATTGTGGGACCTGGTTAGGGTAGGGAGGGCAGGGGACACCTCTCTACTGGACATAAAGTGAACACCAAGAACACTCTTAACACTTGAACCTCAGGTAAGTGAGGAAGTAATCTAAGACTTTCTCAGGGAGGTGTTGGAATTTAGCAACTAAGAGCTCTGCAAAGCACACAATAAACATTTTTTTTTAATTCACACATAGCTAAATACTAAAAACTACTGTGTTTGTCATCAGAGTTTATAATGTAACACACCTACCCACTGTGTTTGTCTTGGGCCACACAATGCAATACCAGTCTTGCTGTGGTTGACAAGGGGGCTCCTTTAACAATATCTCTATCAGTTATGAGCAAAGGAACCTCTTTGTAGGCGAACTATAATGCTGCACTATCAAACGGTTGTAAATAAGGAGAAAAACAAATGGGCGGAAATAAAGCCTCACTCTCTATACTGCTTTTTAGGTCGAAGCCTACCAGAGAGCGCAGATGTCTGGTTTGCTAATGACACCTTGGAGACATTGGGAAAGCTTTCCTGGGAATACATTCCACCTGTTGTTTAGCAAAGGCTTTGTGGTTTGTAACTCCTATTTGCTCGCTTTCTATTAACTGGCTCTATTTGTTTTCGATCTCTGCAAACAGGTCTTTAAATCTTGTTCTTATCTTGGCTCAATTACTGTGCATTCAAAGACAAAGGTCAAATGTCAAGATCTCTCTTCCAGGGAGCTTGGTGTTTAGTTTTCTTTCTCTGACTTCAAAGTGAAAGGATTCATGTGACAATCATGTTGGCTCCAGGGAGTACTTGAGGAAGGCTGAACGATGTTTTTTTTCTTGCACACAACAAAAGTTAAATGTCTTTAAATGAACTGTGCAGATAATTCGGAATTAGAAAAGCCCAAATGAAGCACATCTTTGGTAATTCTGAATTGTTGTGGAAACAAATATTTTAAATGATCAAAACAAATCAATACACTAGATGATGACATTCAACATTACCTTTTGTGTGCTGTATACTTTTATTCGTGAAACTGTATGTCTGTGCACATGTAATAGTGATTTCAATTGAAGATGTGTTGTCTGTAAAGGAAGTATGCTACCACACCATGCATATTCCACTCTACGCCACTTTACTCTACTCTGCACCACTCCACTTTACACCATACCACGGCACTCCGCACCACTGCACGACACCATTCTATGTCACTGCACTCTACACCACTTCACTCTACGGCTCTCTACTCTGCACTACTCAACTTTATGTCAAAGTACTCCATGCCACTCTACTCTATACCACTGCACTCTATACCATAACAGTCTAGGCCATTCCAGTCTACTCTGCACAATTCCACTCTACGCTACTCTGCAACAAACTACTACACTTCAACGCACGCTGTGTCAATAGACTTTAGGCCAATGCACTCTACTCTTTACCACTCCACTCTATGACCCTGCACTCTATGCCAATACTGTACGCCACTCTAATTTACTCTGTACAACTGCACTCTATGCCACTGCACTCTACACCACTTTGTGCCATTAATCTATGCCACTACCCTACCCTGCACCACTCCACTCAATGCAACTTTACTCTACTCTGAGAGATCTACTCTGCGCTACTGCACTCTATACCACTGCAGTCTATGTCACTACAGTCTACACCACTGCTGTCTAAGTCATTGCAGTCTACTTGGAAAGAAATGGAGTGGTGCACTACCGGAGTATGGTAACGTTCAATGATGAAGCAAGATCAGTTCCTTCGTTGGTATCATCCTTTATTTAAATTTATCCAAAATGTACAAAGACAGAACATCAGCCAACGCGTTTCGTTCAGGAGATGAACTTCGTCAAGGCCATATCTAACAAGGAATGGACCTCACGTCACCTGGAGACAGCTCGGGAAATGAGGCCCCGCTCTGTCCGTCGGTACCTCGGCCTCCCTTGTTTTCCAAGTAGCGGATTGCATCCCTCAACGGCAGATGCAGGAGTAGCTTGTGCACATTACACACTTAATAGTGTCTCAAACTATATTTTGGGTCAATATACAGAGGCCTGTGCGGCACTTGGAGTCTGCTGTTTTTTTTGTGCTTTCACTGCAGTCTACTCTGCACCACTCAACTCTACGACACTGCACTCTACACCAGAGCGGCATAGCTAGACCTTTGGCCGCATGTGGTGGTCCCTGCGTTTGCATGTAAGGGGTTTGTGCTGGCGATTTCTGTGTTTGCTGACCAGCAACGGCAAAAAGGTAAGAGCGAGGGGGAGTATCGCCGCCCCCAAAACCTGTGACATCTGGAGGGGACTGCTCCCCCAACCCCCTTGCTATGCCACTGCTACATAACTGCTCTCTACGACACTTTACTCTGCACCGCCACACTCTTGGCCATTGACCTCTACACCAAGCTGCTCTGCTAAACTCCACCCTAGGTGACTATACTTTACTCTGCACCACTCTACGTCACTGCACTCTATGCCCCTCTACTCTGCACCACTCTACTCTACGCCACTCCAACCCACTATTTGTACTGCATTCTACTCTGCACCACTCTACTCCACTCTACGACACTGCACCCTACACCTCTGATGCACTCTACGACACTATTTTGAAACACTTCACTCTATGTGACTCTGTTCTGCACTACTGCATTCTTTGCCAATGCACTCTATGCCACTCTATGCCACTGCACTCTACTCTACATCACTTCACTCTGCAGCACTCCACTCCACTGCACTGTACAGCACGATAACCTGTATCACTCTACGCCACTCTACTCTGTACCACTCTATGTCACTGCACACTATGCCACTCCTCTCTGCGCCAATGCACTCCACTATGCAACACTCTAATCTATGCCATTGCATTCCACGATGCTGCATTGTACACTGAATTCTATGCCACTCAACTCTACGCCACCTTACTCTGCAACACTCAATGCTAATGCATTCTAAACAAGTCCACTCTTGTCTATGCCACTCCACTGTACGTCATGCAATGTGACTTCTCTGTGCCACTCCAAATCACCACACTTTATGCCACCACACTCTATGCCACTCCACTCTTCGCCATTTCAGTGTATGACACTCCACGCCACTCTCTCTGCGCCACTAACTTTTAGCCATGCTGAACAGCAGCCGCGCTGGTGTACAACATGGCTAAAACACATTGGCAAAGCCTATAGCTCTTGCATAGGCGAGAACTATTGGCTTTGCCAATGCTCGGTAATTCTGTTTTTGTGATTACATGAGCTCAACAGCTAAAGCTACCTTCAGCCAGGCATGAAAAAGGAACACACCAGCGCTGCAGGTCTTTCCAAAGTTTGTTGGCAGACCTGATCTGAAAGTAAGTACTTCATTAGCTCAGTTTGCCTTCGCGACAATCTCCATTGCTGATCAGCATGATAAGGATGGTGCTGATAAACGTGCTCTCCGCTCACTCTAACAGCTATGTGCTGAAATCTACGTCTGCCAAATAAATGCATAAGCAGGGCGGCACATTGTGCAACACGTGTTGAAGGAGGTACAAAGGTTTTCAAGTGCACAGATGTATATTTTTATATTTTCAATAATTGACATTGGTAACACATACTATGCGTTGCTCTTGACCCAAAATTAATTATCTGACTTGTATATAATTTTATGTGTGCCTTGCATCACGGGGGGGGGGGGGTTTACTTTGTAGCACTATTTAAATAACAATATAAAATGGTAATTGTGTGATCACATCAGGAGAGAGTCTGACACACCTTATGGATAATCTGGTAATTATTTCACGATCAAAAAACATATCAACTGGACTTTTTAGTAAAGACCGTGGCAACACCAAACCTATCCAGCTACAGATAAAACGATTAGACATATAGAAAATGTATGTCTTATTTCAAACTCTGAATTCTTGTTGTGGTTTTTAAAGTATTTTTATAGCCATACACTCTACGTGCAAATTTTGGCACATACATATAGGCAACCTACACAAATAGCTCAATGACACAATGCATGCATTCAATACGTCAAAGCCTCTTACCTGAAAGATTTGCCGGGCATAGTTGTCGTCTGCTTGAATATTGACTGCCTTCATAAAACTCCTGAGTTCCTTATAACTCATCTTGTTGTCTTTATTTTTGTCAGCTTTCCTCAAGGCGGTGTGGATCCAACTGGAAGTGAATTAAGGAAGTAAACCCAGGAAGGCCAAGGTGGCGGCTGTTCAGTAATGTGGTTGTGTTGGCGATTACAACAGCGCTGGCAGTTATGAGAACTTTAAGACCCCAAATCCCGTTGAAGTGGATTAAAGCTAGGTTCTTAGATAGGCAATGGCGTGTGTGGTCACCTGGTTGGCATACCTGCAGGCTGTAGAGAGCGGGCGTCTCCTTCACTACGGCTACCACTGATGTAGGCTACAACAGGTTTGGCAGTACTAGCACACAGGTCAGAGGCAAAACCTAGTGTTATGGCAAGATAGCTGTGAGTTAAACGCCCGCCCCTGACATCTGCAGTTTTCAAATTTAAATCCCATTCAGTCCGACTCATGTTCCAATCCTCCAGAGATTGGTATATTTAGTGAGATTACTTTTCTTCATATTAATAATTGTTGCAGCGCTTACAAATGGCAGAAGTGCTATACGAAGCGGAATATGAAACACTAGTTCGTACTATAAAATATAGAATCGGAACACTCTTACCACAGTTCAATTCGTGCAGCCTCATCTGTCAACATCAACAGTGGGCTCTGCTTCTCCACCATCTTTCCCACTCATCTAAACTGAGACATTGAATTCACACGAGTATACCCAAGGACGAACAAGTGTGCAAAATTGGATTCCTCGGAGGCCAGCAATTGAGGTGAAAGTCTGAAGAATTAGGCTACTGGTCTTTGGAAAGATATTGGTGGGACATGTGAATCTTTCCAGTCAAGCCCACGCTTTCAGCTAAATCTCTGCCCTACACAGAGCGCTGGAAAGCATTGTCCGGTCGTGGGGTCATGTGATGGGGCTCAAAGGGTCGCTGTCTGTGGCTAATGGCATTAAATAATCCAACCCCAGTAGCCCCCGATGAGACAGGCAAGGATGATGACAAATGCTGAAAAGTGTGGCAACTCAATTGTAAGGCAAATTATGTAAAAACTCTTAAATGTGATGTGTTATCTGCATAGGGCACAGACAGTCCTGACATGACATCCACAGATCCATCGGCTAGGAAAGAGCGGACGGCACACCTCTAAAAAGAACATCACATCACAATGGTGCCACTGTCCACGTCGCCTCTCAGAACCCTGGCACCCTCCAATCGCTGGCTCGCTGCATCCGTGCCCTTGGCCCTGCTCTGCAGTGAACTGTCTTTCAATAGATTCCAGCTATACTCTTACCACACAGATGGATACCCAATAAGGCCTGGTAGCACCTTGGGTATTCAAGGTTCTGATTTCAAATAATGTTATTTATTTAGACTACCTTTGATTTGCTTGTCATGTATACCTCTAAATAGGTCTCAGCACCAAGAAGATGTTTTGGCGCTAGATGCTATATTAACAACGAAACACAAATCCACGCACAGAACAAACAGGCAGTCAAAATACTGGCAGCCACCAAAGAAAATATGTTGTTCAGGTGGTGGATTTCTAGGGTGATGTTACGGTGGGAGCAGGGTGCATGTAATATGTGTATACTGTCGTAACATGAATACACCAGTGCCTGTGCAGCAGAGAAGACAAGCAGAGGCAAAGCTAATGAAGGTGCCTGCTCACTAACAGGTCCCTTTTTGTACTTATGGTATTTGGGGTTGCAGAATGCAAGAATGAGTTAATGGATGGCTGAATGGATACATGAGTGTAAGGATGACTGAATGGATGAGTGACATTGTACGCCAAAACCTTTTGCATACTGAGCATGAAATGTGTGTTTTTTCACAAACTGTGCTCCCTGGTAGGCATGCCCAATCATTTCCAGTGAAGTCCTCAGCAGTACAGGGGCAGGGCGACCCACACTGCACAAGAGAGGTTACGTGCATTGACCTATGCAACAGCAGCACTGGGGTGATATTCCAGTGTGGGAAGATGGATTGAGTTTCTATGTCATGGGGGTGGGGAGTGCAGTGAGGGGTGTAGATAGAGTTTTGGGTATAATAATCTACTGCAGTGAGGTGATAGTGTCCTGTTGGGGATTTTAGTGGGGGTGGGACTGCAGTGGTGGTGCATGCAGAGGTGAGAGCATCTGCCACACTGGAAAAGTTTCTTAACAAGCTCAGAGCCATGGGGACGGTCATTGCAAAAACAAATAAGACATTTCTAAATTCCTAATTTAAGTCATATACTAAAGATCCTATAAGGTTCATCGGCCTTATTTAGAGTGTAAATGGTAGGCTACGCCAGAGCTGCCAAGTTTTCGGATTGCTTAGGTGTGACATTCTATGGTTTAATTTGTCCTATGAGTGACATTCTACTGTCAAATGTGTGCCACTTCGAGGGACACTTCCTCACACTTAAATCAAAGCAATGACCACTATTTGGGTGACTCGGAGTTTTCTGAACTGCAGTCAGAACTTTCGCACAACAAAGAATATTCATCTGAAATAACCCAGACCTATGGGTGTTGCCAATGCTCATTAGCAGTATCAGATCCATGGTATTGCCAACGATTTCGTTGTGATTTATAAGAATTGAAAATATCTCCATTTGGGGAATTTTGAATACTAGGTCTGGAATAATACTAGGTCTGGTGAAGGGGGAGTGGCCTTTGGAGAGTCTTAATCCCTCTTGTTCCCTTCCTCACCCCCCTTCGTTTGTAGTGCCTCACTTTATAAAACACTTACAATTCTGTTTTTCTGACGTCATTGTGGAATTGTCTGAAAATCTCATACATCACCTCCTTCGCCGGGGTGAGGTAAAACTAGAGGGAGGAGAATCAGCATGGTTTGTTTAGAGACACTGACCCTTCAACTGCTGGCACTGGCATGAGGGTGGAGGTACTCTAATAGAGGTGTCCCAAATGTGTAATATTGTAAACACTGACTGCAATGGGGTCAGCAGACCACCAGTCCGTGATTGCTTTTAAATAAAGCAACCTTGTTTTTTTTTAATGTAGCCCGTTTTCTTTAAAGGAAAACGGGCTGCAATTAAAAAAGAAAAATGAAAGGCTTTAGTTTCAATTTTTAAGAGCAAGCAGTGGTCCGTGGGACCACTGCCTGCTCTTAAAAAAGTTTGTACTTCCATTCACAAAAGCGAAGGGTTACCACCGACTTGAAGTTGTGGTAAAATGCGAATGTTTTGCAACTGCAATTCCGTTACAAAAAAGTCTTACATACCGCTGCGATTCGGTATTAGGAAGGGACGGCCTAAACACGCCACTTTCTAACACTTAATCTCAAACCCTATTTGCGGCACGGTAATGGCAAATAGGGTTTGGTAATTAGGAATATTCTATTTTCCGGTCGCAAACCGCCCGATTCTACGAATCAGGCCATTTGCTACCTTAAAATAGGTACATACATGTGGCCCTTGGTCTCTAATCTGATATGCATGTGTGTGATAAAATGGCAGGATTTATTTACGGCAGGGTAGAAACAGCTGTGGTACCATTAGTCGGGGCAGTTGCGGTAGGGAAATACAAAACAATTCCTGGTGCTGCCACCTCGACCAATCATGCTGCTATGCGAGCTGGACCATTATAGGCACACAACACAAGGAACCAGGATCCACATGAGGTTGTGACCCGGAACTTCTTGCTATCTGTCCACTTGTCACCAGATGACCCATTGCCATATGTGAGTCTCAGAGGCCCAGCCTGTGACTACCAATATAATTTGCAGAAGCACCCAGAAGTGATGGAAGGAAACATTATGAATTAAATTAAAAATTTTAAAAATCACTGGAACACGGTCCAAACGTAACAAATGCGGATACTTCCAGAACCTAATCTTGTAATCCTGAGAAACACATAACAACCAAATGCAATGGAAAAGCCAAAAGGACTGGCTTTGAGGTAGCAACACCTGCACACAAAATGTGTGCATGGCTGTATTTGCCTGTGTTAGGTCATTAAAGACAGATCTAATGACTTTGACAATGCTTTTTAAAAAAAAAAATATGAAACCAATGTCAGAAGAACAATGTATAGGAGACGGAGGGAGAAAACAAATGGAACATTTATAAAGAAAAAACAGTTGCTTCACTATTGCCATCACACAGGACCATAGGCTTTTTGGATCATACAGTGTAGGTCAGCGAGTACCACGGATAACAAGCTGTGTACTAACATTCATTCCAATGATTGGGTTAAGCATTTTGTCATTGTATAGTATCGCCGTTGAAAAGGGTCTGTTCCACACTTACCCTGAGAGTCATCTGGAGAGCAGCCTAAACTAACCTTCACAATTGAAGAGGTGAAGCTATCCGCCAATCCCATGGCTCAAAACCCGGAACCGGACGGACTCTCCATTGACTTGGTTAATGTAGAACTGTGGGTCATGTATTCAACAATCTATCCCCATCAACAAGCTACAGGAGTCTTGGTCTTATTCAACGACTGAGCCAATATTTAAGAAGGATGACAGAAAGAAGCCAAAGTGCTACCAACCAATCTCTTTGGTCGATAGTTCGGTTCAGAGTGTAGGTCGAGTTATTTTTACAAGGATGCGAGAATGGGCTAGTGAACATAATATCCTTCATTCAAGTCAGTTTGGGTTCAGGGAGCAGTTGGGTATGGTGAAGCACTGCCTGAATTTACATCTCATTGTAGGGAAATATGCCATCACTGAGAGCTGTCCAGTGTACCTAGCGTTCATGGACCTCTCCACTGCCTTTGACTGTGTAAATAGTTGCAAGTTGTGGCCTTTGTTACTGGATTTAGGTCTGGATACTATGTTGGTAAACCTCCTGCACACTTTACAAGAGCATTTGAGGGCCAGCGTACGGTTTGGAACAAACAGGGAATTTTCTGAATCAATCTTGATTGTGAGGTTGGACAATGCTGAGTGCTGGTCCCTTACTTTTTATTTTATACATCAACAATTTGAGCACCTCGTTATGTAATGTCACCAAAGATGCCCCTTAGTAGGAAGTATAACTATCCCGGGCTGATGTATGCTGAAAATACAGTCCTAATGGTCTGCACACCTAATTCTTTGCGCAAGCTGGTTAATTCTTTTGTCAAATTCAAAATTCACGGCTGATCTAGATTTGTCTAACTTTAGTAAATCTCAGAATATGGTATGCGGTGAAAGAGCAGCAAGATTTCTTCTCTAGCATGTGGAAGCAATCGTGTAAACCTTGTGCACGACTTCCCTTATCTGGGTGTAGTGTTGGATTCCTCAGGTATGTGGGGTTCCCACACCTCTGCTAGTACAGCAAAATGATGTAGGGCGATAGGAGCACTTTTGAGTCTTCCGTGGCCAACTGGTCGTAAGGCCTTGACTCCCTTATCCATACATAGGTCTCTATGTTGCAGCAGTCTGGGTTATTCAAACAGCTATCCCCTGCAGGGTTGAGTAACTCACCTATGTGGACGTTTCTTGCATCAACAGCTCACTAGCTTGCACTTTATATGCCATGGAGAGCTTGGTTTGCCACACCTGGAAGATCTCATCAAACCAGCTCCAATCTTATTACGGGTCTCGATTTGGACTAATCCAGAGGCAACACTTAATAGGGCCATTATTATGGACTGCCTGACGCAGCGTAAGAGGAAATCCGGATAGCTTATGTGTGGAATCTTTTTGAACTGACTTGTTGATGTGAATCATCAGTTTTGGAGCTTAAGTGAGTAGGTTTAGAAACATGTTCATGCTATCAAGGGGCCAAAATGCATTTATGCCATTCAGAGCTATTCCACTCACCTTTCCTCACTCTCAAAAGAGATTAAAAAAAGTATTACAATCTCTCTTTATGAGAGAAGACATAACCTAAAATAGGACATGGAATGCCACAAAATTACTGTGCAGCATTATTGCAATTTGAGTTGATGGTTTGCAGCCCTACAGATCATGGAAAATGGGAAGGTGGTATAGGTCGCTTTTATGTCCTTTGAGGTCAGGCACTGTTCACTATCCGTTTAGTTTTCCTTTGGGCTATAGCAGTGCCTCTAACTTGTGCCCCTAGCCCTGTGATGGCACTTCCGACCACTTTTTGCTACATTTCTTTTTTTTTTGCAACATTTATATGCTTTTTACCAAACAGTTTTTAAGACCGTTGTTAAAGAACTGAGGTTTGGTTAACTGCAGGGCGGCTCTCCGTTGCTTTTAGTTATTAAGTGGCGAGGATGTCTACTTTAAATGTTACCTCTTTTCTGAAATCGGCTGTTTATTCAAAGAAAAGCATGTTTTACTGAACAAGTTGATTACCTTTGTAAGTATCTTTTAACTGGCTTGTGCCGGTTTTTGTATTTTTATGTCATGAATTATTTTATATATCTATTTGCTATGTATTTTTACCTTGGTTCATGTATACCTCCGGCATGGTAATAAAGAACGTATGAATAAAAGAAAACAGGAATAAACATAAATGGAAAGTTAGTATAACGACGAATGAGCAAAAATACAATGAGGAAGCAAGAAGGGGAAATAATCAAGATTTGAACATGAAAAATTCAGCTGTAAGGTAAAAACAAAACACACACACATGTCTTTCTCATACATGCAATGCATGTATAAATAATGTAATCCATATTGATTCAGTGAAGTCTCCAGATGAAAAATAATCTTTCATATATTACAATGTGAGCCTTCATTGGTGGCAAAATAAGACAAAAAAGACCTAATAGCAGAAAGTGAGAGGGAAATACTCCAAAGTCCACTCTTTGCATACTTTAAAGATTTAGTAGCTATAGGATTTGCAGACCTATAAAGGGCATGCTATAGGGGCATGCTTCAAGGGATGCAGGACAGCAGAGTGGTGAGCAGTACCTTAGCGCCTCTCTGTGGTGAGTCCTTTAAATGTTGTTTTGCAAGTTAACGTTCAGTGAGATGCAATGTCTCCAACAACTGAAAAGACCCCAACGCCTGCACCATGATGCAGGGATAAATGGAGGACCCCTATGCGAGGAGAGGTGTGGCGCAGCGTTCCAGAGCGTTTTGACTCCGAAGGGTGGGGATCGCAATTTGATCCCCCGCTCTCAGCTCAGCATCACGTGATTCTTGACAATCACTCACTTATTCTCCCCGGTGGCCCCCAGCGCCTTGAAACCTTAAGGGGTGATATTTTTGCACTTTACAAATATGGATTATTATTAATTATGCAGTGACTACAAAAGGACTCACTGATGCGCACTCTTGCCATGCGGACTCACATTCTACACACTGTAAACATGTTAAAATGGTACCTTTCAAAGAGCCTCACAGAGAAAACGTCCAATGACTGCTGTGTGGGATCATCCAAAGATTAACTAATGCTGAAGACACAGCCAATGGTTGATAGAGGCTGAACAACAGCACACAGTGTGTACTGTGTGGGCTGAACCATTAAGTGATTGACACAGATCCAGTGGCTAGTAAAGACCGACCTAAATCACCTTTCTGCAAATATTATGGTTTATATTTTGATGTATTATTTTTTCAAATCACAAGCGCGTACCGACGCAACCAAAGCTGTCTCTACACCAGACCTAAAAGGAATACAGAAGCAGAAAGTGTGATATGGAGGCCTATATGAAGCGTTGGGCCTAGTGCTACGAAGTGCTACCCAAAGACACCATACCAAGAAACCTTAACTTGCTATAATATAACAGTGCTTTAAGCAACAGGTAAAATACTAAGTTTCTACCCTCTTTGCCTCTTTGAATTCCAGCACAGCCAAATCAGCCTTTCAACTTTCTAAGGTTGTGCTACCCATCCATGAGTGATGTAACACTGACAATTCAGTTTATTGCATTTGGAAAATTAAATGGCGAATATGAAACCAAAGTCCAAGAGAGGCTCTAAAATGAGCACAATGGAACAAGGGCCATGTAGGACTATCGCACACTTCAGAAGAAAGGGTGGATAGGCTTGGTTAAAACTACTTCAGGACGAGAACTACTTTGGAATATAAGAGCAGTTCCCAGTGCAAGCTAGGATAAAGAACACAGCTGTGATATGAGAGTGGGAGAAAAGAGAAAGTATGTAAATTACTAGGAGGTTGATGAATGCCTGCGAAAACTCGCATATGCAGGGTGTTAGTATAGTACAGGTTTTGATTTTCACAGTCCTCAAAGGATGTGTACACAAAAATGCCAACAGAAATGGCCGACCAAATTCTCAGTCTCATTAGATTATTAGACATCTATCAAGGCAGATTCACAAAGCTTTTCCGCTGAACAGTACCTTAAATCTCCCCTTATACTTGAGTTGCACCTGAATATCCAAGATTGATTCCCATAACATCTCCAGTGAGTAGTTGTGTCTTATTGTAGAATATCGAGGGACTTAAACATGCCTCTCCACAAGTATGTCATGCTTTTTCAAGAAAAAAGAAAAGTTTGCAAATTCAACAAGTTTGCCAGTTGTACTGAGTACTATTGCATTTGCTAATGCATGTTTGTAGAATGGCGAGTGGGTGCAAACAAAATCATCTGAAGCAGGAGTAAGTCATCCCTTCTCAAGAAAAACTGGCATTGGAAAAGTCAATACGTTTATAATTGTACTGGGTGCTACTGTCTTTGCCAATGCTTGTTTGTGCACGTGGAAGTGAGTGCAGGCAAAAGCATCTACAAAATGTATGCTGCAGGCAAAAGTATTGCTTTCTTTTCTATAGAATCTATTTACAGATGCTTTGATCAGTGCTCACCCCCAGGGGCTGCTGGTATACTGTAAAAGAGTCATACATGCATTCCAAAGAGGCGGAAGGACACTTCTAAAGAGCAAATAGAAAGGAAACCCTGCCACACCAAAATGTCCCTGTGGGCTTATCCAAGATGTGATTCACAAGCCACAAGCGGATGGTTCCAAAGTAAAAGATTAGCAACGAAACACAAATAAACATAACACGAAACTAAGATATACAAACACAGGTCTGGTGTACAAAAATACATTTAGCTTTGTGAAACACATTTATTGGAATACAAAACTAATCTAATATTATTTAAAAAAAATCCCACCCTCTTCTATACACCTAAATTCTCTCATATTCAAATGTATTTCTTTTATCTACTGTGGAAAAACAACTGTCTGTTGACATTCCAAAATATCTTGTATTTATCTCATTATTTTAAGTTCATCTCGATGTCACAGTAGAGTGTCTTCTCAATCCATAGGAAGCCAATGGCTGAAGGTCACCCAAAGCCCCTTAAAGTTCGTACAGACACAATATTTCATTCACCAAGAACGCTGCATGTGCCATTACAGATCTAACCTAAAAAAACTTTGGGGCCCACACCTTTTTTTCTGCGATTAAGCCCATCTTACTCCTTTATATAGGCATGTAGGAGTACGTCACAGTTAGCACAGGAGACAAAAAACACAACTACTCACTTGAAAAGCTTTGCGAATCAGGCCCTTTAATTTTTATTTCAAAGAAGGTATCATCTGTCAAAGGCTAACACAAGCTCTGTGGGTGTTTCAGAGCTTTTCTGAGCCGAATGTACCTATGCCTAAACGAGGAACTGACTGCAAAAGGCTACCCTCTTTGTCCTGTTCCAGCTGAAACCTTAAATCTGTGGGTTTTTCAAGGCGGTGGCCCGATGCGGTTCACTCTAATGATATCCCCTAGAGGGGGCTCCGCCTAGCCCGCCTTCTAACCCGGGCCTTGGCCCTCAGCACTCAGCCTGCAATTATGGAAAACTTCTAACAGTTTCCAAGTTGTTGCAAAGTCTGTGGGATAAATACAGTGCTCCTAAAATAACCCTCAGTCAAAGCCATTATTATAACTTAATTACCCTGCTGGCAATGAAAAAAACTATAAATACGCGATTCTGTGTTCATGGCATTGGGACTATGACTTCGGGATACCACATGCGTCTGAATTCATTGGGAACTGTGTCGAGGAAAATACTACAAATGCTCAAAACATTATGACAGAAGTTAACAAAAAATATGTAGCTTCAATTTCAAAAACATATCTAGTCACGTTTTTCAATACAGTGCCATGCAGGCGTGTTTGAAATATATCCCCAGATAAGGGGCAGGTTCCAAGGCAATAAAGATTTCATTTGCCCAGGAGCACACAATTTGGACAGTGTGGGAAAGCCAGGAATCCTTATGGCTATAAACTATAGTTTATAGTTGTTGCGGTTTTCTCAAGGACCAGGCCCCCGGCTTCTCTCTCACATATTCAGTGTGTGAAAAGCAGGGCACGAGTCGGGCGTACACGCCCGTGGACGTCGCCCACCCGCTTTTTTCACAGGATGAACGCCGTCCCCCCTGCCAACAATTTGGGCCCCACTGAATAAAGTGCTGAACTCTTCCTGGTGTCATTTCCAAACACCTGGACACTTTCAGCAGCGCCTGCACGTTGTCTGCTTTCCATCTGCAACAAGCAACAACTTGCAGGTAGGGGCAGGGCTTTCTTATTTAAGACTCCTGGTGGGCCCATAGCAAAGGCTGAATTTGGGGGGTCATCAGGCCTCCTTTTGTTGGAGTCTCTTGGCTGGGAGCCTCACACCTGATGCAAAGGGCGCTGAGGGGAAACAAAGGCTCACACCTTGTTAACACTTCACACATACTTAAGCAGCTTTTCACTTGGTTCAGTCCCTGTTTTAGGAGATATGCATGCACTGAAAGAATGTCAGATGTGTTGGTCTTTCCCAGTATTTACACAAAGCAAATTGCATTTATATAGAGCTTACTTCCCCTGAGGAGGCGTTGAAATACTTTAAGTACCACTAATTTTTCTTGTACAGCCCTACTCATTCCAACGCAGGGTGTTAAAGCGCTTTACATCAACACGTGCAAATTGCAAGTACAATGAATTATATAGGTTTGTAAATGAATGCACAGGATGTGTTAGATAAAAATATCATCTTCCATAGCTCATTGTGCTATTAGCCTTGCAATGCGCTCAAACGAACACATAATAGACCTGCTAAACATACACGTGAGGGCTTTAGATCCGATTTCATTTCTTGTGAGGCCGCTTCCTGGAAAGTCGTGACTTGTGATGTCACTTTCTATGATGTCAATTCCTGTGATGCCATGTGTGATGTCACGCGCCGTGATGTCACTTGCATACTGCCTAACTAGGTTATTCCCCCCTCACTTATTTTTTAGGACTTGTGCCCTGGTGAAAAGCACATAGAGGTGAACAGAGCGGCAAGGTCCTGCTACAAATGAAGGAACCGTATTACAGGATGCCCAATGTAGGCACGCAAGAGTCAGATTCTGATTGGCAGGCTTTCTCGGAAAGGAAAAATATAAGGCAGATTACTTGCCCGTAGTGTGTTTCCCTCGCACTGACGTGTATGAGAGGAAGGGGCGTGGTCACTGAGAAAAACCCCTGGCTCCGCCCCCCCCAAGCATCATTGGCCGCGCCATTAAGCAACACCTTTAACCGCCCCTTCCTATCTGATACCAAAATCAAACAAGCCATGAATGTGAAGATTAAGGTTGTGGACAAAGTGACTTGGAGTAGCCAAAATATGTTACTGATTGAATATGCCAGGAAGAAGGCAGTTTGCCAAGGATCCGCCGAGCAAGACACTGAGAAAATATGTACAACACGTGGTATTTATTGCTAAGTGCCCAACCCATGCCTGAGTTTACTGCACACACTGTCGCCCCACCTTTTTTTTTACAGGATAGTAGGGTGCAGGGGAAACTCTTGAAAAGACACTCGTACATGTGTGTCTGAACTGATAGTTCTAAATGTATTTACTTCACTTTTTGTACTCAACAGAGTAACAAATTCTCCTGTTATTAGAGTTAACAGATTAAAAATACTCCTGTTCTTAGAGTTAACAGATTAACAAATACTCCTGTTCTTAGAGTTATCTGCCATGGTTTTGAAAGATATGTTAGTTGCAATTTATTAAGGAAATTTCCAGCCCCCAAGACAGTTTAAGACTGTCTTATGCCAGGTAAGAAGGCCTGATTTACAAAGGCTTTTACCCTGGTTTTAGACAATTCTAAGGTGGTCTTAAATCAGGGAAACTTCCCTGCAAATCAGGCCCAGCAGTCTTTGGATTATCACAAAACAGGAAAGGCAGAATTAAGACTAGCATAAAAGCTTCCACAAGTCAGGCCCGCTTGCATGGATCAAGACAACTTTAAGGATGCATTAGCCTGCAAAACCCTCTGGTGCCTAGGGCCTGTTCACCATACTTTGCCTAGATAGACCTCTCTCCAGAGATTAAGCCACATTTACCAGCATACGATGCGAGCTGCCAGGCTTTAAAACAAACTAATTATGAGCCCCATTCCCCGAACGGTCCCTTTTCAATCTTGAATTAGGATTCTGACTGAAAAATTCGATATTGTCCTTCTGTCTAATCACTCTGTTACTCATTCTAACGAGGTTCATGAGGTGGGCAAATTTCCATGCCCCTTGTTAATCCATTGTGAATGGCATCATCAGGGCCTTCCAGATAGAATGAGTCCACGTAACCTCAGCAAGTTGATCAATCTCTCTCTAAGCAACACAGCAGCGCACTCTAATCCGGACAACGCAGTCTCAGCTGTTCATCATTCTGAGTTCTGTAAAATGAGTAACAGTTTCTATTGATGTAAAATATTTGTATACAGCATATTTTATATAAAAGTGCTTTGGGTCAAAGTGCTACAGCAATAAAAAAATATCAGATTTATCTAGCAAATGCTAGGTACCTAGGAGAGACTCCAGAAGCAAGCGAACAGTAGAGAAGCCACGACCTGGAGCACAACCTCAGCAGTTGCAATGGTGGGGTGTATTTGACGATTGAAAAAGGAAGAAGAAACAGCTGTCAAAGAAGCGGATATCTGAGATTCCACTATTGAGATGGAAACATAAAGACACAGAGTATAGAGAGAAGACCGAGGCGGCTAAGAGAACAGTGGTGTACAACTGGTGAGGAAACATTGGTTTGGAAGGGTGCCTTCAGGAACGTGATAGCGGAGCCCTAAAGCGAAGCTGCCAGAGTGGACACAGAACCTTGCTGGAATCAGAAAAACACAAATAATTAACAGTGAATATCAAGTCTACCTGCTTAAGAGAGGTGTTTAGCCATATACATGAATGTAGTAAGTGAAGAGAATGGATCGGTTCACAGGAATTATGTTAGATATGCATTATAAAAAGGACGTAAGTAAGAGCATCAGCATGTGGTTAATCTACTAGGGAAGTCAATGGGAAATAATTTTGGACCCCATCTCCTGGGACCAGAGTCAGTTATTGGCAGGTGCCCGGAAGCCCACCCGGGGCACCCACTGACTAACACGTTGGGGTGCAATGGTCAGCATTGCTCCTTTCCGGATGGTGCAGTTGAATTTATGCTGCTCCCTTCAGGCAAGAGCAATCTGTGTTCTGCTTTCCTGCTTTCAGAAACTAAACACTCAGCTGGCAGGAGCATTTTTAAATCTCCCGTTGGGAGCAGACTTTAGTGCTTGATAACTCTGACGCACGCAACCTGGGCTTCATCCTGGATTCCTCCCTCTCGATGACCAGACAAGTCAACGCCGTCTCATCATCGTGCTTCAACACTCTGCGCATGCTCCGAAAGATCTTCCGATAGATCCCCACCGAAACCAGGAAGACGGTCACCCAGGCACTCGTCACCAGCCGACTGGAGTACGGAAACACCCTCTACGCCGGGACCACAGCAAAACTCCAAGAAAGACACCAACGCATCCAGAACGCCTCCGCATGACTCGTCCTGGATATCCCCCGACACAGCCACATCTCCGGCCACCTGAGAAACCTACACTGGCTCCCCGTCAGCAAGAGGATCACGTTCAGACTCCTCACCCACGCACACAAGGCTCTCCATGACCTGGGCCCCAAGTACCTCAACAACCGCCTGACCTTCTACACGCCCACCGGCCCATCTACGATCGACCAGCCAAGCCCACGCCGCCGTTCCACGCATCCGCAGAACCACCGTCGGAGGAAGATCCTTCTCCTACCTGGCAGCCAAGACATGGAACTCCCTCCCCATCCACCTTCGACTAACCCAGGACCATCGCTCCTTCAGGAAGCAAATCAAGACCTGGCTTTTCGAGCAGTAACGGACCCCCCTCCCCCAGGGCCTTGAGACCCTTCCAGGTGAGTAGCGCGCTATACAAATGCATTGATTGATTGATTGATTGATCCAGCCTGGAGGATGGGTTCCCTGGGGACATTATAGGCTCAGAGAGGGGTGTGAAACCCCCCTACCTTTAATTAAACTGACACCCGTCAGGCTGGGAGGGGGGGGGGGGTTGCATGCCCTCTCCCCTCAAATGTTACCAGGCCAGGGGGATGGGTTCTCCGGGGGTTCTAAATTGGCTGGGAAGTTGACGCTCTGAGAGAGAAAGAGAGAGAGTGTGTGTGTTAGACATAACTATGTGGCCTTGGGGGCAGGGTATCCCTACTGTGCTACTTACAATCACTTTTTTTTTTAAACCTCATGACTGGGCTAATCCTCTGTAAACAGAGGTCTCACTTCCGCAGGAGTCTGAATCCTGTGGGAGCAAGATAGCCCAAGGGGAAAAAAATCTCCCTGTGCCAATCAGAAAGCTCTGTATTAACTGGCGCTCCCGCAAGACTCGACAGACTCTTGCGGACCCAACTGTCCAGACATACAAATATTTGTTAACTTTCATTTCTCACAAACTACTGAATAGATTTACAGGAAATCACAAAAATCACAATCTGTGACCAAGATCTAGCTTACTGCCACATTTGCTGAAATTCTGTTCCAACAGTTTTTGCGTAGTGCTGCCTAAAGAAATCTACACAAAAGAAATGGGAAAATTGGATTTTTTTAACCCCCCCCCCTTTTTTCTCAGTAGACAGATCACCCCAAAAAATTCCAGGTAGGACCCGAAGTATATTTGCTTCTTTTTGTGAAGAATTTTGAGAAGATTCATCAAACGGCGTAAAAAAAGTCATTAGCAAAAAAAAAACGGAAAAGCAATCTTACCTATAACTACCCAGTGGCAAATGCTATATATGTATATTCTTGAGTTTATCTCATCCAGGAGCATTTATATTGCAATCGTTATGATTTGCTAACTAGTTTTCTTTTTATTTTCAGCTCTCCCTGGGAGTTCATATATCCTGTTCTCTCCCAGCATGCCGTTTCTCCCTCACATTTCTCCTCCCCCATCAAGCTCGAACCTGGCATTCACTGCCCTCAAGTTTTTTAAATGTATTTATGTTTTGTAAACTTTTTTTCTCCTCTATTGTTTTCTCTCTTCTCTCGTCACACAGATGAGTTAATGTCCCACCAAGCCCTCTACCTCTGTGTTGCACAAACTATTGTGCCGCAACATAGTCCCACATCTATTTCAGGGTTGAAAAGCTGACATTTCTCCACATTTTGCAATGGAAAAACGTGCCATTCTGTGAAATCAATTACCTCTACTGTTTACTCTAAAGCACAAACTTTGATTCATTTGGTATACAGAAGAAACTCGAACTGCCATGGTTTCTTTCCATCAGTGCAAACATCCTGTCATAGGGCCCCATCCTTATTACACAATGGCTTATGCTCATGAGGTTCTGTGCTTTATTAAGTTTTCAATGTAACTATCAGTGAGACAAGAACAAGGCAAGGTTTTTCAGCTCAGCAGGCAAAACAGCCTTTCGCCTGCTGCAGCACCAGCCACTCTGATAAAAGGGCAATTTAGGGTGATTGTGCCACCGCCAAATGGTGCTTTAAGGCTACTGCCTGTATCCAGCTCAGTGGCCCAAAGATGGGGTCGTTTATGGGCCATGCTGCACTTAATAAATTGGAACTATCTGCATACTATCTTAATCCTATGTCCTAGTAACCTCAAATAGCAATTCATCATGTATTTGTGTCCGCCCATGTGAATCACAGAGTAATGGAAATTTCATTTTTGCATGATACTAGCCATATTATTAATTGGGTGTCTAGTATCTTTTTGTCATCAGTTGGCACTTGAGAAACCCACCAAATCAAATTCATATTGAGCCAGACCCACAAACACATATTCTAGTTGGAAAACCTCCGATAAGATAAATAACCGCGTTAATGAGGAAAATGTGGTTTACAAATATACTAAATCCATTTAGCCATTTGGTAACATCTTACTGAATTGCAAAATGGGTTTAGGAAACAGTTAGGAATCCCTATTTGGAAGGGGAGTGTTTAGGGCGTCCGTTCCAAATAGTGATAACTTATGGAATATATTAATATTTTGGGACCGTAATCTGGTTGCAAAACATTTATATTTTACCAAACACGGAAAGGGGTTGGTACCCCGTTCGCAATTGGGAGGGGTACCGTTCCCTTTTGTGAATGGTCAAAAAACATTTTTATTGAGCAGGCATTGTATTCTTAAAATAATAGTTTAAAAACATTTGTTTGTTTTTTAAAAACGTCGTTTCATTTAAGGAAAATGTGCTACATTAAAAAATTGCTTTATTAAAAAGTAATCACTGACATGGTAGTCTTATGGCCCCAGCAGGACCCCATTCCTCATAAGGCAGGAAAGCATAGTGGGCCACAATATACTACCTACCTCATTAATATTCATAAAGCAGGTCAAATTGCGACTCACTCTTATTCAGTATTTTGTAAACCGACGAATGAATACATAGGTTTTTCTTTGCAAAAAGACGGTGGGCAAACTACAATCACTTTTTGCGAATCATATCTTAGTACATCTGGCCACCTGCCTCTCACTTGAAGCGTCACTGCGACACTGCAATCTTGCACTGCCAACACAGCTTCCCATGTGTCAACCTTGTGCTTTGATGTGCCTACCTGGTTAAATTTCCTACCCAGTGAGATTCGAACGCCACACTTCAACATGTGAGCCTGTTTCTAGTGCCAGATTCCAGGTCAGGTTGGTCTCAGAAAGGAACAAAGTTAAGAGCCCGAAAGTTGGCATCTAGCTGACATCTACTGTGATCTGCAGGTCACAAGTTTGAATTCTGACAAGGCCAGCTCAGCTTTCCGGCCTTCCCTTGTCAATAAACTGAGTATCATTAAATTATGTAATAGTAATACATTTATTATTTATTTTACTTAGTTAGTGCATGAAAGGGGGGCAGAATTGCAGTGCAGCAAGTAATAAGCGCTGTAGAAAATCCAAAATAACTAATCAAATCAGGTAAAAATACTCTATTTAGCCAATCGACAGATGGCCTGGTGCGTTTGGCCGTCCCAAGCAGTTAAGATAGTAACATAAATGCAGTATTGGATTCAACAAATCGTAAAGGCGGAGAGACCACGTCCGTACGTACGATAATGTCGGTTTGCATTTATATGTTTAGTTTAAGCTGTATGATATCTTGCGTTTTTTAATTGCTGTTCAAAGCATTATTGACTACTTAACAGGCATAATTCACAACTGCGGTTCTGTGTTGCTGCTGCAGCCACGATACGGTCGGCGTTATCTCGCCAGCTGCTCTGTTTGGTTTTGGCTTCTGAACGCTGATATGGCTAATTAAGTGATAACAATGGGTTTGCGGCTGGCCGCAGCTGGACTAGAGTAAGGGCCACGTTGCGCAGCAAAACTGTCCTTGCGCTGCCTCTCTGCACTGTTACGAGGCAGAAATAAATACCCTGTCTCTGAAGCAGACAGGAAGGTGCACGCGAGCCCACGACTTCAAAATGGCGGTGCCTCTGTCA
The DNA here is from genome assembly GCF_964263255.1 of Lissotriton vulgaris. NCBI lineage: Eukaryota > Metazoa > Chordata > Amphibia > Caudata > Salamandridae > Lissotriton > Lissotriton vulgaris. The sequence continues at coordinate 201,894,583 of NC_141698.1, read as the reverse complement.
AAGTTTCAATAAATGTAATAAAGAATATAACGTTTTTACGGAGAAATGGGAATTCAATGCAGCACTCTGCATCCAAAGATTAACATTTTGTCATAAGCAACTGGTGCCGACGCAAACAACCACTGGCAATGTCAATAGCTCTGGCTTATAACTGAAAGTGTCTCTTTAGCCTTTGGAGAGAATAGGCATTAATACCCATCACTATCAACCATCTTTGCGCTCGTGCACCAATTCATTCACCCACTGGATCATTTATGTATTCACAAACTCACCCATCCAAAAAAACACGCACATCAAACAAATATATGCAAGATAAATTAAATCAATAATTATAGAAAACAAATCGGCTATCAAACATGCTGTGCATATCCCTGCAATAAAAAATAAGTAAAAAAAATTGAACCCAGCAGTGGGCAGTCATTTTGGAATGGTACTATTCAAAGCATAGGATTGATTTTATGTTCCAACATGGCTGCCACATTTAGAGGCGACATGCCGTTCAATAGAAGATTACCATCCAGTTTACCTACTGTCCCCTTATTAATGCTGCCATTGGTGGCAGTAGAATGTGAATGACAATCAAACAGACAAATGACTGAAGAGAGCGGACGTAAATCCTCTCTTTGTATGTGTTGTCATATGTATATTTTATGAATTGTTTGATTGCAAGTCCCTGGGCAGGACTAAAAAATACCTTAATACACCCACATCTAAGTACTACACAAGAAACCAAAACCATGTACAAAACTACAGTTGGCAAAACAACATACAACTCTCCCTAAGAGTGTCTAGGAATGATTATTAAATTAAAAACCTTACACACCCAAGGTTTGTCAGATGAGTGAAAAACATCAAAAGGAACATAATATAATCTTTACCACAGTGTAATAACAATCACCCATAAAGGGCTATTCGCTTTATCATATGCTTTTTACAAAAAGTTTGTCATGTCTACTGCCTTTCCATAACTATTGATAATAAACAGATCACACTTATGGCGCCCAACGTACCATTTCCCAATGAATCAATCAGGCCTACAGACTATGGGCCCTATTACGATGCGGTAAGAAATGGCACTGACTGTTGGTCGGAGCCATTGTTACTGCATCGTAATCTCCTGTTTGGAATAATTTCCAGCAAACTCAATTTGGTGGAGTTGATTGGAAATTATTTAGAACAGGAGTTCCGAATGGCTTACCAGCCCATCCACCGTTCGGAAGGCCTTTAGCAATCCCTCGGCCGGCTCTTTCCGGCTGAGGGATTACGATGGCAGCTTCCCTTTGCCTTTCTGTGCCGGCCTTTCTGACACAGAAAGGAATTGGGAAACTGTCTTTGGTTCACCTATGGTGCCTCCCTGTTGATCTCTGCACCCGGTGGCAGGCACAACAAGGTGCAGGGATGAACTGCACCTCTGCTGTTTGCAATGAGAGCATGCATTCCCTTCAGGGTTTGGGGGCCAGGGTAAGAGTTTGGCAGACAGGGTTAGGTGCTAAGGTATTATGGGTTAAGCTGTTAAGGGCATACATTAAAACTCATGGTGATGTGTTTGGTGTCACAGTTGGAAATGTGTTTAACATAGGGCATGTTGTTGAGTGTTATATTTATTTTAGTATACCTGTACAAAAAGGAAAATAAAAGCGCTGCTTTTCACAGTAACAACAAGCTTAATGAATTTCAATGGAAAACACCACTTTCAAAGAGACCTGATTTCAAGGGTTAAATATAAACAGACTATATTTTTTTGTAAAAAAAATTCAAACCTAGGAGTGGCAACAAAGACTACAAGCTGAAATTGGCTAAGCTCAAGTCTGCTCTAAAGGAGGAGGCATGGAGGTAGCTGACCGAGGCAAGCACACTCAGAAATAGCTCTAGATTTTGGAACATTATCAACGGACCCTATTTAGAGCACGTAGAAAGCAAAGCAATAGGTTCACATATCACAGAGGATGAATGGGTGCTCCATTTTGAAACTATGCTTGAGAGTCCGCCCGAGCTGATCCGTCAGCCAGTTCGCGAGGTAGCTACTCCCGCATTGATCGTCGAGGTGGGGGGAAGTCGAGGGGGAAATTGCTGGGCTTACAAGCAATAAGGCTCCAGGACCTGATGGTATCCCGCGGACCTCTTTAAATCTGACCCCTCTTTCTGTGCCCCTGTACTTGCTGCCGTATTTAATGTGCGACAAGAACCGGATGCCCGGAGTCTTGGGCTACATAGACCATTGTTCCAGTTTTAAAAAGGGCAACTGGGATAGCACACACTGCTGCAGACCGATATCGCTATTGGACTCAGTTGTCAAGGTGGTGGGGCGTGTGCTTCTAGATAGGCTGACTAGCTGGGTTGAGGAACATGATATTTGATTTAACGTACAGTATGGGTTTCGCCCAGGCCGATCCACGGTGGCTCAGTGCCTCAACCTCACACCGATTCTCAGTAAATAAATGGTTGCACACACCAACACAATTTATCTTGCTTTCATTGACTTATCCTCCGCGTTTGATCACGTTAATAGGACCATACTGTGGCAGTCCATGAAAGACTTCGGGGTGGACAACAACATCGTCTTCTTCCGCGAAGACCTCCACCGTGCAATTAAGGCCAACATTAGATTCTCACAGGACCTACGTGTATCACTGACTTTTAATATTAAAAGGGGTGTACGCCAAGGGTGCATTTTGGCCCCTTTTTTATTCAATCTTTATATTAATGATTTCGATAAAGCCTTTCTAGCAACAGAGGTCGACTTCCAGCACATAGGCCGACGTGGACTCCCTGTATTACTCTATGAGGACAATGCAGTCCTTATATCTTGGACCGCTAAGGTGCTACAAACCCTACTTGATGCCTTTTCCGTCTTTATGGTGGATCGGGACTTATCCATTAATGACTCAAAGTCCTATGTCATGCAAGTGGGGAGACGCTCAAAAAAATTGTTCAAATTCAGGGTAGGTTCGGCCAAGGTACCCCGCACAGACGTTTTTTTCGTATTTGGGGGTCATACTAGACGCCCATTTGAAATGGGGCCCACTCAAACAAAGAAAGAAGGGGACCTGGTGAGGGTGAATGCAGCCACTTTTAATTTTGCTGCTAAGCTGGGAAACAGACCGATAGAAGCACTGTTGAAGATTTATCAAGCTATGAGTGTAGTGATAGCCTCCTATGGAAGTGAAATATGGGGACATGTTACCACAGATGATATAAGGTAACTGAGAACAACTTTCTGAAACGTTTATTGGGTGTTCCCAGTGGCCTATCCAACTTTGTGGTACACGAGGAACTAGGGTTTCCTTATTTAAGTGACATCTTGCCACTCTGTACCCTTATTTTCTGGTAAAAAACCTGGACAAGCGAGGGATTATCATTGAGTCAGTCGATCCTAAAAGAGTGTATGACCCTTGATCACGCGCTTAGTATACCATGGCTCAGATACATCAAGCATAGCTTTGAAAGGTTAGGACGAGTTGAACTGTACACCAATCCCGAATTAATCACCAAACAGGATGTGGAGATAACAAGAGAGTCGTTTGGTATTTTATGGAAAATGGAGAGGGAAGAGCTGGAACTACGCAAGCCAAGTGTCCGTAAATTTCTATTGCTAAAGACAACATCATTAGCTGAGCCTTACCTCCTGGGGTTATTAACTATTTACAAACGTGTTTTATTGACCAGGTGTCTTTTTCACCTCCTGCTTGCCATACCAAGGGGGAACAGTAGAGGGCAGATGTTAGATATGCTACACTTTGTATTATTTTGTAAATTTTATGAGGTTCCCCGAAAGTTTTTTATTGTGCTGATTTTAAAGAGGAGCAATTTTAAACAGGCTTGTCCAGCTCTCCTGCATTTACACCTGTTGAACGATCATTGTATCTTTTTTGTTCTTGGCTATTTGAAATCTGCGGTGAAGTCTAGGGCTTGCTTTGATTAAACATTATTAATGGTCACAGTTTAAGCCAACTTTTAAAACACATACAGCTATCAATTTTGTTGGGGGTTTTAACGTATGAATCATGATTGTTTGTACCTGTATACTGCACTTTATCTCAGACTTTTTTTGGTTTCCTGGGAAATGCATCTTAACTGTGATGGATTGTGTCGATTTTACGGTAATTTTTATGTAGTGTTAACTTTTCTGGTTTTAAATTCCTGAAACCGAAGAAGGTTATTATTTATTTATTTAGAAGTTTTCTATAGCGCTAACAAGACCCGAAGGTAGCAGAGCACTTTACAGTAGAGGGAGTGAAAAAGAGAACAACATGACACAAACCCAATAAAAGCGATCAGCGAGCGACAATTTGGAACGAGGAAAAGTTCGGACAGCAGGACTTCTTGGTAACAGGATTCAGCGTTACCGCGTGGTTTCTGGGGACGCTTGCTGATCCAAGTTACCCACAACCAAGGGAGCGGATAAGGCACAAGGATTTGAGTTGGCTCTTGAATTCTGCATAGGACGGTATAGTTCTGATGTGTGGGGGGGGTGGCGTTCCATATTTTGGGGGCATTTCCTGAGAAAGAGCAGTCCGCAGTTCTCTTCTTTCTGGTTTTTGGTAGGATGAGCAGCAGGGAGTTAGAGCTTCTCAAATTTCTGGCTTGGCCTGCTTTTTTGAGCTTGTTTGCCAAGTATTCCGGTTTGCCGGTGTGGAGGGCCTTGTGGGTTAGGCAGGCCGTTCTGAAGGTACTCCGCATTTCCGCAGGAAGTCATTCGAGTTCTTTGAGTGCCGGGGAGATGTGGTCAGATTTTTTGCAGTCTGTGATCATTCTCGCTGCCGTGTGAAGTGTTGTTTTTAGTGGGGCCAGGTGCGATTTGGGGATGCCTGTTAGGATTGAGTTCCCATAGTCCAGTCTTGATAGAACTAGAGATTGCGTGGCTAGTTTGAGGTCCTTGTTAGGAATGTAAGGTTTGATTTTGTTCAGAAGTCTGAGGTTGAAAAATGCGCTTTTCGCCGAATTCTTAATGTGGTTTGTTAGGGTTAGTTTGGGGTCTAGGGTGAAGCCCAGGGATTTAACGGAGTCAGCTACCGTGAGCTTACCTTTGAGAGCATCGATCGACTTTAGCCACTCAGTGGTTTGAGGGTTGTCTTCTTTGTTTGAGATGAGGAGTGTTTCTGTTTTGTCAGGGTTGAGTTTCAGGTGATTCTTTGTCAGCCAATCTTAGACTTCATTTAGGAAATCGTTAAGTCTGTGGATGTCTTTAAGAGAAGAGGTTTCCAGGTAAATCTGCGTGTCATCCGCGGAGAGGTGGAAGTGGATGTTGGCGTTCCTGAGTAACTTGGCGAGCGGTTCCATGTAGATGTTAAAGAGCTGAGGAGAGAGCACTGATCCTTGAGGGACAACCTTGTTGACTAGCTGGGTTTCGGAGGTGAAGTTCTTAATTTTTATTATTTGCGTACGGTTATGTAAGAAGGAGGAAAACCACTTGAGAACTACCTCGCCAAGGCCGGCTCTTTCTTGAAGAGTCATGATGAGGAGCTTGTGGTCCACCGTGTCGAACGCTGCGGAGAGATCAAGGAGTATGACGAGGCAGCACTTGTCTGCATCAAGAGATCCATGAATGTCGTCTATGATGTTCAGCATCGCGGTTTCTGTGCTGCGGCCTTGTCTGAAGCCGGATTGGAGGGGGTCCAGGAGATTGATGTTGTCCAGATGTTGCGTCAGTTGCAGGAGTACGCTGCGTTCAAGTGTTTTCGAGAGCAAAGGGAGGTTGGATATCGGTCTGAAATTGTTCAAGTCAGTTGAGTCAAGATCGGGTTTTTTCAGCAGAGGAGTGACTTGACCCATTTTTAGACAATCGGGGACCACTCCGCTTTGTAAGGAGCTGTTTATGATTCTTCCCCAGATGGGCGCTAAGGTAAGCTTCATTTTTTTGATTAAAGAGGGGTGAATGGGGTCTGAAACGTGTGCTGATGGTTTGGAGGTCGAGATCAGCGAGATTATCTCAGTTTCCTGGACGGGGCGAAAGCTTAGCCAGGGGGAGGGAAAGGAGTCGGATGGGAGTGCCAATGGGATGGCCGAGTTGCTCTTCTGGAGGTGTGGGTTGTTGATGTCTAGAGATAGTTCGATTTTTAAGACCTTATCGTTGAAGAAGTTGGCGAAGTTATCACAGAGTTCTTTGGATGCCTGCAGGGATGAGGGCAGGGGCTTGGTTGTTTGTTGTCTGATTATGTTGTAGAGCTCTGTTTTTGGATTTGACTAATTCCTCGCGGAAGAAGCTGGATTTCTTGTTTTTGATATGGTTGTTGTACTTCCTACGGGCTGATTTTAGTTGGAGGCAGAGAATGGCGGTTGAGTTGTTTCTCCACTTTCTTTCTTTGGCTCTCAAGTTTCTTCTTTCTGCGTTGAGGTCCGCAGTGAACCAGGTTCTAGATGGAGTGGCTCGGCTTCTTTTGAGCTTTAGAGGAGCTAGATTGTCGAGTATGGAGACTAACCCCGAGTTATAGTTGTCGACGAGATCATTGGCAACTAAGTTGTTCCACAGGTCAACTATCAGGTATAAAATTATAAAATTACACAGAAAACTTGCCAAACCAATATACAAACTTTCATAACCGGGCCTAACAAGGATTATCATGGTGCAAATCTTCTATCCTAAGGGTCTGTTAGACAGGGGAATAAGCACCAAAAATGTAGCCTAATGCGGTAATATGTGGCAGACTATGTAAAAATATCTGTCTATAGGCTTAAATTAGTATAAACTTACAATCCACCCTAAAAGGCCTAATGGCTTTAACATGCGCTTTGCACAACACATAAGTCAGGCTGAGTATTTTTGTTGTACCTTTTCATAATTAACAGGTCAAAAACCTATGGCACCTGACATACCTTTTCAAATGAACCACACTAAGGGCCTTTATCATTGACTTGTCCCCATAACCAACTCAGGCCTACTGCATTGGATATAGGTTTCCTACAAGGTAATGATCAGGCTTACAGTCATAACATTACAAATATGTAAAAGATTATAGTTGGCTACACAATATACAACTCCTCCGAAGAGGGTCTGATAAGGACTATCACAATTTAATTGTGATAGTCCTTGCCTCTTGTGAGTCACGGCTCCTGCCCACTCTTAAAGGTAATAAAAAACATATGCTCTACACATCTGCATATAGTTACCAACAGTAACTATACTTATGCTTCAAGTGAACTTTCAATTGAAAAGGCATTTATTGGTTTGCCAATAACACTGGTGTTGTCTGACAAATATGCAAGACAATTGGCATTCACTTGGTTCATCTAGCTATGTTTTGGCATGTCAAGTTTAATGCAGATTTGTCCAGAGCATAAAAGTTAAAGGAGGGTTAAAAAAAATTATTTTCCATTTTAGCTCCTATATGTCGTTTTTCTCTCTAACCATCTAATCAGACCCCCCAGGATATAGCGGCATAGATTGTCAAATTTAGCAGCACAAAAATGGAAATTTAGCGGCACAAAAGTGGAAATTTAGCGGCATTATTGCTGCACTGTATTTTATTCGTAATCATTCCTTTTCAGCCTTAAATCAATGTAAACTGATTCAGCAGGGTATTCCACTGTGAAACTGGCATGTTTAACGTGTCTGCGGCTCTACGGAAGCACAGTCTTGTCTAAAACACTAACCATACTAATTTCTTTTAGGTTCCGAAGTGCATCTTACTTTGCAACTACCTTCCCCAACTTTCAGCTCCGACATATTTTTCCTGGCTCACTTTTCAAAATGTGTTACACTGTGGTGGCATTATTGGAGAAGAACTACGTGCACAGCACAGTCCTTTACCCACAGGAGGCGAGGGGGAAAGTAGGGGGGGGACGGCAAACAGAACAAGCACCTTCAAACTAGCCAATGTCGAATCCTACTCGGCTGCCAGCACAACTTCTACGACCGCAGCTCCAGCGCTCTAATCATAGCTGCCAAGGTTTCAGATTGCTATGTGTGACATTTTCAAAAATGTTAGTGTAATTATGAGTGACATTTCAACAACTATGAGTGACACTTTCTCCCGAGCAAAAATCAAGCAATGTAGACGATTGCAATATATCACCCTTTAACAGTGACCCACAAGTCTCCATAACCATTCTCTCTCACAAGCTTTTGTTTTGTTTTTTAGAGCTACTCATACCAGTGTAGGTTGTCAGAGCACTTTACATCACACAGAGACAATGAGTTATATGTGTGTAAAGCAGTGTATAGGAAATCTTACATAAGAGGTGTAGGAAAGGAGTCATAGGTCATTTGTCATTTATACTAGGCATAGTATAAAAGTGCTTGATCTGAAGTAGCAGAATTTAAAATATACCACTATGGTTGGGGGTTCTCTTTACTAATAAGAATTGATTTCTACCCAAATTACCATTTTGCAACATTATGATAATGAAAGTCTGGGGAGAAATCAACTCTTAAACCTATACCTTGCAGTTTGCATGCAGCTGTTTCATAACAGTTTATAGCTCACTGTGCTACATTAGGATTTTAATTTATACATTTCAACTATTAAAAGGATCTCTCCAACAAAAGCAGTAAGGCACTGAACTATTTAAATTATATGCATTTCTGTGATCTGCACGGTGCTCAGTGCATTGCAGCAGGCATATTAACCTTTACTCTGTGTAAAATTTCCACTAGACAAAACTCTGACGATACCCAGGCGGTCCATTAATCACCAGAGTTGCTGTTTTCTTGGCATTTTTATTGTTGCTTAAAGTTGCCTGGGGCAAGGAACCTGACTGGTGCCATTGGAATGTGGCAGATATATCAGTGAGCGTGGGACACATTGGCTGACATGAGGTCTGTGCCCCTCACCAAGGCCTGCAAATGTGCAAAAGGATGTGGGTACAATACCACTGATCCGCAAGAAGACCCGGGTGGCCTGCGGGGATGAGTCTGCAAGGTGTTGGTCAAAACTCAGGTCAAATCAAATGCAGCAACGTGAACACAGAACAGCTGTGCACACTGGTCATGTGTGACAACGTCCGTGTGCAAACCTGCTGCCATCTTTACAAACGTTGTTCCATCTGAGTAATTTGGACAGGGGAATATCGTTGTTTAAATCGCTGCAGTGCGTTTGTTGCTGTGCTTAACCCCTTTGGATCTGTACCCCAAGGAGGCAGACTCTAACTGCATCTAAAGTTTTCAGCTCAATGCTGTTTTCCCTGCTACTGACCCGGCCCAGCTCCCTCCCATTTTCTCAAAGAATGCCGTACTGCCTAGCCAATGCTCCATCCATCTACCACCTGCAGCGCCTCCGATCGGCCTATATTTACGGTGGATCAAGCCCCTGCACCCTTGGTGTCCATCTGAATGCGGAGAGGCTAAGTAAGGGTGACTTTACTGTTGGGCCTCTTGGACCCCACTCCTACTTTCGCCCGTTACCCGAACTGCTGCACTTGAAACACACACTAATTAATCTCAGGCACTCAGACTGCTGATCGGATGCACCATCCATCTGCCAGCGCCCCCCACCCCCCTGTCAGGGGCCCTAGGAGCCTATATGCTTACAGCGGATCAAGTGCCTCTCTCTGCCATGATCCCTGCTGCTTGGTGTGCCCCTATAACATTGATCACTTGTAAAGCAGTCTGCTTTACAAGTGATCGATGTTATAGGGGCACACCAAGCAGTTACTTGAAAAACACTTGCTCACTGTGCAAGGCTAGAGTGGCGCAGCCAGCGATTAGGTACGGCCCTACGGCCCACCTCGTAGCCACAACGAATTCCGTAACAAACATCATCCGTACTCCGGGCATGAATGACTCTGTAATGTGATGCTTACAGACTCTCAGCAATTATTAATACGGGTTCCATCGGCCGCCGTGGTCTGCAGTCAGCTCCGGGCAGTATCTGTATTTTCATTTCGTTTTTTTTTTAATTTACCGAGTTGAGCTCTGTCTGCCATTACCAGTGCAAACTCCGTCCCACAACCACCCGCTCGCGACGGCGCTCTCACTGTTGTGATGTAATCTATCCGTAATTATACCGCGTGGGTAAAAATGTTACATTGTTGCTTTGCTAGCCAGTCCCCAAGCTGCTAAATTCAATTTATAAGACGAGGAGGACGTATTGTCTGTTGTCCAATCGAAAAACGGCGGATTTCGCGGCCGGTTTGCCAAAAATCACAGGATTTGCACAAAGATGCAAATTTCGCGATTTTTTTGCAAATCGCGAAATCGCGATATCCTGGAGGGTCTGTCTAATGCACTGGTCAGACCATCACGTATGAGGTAGCAGATGACATCACAAATGAGATCATTGGTGACTTAACATATTACTTCATCAATGACATTATGGATGACTTTACAAAGGAGGAGTATAATTTACTTGATGGACATTTGTTGTTATTTAATGATGTAAAGTAGTTAATTTATGTTAGTGGTATAAATATCATGATGTCCTAAGCAGTTCATTTGATGGGTGAGCCACGGTTTTCAGTATGGTGTCACTAGTTCTGGTAAGAGTAACTAACAATAACAGGCCAATTTCATGCTTTTAAAAAAGTTTTATTTCCTAACCATAACTGCATTTTAACTGCAGATTTTTAAAGAGACTGTAGTGTTTTTTAAAACATACAAGTCTTTGTGAACAGAGGAAACTATGGGCCAGATGTACGACCACGTCATTTTGAGAGTCGCATATTGCGCTCAATTGCGAGTCGTAATTTGTGACTCGCAAAATGACATGAACAACAGTGTCAGAGACACTGTTAGCAATTCTCACTGGGATGGCAAATTGCATGCATCATCAATATACCTGAGGCACTCCCAATGTGCAACCCCATTGAGACTGGTTGGCCCTCCCAGGTATGGTGGCCTGCTGGACTCAGCAGACCTCCATGTCTGGGACTGCTTTTAAATAAAGCATTTTTTTTTTAAATGCAGCCCGTTTTCCGTAAAGGAAAACAGGATGCATTAAAAAAATAAAAATAAAAATTACTTTTCGTTTCATTTTATAAGGGCAGGTACAGGTCGTGGTCCTTGGGACCACTGCCTGCCCCATAAAAATATTTTCCCCTGCATTTGCAAAGGGGAAGGGGTCCCCTCTTGAAGAGGGTGGTAAATTGCAAGTGTTTTGCGACCGCAATTGCGGTTGCAAAACATTCTTACATAGGGTAGTGAGTCGTGATTAGGAAGGGACGCCCTTGGAACGCCACTTCCTAATTGCAAGTTGCTAATCCTATTTAGCGAGTCGCAAATAATTTGCTCGCTAAATAGAGTTTGTACATGGTCCTGTAGGGTTTTCATGTGCAAACGGGTCACAAACCCGTTTGTGCATGCAAAAACGGGTGGTACATCTGGCCCAATCACTTTCCTTTAACACAGTTTTTTCAGCAAATTATTGTTGTGTTTTTTGAGGATATTCTGCATCTATCTTCTGTGAAAGCAACAACCACTGCCACAGGCCCTTGCCAAAAACAACCAATCACAATGATCACGTCTTTGGCCGTGCGCAGACATGGTTAATCGCAATGTATGTATGTACTGGATCAGAGCCCGAAAATTAATTTGAACACAAGAAGGGCGGCACAACCGGATACTTTTTAAGAAGCTTTTATTCGCACTTCACAACACCCCACCGACGCGTTTCAGCCTCACGACTTTTCTCACGGTCAGCAAGTCCTTTTTTAGTTTTCATTTATATACTGCCCCATGTTAGCCTTAAGGTGGCATTATGGGATACGTAGTTTATGAAATCATTTTTAAATGCCACCATAAGGCTAACATGGGGCAGTATAGAAATGAAAACTAAAAAAGGACTTGCTGAAGTATCCGGTTGTGCCGTCCTTCTTGTGTTCAAAAATATATATATAAATATATATATGGGGTGGTGGGAGGAACATGTCCTCAAAGTAACCCATAAACCATGGTGGGACGCATATATCGTCAAATATTGGCGGTATATAGATGATATTTTCATCATATGGCGTGGCAATATGATCGAAGCTGAAACATTTGTCAAGAACATCAATGACAACTGTCTGAACCTTCAATTTTCAGCAGATATTAGTAGGGATGTGGCCACATTCCTAGATGTGCATGTTAAAATTATTGAGGGTAAAATCACTACAGGGTTATTCAGGAAAACCACCTCAGGGAACACCATCCTCCATGCACACAGCTTCCATCCAGGACACACTATAGCTGCCATCCCATATGGTGAATTTTTAAGAATTCATCGATCATGCAGCACCACAGAAATAAGAGATTACCATCAGGAGGAATGTAGACGTCGTTTACTAGTCAGGGGCTATGATGATAAAAAACTGCTGTCTAGCATGGCAAAAGCCAATAGAATGGATAGACAAGTACTCTTAGACCCCCTTAGACCGAGAATCAATGTGACCCACTCTGAAGCACAGGATGGCAATACCATACGTTTAATAACGGGGTACAGCCGTCAAGCCAAAGCAATCACCAAACTCATTAAGCGTGAATGGCCCATTGTCCTGACTGACAACATCCTCAGAGACATCATGCCAGAATCCCCTACTGTCACCTTCAAGAGGGCATACTCTATGCGCAACAACCTAGTCAAAAACAGCCCGGAAACACCATCTGATAACTGGCTATCCCCACGTAAAGGCTTTTTTCGCTGCATAAGCTGCAGGGCATGTACATTCGGTGTGAACATGAAATCTTTCCCAACACCGTTTGATACGCAACCTATCATGCTCAAGTCTCATTACACTTGCCGCACTGAGCTAGCAGTTTACATATTACAATGCAGCTGTAACCTGATATATGTAGGGAGCACCAAAGGGGCAGTTTATTTACGCATCCTACAGCATTTACGGGCCATAGTAAATGCAGATCCCGCCTACCCAGTGGCTAGGCACTTTCAGTCTGTTCACAAACAAAACCTAAATCACTTGAAATATTTTGTGATAGATGCGATAATCCCCAATAAGAGAGGAGGTGACAACGAAAAACGCCTACGCCAACTGGAGTCAAAATATATAGTCATGCTCAACAGTAAACATCCTGGGGGTTTGAACACAGGGGAAGATCTGCGCAATTTCTTATAGGCCATTTCATACTTATGTTACCTATACGTATGTACCAGGTATAGGGCTTCAGTTAAAACGGTGAATGTTAATTTACATGGCTAAACTAGAATTTCAACATGAGTACATAGTTCTCAATGGATTTGTCCACATATACCACAATTTCTCTTATCTGTCAGTTGTTTTAGAAATGTCCAGTGTAGCCTGAATTAGATCAGAATATCAAAGCAATTGTTTATGAATAGCAACTTGGGCATATAGATCTTTTTTGAAACTGTTTAATTGCACATTTACACTTTAGCACTTTATTATTTCAAACGTACACCATCACGGCTCTCATGATATTTATATGAGAAGTACCGTTTTTAAGCCTTCACTTTTTAATTGGAGTGTCCAACTAGTAACACTTGACCATCCCTGCATATCTAATGACGAGTAGAGTAAACTTTGCGTTGACAAACACATCATTGGTTGATCACTGGGGAGCTCAATGGTTGGCTAATTCTTATATTATTGGCCACATTTCTGCAATCATCCCATGTGACAAAATCGAGTTCGAGGTATTTTACACATACATTCCATACCAGGTACCAAGGGGTACGGTTCAACTATGGAATCATATCTCGAATACGACTTATTATATCATCTGGTCTAATTTCCAGACAATTATTGCATACAATTAATTTTCTTATGAAAAAATGTGGATATATTCAGCTTTGTGTTTCCAAACGTATTTGTACGGACATTGCCCTCTCGTCTCAAATCAATATATGATAACATCATGTTTCATATATATAGTGCATCGAGTTGATTGACTAAACAAGATAATGAGATTATTTCCATGTTTTATATTCATATCACAAGGAGATACACAACATCAGCGCATTGTACATTCATAACTGTTACATTGTGCAGGCACTTATTAAATGTGTCGAATTTACATGTATCTGAGTAAGGTTTCACATAGTACGCCTATGTTTACTTGTGAAATGTGCCACAATGTTCTCCTTTTGCAAATATGTTAAGAACACTTGTTTTTTGATATGTTTCTATCTGATTATACTCGATGCATCTAAATCAATGCAATTTATTTATTGATGTATGTGATGGTCTGAGCACACATTTGTATCCCACCAAACACCATTACAAAATGGCGCCCACCATTTGGGGTTTGGTATGTGACTTTACATGTGAGTCCACCAACTATGTTTAGCTTTTGGTTTAGGCGCGAAATTCAAATGTGCACTAACTTTGTATATATGGTTGACCTCCGTTTCACTCGCTCATCAGTGAGCAAGGACGTAAGTCCGAAACGCGTCTGATGACTGGCGCCACCTTCACCATTTGATCGGTAATAAATCTTTCTGCAAAGAAGTCTGGCTTGCGGTGATTATTGAAGGAGTCTGTGTACGTGTGTGCTGGCTGACGGCTGCCGCCGGCAACGGGTTGGATTCTCTATATTATATATATATCCAGGCTCACTGCTCCAAAGTTCGGGGCACTCTTGCAGCGGGTGCTAGTCCGAGCGCGTCAGAGCTTTGCGCTTAAAATATGAAAGCTCTCTCCCTCCCGGTCCCGGGTGGAAATAAGGACAGCACACACGGGAATTCTCGTTGGTAGCAACTTTACTCGCACAGACGCGTTTCGGAAGCCACGCTTCCTTCCTCAATGTTTGTTACACCGCAATGCGCGATCAGGCGCCATTTTATTTCAAAATACACAAACAACTCACGTTGGTAAGCATAGAGAGGGGACTGACGCGTGAGCGCCATCTTGCTAGTGCATGTAATTCTTACAGTAGCATGACTGAGATTAAACAACACATTCATTTAGTGGTTGCGAATGTTAATAAACATTTGAAAAACCTCACATATTTACAACGAGGAATTTACAGCGTAATATTGCCGTGGATCGGCAAGTAACCCTCTCCTTAATACGGTGGGCAATGGACTGTGATCTCGCCGTGGATCGGCTTGTGGCAACACGGCTTGTGGCTTGCCACAAGCCGATCCACGGCGAGATCACAGTCCATTGCCCACCGTATTAAGGAGAGGGTTACTTGCCGATCCACGGCAATATTACGCTGTAAATTCCTCGTTGTAAATATGTGAGGTTTTTCAAATGTTTATTAACATTCGCAACCACTAAATGAATGTGTTGTTTAATCTCAGTCATGCTACTGTAAGAATTACATGCACTAGCAAGATGGCGCTCACGCGTCAGTCCCCTCTCTATGCTTACCAACGTGAGTTGTTTGTGTATTTTGAAATAAAATGGCGCCTGATCGCGCATTGCGGTGTAACAAACATTGAGGAAGGAAGCGTGGCTTCCGAAACGCGTCTGTGCGAGTAAAGTTGCTACCAACGAGAATTCCCGTGTGTGCTGTCCTTATTTCCACCCGGACCACAGGCAAGGATGCACTAAACAGCAAGATCACGGGTAAGAGTGATCACGGGTAAGAGGCCCTTATTGACGCAATGCTTACTGGGTTTTGTAGTGTGTGTCATCATTAGTCCACAGATGGATGCACGTTAATTATGAAGCTGCCATTGTTCAAAGCCCTTGGATGGGCCTCAGAATGTGTGCCCCTCATAAAGCCCATGGCAGCTTCATAATTAACGTGCATCCATCTGTGGTGAATCTTAAAACACTTTTTTCCCATGCAGTTTCCATAGGAAAAATTAGACAACGATACAGAAAAAAACAGCTGGGCATAATTACACCGAAAGCGTACCTTTTGTTATTTGGTTTAATTCAGTTCAGCTGTTTTAGAGAAATTAAGGTTAAAACTTTATAGATATATGTTGCTGTGTGACTTCCGCGTAACTCCTGCTGGAGAAAATGTCAAACGTGTGTCCTGATTGGCCAATCCTGCGGAACAATGGCAGGAACACTTGATGTGATTGGCAGCCGCAACATGAACAAACAATGTTGTGGTTGCCGTTTTAGGACTGAAGGACTCTGTCCCAGAATCCTGAGAAATACAACATTTTAAAAAATCCATCAGGGTTTAGGGTAGGGATACCCAGACCCCCAGCTGTGTCAGCTTGGAGGGTTCAAGAAGGACATCCCCTCAGGCACAAAAAAAAATGAGTCTGGTTTCTGTGGTCCTGCTGGACTCCGGCCGAAAGCAGTGCCCCCCACTGCAGTTCCTGGAAAAAAACTTTAAAAAAGAAAATGTGGGGTGTATTTCAGTGACCAGTAGGCCGCTCCTAAGTGATATTGTCTACCAGTAGGGGGCCGGTGCTGGGCATGTGGTCAACTCTGCACAGCACAATGTGAAGAGCAGGGGGTTGGGTGCATGGCCTGGAAGCAGGGCAGACCTTGTGACTATCCCCACCATTCACGGACACAAACATATCATAAGATATTACTTTATGTTAAAAAACAAAGAAATTCACTGAAAAAAACAAAGGTTTATATGTGAGGAAAGTAGTAAGAGTTTAATTTACATTAAAAAAAACAAAAATAATTAGCAAAAAAGCACTACAGTTTAAAATCCCCCCAAAACAATGATATTATCCAGTTTTACATAACTAACATGAGTATAACTTGTACTGCTGTGATGCACTGCTTATGACCTCACAAATTACATCCCTGATGACATCTGAAACCTATGGCGATGCAAGTTATACTTATGTGAGTTACGTATAACTGGTGAATTTCAGTGTTTTTTTAAAAAGGTAGTGCGTTTTCATTAAATTTCTACTTTTTTTAATGTACAAAAAAATCTTGCTACTTTTCTCACATTTAACTCCACTTCAACGTTTGTTTTTTACAGCGAATTTCTATATTTTTTAACGTAAAGTAATATTTTATTATGATACGTTTGCGCCCGTGCATGGTGGCGAGTTGGACGCAGGCCCTTGCCTGCGGCCAGGCCCTGCACGCCATCCCCCAACCGGTAGCCAATCCCCTCATTTGCCTTTGACTCTTCTGTGCGTGTAAACAGCCCAATATGCTACTATCTATCTAATCGAAGGGCCCAAGTAGAAGAGACCATCTTTCTCCAACAAGACAATGTCTTCAGTAACTTCCCATAAAGAAAAGTATTAAATGAAAAAGTGTCTGATACTTAAATGCCAACACCTTCAGCCACTGTCCATTTGAAATCAGTGGTGACTTCTTTAACACCAAAAAGTGTGTCAATCTCTACACTTATCTCTTCCGGTTGCTAAAAAGTAAAATGTTCTTCCAGACGAGGTTCATTCAGCCACACAATTCTGGTCTTTCGGTTGCAGACTCTTAGCCTTTCTATTTTTGTGTAGGACTGGAGGGCCATCAGTGTACAAAGACCACATATGTGGTAAACTGCGGTCACTCACGTTCTCTTACTCACCAACATGAGATCACAGTGAATCAAGTTTCTTGTACTCACTTTGTATATGTTAGCACTGTTTGCTATGTGGACACAATTCAGCATTTCATGTATGTTCTAGAACCGTGGTCCTCATAGTACGGCCCGCGGGCACCCAGCCACCCGGCAGGCCTTCCTTTGTGTCCCACGGACCTTGCAGGCAATGTACCGGTTTTTTAAAACAGAGTGTCAGTAAACACCAAAGAGGGACGCTCGATTGCAGATTCCCTATGTATGCTTCAGCGGCCCACTTCTGCGTTTACTGACCACCTCTATGAAATCATGCATGGCACTGGCGGCGAAAAGCAAAGGCCTTTTAAAAGTCAGCTGTTGCTCTTTCACAGATGATTTTTAGGGGGCCTTTTAGAAAACGTCCTGCTTCCTTTGCTGTCCACGACGTCACCGCCCGCAGCTGACTATGTCTGCAGCCTGCTCTCGCCAACGCCATTGAGACTGCAGCAGGGGGGCCTTTTTGGATATGGCCCAACTGCCTGTCAAGTATCACGCTTCACGTGTGACACTAACGCATTTCAGTGTGGTGTTCCGCATCACCGCACTGAAATACGTTGTCACGCATATAAATGCCACTGTGTCACTTTGCTGTACCAGTGCTGAAACTGGTTACCAGGCTGCTAGCACACGCACCGGCTCTGCTACTGAGCTCCCTATAGGGACTTGCCAGCAGGCTCAGTAAACAGTTAATAACTTTGAACACAGTGTGCTGCTTGCTACAATGTTACTTTTTGCCCTGCTGCCTCTGGTCTTAGAAATTCCCGTCCGCGCCGCGCCTGTTCGGAAGTGAGGTCAGATTCAGGAAGCGGCAGCCAGGGGGGCTCGACTCGAGTTGGGTGGTGTGCTGACTGCTGTCCCAGTGACATGGCATAATTAATGGCTGCTGCCTGCGCATATTTATTCCCGGGGCTTTGGACCGGACAGGACGGCAGTTTCAACACTCACATCATCATGGCAGTGCAGGGGTCGAGGCCTCTGGCGTTGCGGGAAGCTGCAGTGCTCACCGCCACCACTGCACCGAATTTGACACTCAGAGTAGACAGAGTGACATAGGACTCTGTGGGCTGCAACGTCGTGACTACCAGCCTGACAGTCAGACTACATAACAGAGAAGTAAGTACTTTGGTCAGGCAGCTGCTTTAACCTGAACATAATGCCAACTAAGAGGGTTATGTATTAATCTCAGGTACCCGCAATATAGAAAACGATTATTCATCATGGATTTATAAAATGTAAATTTTGATCGAATCCCTTCTTGAGTATCCACAGAGCATTGTGTATTTACCTGTGTTACAGTGCTGTTTACTTAAATCCTTTTTATGTCTCAATTTTCATCGCAATTTGATGCCTCTTATACTTTTGTGCCCACACTGAAAATCTATGCCTTGGAGACCACACAAGTTTGGATGCCACACAACGGAGATTTTGTCCGTAGCCACCTTCTTTGCAGAAATGAATTTACCTAGAGTTAATTTCAGTTCCACCTTATCCTTTACCCCTAAATGTTGCGTTGCTGGTTAGTGATTTTACTCAGTCTAAGAGCTCAGCTTGCTGCTTGCTTGTGGACGTTGCTACCTTTGTTTCATCTAGAAAAGTGCACCAAGGCACGTGGCATGATGTACAAAGGTCCTCAATGTTCTGATGTTGGTTGTGCGATGTATGCTCATCATCTTTATGTTACAGATTTGCATCAGAGACACACTCTTTGAGGGTTGACTATGAGTCTGGCTTGTATGTCCCGTGCTGCTTGATGTTTTTTAAAATATCTATTTTTTTCATTTTCCATTAACATTTGATAGGAACGATTTATACAAAAATTGTAAAGAAAAACTGGATAGTTACCGAAAGCCACGGTGACTCCATCCTTGTGCTTCATAAACATAAAGTCTCAGAGGCACCTGTGCTGTACCAGGCAGCTGCAGCCGATGTCTGCAGGTGTTAGTACTCTAAGGTGACACTGCAGGATGTTTTTAATATCAAATATCTAGATGGCCTTGGCCCCCAGTTACTTATTCCATATTTCTGCTGGAGTTCTTAGTGCACCAAGCAGAATGCTTGGCACACTGCAAATCACTTCAGTTTCATCCTAGACTATTGTTGGATGGATGAACTACCTATGACAACACTTCAGCTGCGGTCAGGGGGGGATGTGCTACAAATATCATTTCTAGACTGGATTACCTACAAATGAGTCATTCTGTCTGTATATTGTGTGTGTGATGTAAAGAGCTCTGACACCATGCACTGGCATGAGCAGCACTATAAAACACATGAACGGTTTGTGAGAAAGGGATTGAAAGATGTTAGAGTGCTTTACAAATTAAATAGATGATATAAGGCATATAAATAATACTACAAATGGTTTTGTGCCATTTAAGATAGACTAAGAGCATTAAAGTAGAAATTACAGCAGTCACAAATATTGAGTAACAACAAAGACATAGGTCAATTGCAGCAGTTTTAAGATCTTAAAGTTTTTCATTGCTCAAGTGGGTGCGATTTCTGATATTTATATGCTTTTCTGATCTTTATTGCTTGATTTTGCTCGCGAGAAAGTGTCACTCAGAGTGATTGAAATGTCACTCATAATTTCACTGAAATTATGAACATGTCACACATAAGCAATCTGAAACCTTGGCAGCTATGCGCTACTCTCCTCGCCACCTGAAGAACCGCTTAGTGCTTCTCCGAAAGTGTCTGCAGCCGGCTCTCGCCTGCACTCCGACACCACCAGGCCTGCAGCAGGGGGACTACCCAGATCGGCCCAGCCTGCTTCCCTCCTCGCTGCCTGCAGAACTGCTTAGTGGTCCATTAAAGGTAGGTTCCCAGGTTGCTTTATGCTTCTTTTTCCTTCCTTTTTTCACTGCTTTATCCTTCATTTCCCCTTCCTGTTTTCTGAGTGTTTTCTTTGCTTTCCCTCCCTTTCCACTGCTTTCCCCTTCCTACCTGTTTGTTTTCTGAGTGCTTTCTTTTTGCCTTTCCTTCTATTTTTACTGCTTTCTCCTTCTCTGTATTATCAAAATGTCCTCCTTGTACCATTGTAGTTACATCTGTTTTCGAAATGCGGCATTGTCTAGTAATGTTTTGAAAAGGTGGCAACATTTTTTGTCTCTAGCCCTGCCCCCACTGACCCCGCCCACAGTGGTGCAGCCGTCAGCCACAAAGCAGAGCATAATTTTTGCCCCCTAGAGAAAGTTTGTGAGTACCCATGTTCTAGAACAACATACAAAGAGATAATTTGTGCGAACATCACCCAAAAAGCATAGGCTTATGATGTAAGGGCTGGTGTTCCTGTACAAATTATTACAATATGAATACGGCTCCCGGTTTCCTTTTAGTACACATTTTTACAGATCAATACAGGCAGAGAAATATCCTTTTTTCTGTTTGTGTTTATTTTTAAATATGGAAAAATGAAGAGCAGGTCTTCTTTTCAAGGTTCTTAATACTGCCAATCATGACTTCCATGCCAATATATGTATATTCTGAGAGGCACGGTTGTTGACTCAAAGGGCAAGAGCCATATGTATCAACACATTTCCCATTGACACAGCAACCCTTATACATATAAGATCAAAGATTTACAAATTAAGCTTTAAACAAATGTGAATCTATTTGTACTACAATGCTTATGCCTTTATATGTGTATTAGGTATGAAAGATGCATTATATATTGCTTCTTACATCACTAAAACCCTTCAGGCATGCAAATGTGAATGTATCTTGATTGATTAAATAAATATACAAATGTACTAGTTGCTGCTTAAATTTTTCACAAAGCACAAGATAAATATGGATAGAAACACGTATATTGTGCAAACAAATATGGATAAATGCAGATGAAAGTGTCTATAATAAAATACAGTGAAACCAGGAGCCCTACAAATAAATTACAAAATGAGTTTTGACATTTAGGAAAGCCTAATAAACGCTGGAAAATTAGTTGATCCCAGACATTACTAACTGGATCCCCACCAAATAATTCTATTGCGAAATGTTATCGCTTATAACCTTTGTACGCGGCTGCTGCCAACCTGCAATCACTGTGCTCTCCGCACAACAAGAAAATCAAACAGGTGACTGACTGTAAACACTGACTCACATTCGGGAAACCAAACTCAGAAAGGGAAGGATACTGTTGGGTTTTCTGTTTCTGGCTCATTGAATTTGAATTCGTGATGATTTTCTTCAGGCCGTCGGCCCAGTGGTTGGCCTCTTCTTCAGAGCTGGCGACGAGATCCAGGTTTTTCCTTTGACCCTTGAAGATGATAGAAAAACACTGATTGCCCTTGATCTCCTGGGCAAATTTCTGCAGCCCTTCGGTTTGATGACCGGGTCGCACATCCTCAATGTCCTCAATGCAGACTGTGAAAACAGAGAAGGAACTCCAGTTAGGCGGCTATAGGTCTGACATTGTTATATTCAAATGATTTATCTAGTACAGTTTTCAAACAATGCTCAACACTCAAAGAAAATATGTTGCCACCTTCTCTGTTGGAATTCAGAAATATATTTTTTAAAATTCAAATGGAAGGCGATTCTTATGCGATTACATTTGCATAACAATAGTAGAATAAATATGCATCATTATGGGTGGAAACATGAATTACCAATGTGATTTATCAGTTTTTGGGAGATATCTTTGCACCATGGATTAACCGTTTTGAGATGTGTAATAGAAGACTCTGTAAAATGGTAACACTTTAGTTCAATAAGGAATAGTTTTGGGGTAGCTCTTGCTGGCCCTAGCAAGTCCTTTGGTACCCGGAGAGCTAGCCTTCCAACCACTGGTCTCATGGTTCAGGAATGAATGGCAGAAGCAGAAATGTCACCTAGTACCTATAGACTTTGAGTTTTCCACCTGCTCTTACTTTAGCCCCGCAGCAGGAAATCGAAGGCAACTGTGGATCTAAGGATGGGATAAGGTGTCAACCCTGTGAAGTCATCAAGGGTCCCAGAGTATGTGATGTCACTTCCTCTTCTTTTTGGCTTAACCTTTTTTCACCAGAACGTTAGACGTAGCAAATTAGTCAGGTGCTTTTACAATAGCTTTCGGTAAAAGGCGGAGCAGGATCATGAAAAAAAAAGAGTTGGCCAGATTCCCGACCTGATATCCATATAAATCAGTGGCAAATAAATCAATTTAATGTATTTGAGTCAGTATAAACATGTACAGGATATTCCTTAAATCATTAACCACCGAAAGGCGAGGCGGGTGTGACCACAGGCAAAGGTTTATGGCTCAAAGTCAGCAGTAGTATAAAACCAGCGAGGCTGTATTGCTGTTAGCACAACCACACATCTACAAAACTGTTTTATAATTAAAGCTCAACAGGTGAGTATGGCAAAAACAGGAACTGAGTAGCAGAAACGACCATTAACCAAACATCGTTTAAGTAGGTAAACTGTATATAGAGAAGGGGAGAATAAAAGTTGAGTTTAGTGTATAATCATTTTTGTCATACAAAGGACCTAGCTACTGATTTTAAGATTTTTCTTGGG
The DNA here is from genome assembly GCF_964263255.1 of Lissotriton vulgaris. Taxonomy (NCBI): domain Eukaryota; kingdom Metazoa; phylum Chordata; class Amphibia; order Caudata; family Salamandridae; genus Lissotriton; species Lissotriton vulgaris. Next base: position 201,871,749 of record NC_141698.1, on the reverse strand, counting down.
TAGAACAAAAACAGGGGGAAACTGATAACAATGAAACAGGATACTTCGAAAGAAAATGAGGCAGGAGAGGGAAAAGCTGACACAGGAAATGTGAAGCAGACTCATGCGGATCAGAATAACAACGATTCTGGGCAAATCACTTAATCTCCCTGAGCCTAACAAAAATGCGTATGTCCTCATGTAACGCAACTGGTGCTATGTAAAGCGCTCTGTTACCCGATAACTTCAGGTCAAGTTCGCACTATATAACACTCCGTAAATAAAGAAATAAATAAAAGGGAAAAAAAAGTCTCTGAAGCACAGCCTGTTGCAAATGCAACCACATTCACAGATCGGTCCTGGGTAGGAAAAATGTGCTTCTCCTACAGAAGATTAGTCCAGTGTCATCATTTCAATCAATCAATCATATAATTTATAAAGCGCACTACTTACCCGTGAGGGTCTCAAAGCGCTGGGGGGTGGGTGGCGGGGTGCTGCTACTGCTCGAAAAGCCAGGTCTTGAGGAGTCTTCTGAAGGTCAGCAGGTCTTGGGTCTGTCGCACGTGGGTGGGGAGGGTGTTCCAGGTCTTGGCGGCGAGGTGGGAGAATGATCTGCCGCCGAAGGTCGCTCTTTCCGGATGCGGGTGACTGTGGCGAGGGCGGCGGAGCTGGCGGGTGGGGGTGTAGAAGCTGAGTCGTCTGTTGAGGTACGTTGGTCCGGTTGTAGAGTGCCTTGTGTGCGTGGGTGAGGAGCTTGAAAGTTATCCTCTTGTTGACGGGGAGCCAGTGCATGTCTCTCAAGTGGGGTGTGATGTGGCTGGGGCAAGGAATGTCGCGGATAATGCGTGCTGAGGCGTTCTGGATGCGTTGAAGCCGTCTCAGGAGTTTGGCAAGGCTCCTGCGTAGAGGGCATTTCCGTAGTCCAGCCTGCTGCTGATGAGGGCCTGGGTGACCGTTCTTCTCGTTTCAGTGGGGATCAATTTCTAGATCCTGCGGAGCATGCAGAGGGTGTTGAAACAGGAGGAAGAGACGGCGTTGACATGCTTAGTTATGGAGAGGGTGGAGTTGAGGATTACCCCTAGGTCATTTAAATCATTATCGCCTATGTTGTTGCCTATTTCGGGTAAGAAAGGCATATCCTAAATAGGGAGGACCTTCTGATGTACAGACATGGTGCTCCTGTGGAGGATGGGTAGTTATTTCAAAGATTTCCGAAGGCAGAGTCAGCTGAAGCCTTACCCTGAAAAACCTACGAGTCCATCACCTGAAACTGAGACGTTGAAAGTGCGGGTCTGGTGTAGCGAGAGCCATGCAGATTTATCAAAGGGCTCCCACACAGCTAAGCCATGGACAGTATGCTTTGTTTTGTCCATGTTTGGAAGAGAAGGAGCATGTGGAGCATGTAGTAGAACCAGACTAGTGACAAATAATGGGTGTTGAGTGGGAAAATGAGCTTGCAAGCGTAGAAATACTCACTGATGGTTGTGCCTAATACTTAGATGGAGCCTAGTTAGTCATGACCAAATATTAACCATAAACACAGATGGTTTAGAATTTATTAATGATATGGAAACACTTGGTTTTCTAAATCTAGTAAGTCTTCTACACAGGGCAGGTGTCACAATGTGGTAAGGTCCTCGATTGCATTGCAACGAAAAGGGACTAGTGATACCTTAGACTATGCTATCCAGTGATGTGTTTGAAGGTCTGGAGGGAGTGGCCAACCATGCCCTTACAAGACAATGAATGAGAAAAAAGGGACTATCTGTGGTCTCCGATTTTGCACTCGAAAGAGGGAGTAGGACTGCAGTGGGAAGTCGACTGCTGAGAGGAGATATCATTGTTTTGGAAAGTTACAGCAGGACTCTTGTCGCTGTAGTCTAGAGTACAGTTTCACAGGAAGGCCCAGCGATTGCCAATGTGTGGCCATCCCTTTTCCTTTGTTTATTGCGTCTTCTCCCTATAAGATTTGAGCCTGAAATTATAGATGAGCAACAGTGCAGTATGGGTAGAAGGATACCTTCATGCGGGGAACATGCCCAGCAAACGCACACTTTAAAGTGGGAAGGTCAGGGGCTACACCAAAGCAACGTGGCTGCCAGCAAGGCATTCAGAAGTCGATCGGCAGACCCTAAACATATCGGGGCCCAGCAGTCCTCAATTCTCAAAAGAATGAGGAGTTTTCCATCTGGTGTAGTGTAAATGGCCTGTGCAAACTTCAGGTGGGTGCCCAGTTGACCTTCCCTGGCATGAATGAGTCTTAATTGGTCACCCTGGGCTGGAAGAGGGGAGAGAGGAGAGTGAGAGAGACAGCGAGAGAGAAAGAGAGAGAAACAGAGAGAGGGGGAGATAGAGATAGAGAGAGAAATGCTATGTGTGTGTGGTGTGTTTATGCGTGTAATATTTTCAGGGATCCTATCCGACTCCATTAATAAGGCATATTACCCTTGTAACCAAATTGCAATTACAATTAATTTGCCTTTTTCATTTAAAATGTCTGGTGTTCAACTAGTTCCATATATGGCTTAGCTATACGTGGCTTAGAGACCGATTATGGTATCTGCTAGTACCACATTATCAAAAAAGATCATGAATACAAAATATATTAATACAACAAAATATAAAGGTTTTTTGGGTCCAGTCGTCGTCATCCAGAGGTCTGTTCAACTGTCACTCACATTTGGGGTTGAGTCTCCGCATCGGCTCAACATCCTGCGATTCTGGATACATCACTTAATCTCCCTGTGCCTACAAAAAAATGTGTAATCTGACCCAGTGTACGGGGTTGCCACCTGGCTGTTTTTCCCCAGCTTGGCCTGTATTTTTAAGTGCAGGTAGTAGAAATATCGGGAAAACCTGTATAATCTGGTATCTTTTCCCTTCTGAAACGTCAACATACATCAGCAACTGCATAAAGAAATCAGTTAAAAAGTATATGAGAGCTGCATAAACTATTTGAGAATGGTTACTAGCGCAAGCAGAAGATAACCTTGCTAATTCTGTGTGAATATTTCACCTACCACCTGCTGGCTGTTCAAAAACAGCAAAACGTAAAAAGGACTAGTAAAAAAGGTATCAACTCCACTTGTGCAATGTACTCTGGTGCTCATGTAAAGTGGTCTAATGCCCTTGGCCAAGCTCGCGGCAAATACATTTGCTAAATAAATAAATACGAATAAGATCTGTTTCCGTTGATGAGCGCCTGAAATAATGTGCCCAGCCGTCGTGCCTGTTAACCAGCAGCGTACTGCTGATAACACTGCACGACTCGGCGCTGCTGCGTGCGTCGAAGCATGACATACACCTGAACGCAAGCTGAGCCCCCCGTTACTCATGGAAAGCCACGCCCCCACCCTTTTCCCTTGTTACTAGTCTGAGTTTATTGCATTTGTTTTCAAGCAGCGCACCTTGAACTTCTCAGTCAGATGACTGCTTTATTGAGTCTGCTGCTCCTTTATAGTGTTTCACTGGATGTTTAGATTTGGCTTTCAGGGGGTCACGCCCAGTACTCCAAACCCTTCTCTGCTTTTATTTCGCAGTGCCAACCAGTTGTCCAATTCTACACTTTTTTTGGGGGGGGGGGGAGGGGTATATAGCTTGAACAAGAGCGCTTTACATTAACACCAATTGAGTTACAGGCAGACACATTCATTTTCGTTAGGCACAGGGAGATTAAAGGCCAGATGTACAACCATTTTTGCATGCGTAAACGGGTTTGCAAACCCGTTTGCGTATGTAAAAACAGTATGGGGAATGTACAAACCCTATTTTGCGACCCGCAAAATAGGGTTTTGCGATTCGTTATTAGGAAGGGGTGTTCCCTTCCTAATAGCGAGCGGTAGCCCTATGTAAGAATGTTTTGCGTCTACAATTGCGGGCGCAAAACACTCGTAAATTACCACCCTCTTCAAGAGGGTGGTAATGCACTTGCAAAAGGGAAGGGGTCCCCAGGGGACCCCCTTCCCCTTTGCAAATGCATGGAAAAATATTTTTTAAGGTCAGGCAGTGGTCCCAGGGACCACTGCCTGCCCTTAGAGAATGAAACTAAAACATTTCACTTTTTCTTTTTAAATGCACTCCGTTTTCCTTTAACCCCTTCGCCGCTGGCGGGATTCCCCCGCTGCGCTGGGGGGGGGCAGGGGGCGCGTACAGCGCCCCCATGCTCATGACGAGGTCAGCTCGTCATGAGCCACGGCGCTCCATTGCTGAGCTCGTCATGTCCGCGTCCGTTTTAATGGAACGCTCAGCACAGCGGGGGAATTAGCCCCGCGTGAGAGCGTTCCATCTTACGGTCATGATGAGCTGAGCTCGTCATGAGCACCGGAGCGCCGTGGCTCATGACGACCCCGGTCGCGCCCCCAACTGCGTCCAAGCCGCTCCTGGACACACCCATGGACCGTTCTCCTGCTTCTCCTGCAAATTTAGCGGCACCGACAACATCTCCGCTACGACCACAACACAGATCCCCGACCCCAACCACCTAGAATGCATCCTTCTCAACACCCGCTCGGTCCACAGGCACGCCATTGACCTTTGGAACCTACTAGACACCATCTCTCCTGATGTCGCCTTCCTAACGGAAACATGGATGAACGCTTCCTCCGCCCCTGACATCGCCATCGCTATCCCTGATGACTATAAGATCACACGCAAGGACCGCACTGACCATACAGGAGGTGGAATCGCCATCGTCCATAAGAAAACAATCCGCATCTCAACCAGCTCTGATGCCAACCTCGCCAACTCCGAACACCTTCACTTCCAGATCCACATCGACCCCAAGACCACACTCAGAGGCACCCTCCTCTACAGACCACCAGGACCACGCGCAAAATTCAGTGAAGACATCACGGACTTCATCACCCCACACGCGCTCCCCTCCAAAGACTACATCCTTCTGGGAGACCTCAACTTCCACCTTGAAAAGTTCAACGACCGCAACACCGCCACCCTCTTGGACAACCTCGCCAACCTCGGACTTAAACAACTGGTCACTTCCCCCACCCACATCGCAGGTCACACTCTCGACCCCATCTTCACCTCCAGCAACCATGTCTCCTTCAGCCACACTACGGATCTCCTCTGGACTGACCACAGCTGCGTTCACTTCACCTACAACAAGCCGAAACCCACCATCCACCTCCAACCAACTCTACAAAGAAACTGGAACAAAATCACCACAGAACAGATCTCCACATCGCTCCTTCAAACCTCCCCAGCCCTCTCTTCTAACGCCAACGAAGCCGCCTCCAACCTCACCCTTTGGTTATCCAACACCGCCGACAACTTAGCACCACTGAAAAAAACGTCAACACAAACTTGGCATCAAGAAGGCCTCATGGTTCAACGACGACCTCAAGAAGTCCAAGAAACTGTGCCGCTCCCTTGAAAAGACCTGGAAAAAAGACCCATCCACCAGCAACAAGGACGCCTTCAAAAGCGCCATCCGTACTCACCACCAACTGATCCGAAAAGCCAAGAAAACAGCATTCAAAGATCGACTTGACAACAACGCCCACAACAGCAAGGAACTTTTCAACATCGTCAAGGAATTTTCCAACCCCTCGGCCAACTCCAACGACATCACCCCCTCTCAAACCCTCTGCGATTCCCTAGCCTCTTTTTTCCACAACAAGATTGCTGACATCCACAACAGCTTTGACAACCAACCCGGAAGCCAACCCACCCTACCATCAGCTGACCATCTTCCCCCCGTTAACACCCTCAACGCCTGGAACCCAATCTCCACTGAGGACACCATCCGCCTGATGAATTCCATCCACTCTGGATCCCCCACAGACCCATGTCCTCATCACATCTTCAACAAAGCAGACTCCGTCATAGCTCCGCACCTCCGAGACGTCATCAACTGCTCCTTCAACTCCGCTTCCTTCCCAGAAGACTGGAAACACGCTGAACTCACCGCCCTTCTGAAAAAACCAACAGCAGACCCCACCGAACTCAAAAACTACCGCCCCATCTCGCTTCTTCCATTCCCGGCCAAAGTCATCGAGAAAGCTGTCAACAACCAGCTCGCTACCTTCCTCGAAGCCAACAAATCACTCGACCCCTCACAATCTGGCTTCCGAGCCAAACACAGCACTGAGACCGCCCTCATCGCAGCAACAGACGACATTCGAACTCTACTGGACAATGGAGACACAGTCGCCCTCATCCTCCTCGACCTCTCTGCAGCCTTCGACACAGTCTGCCACAGCACCCTTTTACAACGCCTCAGAAACATTGGAATCCAAGGAAAGGCACTGGAATGGATCACCTCGTTCCTCACCGGAAGAACCCAGAGAGTCCGCCTCCCACCATTCAAGTCCGAGGCCTCTGAAATCATCTGCGGCGTACCACAAGGATCCTCACTCAGTCCCACCCTCTTCAACGTATACATGAGCCCCCTCGCGGCCATCGCCCGCCAACACAACCTCAACATCATCTCTTACGCGGATGACACTCAACTGATCCTATCTCTCACCAAGGACCCCAGCACCGCCAAAACTAACCTACACGAGGGAATGAAAGAAGTCGCAGAATGGATGAAACGAAGCCGTCTGAAACTGAACTCAGACAAAACAGAAGTCCTCATCTTAGGTAAATCCCCCTCTGCATGGGACGACTCTTGGTGGCCGGAAGCCCTCGGAAAAGCACCCATCCCGACAGACCACGCACGGAACCTAGGCGTCATCTTGGATTCTTCACTCTCAATGAACAGACAAGTCAGCGCCGTATCCTCTTCCTGCTTTAACATTCTTCGCATGCTCAGAAAAACATTTCGCTGGATCCCCTCCGAAACAAGGAAAACAGTCACCCACGCTCTGGTCACGAGCCGACTGGACTACGGAAACACCCTCTACGCAGGTACTACCGCAAAACTCCAGAAGAAACTACAACGAATCCAAAACGCCTCAGCCAGGCTCATATTAGACATCCCACGCAACGAACACATCTCTGGTCACCTTAAAGACCTCCACTGGCTACCCGTCAATAAGAGGATTACTTTCCGACTGCTTACCCACGCACACAAATCACTCTACGACATCGGACCAGAGTACCTCAACTCTCGACTGTCCTTTTATACCCCCTCCCGCCAACTTCGCTCTTCCAGCCAAGCCTTCGCCACTGTACCTCGCATCAACAAGACCACCATGGGAGGCAGATCCATCTCATACCTGGCTGCCAAAACATGGAACTCTCTCCCCGCTTACCTTCGCCTCACCCAGAATCACCTAGCGTTCAGAAAGCAGCTTAAAACGTGGATATTTGACAAATAATCCTCCTCCCCTTCCTAAGCGCCTTGAAACCCTCTGGGTATGTAGTGCGCTATATAAATGTTATGACTTGACTTGACTTGACTTGAGCACTCAAGAGGTTAAGGAAAACTGGCTGCTAAAAAAACTGCTTTATTTAAAAGCAGTCCCAGACATGGTGGTCTGCTGAGCCAAGCAGACCACCATACCTGGGAGGGCCTGCCATTGCCAGTGGGGTAGCAAATTGCGAGGCTCATTAATATTCATGAGGCTCTCAATTTGCGACCCTAGTGTGAAATACACTGTTGTACATTGGAAATAGCGCCTCACAAATTGCGAGTCGCAAAAAACTCGCAATTTGCAAGGCGCTATTTCCACGGTCGTACATCTGGCCCCAAGTGATTTGCCCAGGATCACAGAATGTTGAACGCCCCAGCTGAGATTCGAACCCAGCTTTCCAGCTTCAAAGTCGCCCGGTCTAGCCGTTAGGCCACATCCTCTACCCCAAATGCTGATGGGTATCAATACAGGAAGGAAACCGAAGCCATGTCAGTATCCAAAGCGAGTAACCTCATGGTACTGATGGACCACAAAGAATCCTCGCGCAACCGATCTCAGCCAGTCATGACGTCATGTACCTTTCACCTGATACTTCTCAGATCGACCGCTCCACGTTTTGCCGCAATTACAAAGTAACCCTTGCTCGTGCCATCAGTCTTTCGCATTTTCCTGTCATCTACTAGCCAACTCCATTTCCAAGGAAAGCAACTGATTCCCGAGTGGCAGGGGGAAAACATGTCACTGAAACGCAAAATCCACCTGCGAAAAATGTTCGCTTATGGAATTAATGCACCAAGTTTTCACAAATGTACTCTGCCCACCCGAATAGTGCGAATTTTGCATGACATTTAAATCCTTTCCCATAGACCAACAAAAAAACCTAGATTAAGGAAACCACACCAGGAAAGAGATGCTTCAGAGTGGAGGGACTTCTTTTGTGGAAGTAGAAGGATGAAGAGACAAGCCTGCCAACCCAGATAATAGTGAAGAAGTGCAGACAGAGCAGGCAGCAGACAATTCAGGACTCTAGACCTAATTATAAGTGGGCCGGTGAGGAGTAACAGGTGATGAAAAATGTGTATTTTCTGCTGGAAGGGTCAGATCATACAAAACTTTGTGTCCAAAAGATTTTCTGCAGTGAAAGGAGGGGGAGCAAGTTGGCTGTAATTTACTTTGGGAACCTTTGCACATGTTTCAGTCTTAAATCAGACATTTGCTGCCATTTTCCCCTTTTATATCGGTCCTTTGATAGCACAGCTGCCACACAGACCAATTGCTAACAATATGGTTTGGGTGAGCTTTGGGTTTGCCAATTTGAACCACTAACTTTTTTTGTTCAGGCATTTTCTGCTACCGGCTTCAGGCTTTGTCCATCGTGTCTTAGTAAAGTCAAGTGGAGTTGGCTGTTTGGATGTATCCTTTCACCACTCCTTAAATGCTTGCAATGAACTGAATGAGCAACTACTTTTCAGCTGCTCGATTCTCTCCTGCTGGTTTCCTCGCTGTGTTTCGGTCTGCATGCATTTTAACAACCGAGACTGCAGATTGTGTGATAATAAATACGAATCTCTCAAACATATTTTCTGCACATGCACAAAGTTATTAAAAGAAAGAAAGTGTCTCTTAAAAGAAATATTAAACATGAACATTCAAACAAGCTGAGCAGCAGTAATCACCTGGCTAGATGGGACCACAATCGCCCTAGTCTACAGGGGGGGGGGGGGGGGTAAAATGTTTAAATCTGTATTTAAAGGAAATAGGTCAAATCCTGCGGAATTCCAAACATATTCTTAGAATTAATGGAAAACTACAAAAACGTGTAAAGTAAACAAGTGGTCTTATACACAGTTTTCATTATGATATCTTTTTTTCAATTTTAAAAGAAATTTTACTTAAGGTCCATAGAATGTAGAACTAGGATTAATTCTTTTAAAATTCTATTCAGTTTTTTTATTAGGATTCCACTGCACTGTAAAACATGTTGCTTGGTGTAATAGTTTTACGAAAGACCGAACACTTGAATAAATAAAGTAACGTAAAGCATTTTAACTTCAAACCCAGACCTACTGGTTTCGCCAATGCTTGTTTAAAAAACTATAGCTAACACTAGGTCTGGCTAACAACTGCACACTCAAACCACACGTAACAAAATGTCATCTATCAAGGTATAATTGCATTATAAATCCGTTACCTAAACAACATATGATAATTCACCCATCGGCTTTACGAATAATTTATTTTCCAACAAGGGACAAACCCTAAACCAGAAAAAAAACAGACGCAGCCTCTAATCCGGCATCAGCCAGATAGCAGACAGACTACACGAGGAGTGACTGACAGTAAAGCTGTAATCAAATTTAGAGAATCAATCTTTTGTAGTGTACGTACCACTGATAACGTCTGGTTACCTATAACCATATTTGTCAGAAATACACATTCATATGAATTTGACCACAAGGATATAATTAGAGCTAGGAAAACAGGAAAAGAAATGGAGAACAAACCTCCAGGATGACCTCAACCTACATAAACAGTCTGCTCTAAATGCAGATCCCTCATAGTCACAGCCAAAGACTCTTAAGACAAGGCTACCATCAGAGAGGTAAATAATAGAAGCAAAGCCTTCTTGAAGGATGTCAAACACTGCACCAGTTCTCTCCCAGAACCAACAGTGTCTGCTTCATTCGGCAAAAGCAGCACAATCAACTTCTTCTTCAACGAGAAGATTGACAAGTTCAAGAACAAAGTCATTACCACTTCCATTGCCCCCTCACTCACTGATTTCTCAAATATTCTGAACTAGCTTAACGCAACCTCCTACAAAGAGAACACCTTTCCTTCTTCGGTTAACAATTAATTCCAAGAAGAGGCCCCGAAACCCCTTCATCGTATTGCCAAAGCCTCCTTAAACCAAGCATCATTCCCTGGACGCCCTCCTCAAGCCTGTTTAGATCCTCTCCTGCTACAGGACCCACACCCACCTCTGGACCCAGCTGACCTCCACAGCTTCCATCTCATCTTCCATTCATATGAGAGATCAAGGAGAAAGGAGTCACCACCCATGTACACATGTACACCAGCAAGAATAATCTTCTACAGCAGTGGTCTTTGACGTGTGGTCCAGGGACCCCTGGGGGTCTGCGAATCCTACTCATGGGGCCGGTGACTGCTTGGAAAATGGATTATTTTGGCAGATTAATAAAGTGAATACAAAGAAGCTAAATTGCAAATGTTTAAATGTGAAGGGGTTTGAAATTGGAGGGTAATAATGAGGGGTCTGTTTCACAAAAAGTAAACTTACACTTTTGTGTAAGTTTACTTTTTTTTGGTGTTGACAAACTGCGAGTTAATAGTTAGTTGACAACTGAGGAGACTCCTCAGTTGGGGCGAAGAACCCTGCACAAAAAAAGATAGGTCTGTCAACCCAACCAGGGGTCTACACAGTTGTTAAGTCTTACACTCCTGTCTACCTTTTCACAGTATACGATGGACAATCTTCAAAAAGTAGGAGATGAAAGAAAGGCTACACCAGGGTTTCCTAAGCTCAGTCCACAGAGGATGGAACTGCACCCAGGAAAAGACTTAACCGTGTACTGTTATCTATCAGAAAAGATTTAAATACAAATCTATTCTGAAGACTTCTTCAGCACATCTTCAAGACCAGCGTAGTCAAAACTTCATCTACAGCATTACTCTTCCCAGAATCGGCGGTATCAATTATCATAAGTATTAGTTGCTAATACTTATATATCTTTGATTATAATGGTCAGTAATGTGTTACACTGCCCACGTGGGTAGAATTGTGCTAGACAAATTACACAATTCGCTAAATATTCGTAGCCTCCCCACTAATCATGGCCCCACAGGGCCGCTCCTTTTTATAGTTAACCGCCGGACCTCCACACGCAGGCTAGCAATGCACTAGGCTCAGCAAAGGCAGTGAGGGAAAACAATTACAGCCGCACTTTCTCTTCTATCACTGAATGTACATTCACTCAACAGTCTAACTTGTGCCCTCCTTCGTAAGTCCACTGCACTAGGACCTAAATTTAAACAATACACTATCAAAGCTCGAAGAGGCACATTAAATAGCATACCGTATGCGCACAAATCATACACATTTATTAAGGAGACTTGTCTTCATAGAAACATCTTCTTTATTCTTGCTCCACACAGCCAACGCGTTTCACCCCAGCGGGCTTCATCAGGGCTAATGCGGAAAATGTTTTTTTATTCCACGTCCTTTCAAGTGGATAAATAATCCTCCAATTTTTTTTCTTAACAGATATCCTTATCAGGTTGGAATTGTCTGTGAGGTATCCACAATTTGTAACCTTGCTCGTTTTTTGGCCGTAATCAGGCTCTAGACACGTTCAGTGCAAAGCACTAGATCCTCAATTATTTCAAGATACAATATGCTGATTCTCACACGACGCCAACGGTGATGTGATAATACCCCGGTCAAAAGACCGGGCCTGATAACGGCCAAAAAACGAGCAAGGTTACAAATTGTGGGTACCTCACAAAAAATTCCAATCTGATAAGGACATCTGTTAAGAAAAAAACATTGGAGGATTATTTATCCACTTGAAAGGACGTGGAATAAAAAAAAAAATCAGCGTTAGCCCTGATTAAGCCTGCTGGGGTGAAACGCGTTGGCTGTGTGGAGCAAGAATAAAGAAGATGTTTCTATGAAGACAAGTCTCCTTAATAAATTTGTGTGATTTGTGCGCATACTGTATGTTATTTCATATGTGCCTCTTCGAGCGTTGATAGTGCAATGTACTAGGCCCAGACGAAATTTCCATTATACTAGTGTAATTTCACATCATTTTGCATTGAATCGGTTACGTGAAATTACTCTATTACTCAACATCACGTAATTATGCGACATTCATGGGAAAGATTTAACAAAAGAGCAAGGGAACAATGCACACAACCTGAAACAGAACGCGAGTGACGCCGATTGTGGTGCTTGTGTTTTTTTGCTATATTTTGCGCCAAAAGGCCCCTTGCATCACAATGGATGTAAGGATGCATTTTAGGCTAAAACATAGCAGCAAATACTGGTTTCGCATTTCTCTATATTACATTGTTTTGAACATTTTGCAGAATTACGCAAAAGTAACTTACGTGAATTTCACACACCGCTACAGTAGACCCTCATGAATCGAGAACGTGATCGCTTTCCAGCGCAGGAGTAGCACTGACAGTCTCAGGCAGGAAATCCGCGCAATAGTAGCAGGAAAACAAAATAGAACAAGCATTTGCAATGCAATAGGTTTCGCATCAGTTAAAGGTAGAGTTATGGGCATTGTATTTCACATTCGGTTAATGTTTTTGTTTGTGTGTAGTGTATGTATTTGATGATAAACTGCTGTATGTATGTGTATGAAGTATATGTATTTGTATGGAATGTGCAACGGATGCCTTAAACAGGGTATTATAGCTCCCGCATACATCTAAAATTGATACTCCTTCGTATATACATTTTATGTAACACATGCTACATAATAAAGCGCCGTGAGTTGCAGGCTGAGGTTCCTGAGAGGCCACCCCCGCGGCTAGGGGAGGGGGGCCTTTAGTGGGATTCTGTGCCTGGCAGGAGAGTTTCGTTTCTCCAGGCTACTACTGGAGAGTTTGGATTCTCCAGGCTAGTGTCATGGGGAGGGTCTCTCAGTAATGTGAGATGCCAGGTGGGCGTCTGAGAGCCCTCCGCCCAAGGTATTAAAAATTACAGTGCCCCAGGGAGTAGCCCTCTTTGTCTCTCGCCTTCAGCACAGGGAGGCTAGCCGGAGCAACAGTTGCCCACCCACCCATCCCTAAGTTCAATAGTGAGTGGCGGGGTCCCGGATAAGAGAAAAGGCCCGGGGACTCTTTATGGCCGGAAAATGGATGACCCTGAAGCAGGGAAGGCAGTTATGGCAGCTCTGGGCTGGCGGGAGAGGGGGCCGTCCTGCTGGTGGTCCTGGACTCTCTGGCCCTACCCTTGTAGCTGGTGCTTAGAAAGGGGGTGGTGTTGTGTCCTGCTGGTACAACACGCCTCTAGAGATGCTGATTGTAAGTACATGTTAACCTGTGGCGCATATGTATGGAGCGCATCATTTATGTGTGAATCTAATAAAAGGTCAATTTCATAAAAATGGTCAATGTGGGAGGTTTTACCCACAAATGAAATGGTGTTTTGGTATAAAAATAAAGCTACGCAGTGGACACCAGTCACTTGTAAGTGTTTTACTGTGGTCGGGTGAGCAAAGGGTGAAGAGCAAATGGCACGAGATATCCCCACTATTCCCCAACACTTTATTTGTAGCAGGTAAATATATCAAGTCTGAAAATATATTTTGTACGGCTTGTATGTGGCCCACATAATTGTGTAACTGGTTTCTGTACTTAATAGCCAGGTGTGTGCTTCGTATTTTGATATTGTACTCGCCGTTTTCACTCTCCTTTATTACTTTTATTTAGTTTTGGGCAACATGCTAAGTGTAAGAGTTGCCACGGCAATACCAGGAATACCTTAGTGAGCATCAAGCCACGCCGTGCAACATGCTACATAATAAAACACTGTGAGTTGCAGGTTGAGGTCCCCTTCCCAACACTTTATTTGTAGCAGGTAAATATGTTAAGTCTGAAAATATATTTTGGACGGCTTGTATGTGGCCCACACCTATTGTGTAACTGGTTTGTGCACATAATAGCCAGATGTGCGCTTTGTATTTTGATATTGTACCCGCTGCTTCCTTCCCCTTTCGTAACTTTTTTTTAGTTTTAGGCAACATGCCAAGTGTGTTAGTTGCCACGGCAATACCAGGAATAGCTTAATGAGCTTCAGCACATTATTGTTGCTGTACTCTTATTAAAAAAAGTGTGTTTGCTTTTGTGCAGCACTTTCACAGCACATACAGCTAGATTCATCAAAGTCCCAATTTGCGAGTCCTTAATAGCGATTATTAAGGAATCGCTATTAAGGACTTGCAAATCGGGATTCATGTAGAAATCGCAAAATAAATTGCGATTCCTACAGCCTCCTTATTTGCGATTAGCAAATTGCTAATCGCAAATAAGGAATAACTCCCCATTCATTCCTATGGGCCTAAGGATGCGATTTCAAGGGTGCCAGGGGTGTCCAAAGGACACCCTGTAGCACCCCTGAAATGTGAATTTACACTGATCTTGTGCACACACATGTCCAAAGGACATGTGTGTGTGTAACATGCAACTTAGAAAAATGCATTTAAATACATTTTTCTAAGTTTTCGCTATTTACCACGAGGTTTGACTTCGTGGTAAATAGCGCTCCTAAATTGCGAATTCGCAATTTTTAAATGTTTCATGAATAGCATTTAAGGAATCTCTAATAGAGATTCCTTAAATGCTAATCCTCGCAAATCAGCAAATTCTTTATTAGCGATTTTTGCATTTGGGATGATGAATCCCAAATGCAAAAATTGCACTCACAAAGGGCCAGATTCTCAGAATCTGGTCCTTTTGCGAGCGCATTTCGCTTGATGAATGTGGCTGTTAGTCTTTAGAGTACTTTCACAGCACTGCACCTCTTAGAGCACTTTCACAGCACCTTTGCACCTCTTAGAGCACTTTCACGGCACTGCACCGCGATGCCCTGAAGGACGCTGTATATGAAAGGATGAAAAGGAAAGGTCAGGAACGTTACAAGAAATCTCTGCACTGCAAGCAAAATAGCATTTTGCTGTTGAAGCACTCCGTGGACCATAATTAAAAAACGAATATTTTTAGATGCATCAACAAATTCAAAGAATAGACCCGTACATTTGCCTGAAGCCGTTGCCTCCCCTCACCTTATGAAGCCACCAGTCCCTGCGGGTGGTTGTGCCAGTAGCATAGCTGTGAGTACCATGAGGTGCAGATAAAATTCAGACTTTAAATCTGAAATGGAACACACGAGAGGGGCGTCGGACAAAAAAGGACGGTGCCTGTCTCTTTTGTAAAGAGTCCTTCTGAGGACACAGTGTCTTTGCCTCCCGTTACTGCCTCCCGATGCCAAAAGTCCCTGGCACTCTCCGGGACATTAATAACTCTCTACCCATAGGCCTATTCCACTGTAACGAATGCCCTGCCCAAGCCTGCTTTTAATCTAGTCAAATGTACAGCACAGCGATGTTCACCAATGGTAACGAGCATAAAACTGGTAACGAGCATACAACTCCAAAACTAAGATATTAAACTGCACAACTATTCCTTTACTTTTTGAACAATCAAGACACCTGCGCTTCACTTTAACATACCGAAATAGGTGTGCATATAATATCTCAGTTTTTAAATTTATTGTTCATTTTCAACAATCCAGGCACCGGTGACATGGTAAAGTAAAGCACGGGTGCCGCGATTGTTGGAAAAGTCAAGAAACAGATTATAAAACCCCAAAACTGAGATATTAAACTGCGCAACTGTTCCTTTCCTTTTACAACAATCGAGCCACTCGCGGTATGTTAAATTAAACGTGGTTGCCGCTATTGGTGAAATAGTATAGAAATAGATTCTTTTTTCAACTGTTTACTTTTTCAACAATCGCGGCACCCGCGCTTTACCTATAGCCATTTTAAAATAAAGCACGGGCGCCGCCAGTGGGTAACAGTAGCAACGCCGTCCGTGCAAACTCTCCAGTCCGGGTAAGTGAGACAAACCAGAGACAGGGAGGGAACAAAGTAGCCGCACTGCCAATAAAAGTGAGAAGGGAAGAAGACCACCCTCAGAGGCACCCTCATCTACAGACCCCCTGGACAACGCACACAATTCAGCGAAGACATCGCCGACCTCATCAGCCCGCACGCCCTCTGCTCCGCTGACTACATCCTCCTAGGGGACCTCAACTTCCACCTGGAGAACAACAACGACCGCAACACCACTACCCTGCTGGACAACCTCGCCAACCTGGGACTCAAGCAACTGGTGACCACCCCCACCCACTACGCCGGACACACACTCGACCCCGTCTTCTCATCCAGCAAGGACATCGCCTTCAGCCACGCCACCGGACTCCACTGGACGGACCACAGCTGCGTCCACTTCAGCTTCGCAAGGACCACGATCCACCACCACCAGCAACAGGCTGCACGCAGGAACTGGAACAAGATCACAGCCGACCAGCTCGCATCCTCCCTGAGCACGAACCCTCCCACCAGCACAACGAACCCTAGCCAGGCGGCCACCAACCTCACAAAGTGGATCGGCGACTGCGCAGACGAGCTCGCCCCCCTGAGGACCCCGCCCAGCAGACCCGGCAGCAAGAAAGCCCCATGGTTCACCGACGAACTCAAGAGCTCCAAGAAGAACTGCCGAGCCCTCGAGAGAACCTGGCGCAGAGACCCAACACCGGTCAAGCTCGCCACCCGGAAACACCACCAACTCATCCGCGCCACCAAGAAAACTGCATTCAAGGAACGACTGGACAACAACGCACACAACAGCAAAGAACTCTTCAACATCGTCAAAAAGCTCTCCAACCCCAACGCCGGAAACAACGACATCACCCCTTCGCAAGACCTCTGCAACTCCCTCGCCTCCTACTTCCACAACAAGATCGCGGACATACACAACAGCTTCAGCACTCAACCGACGAGCACCACGACCGAACCACCGCCCCCCACCACCACCCTCCGCGCCTGGACTCCGATCAGTACCGAAGACACCGTCCGCACAATGAACTCCATCCACTCCGGATCTCCGACCGACCCCTGCCCTCACCACGTCTTCAACAAGGCCGACGCTATCATCGCACCCCACCTGCGGGACATCATCAACACCTCCTTCGACACCGCTACCTTCCCGGAGAGCTGGAAGCACGCCGAACTCAGCGCTCTACTCAAGAAGCCATCGGCTGACCCCACCGACCTCAAGAACTACCGCCCCATCTCGCTGCTCCCGTTTCCTGCAAAAGTCATCGAGAAGACCGTCAACAAGCAGCTGTCCGCCTTCCTCGAGACGAACGGATCCCTCGACCCCTCGCAGTCTGGCTTCCGGGCCAACCACAGCACCGAGACCGCCCTGATCGCAGTCACCGATGACATCCGAGCGCTGCTCGACAACGGAGAAACAGCGGCCCTCATCCTCCTCGACCTCTCCGCGGCCTTCGACACTGTCTGCCATCGTACCCTAGTACAACGCCTCAGCAACGTCGGAGTCCAGGAGAAGGCACTGGAGTGGATCATCTCCTTCCTCGCCGGAAGAACACAGAGAGTCCGCCTCCCCCCGTTCAGATCTGAAGCCACCGAAGTCATCTGCGGCGTCCCTCAAGGCTCCTCGCTCAGTCCAACCCTCTTCAACATCTACATGAGCCCCCTCGCAGACATCGCACGCCAGCACAACCTCAACATCATCTCCTACGCCGACGACACCCAGCTGATCCTCTCCCTTACCAATGACCCCGCCACCGCCAGAGCCAACCTTCACGAAGGGATGAAAGAGGTAGCCGAATGGATGAAGAACAGCCGCCTGAAACTGAACTCGGACAAGACGGAAGTCCTCATCCTGGGATCCTCACCCTCCGCCTGGGACGACTCCTGGTGGCCCCCCGCCCTAGGCAGCGCACCCAAACCAACAGACCACGCACGCAACCTAGGCTTCATCCTGGACTCCTCCCTCTCCATGACCAGACAAGTCAACGCCGTCTCCTCCTCGTGCTTCAATATCCTGCGCATGCTACGTAAGATCTTCCGGTGGATCCCCACCGAGACCAGGAAGACGGTCACCCAGGCCCTCGTCACCAGCCGTCTGGACTACGGCAACACCCTCTACGCCGGAACCACCGCCAAACTCCAGAAGAGACTCCAGCGGATCCAGAACGCCTCAGCATGACTCATCCTGGACATCCCCCGTCGCAGCCACATCTCCGGACACCTGAGAGATCTGCATTGGCTCCCGGTCAACAAGAGAATCACCTTCCGTCTCCTCACCCACGCACACAAAGCCCTACACAGCCAAGGCCCAGGATAACTCAACAGCCGCCTCAACTTCTACGCCCCCAAACGCCAGCTTCGTTCGACCAGCCACGCCCTCGCCGCCGTCCCCCGCATCCGCAGAGCCACCACAGGGGGACGGTCCTTCTCCTACCTCACCGCCAAGACATGGAACTCCCTCCCCACCCACCTCCGCCTGACCCAGGACCACCTCGCCTTCAGGAAGCAACTCAAGACCTGGTTGTTCGAGCAGTAGCAGACCCCCCCACCCAGCGCCTTGAGACCCTCTGGGTAAGTAGTGTGCTATATAAATACGATGATTGATTGATTGATTGATTGATTGATTGATTGATTGATTGAGAAGTGAAGAGACGCAGCGCGTATGACGAGCAACAGATGAGGCGTACAGATGCAGCGCGCATCCCGGGTGAGCGGGGCCTAAGGGAGACAGAGCGGTCACCAACCCCACTTCCAAAGAAACCCAGACAGAAACACAGCGACAACAGATCTGGCCAGAGCGCAAGCAGCGCATGCGCTGCAACACTAGGCGAGACCTAACAATGACTTCCCAAATCCAACAGGATGCTGTGTAGGAATCACCTCGTCTAAAGTTAGTTTACACCTTCATAGACATTTGGAAAGGGATCCACTAGCCCTAAAGAATGCCCCAGACCATTTTGGCTATTAAAAATGGGCAGAAACATGCTGGCAGTTGAGGAATGAGGTTGAGCCATTGTCCTCATAATACCCGTTCAAGATTGTTTTTAGAGATACCTGGTGTTCCTTTGAATAAAAGGTAATAACCTGGCAACACCAAGGTATTTTTAATCGAATCGGTATCCCACGTTTGACCAGTTAATTTTATTCAAGAACTCCCTCCTTCCATTTAGGTCTTCGAGGAGGTAGAGTCCGCCCTGGTGGTACTTGCCTACCGGGTGTGAAGAGGATGCTGATGATGAAGCAGGACACTATTATGTGTGTGAGGCTTCCTCGTCCATAAAGGATGACTTTCCCGACAAACACACCGTGAGCCCAAAAAGTCTTTGGTTTCCCGCCTGTTCCTACATTTGTTAGGCAACTAGGTAGAGAGAATAACGTCTCTCACACTCCCATTGAAGCTACCGTACCTGTTTATGTGGTAGGGTTCAGTCTCTGGAGGGATGTACGATGGCCTAACCTCCTATCTATTTGTGTGGTTTGGGAGGCACGATCCTCAACACTGCTCACAAGTCTCTCTCCTCACCTACGCTGTGTCAAGGCATCAGTGCACATCTATTGTCCTCATACTCACTCTCAGATATTTACATATAGGTCTCCTCAAACATCAACCCTTCCCACCCCTACAGACAAGCTCCTCATGCTCTTTTCAAAAGGGTGTAACAACACTAAGGGGCCACACCAGCAGCGCGGTGCACTGCATACGCGCAACACAACATTCAACCATGGAGACAGTTCAGTAGAAGCCTGCGCATGTCTGAAGGTGGCATCAGTCACTGAGGGTTTTGAATCAAATATTATGATTCCAAAGTGCGAGACCCCATCAAAGTCAACAGGGTGACTGAAATTGTGCACAACGTGAGAGAATCACAGAGATTAAACACTTCATTAGGAGTGGCCTGGTTTGACGTTTTGGTTAAAACTGTTGTCCTTTGGCCAAAACTGGATTTAAGTGGTGTGGCAATACCACCGATCTTATGAAATCCGAGTGCGGTATTATTACCACCCGGAAATGCAGGAAATGTGTAATGGGCAACTACTAAGCATTTGTTTTTATTGGGATGCCTGGCAGTGGTTTCTGAATCACAAAGGAGGCGTTTTTCTGCTTCGTAAGAGCTTTATGCTTTCACCTAATTCTGAGGCGTGCGAGCAACACTTGTGGTATACAATTTATATGTAGAATTGTACGCAGAAGTTTTTGAAGTCGCAGAAAAGGGAAACAGGAAGTAGTACAGTCATTGTCTTGTCTTTGGAAGATACATGATTAACGTTCCTGATTCGAATGGAAACTGAGGCTGGAAGAAGGGGCCCAGGGGCAGGTATGCACTATTTCATATAACTACAGAGGAAGCCACGGTGACCTACAGGAAACCAAAGGCAGCCCTGGAAAATGTGTTCATGCCAGCGCCATGTTGGACCGAGTGAGTGTTGCGATCGAGTCTGACCGTCTCCAGGAAGATTTAGGGACGCAGGCGCTGGAAGAGGGGTGCTGTTACAACCCCCCACAATAGGAATGCTGATTTTCAGAAGGCGAATGAGCAATAAAGGTGCCATTAATATTTGCGTTTATCTTGTCACTTTTCATACACGTTCATAAACAAAGGTCAAATGTCAAGCTTGGACTTCTGTCAAATTGCTCCTTATCCAGAAACCGATGCTTATTTTTATTTCTCCGACTATAAAGAGGGAGGACCTAGGTGACAATCTTGCTGGGGTACAGGACGTGAAATGAAAGACTGTAGGACGTCAGCTCGGTTCTTTTGTAACACAACAACAACAACATCTAAAGAAACGTAAATGAATAACATACATACATCAAAATATAGCAATTACCAACAAAAAAAACAACACTTTTTTTGTAACTCTGAAGTCTGATGGTAACAAAGATCTTGATAGGATCAAAACAAATCAAGGCACTTAACATGGTGATGCACAATTGATAGACATTCGCTGGAACCATATTTCTACATATTATAATTTGTGCGCTATATAGTTTTGTCAGCAAAACTGTACGTCTGAGCAAATTTAGTGGCCCTTTCAACTGACAAAGTGCTGCATAGAAATGACAGTGCACTACAACACCAGTGCTCTAAAGTGCACCACCGGTTATATACTACACCCTTACCACTCTTATACTGAAGGAGCGTGGCACATTTGCTTCACTTGTTTTTGTGTGACACATGAGTTTTTCACAATCACTATGACTTCAGTGATATAACATTGAAGGCAGCACCCCCAACTCTGAAAATTGTTCCAGCACCACTGGATTTAGAGAGACAAAGTAAATAGCTATATGTGTGACACATTGGTGTATTTCCCACGTGTTGGTTGTCTGAATGGAAATTTGATAATCCCTATGTCCCTCCCCCTGTAAAAGCAAGCCCCTGCACCTCAGACTACCTTGGGCTCTCCCCTGGTTCACAGATGTCCAGTCCAGACCAGGAACCGTCTCTGTCACCGTGGATATTCTACCCAGCTGACCAATTCATTTTATAGGTTTGCTGACCACAGGTCCTTGAAACTTCCCACACACCGTCCCGTTTACATTGGTTACCTTTGACCATGTCTGTGTTTTCATGTTCTGTTTAAATGTCTATCAGAGAGTGGCAGAAAAAAGTGTGGGGTGAACAAAAAGTCCCCAAAAAAAATGCAACTTCAGACATATATACATCTTGTGTCACGAGTCACACCAGGTAGTTCGATATAAGCTAGTCATCGTGTCACAATGTTGCTTCTGAGGGTTCTGTACAGCAACATGCTGGCTATGACCACTTCTTGGCATCTCACAAAGACAGTCTGGGAACATAGTAACAAAGTCCATCCCAGCATATGTCCCCACCACTTCTCCCTTTAATCCACGCCTGCTCAGGACCATACACTTTAAAGAAAATATTTCAGCATGGACAACAACTGAATGCAGTAACAAACTAAGTGGACTATGAAAATAAGAAATACCAAAACGGTAACTGCAGAGCTGCTCTAAGCTTCCAGCTTACTCAAAACCATAAACTGCACGAATGTCTCAGACTTCTTCAACCATCTCACTGCTAAGTGCTGCAGCAGGATAACACCATAACTGCACATCAGTGGCCCTCACACACAACATGGAAACACTTCCCACACATGGTCAAAACAAAGACATCACATTTCCAACCAAACATCCACCAGGGTCCAGCTTTTTGCTAATGTAGGCAAGCACTTTAGCGCCCCCGCATTGGGGTAGGAAGCACAATATAAATGTTGAAATAGTACAAAATATTTGCGCACATGACAAGAGTGGCTGCATTGGGGCATGTAATCTGGGTGCAGTTTGTGTGAGAGGGTGTCAAGAGTATGTTCTGATTCTGGAGTCATGGAAACCTGCTTCCAAAGGCACAGCGAGCATGGCAGGAAGGGGCGGAGCTGGAGTCAAGGCTGCCGGGAGGGCCAGGCATTTCATAGGTGTGATTAGGAGGACTTGAAGAGGCAGAAGAATTTGTGGGAACAGTTGTCCAGTCAAGGTGTCCAAAACTTAGTAAGATTTACGAACTACTTCAAGCTTTACAAAAAGCTTCAAGTCTTAGGAAATGTTTTTTTTTAAATGCTGCAATGTAAATCATATTACGCTAGTATGATTAAAGGCCACTTTACTTTGGGGCTTCAGTCCCCCAAAGAGACATACTCAACCTTTGTTCCCACGGGGAGATGTACAAGATTCTGGCCGAGGCACCCTTATTTTAGACTCCACCAGGATTTGAGGCTTATTTACCTACCTCCTTTCTAGTGGGCATCTGTTCACATGGCTATCCCTTCTGCCATAGGCACATCACACTAATAACACGAAAAAGCTCAAAGACAGATGGGCACAACGTACAATAATCATTACAGTATCTTCAACAGAAGCCCTACAATCCTAGAAGATTCATCAGACAAATCGCTTACATCACACAAGAAACCAGGGTTTACAAAACGT
Source organism: Lissotriton vulgaris (assembly GCF_964263255.1). NCBI lineage: Eukaryota > Metazoa > Chordata > Amphibia > Caudata > Salamandridae > Lissotriton > Lissotriton vulgaris. The sequence continues at coordinate 201,848,848 of NC_141698.1, read as the reverse complement.
GCCCTCGATGCTGCATTGCCATTGCATATTTTGAGAACAAGGGTACCCCATAAAGCGAACCTGGGGTGAAAACGTATTTTTAGAAAAAACAATGGTTCAAGGGTGGCCTAGTAAGGTCCTTAAAGGAGTGTAGCGTATAATTAATTCACGCTGGGGAGCTAAAGATGTAGGTAAACATAAAATCTTTAATTTATTTTCTTTTTCTCACATATATCATAACATTTCAGGTGAACATAGTGAAAAACGAAACAAAATGTCACACAACACAAGGTATAAACCACAGAGATATATACAATGAAGTGGGGGTATTTCCTTGAGTGGGTCGACGATGTTTCGATCTATACTGATTTTAGATCATCTTCAGGGCTGATGAGCCTCCTGAAATCTATAGTTGGGACAGTCCAACTGGACAGAGAAGTGGAAATTTGAGCCGATGTGACCGGGATATCGGGTAAGTTGACCCGAAAGATTTCTTATCTAAATCCGTGTAATTGCAGGTTTTTACGAGTCTGGGCAGTTGAATAAAGTAGCTTGTATGTGGTTCCTTCTGGAGTGAGTTATTCTTAAAAAGGTAGCCCGTATTTGGTGGTCCGGTTAGCGGCTTGCTCGCTATGGAAGAAGACAACTGGTCACATTTAAAACGGTTCGCCTAGAGTTAATCTCGGCGATTTGGCGGCTGGAATGGGGCGTCCGAGTGCCTCGCTGCTTAGCTGCTCTCACACTAGTTCGCGAGCGGGGAGCGCGATATCAATGCGTCCTGGTTGCGCGCGCACACGCAGTGCTGGTCACATTTAAAACGGTTCGCCTGGAGTTAATCTCGGCGATTTGGTGGCTGGAATGGGGCGTCCGAGTCCCTCGCTGCTTAGCTGCTCTCACACTAGTTCGCGAGCGGTGAGCGCGATATCCATGCTTCCTGGTTGCGCGCGCACATGCAGTAGCATCCCGAACACGTGCATGCGCGTCAGGACGCATTGATATCGCGCTCACCACTCACGAACTACTTTGTTCAACTGCCCAGACTCATAAAAACCTGCAATTACACTGATTTAGATAAGAAATCTTTCGGGTCAACTTACCCGATATCCCGGTCACATCGGCTCAAATTTCCACTTCTCTGTCCAGTTGGACTGTCCCAACTATAGATTTCAGGAGCCTCATCAGTCCTGAAGATGATCTAAAATCAGTATAGATCGAAACGTCGTTGACCCACTCAAGGAAATACCCCCACTTCATTGTATATATCTCTGTGGTTTATACCTTGTGTTGTGTGACATTTTGTTTCGTTTTTCACTATGTTCACTTGTGTCCCGTTATGCACTCTGTCACCCATATGAGCACCTGAAACGTTATGATATATGTGAGAAAAAGAAAATAAATTAAAGATTTTATGTTTACCTACATCTTTAGCTCCCCAGCGTGAATTAATTATAATAACACTCCTTTAAGGACCTTACTAGGCCACCCTTGAACCATTGTTTTTCTAAAATGCATTTCCATCGCATCACAGGCTATCCAGCTTTCTTCTGGATGGACTAGGTAAAATACAGAGGTGTAAATGAAAGAAGACATATTTCCTCGCATGAAGAGGTGCTCAATAACATGGATTGACCACACCACGATTTTCTGTTTTAGGGTTACTTAATGAGTTGAATATTTTGGTGCACCATGGATGAACTGGGTGTTTTGTAGTTTGGCCACAGTGCACATCGAATTTTAAAGGAACACAGTTGAGAATAAAACACAATAAACCTTTTTGATAAATATGTTTTTATACAAGTTAATGACCAATTTGGAGTGTCCGAAATTAAGATTTTGGGTTAAAATCTCACATAACATGGATTCGGTTATATGGGGATGTTTGAAAGCATTATGCATTCAAATACTGCCCTGGACATCATCAGAGAGAGCACGGGAGAGCAGCATGTTGGTCCTGGACCTGTCACCCTCCCACCATATTAATGGTCCACTCAGTGACAGGCTTCAGGCAATTCAGTCCCTGTGGACTGCCCCCTGCAGCAGAATGGATCCAGCAGTGGAAGTTGCAAAGATGCCCACACAAAAGGCATTGACAGCAACTAAAAGGTTTTATAACAATCATAGCAAAACCAAACGAGGATTGACAAAGCCAAAAGACTGGAAGCCAACAACACAAGTGTTAGCTTTGCCAATGCTTGTTAAAGTATGTAAGGAAAAAGGCCCTAAGGAACTCCTACAACTCAACCATGAAAACGGGAAGTAAGAACTTCTCACTGGGTGGGAGAGGGACTATTTGAACAACCATGACAACTGTGGATATAAAAGAAAGGCAAAAAATTATAAATAAAATTGCACCATAGAACTATATCAACAATGCAGCCTGTATGTACAGGACTTAGAACAGGTGCCGGATAAAGGGAAGTAAAGGTCCGGTAGAGTTATTCTAATCAGAGAGCAAATAATCCCACAAGTACACGAAGGCCCTTCTAAACTAGTTCACATCAAAGTCCACAAATGATAATTAGACAGATGGCAGAAAAATGAAGTTGATAAATCAAGAGCAAAACACAAATCAGACCTTTGAGAATTGCCAAAAAGCTGTCTAAATTCAAAAAGGTATGTGCACAAAAAAGTATGTCATAAAAACAAGTTAAGATTTTTTTTTAAGTTGACAAACCAGCAGGATCGACACCAAAGAGAAAATAGGAATTAAACGGTAACTCCATAAACAAACAGGCGTCTGCAGTACAACCTATTGGCTTTCCCAGTGCTTTTTTCTTTGAGATACGCAAGAGCTACTGGCTTTGCCAATGTGTTTTAGCCACGTTGTAGACAAGCATAGCCACTGTTCAGCATGGCTAGTGTAGTGGCGAAGAGTGCAGTGGCATAGAATTCAGGAGTATATAATACAGCGTTGCATAGTAGAGAGCAGTGGCGTAGAGTGCAGTGGTGCAGAGTAGAGTGGCCAAGAGTAGAGGGGCACAGAGTGCAGTGTTGCAGAGGAGAGCGGCATACAGTGTGGGTGTGTAGAGTGGCATAGAGTCGTGAAGAGTAGAGTGGGTAGAGTGGTGCAGAGTAGAGTATGGTGCCATAGAGTGTCGAGGTATAGAGGGCAGTGGCATAGAGTGGACTGCTACAGAGGGCAGTGGCGTTGAGTGGAGGGGCGCAGAGTGAAGTAGCGTAGAGTGCTTTGGCATAGAATGCAGTAGTGCAGAGTAGAGTGTGGTAGAGTTCAGTGGCATAGAGTGCAGTGTTGCAGAGTAGAGTGCAGTGGCCTGGAGTAGACTACAATGGAATGCAGTGGAGTGGAGTGCTGTAGAGTAGAGTGGAGTGGACTAGTGTAGAGTGGATTGACGTACAGTGTTGCAGAGAATAGTGGTGCAGAGTGCAGTGGCATAGAATTCAGAGGTGTGCAATGCAGCCTCATAGAATTCAGTGGTGAAGATCAAAGTTGTTTATAGTAGAGTGCAGAGCTGCAGAATAAAGTTGTGCTGAGTACAGTGGCTTTGAGTACATTGGTGCAGAATTCAGAGGTGTAGAGTGGCTGGCGTAGAGTGGCATAGATTGCAGTGGAGTAGAGTGAGCCAGACTAGAGTGGCATAGGGTGCAGTGGTGTAGAGTGGTAAAGAGTAGAGTATAGTGGCATAGAGTGCAGTGGCATAGTGCAGACTGTTTCAGAGGAGAGTGAAGTGGCATAGAGTGGAGTGGTACAGGGTACAGTGCAGTGCAGTAGAGTAGAGACGTAGAGTAACGGTGTAAAGTGGTGTAGAGTGCTGTGGCGCACAGTAGATTAGAGTGGCGTACAATGGGTTGTCATAGAGTGCAAAGGCGTGGAGTGGTACAGAGTAAAGTGCATTGGCATAGAGTGTATGGCATAGAGTGCAGTGGTGTAGACAGCACTATTGCAAAGTGGCATAGAGAGAAGTTGTGCAGAGTAGAGAGGAGTGGCCTAGACTGGAGTGTTGTATAGTTGAGTGGTGTAGGGTGCATTGGCATAGAGTACAGTGGTCCAGAGTAGAGTAGAGAGATGTGGAAAGAAGTGGCTCACAGTGCAGTGGCATAGAGTGGAGTGGTACAGAGTAGAGTGGAGTGTTGTAGAGTGGTGCAGAGCTAAGTGGAATGTCGTACAGTGGAGTATCCATGGTGTGGTAGCACACTGCCATTACAAACAACACATTTTCAATTGAAATGACTATTACATTTGAACAGACATTCAGTTTTACTAATACATACAGCTATACAGCGCACAAACAATAATGTGAGGAAATAGCATCACCTAGTGTATTGATTTGTTTTGATCATATTATATTATAGTATTTGTTTCCAACGCACTTTAGAATTAACAAAAATTGTGCTTCATTTGTGCTTGGCTAAGTCTGATGTATTCTGAAATACTAACACAGTTCATTTACATGTTGTTGTGTACTAGAAAAAAATCACCCTCTCCTCTACCCCCACTATCCAGCAAGATTGTCACATAAATCCCCTTACCTTGAAGTCAGAGAAAGAAAAGTAAACACCAAGCTCCTTAGAAGGACAGAGCAAGACATTTGACCTCTGTCTTTGAATGCACAGCAAATGACATGATTTACAGGCCTGTTTACACAAAGGAGTACTCCTGGAAAAATACAAGGAGAGACACTGTGAAAAGGCTTTGTTCCTTGGGAGGGAACAAACTGAACCTGGACTGCCTAAAACAAATAAAATCAGCAAATAGAAAGCCAGAAAATGTGAGCTTCAAACCACAAAGCCATTGGTAAGCAATAGATGGAATGCATTCCCAGAAAAGGTTTTGGAATGTCCCCAAGAAGTCAAGTCAAGTCAAGTAAGCTTTATTTCGATATATAAAAACATATCATAAAAGCAAAACATCACAGTATGAAACAATAATCGAACAAACAACTTACAATTCATTGTGCCTTTAAAAAGATCTGTCCATTTGGACAAGAAAAGCATGTTAAAAAGGGGGAGACATTATTGGATCATCAGTTTTTTAGTGGTTCTTATACGCCAAGCCCATCCTAGGAATTTTGCCAAACAGATGGCAAAAAAGGGTCTTGTGTCTGAGAGCAGTATTCTCAAAGCTTCCAGGTGTGAACGGGTTCCTAGGCTCCTGAAAAGAGGCTTCAACCACCTCCGTCTGGGAGCCAGATAGGCTCGACACTCAAATAAAAAGTGTGCAACAGATTCTGTTTTCAGCTCACAAAATGGGCAGTCGGGAACAGTTTGCAAGGGTGGTTTCCAGGTAGAAGTGAACTGGCATAAAGGTAAAACCCCAACCCTGAATTTAAAATATAAAGCCCTATCATAAGGACTGTGGATCAGGTCCATATAAGCTTCTCTCGAGGGTTTACATTTGACCATCAGGAAGTTGGCAACAGTTTTTGGATGGTTTGATTTACCCAGTCTCTCGCTATCGACCCAAGACCAATAGGCCCTCTTCAATTCCTGTTTGGGAGGTGCGGTTTTGTTTTCCCACGCAGATCCTAGACCAAGCAAGATAAGTGCCTTCTTAACCTCTCTAAGCCAGGTGATCTTGTGCCAGCCAGGAAGGGACAAAACGTCTTTTAGGGCATCCGCATAGCTGTGGAGTTCAGGAACGTTCCAAATTCTGGACCACAGCAATAAGGGGCGTAATTTAGCTTGCTCGCAGATAGGGCGGGTACCTGCGTCGAGCAAGAGTGGGATTGTGGGAGTGCTCTGGGGTAACCTCATCAAATCTTTATGAAATTTATTTTCTAGGTGGGCCAAAGTGTCCACTCTCTGGGTTCCCCAAAGTTCTGCGCCATACAATGCTGCACTCACAACCCTGGCCCTATAAATGTCAAGAAGTGCCCCGATCGGTTTTGTTGAGGAGGCGCGTTGTTCTTTAAGTAGAGCGCCAACAACCCTCTTGTGGGTTAGAAACACTTTCTGGTGGTGGGCCTTCCAATTCATACTATCACAGAGGCGTATGCCTAGATAGTCAAATTCTTTGACCCGTTCTAATGGAACGGAGTCTAGAGTGGGGGGTTTAACAGTTTTCTTCGGGGGGTTGAGGACAAGAAATTTGGTCTTGCCAATATTTATTGCTAAGCCCTTGGTATCACAGAAGGCCTTAAAGCTGGTAAGTAGCGCCTGTATGCCTGTGGGTGACTTCGAAATCAGGAGGGTGTCATCCGCAAACAGGAGCGTCGGGATTTTCCTTCCGGCCAGGGATGGTGCATCTGCAGGATGTTGTAAAAGATGCTCCACCACTCCATTTACGTACAGCGAAAATAGAGTGGGGGCAAGCACACACCCCTGGCGGACGCCCCTGTCTACTGGGATACACGGTGTTTTCTCTCCCTGGGCACCCCATCTGATTTGAGCAAAGTTGTTTGCGTGGAATTTTATCAATAAGACCAGAAGGTAGGGAGGTAGACCTAGACCGTCAAGGACTTTCCACAGTAATGCTCGTGGGACCAGGTCGAAGGCCGTTTTTAAGTCTATAAAGACTAAGTATAAACTGCCTCCTCCTAGCACCACTACCTTCCAATAGAGCATTAGAAGGCGGAAAGTCTGCTCGACGGTGCCTGTCCCTGATCTAAAACCCGCTTGGAAATCAGATAATATCTGGTTGTCGTCCACCCACTCCAGAATCCTGCCCAATACCACTTTCCCCGCCACCTTTTGCGTTGTGTCCAACAAACTGATGGGGCGGTAATTAGATGGGTCTTCCCTGTTGCCTTTCTTGAAAATGGGGACGACTTCAGCGCCCCTCCAAGAGTCAGGGAAAGATCCCCCCAACGTAACCTCATTAAGAAGTGCAGCAATAAGTCTGCTCCAAAATGGGGGGTTATTTTTTATCAGGTCGCCCGGGATCCCGTCCGGGCCTGCCGCTTTGTTGGGAACAATACAACTAATTGCCTTCTCTACTTCTACAGCGGTGAATGCAACTTCGTTTGGTGGGAGGACTGTGGAACTGAGCCGTGGTAGCGGGTCTGGCTGGGGGGGCCCTGTTTGCGCTGTATACAAGTTCGAAAAATGGGCAAACCAGGCAGCACCCGGGATGTTACAAGTCAGTTGGTGATCTATGGGCTTGTCTCTTGACCTTAGCAAGTCCCAAAACCCCTTGGCATCTTTCCTTGTACTTGCCTCCGTTAGATCACTCCAAAAGTTGAAGTCATATGACCGCTTGGCCTCAGTCACAGATTTCCTGTAGAGTTTCCTTGCAGACCTGATGACAGCTTGGTCTTTTCCTTTCACTGCGACCACGAGTTCACTCTTAGCATTTCGGCAATTCGCTGTGAACCACTTTCCGTTTGTTCTCGGGACGCCTTTTGCAGCGCTTCTGGCGCTGGGTTTCGAAATGGTGAATAGCCCACTTAGTGCTGTTACTGTCTCTAAAAATAGTGATAAGAACTTCTTACTATCACCGTTTGAAGCACCAAACTTGGATTCAGCCTGTAGTAGGATGGTTTCAGCTTGAGTCATCCTTGCCTCGTCTGCTGCGACTCTTGCCCATTTAAGACGTCTCCCACAGTTCGAGGGGAGGATCTCACATGAGGATTTCCATATCTGGTTGGTGGTTTCTTGAGAGCCCTGGTACCAGGGGATAGAAATGGTTACAGCAAGAGGATTGTGGTCGCTATCACAGGTTTCTATAACCTCCATGTCTTGGTGGTATGACCAGAGGGTATAGTTGAGCATGACAAAGTCAATTCTGGAGGAGTGGCCCGTCCTATTATATGTGTGGGCACCCATGGGATCTGACCTAGAACGCCCATTTGTTGCTCTCAAATTATACTCCATACAGAGAGCGTTTATATCGATCACCCTTTGTGTCCATTTCGGGATCGGGTCAAGGTTCAAGATGGGGATTCCCCTCCTATTATCCTCCTCATTAGTGTCCAGAATATCTTCTTTAGCTAAAGGCTCAAAACAGCAGTTAAAATCGCCTGCCAGCAGGACGAGAGAGTCAGCATTGCAGGCAGCCAGGTTGTTGCTTAAACCTAGTGAGTTTAAAGATCCTCCGTTCCTGCTGTCCCTTAAATAGATATTAAATAGTTCTAGCTTCCTTCCCCCTTTGTGATGGAGTGTTAGCCATTGGAGGTCAGGAGATTCAGTAGGCCTTTGGAGAACACTGAGGTCTAGAGCTATATTGATCAAAATAAGGAGACCGCCGGACGGGCGTCCTTTGGAACCTTGATGATGAACAGCCGGGACGTAGAAGGTCGAGAACCCCACTCTATGTTTAGGTTCCTGGCACCATGTTTCCTGTAGCAAACAAATGTCGTAGGGTGCCAGGAAGGTGTTCCATTCCGGGTTGTCGAGGTTACGTTCGAGGCCAGCCACATTCCAGCTTAAGATCTTTAGTGAGGATTCACCGGGTGAAGAGATTTTAGGAACGTGAGTGGGTAAGGAAAAGTTTTCTTCATCCGGGATAGTTGGTATTGGGGGGATCTTAGTCTGATAAGGATCAGTGGGGGCAGCACTATCTGGCAGTTTGATCTCCATTAGATTGGGTTGAGCGGGAGGAGGTGGGGTCAGGCAGTGGCTGTCTGGCCATAATTCCATCCTTATACAATCTGGAGTAGCCGTTTTAGCCAGATCCAAGACACGTGGCGTGCGAGTCAGGGGCCCATCATCATTATTTTGTGGGCTGTAAGTTTGGTTTCCAGATATTTCTGTGTCCATGGGAGACGTAGCTTTTTCTAGTTGTGACGAAGCGGGGGCGCAAAAAGTCAATCGACCTCCTCCAGGCCTCCAAATCTGTTGTAGGTTGAAAGGCCATTCCAATGTAAAAGGGTGTCCGTTGGCCTCGTGGGATGGATGTTCCATGGATGGTGCTGCACCAAGGACCAGTTATCCACTTGGGTATGTACTTGACGTGGAGGGTAAAAGTAGGATAACGGCCTCGGGATGACAAGGGATTCTTCGCTAGTTGGCCAAGAACAAATATGGCGTGCCGTATGTGGGTCATCAAAAGTTACAACTACGCAGTCCCCTTGCTTGGATTTCTTTGTTGGGCCCACCCAGGGTATTCTACGAACCATCATTACCCGGCTTCTCTTGCCATTAGGAGCTGGTCTGTTAACGCTAAGCCAGTGCATTGTTTTGTTTTTCAATGACCAATGGTTTTCATATTGGTCAATGCTGAGGACAGGGACACCTGTCAACACAACTACATATTCATTGGCCTCTGGAGGAAGATCTATATAGCCTCCTCTAAAATTTTCTTTTGTGCGGGGGCCCTGGGTTTCAGTAGGATGGGGTCTAGTAGGTGGTACCAGATTTGGATTTGTTTTTTGCGGCTTGGGATTCCGTGCAGGAGCCTGCGGTTTGGAAGCCTGAGGTTTAGCGGTTGTGGAAATTTGGTCCACAGCCACCGTCCTCGGCTTGGGAACAGGCCTTGCAACAGCAGGTACTGGAGCGGGGTGCTGCTCAGCTTGTACAGCAGGAGGTGGCAGTTGTGGGTCGGATAAGGACACGCCCTGGTTTTCGAGATTTCTCAGGCCAAGAGTGGCCAGAGCAATAATGCTCTTCTCCATCTCGAGTAGATTGTTTTCTATCCTAGACAATCTTAGGTCGAGTGGTGAGAGAAGTTTTTTTAGTGTTTCCCAGACTTGATCAATGAATTCCTTCTCATTTTGTCCCTGGTCCTGCGCCTGCGATCCCTCAACCTCTGGGGTGATGGTAGCTGGGCCCTCTCCCATTTTTTGGCATACTGGCTGTGATCTTAAGGGACCCTCAGGTAAGGCAGTACATGCCTGAGTATTAGCCATTGTGAGATGTTGGGAAACTGCCACTTTAGCCTTTTTGCGGGAGTAGGCTGAGCGTGATTGGCGTTTTCTTTTGGGTTGCGCGCCACTAGCACAGGAAGTAGTTGGAATTACTTGGGCAGGAGGGTTAGGGGACTGAGTATGGGGAAGTGCAGGGAAACTTAGCTCTTCTAAAGTGCGTGTTTGCTCTAAGGGCGGAGTGAGAGAGGGAGTAATCGGGGGATGGTGTAAATCAGCCTGAGTCATGATGCTATTTGGGCGAACAGGGCGAGCAGGGGTGACAGCAGAGGCTATATGGCCTAGGGAAGATTTTTTGGAATGGGCCATTACCTCGGACAACCTACGTGCGGCTGCCAGTTCTAAGGATACCCGAGTTTGGAGTTTGGATATTTCTTCATCAATAGCTATATTAGTGCGAGTGATGAAGTCATCCATAGGACCACTGACTTGTGAACCGCTTTTGGCGGCCTTGCTACGTGTCATCCTAGTGCTCATAATGAGTTGGGGCCCTCACACACCCTGCTAGATAAGTTGCCTCTATTAAGCTGGCCTAGCTTAACACAATGGTAGAACAACAGGCGGGGTAGGAGTAGCAAGGGGGGTGGCCCAGGGCCGTCCGCTGCCGTCCTCGAACGGCCTCAAACGGCCCGCTCTTAGCCCGGTCTTTGCTCCGGGCTGCGTCCCGCGCTGCGGGAGGAGTGGCCCCAGATATAGCAGGGTCTGAGGGCAGTGGGCGGGCCGGCAGGGAGAGCGGACCGGAAGTGGTCAGCGGTCTCTCAGGGACTCCTGGGAATTGGAGTCCCTGATACGCTCGCAGCCCTGCAGCCCTCCGGTGGTGTTGGTCTCCCGCTCCTCCTCTCTTGGCGGCGAAGCGGCACCCGCGGAGCGGGTGCGGCGAGCTGTTTACAAAGTCCTCCTCTCAGTGACCAGCCAAAGGTGAGCGCGTCCCAGCTAAGCGCTGTGAAGTAAGGTCTCCCAATTGATAGGTCCGCTGGTGGGGCTTTAACAAACCCTCAGGTGGGCGGTGGGCGGGCCGGCAGGGAGAGCGGACCGGAAGTGGTCAGCGGTCTCTCAGGGACTCCTGGGAATTGGAGTCCCTGATACGCTCGCAGCCCTGCAGCCCTCCGGTGGTGTTGGTCTCCCGCTCCTCCTCTCTTGGCGGCGAAGCGGCACCCGCGGAGCGGGTGCGGCGAGCTGTTTACAAAGTCCTCCTCTCAGTGACCAGCCAAAGGTGAGCGCGTCCCAGCTAAGCGCTGTGAAGTAAGGTCTCCCAATTGATAGGTCCGCTGGTGGGGCTTTAACAAACCCTCAGGTGGGCGGTGGGCGGGCCGGCAGGGAGAGCGGACCGGAAGTGGTCAGCGGTCTCTCAGGGACTCCTGGGAATTGGAGTCCCTGATACGCTCGCAGCCCTGCAGCCCTCCGGTGGTGTTGGTCTCCCGCTCCTCCTCTCTTGGCGGCGAAGCGGCACCCGCGGAGCGGGTGCGGCGAGCTGTTTACAAAGTCCTCCTCTCAGTGACCAGCCAGAGGTGAGCGCGTCCCAGCTAAGCGCTGTGAAGTAAGGTCTCCCAATTGATAGGTCCGCTGGTGGGGCTTTAACAAACCCTCAGGTGGGCGGTGGGCGGGCCGGCAGGGAGAGCGGACCGGAAGTGGTCAGCGGTCTCTCAGGGACTCCTGGGAATTGGAGTCCCTGATACGCTCGCAGCCCTGCAGCCCTCCGGTGGTGTTGGTCTCCCGCTTCTCCTCTCTTGGCGGCGAGCTGTTTACAAAGTCCTCCTCTCAGTGACCAGCCAGAGGTGAGCGCGTCCCAGCTAAGCGCTGTGAAGTAAGGTCCCCAAGAAGTATTTAGCAAACCAGACAGCGCAGCTTCGACCTAAAAAACAATAAAATGAAGTGGGGAAGGGGCAACAAGCGGGGAGGGGAAGAGGAGCAACAGAGGAGAATAGGTGGGGAAGACATTTTTTTAAAAGAGGAGCAGAATAGAGAGCGAGGGAAGCAATAGTTGTGCTTAGTGGGGATGGGAAAGAGAAACAGTACACAAGGGAACAAGCAAGAAGAAAACATGCATTCCAAAGGACTGTTTAAAGAAAAAGAAAAAAGTAGTTCCTCGAGTACATGCAACAGTTGAAGGCTACAAGTTAGCCAACCTGAAAGAAAGAAAAAACTCCTCCCCTGTTCACTGTATACAGTGTTGACACCTATACTATCAAACTGGACAAAGGGAGAGTATTGCAATAGGCACACAATACCCCTGGAGTGTGAGCAAGGGGTTACTTAAATATGTAGAGAGTTTTGCTCAATATCCACCCGCTTGCTATTCCTTATTCTTTTCACAGTTTAAGTGCTTCTCTGCCGTCCTCTGTGTATCCCACATGCAACATTTCTAGTCCTCATACTCAAGGATAATTAAACAAACATACTTTAATAACAACATAATACTGTTCGCGTATCCCTAGTCGTGTTGTGAAGACACCTTGGTTCGATGTGGACGTTGCGCGCTGGATCTGGAAATGTGCCGGCTACGTCATGCGTTGCTTTGCCGTACGTGTCTCGCTGGAAGCTGCTATTGCGGACTGTAAAGTTCTGCATCAAACTTTACAGTCCGCAATAGCAGCTTCCAGCGAGACACGTACGGCAAAGCAACGCATGACGTAGCCGACACATTTCCAGATCCAGCGCGCAACGTCCACATCGAACCAAGGTGCCTTTCCCTCCTGGTTAAACCTGCAGACTACCTTACACCACAATCTATACACGACGTGACCTACTCATCGGTAGTCCCAGCGCGCCACGCCTTTATCGTCTTGAGGCGCCCACTCTCTTTCAGTTGAACTTATGAGCAATCCATCATTACAGACCTCAATTACGTGACTCCATTGATTTAAATCGACCCGAGTTCCCGCGATCTCCAGCATCGCCCTGTACATTCTTAAAACCCTCGACCGGCCACAATTAACACATTGACGTCTAAACCATTGGGTCGTGGTTTTAGCCGCACTACATCCAAGTCGGATTGGGTGTCTTAAACCATAAGTAAGTAGTCTCCTGTTGAAGCCGTACCCATTTACCTGTATGGTTCACCAACCATCTCCTGGCTATTGTACCCCTTTTATCCAGTCTGATATACTCCTGTGGCACTCCTGAAGAAGGCCCGCTCCGTGCCGAAACACGCGCAGAGAATTGAAACAACTATTACCACCTGCCACAATATGTCCATTGCCCCTATTTTTTCGCTTTTTTAATTGTTTCACAAAGTATATTTAATATAGATCTGTTGTCCTTTGATGTACATGTGTATTGTGTCGTTTTTGATAAAAGTGCTCACCGCCCATGGTATATACAACACAACTGATGTATAGGCACACATATATATATATATATATATATATATATATATATATATATATGTGTGGGTTTTTGGATTATTGGTTTTTGATGCTTAAAACTTTTTTTTCTAAAACACTAATAAAAGAATAACTATCATGTTTTAAATAGTCATCCATTACTTGCACTGATCTTGGGTTATCTCCCACATTATGGTAAATAAATGTATGTAACATACATGCTTTTCACGGCCTAGGAAAGTTTTTTCCACATTGGTAATTTACCCTGTCCTAGGAGCTCTAGAGTTATACAGGGGGTCCTTATTCCTTACATTGTCAAACTTTACAGACAGCAGACCTAAAACCAGTTTTGCAAAACCATATCCATTTGCCCTACGTGTACAAGCAGCTGAATGCAGCTTGGGCAGAATGCTGAAAATAACCCTCACAATTCATAAACTTACTTTTGTTGTAAAGTTCAATCTACAAAATGTGCTGCAAAATAATCTGCATAATAATAATATTAATTAACAGAAACAAAACAAATCAAATAATAAGAAATGTTAATCATAAATATATTTAGAACATTGGAATGTTGGGCGCTCCATTGCAAACAATGCAGTGCTCCGTGCTTCTAATGGCTGGTATAAGCCTGGAGCTCCAACATTCCAATGTTTCTTTGTTCACAGCTCTGGCTGTGAACAAAGGCTTCAGGGAGCCTGAGGGGATTCCAATCCCCTCACGCTCCCAAAAGGCTTTGTTTTTTTTGTTAGAACATTCTGTCCTCTAGTGACAGAATGTTCTAATAGCCTTATAGCCCTTCGTAGATGGGCTATACCGCTATTAAAGTCCCTCTCCCTTGTTAAAGGCCCTCGCCTTCGGCTCGGGGCCTTTAACGCTGGAGAGGGCCTTTAATAGCTGGTATAGCCCTCTACGGCGGGCTATAAGGCTATATTGTATAATACAGACTTAAGGGTAACAGAGTACTACTTTACATGAAACCAGAATTCATAACACTTTGTCTTCCATCTGCTCAAGGTACAAATATCAAAACGTTCCCTATTAGAAAGAGGCTGACAGTCAAGCTGAGAGCGGGCACAGCAGGATGGCAGAAGGCGACCTGTATCATCTCATATCCAGATGTAAATAAGTGGTGTTTTCACACAATTACAGTCAAACACATTTGCCTACGGTCTACCACAAAGCAGATCCGTTTCTAGATATCCATGTCTTTATTCAAATGATCCAGGGTTGGCTGGGTTAATGCCAAGTGAAGATTTTGCTATCTAAACACATCCCTGTAATATGTCCTGTGGTCCTCGAGGAATTCATGGAACAAGCCAAAGGCTTCTAAAGGACTGTATAAATCCCTGCAGGGTTTTACTAAATCTTATAAAATCCGAATCTCCCCACAAGTAGGTTTTCTAAAGTCTTGCACAAACCGGAAAAGTCAACAAACAACAAATTTGCTATCTGAACTGAATGGGAGTGCAAATCATGATACTGCAGACAATACGCATGCTAATTTCAGCAAGAAAGAAATGTATACAAACCAGTTTAAGTAAGGACTTATTTATAGATCTCTCTTGTGCCTAATCCTTTAAGTAGCTTTACATTTTTTAACACAAACGTGAAGAATCTTTTACCAGCAAAACTGAAGATAATACTACATGTTTTATAATCTTTATGGCCACATATTAAACGGACATTGCTATTCTCTATTGAAATTAAATGGTAGAATAGTAAAACAGAAACATGATATTCTAATATATTAAATGTTTTGAAACATGTATTGATCTCCAGTGAAACTTAAACGTTCAGATTTAATATCAAGAAAGATTTTTATACATGAGTATTTCAGTGAACAAAAAAGCCATACTTCACAGAAATGTTTTTTGCCTTTTCAAAAATGAAGATTTGACGGTTCCCCGTCGGAAACTGCTGTTTTTTAGGGTCATTTTTACAATTCTTTTTCAGAATGCGGTCGGTCCTCTGCTACTATCCCTTTGTTTGCGGTCTACTTGTTTTTCTGGTTTTTGAGACATTTTATGTTCGACTTGTAACTGATCCAGTAACTAATATGCCATAAAAATATTTTTGTGTGTGGAGAAAATCAAGGTAAGGGATGGTCGAGGCCTCAAATCAAGCTGGGATCAGGCGACTGTTTATTGAGGAAAATACAGACGACCAAGGGCCTTAAACAAGGGTGCGTCTTGGCCCCACCCTTTTCAACATCTTTATGTCCGACCTCACACCTGAGCTAGAAGACTGCAACTCTCATGCTCCCAAACTGGGAGGCCTCAACCTCTCAAACTTAATGTACGCCAATGACATTGTTTTAATCAGCTGAATGCCGATTGGTTTACAACATCTAATTGACACAACACATTAGTACTCGGTAACAATTGGCTTAAGCATAAACAACTCAAAAAACTAAAAAGTGATAAGAATAAACTATAAGAGGTCTATACCAAGGTTCCTCTGGCAACTGGGTGGATTATCATTGGAAATTGTGGATGAATACAGATATTTGGGTGTAATAGTTGATAGCAAAGGGACATTCCAGCCACAGAAAGCAGCAGCAGCAAGGAGAGAGATTGCAATGGTGGTTGCAATGAAAAATCTCAAAACTGAAAACGGCTGGCCGCAGCTTTACCCCTTTGTTACAGGTGATCCGAGCTAAACTTCACCGGCCACCTATGGAAGTGAATGCCTACGAGTTGGTGATGCGCGGACCTTGGACAATACAGTAGCCAGGGCCATGCGAATGATATTCAATCTCCCTAAATATACATCTCAGGCACAAATATGACTTGAATTTGACCCGAGGAACCAAAAAATAGCACGAATAGGAGGCTATGCCAAATGCTGGCATAAAATACAAGGAGCTGAAGTAACAACAATGGATCACTATCTCTGGAGGGAGCTAGAAACAAAAAAAAGACAGCGCAGCTACAATCTACCTACAGCATTCAATAAACACCCTGGTGCTACGAGATCTTTGGGAAAGCACAATACGTTCAAACAACTAGTAAACAAAACAGTAAGGATCTTCTCACAAGTAGAGGATAAAGCAATACTAATTAACAGGGCCCATGGCTGGACTGTCATTCAAAGCTACACCAGAGGCTCCCATCAACCCTATCTATGTGTTGGCTTCACTCGGACAATGAAGGAGAATTTTCTACGACTACGGCTGGGAATCCTTCCATCGGTCTATCATCTGCCCTCGAGGAAACGCCCGCAAACAACAACTAACTGTCGCCTATGTGGGGATTCAACAGAGGATATTTTCCATCTAATGTGCATCTGCAAGGAATTAGACACGGGGCGCAGATCCCTATTAAAACCTGCTATAAAGAAAATGGGAATAAGAACATGCAGGCAGGTGGTTAAGGCATGCATTGATGGCAAAAATATCCAACTAGCATGTCGCCTTGTCCAATTTCTAGATAAAGCGGAAAAAAGCTGAACTCTAATTGGCAGCGATCAGACTGTGAAATTTTATGCTGCACCTAAGATTCACTGCCTTTGGCAAGAAACAGTGGAAAATCAGCAGTAATTTGAAATTATGTAAATGCAAAACGTAACCATTCTATTTTCCGTTGTTTTAGCAGACCGCATTCTAAACCAGGAGGCTTATGAAATGATACAAGCTAGTCCACAAACAATGTCCTGACCTTTGATCACTTGGCCCTGTCCATTTTACCATAACGCCCTGCGTTTTTAAAAATAGTTTGTTCAATTGAAATTGTTTTTTTTCTCTTTCTCTTGATACATTGATTTTATGGTTGCAAGGGTTTTAAGTACTCACGCAATAAAGGCTATTAACAATAACAATACATGTAGAATGCCATTTCCTATAAAACTTGCAATTGCTAGCAAAGATGTTCTTGAAGGACTTTGTGATTTGTGACACTTACCATGGTCAAAACCAGGAAGGTGTAAGCTCACCCATATGTAGGAAATTCTCAGTAATCCAGATATTCACTTTTTAGGGCTCTCCATATGACAGGAGGTCAAATGCCTTCTATACAGTCGAGCAATCTTCCTATCCAAGATCTCAGTTTAATAGTTTTACGAAGATGGAAATTATAGCTATCAATGTGTAGATGTGGTAGAGGGTTCCTCCCATGACACCATTTGGGAGAGTATTACGTTTAGTAGTTTGTAGGAGGTCCACTTTCTAGTTGACTGTGGACAGCAAAATAACCAAATTGACTTGTGAAGTCCAGCAGTTCTACAGATCATGACTGGTGCAACCACACAAAGCTGTAGGAAAAGGTGGGTCTCCTGAAAATGGAGTCTAGATAAGAACTGTGGATCTAGTTTATCGTCAGCATCTGTTCAAAAACATACGACATTATTCATCCAAAGTATTGTGAGGACTGCATGGTGCAATGTGTATTCTTGTGCCCATTTCTTAAGCAGTCCTTTAGGCTATTACAAACATGCATTGGCAAAGCCAATGAGTATGGTGATGGCTACCAGCCTTTTGACTTTGTCAATGCTTGTTTTTCAGTTTGTCATGGTTTTTGTAAACTTTTATTTTGAAGGAGCTGCTGGGCCCTAGTCAATATAAAAAAGATACATTGGTTAAAAGCAAAAAATATGTTTTGGCCTCACACTTTGCTAAAGTAGTCCCTAGTACTGAATGGAACTGCTTTGTGTGGATGTGCTCTTTGTGAAAGAACCAAATACTAACACTCGCAGTGAAGTTATCTAATGGCTGAAGTGGGCTGACCCATTTCCTCATGCTGAATGCTTTAGTGGGCAGAAGAAACACGTGAATGCCTTAACAACAGACCAATGGGTGCAGAAGTCAGGATGAAAACACGTATAAGTATATCATATAATATAATTTTGGTAAAATCAAGAGATTTTGGCTAACGCTTGGCCTAATACAAAAAGGTTGATTCCTGTTTAGAACAAAAAGACATGCCACAAAAAGAGGGCCTTTGGCAGGCACACAAAGGCAGCCGAGGTACATTCACTGGGCTGAGATCAGACGTTTGTATACGATCATTAAAATGGAGCTTTGATCTATCTCCTGTGCTAGCAGATGAACACAGCCTGAATATAATGGGCATACATGGAACAATGGATTATCGGTGCATCAAAGGTGCTTCCATAAGAACCGAATACATCACCCCTAAATCCTTGCCATCCGTCATCCTCGTACCTCATTATATTTTCTCTCTTCTATCATTATTTGCTCCGCCCAACTCTTTCTGATCTGAACACCACCTCTGCCTCACTGCAATGAAATGTCCCTACTTTAGGCTACTTGCAACATGGAAATGGCAACTTTTCCACAGAGACAGCCAGTTTGAAAGCTATCCTCAGTTTTGAAAATATGAGAACTAGGTTGAAATATCCACGTCAACAACTAGATGGCTATTTTCTTACCAACACTCCATTCCAGACCAGCCCGGTGAAACCACGTCCCATTGACTCTTTGTCTTAGAAGCGCCACGAGTATATACCTTTTTATTAATACTTATGAAGGACCGCAGGTTCTGCAACAATAACGTTTTCTCAAAACCATATCAAAACAAGCGCTGACAAAGCCAAAAGGCTAGCAACTAAGACCAGAGCCATTGGCTTTGTCAATGCTTGTCTTTTTTCTGTGACTAAACGTTTTCTCGTTGCAAATGCAGGATTTTTTGAAATGCCACAACTGGAAATTCTGGAATTTAACACCTACAATAAGATGAGCTCTTAGATCTTAAAAAAACTGGTAAGACCCACTTACCAGCTTCCACAATGGGAAGAAGTAATGAAGCAGATTACAAAACACTCACGTAATGTTACAGAAGTGTGTTACTCTACTTTGACGCATTTGTGTATTTAAATCCTGTGTTTCAACCACCCAGCAGTACATTTTACGATCAATCCTGTGAAATCTGTTCAGCATCTAAATATTTGTGTTTTGATGTCTTTATTTTTCCCATTAGTCCAAATTATCCCAGAGAAGATATACTCTGGCAGTGATAATTCTTACACACGGAGGGCTTTCAAGTCTCACTGGTTTAATATGATTCTCACACCTTGGAGCTGGTCTTAACTTCGGACCCATGCAAGTGTTCTCTTGTCGACTCTTGAACCTTGAGACTGCTCTCCATATAAGAGTTCTACTTCACAGAAGCAAATACCTACATCTGCATACCATAGTCTCTTGTCCCACTCCAGCGCCACCACCCTTCCGCTCCATTTAAACAGATTTATTACCAATTATACATTTTCCAAAAATTTGTGGATCTAACAAAACACAGCAATGTTCAGAAAGTAGGTATTCAAAAACGTAAAGAATTAAGTAACACAATGCTAAATTAATGATAATAACAAAAATAACACAAAAAGCTACAAGAAGAATAGAGAAAAATGCACACAAAAACAATATTCCATAACTAAAGAAATGCCACAGGATTTAAAGGAAATAAGGTTTCTTTAGGGAAATTCATATTCCATATCTGGAAAGCTGAAAGAGGATCACTTATGGTTGAGAGATCACTTGAGACAATTTCTGCCTTTTGAAAGGGTTAGCTACAATACTCTCAACTCTCTCACAGACTTGCACCCACTCAATATGTTATTGACCAGAAGATAATTCACAATTACTTGTTGTTAAACTGTAGGGCAGTCAGACTAGATTGGACATACACAGAATCTTCCACTCTCCCTCCTGCTCATTGGGTTCCTGAAGAGCTGCCTCAACCCTGCACTCTGTTGACAGAAGACTGTTGCTATTTGCCGTGTAGTACCTTCCCCTGCTCTACGTGGTTCTTCCAATGGTTGGTGTGGCTTCATGTCGGAGAAATCATCAGGTTCTTTGTTAAATCCAGCCACTTAGAACATGAGCGTTTGTGATTAAAGAGGACCGCCCACCAGAGTCACTCATCTGTTTCGCAGAGAACAAGTTATAGGGCTGGGGCCTGGCATCATGCCCCTGACAACTTGTTCGCCTTAGAGTGAATTGTCCCTATTTCACTCATCAACCTGCCTGGTGTCTGGTGTTAGGCTGTGTACGAGCTCCCTCTACCCACTCATTATGAAATAGGGTTAAGGGTAATTCTAAAACTCTTGTAAATTCTGATCTTTTCCGCAACGCTTGCAGTATTATGTAATATGTCATATGGCTTCTGTGGCCTCATTACCGATACTTGATGGAACCAGGTAAACGTATGTTTCAAAATAGACTGCAATTCTTCCTTATTCCAGTGATGATTTAAGATTCAATAAACAAAATCTCAGACTTACAGCAGCTTCAAATAAATTCACATTATAAGAAAGCCTGTTTAGCCGTTCAATCCACAGAGCCACAATTCATTCATTCCTCATACCCCGGATTCTCTTCAGGAGATAGCATTCTGGTATGGATTACTGCGATCCTAGGCTGATTGAACTACCATACTCCTTCATGTCACACAGTAATCCTTTAGAAAGATTGCAAGAGAACACCCCCACCCCTCCCCCAGTTTTGTATACATCTCGGTTTGCATGAGTGGGAGCTCAGTACATTAGATGTACACTTTGCACTTAACTGTGAAAGCCATGGTGTGACTCGGACCCTCATACAACAAGTCAGGCATACACCGCACAGAGAGAGGAAGGGACTCTATGCCCGTCAAACATGGCTTCACAGTGGCCATGTTCACCCACCAAGCTTTTTAAATGGCTTTTCATACTTGGGATTTTTTGCTCTCCGTGGTGACTCATTAAACTCCTCCACAGCTCGTGAATCTAAGATGGTTCGCTGAATGCAGTCCTAGTCCCAAATTCTAAAACCTACATCCCCTGAATCAAACTGCAAGCCCTTTGGAGTGCTGTGGTAGCCAACGCTGAAACGCAAAATGTGGTACGGTGGTTAAGATGTCAGACAGTGAACTAGGACAATGCAGCTCTGAATTAGATTTCTATAGTTAAACCAATGTGTGATCTTTCATAAGTCACATTACTGTCCCTTACCTCGGCTCCCTTATCCACCAAAACGTGGAACACTGAAAAACAGGATAATCCCCAGCTTTGAAAACAATGTGGAAAAAACAGCATATCATTTAGGTTGATAAAATACAACACGTTTCTCTTACGGCGTTTTTCTTCCCGTCTCACACAGCATTAATCATTCTGAATGCTTTCAAATTTCGTTTCATGTTGTTTTATTTAGGTGTCTTGTAAGTCATTTGTCTGAGGAATACATATCTGTACCGTGGGAGCTGCGGCTTCAGATATGGCGTGCTATCTGTAACAGAGATACAGGGTGGTGGAAAATGAGGTTTTAGTATCAGCAGCCCTTGGCGCGGCATGGGCTGCGTGATAATGGGGACTTCCGGCCATTGTGACCACCGAGAGTCTGGTGCCGCGAAAACAAGCTCTTTTACGTTTCTGCAACTGGAGATTTAGAAAAAACAAATAATGGAACAAGTGCAGACTTCAGCCGTGACAAGCTTCAGTCAGTATGATTAGAAATTCCATTCGTCATGTGCTACGTAAAGGGTTGTTGCATGTCAAATAAAGCCCATTTGGCATCCTCCTCACCAACCCTCCTTTGTTAAACAATGTGAGTTGCGGTTTACGGTCTGCCAACAGATTTGCTATCAACGCACCTGCCACAAATAGCCGCCATGTTACATTGGGATGGTCTTACATATTACAGACACTCGTTTTGAAGCTTACTGCATCCATTAAGTAACATTTTGATCTTCCACTGAAGTAATCACTAATAAGGCTACAATATCTAAAAGTGGGATGGGCAACAAGGCTGGACTGGGATCAAAAATTGAACCGGGCACCCTAAAAAAAAAAGTGGTCTGCATTCGCGGATTGAGCCTTTTCGCAAAACACTGCTTCAGTGTTATAAGTATTATGAAAAGGAGGAGGGGGGAGGTTCTTTAACCCCTCCCCTGCTGGTGATGGAACCGCTCCGTCATCAGCCGCGGTCGTGCTGTGCTGGTGACGGAGCGCTTCCGTCATGGCACGCTCGCCGCGCCTGCGCGGCGCTGATTTCGCGCCTGCGCTGACGTTCTAAAGAACGGGCGGGGCCATGACTGAACCGCTCCGTCACAAGCACAGCCCACCCAAGGGCCATGACAGAGCGGTTCCGTCATAACCGTCGGAGCGCCTCGCGGCCGCCCCACCCTCTTAGCGCTGCGGCGGAATTGCCGCCGCAGCAAAAGAGTTAAAAGAGGCCTGCAAATGTTGCCAGGATTCTTAGTCTACGGATTAGTTCACAATGGTGAACCACACATGAATATAAGTGAGGCCACTTCTGCTCAGGCCCTCTGCCCATCTGCATACTTTAATGGGACGGCCCAGTGAGAGATTGGTAAGGACCCCTCCATCCCATTAGCAAAAGGGAGGTATTGGAGCCCTAAGGCGACGTCTGAACAGAACAGACACAGCCCAAATCGGCACCACGCTGCCCAAACAAGCATTTACAATGCAATGGTTTTGCCTTTGTTAAAGTTAGAGCTATTGGCATTGCTCTTGACATTATTTTTATTTATGTTTTTTTAACATAAATAAATGGCATTGTCATTTACAATGCCACTAGCTTTATCTATCGCAAATGACACACACAAACACACACAGAGCCCCGCACACACAGACCCCCACACACACAGCCACACAGAGCCCCCCACACACACAGCCACACAGAGCCCTCCACACACACAGCCACACAAAGCTTCCTACACACACAGCCACACAGAGCCCTCCACACACACCAACACAGCACAAGCAGGCAACAGGGGCGGACGGAGGCACAAGCAGGCAACAGGGGCACAAGCAGGCAACAGGGGCCCACAGAGGCACAAGCAGGCAACAGGGGCCCACAGAGGCACAAGCAGACAACAGGGGCACACAGAGGCACAAGCGGGCAACAGGGGCACAAGGAGGCACAAGCGGGCAACAGGGGCACAAGCAGGCAACAGGGGCACGAAAACGGAGGCACAAGCAGGCAACAGGGGCAGGTGTAGAAAACACAATTTTCAACAGCCCACTTGGCTCTGCAACAGTTGCCTTTGAAAAGCAATACGGCGTAATGGGCATGATCAAATCCCGTCCCCTGCATTAAAAAAAAACAACAGCCTGAGGCGACTGCTAACACAGATGTAGTACAAGGCATTACACGGCAAGGGTGCTGCTGCCGGCAATTATCCTGGTATTTAAACAAATCTCTCTCTCTCACACACAGAGCCGCCCCACACACACCCCCACACAGAGCCCCGCACACACAGCCACACAGAGCCCCCCACACACACAGCCACACAGAGCCCCCCACACACACAGCCACACAGAGCCCTCCACACACACAGCCACACAAAGCTTCCTACACACACAGCCACACAGAGCCCTCCACACACACCAACACAGCACAAGCAGGCAACAGGGGCAGACGGAGGCACAAGCAGGCAACAGGGGCAGACGGAGGCACAAGCAGGCAACAGGGGCACACAGAGGCACAAGCAGGCAACAGGGGCACACAGGGGCACAAGCAGGCAACAGGGGCACACAGAGGCACAAGCAGGCAACAGGGGCACACAGAGGCACAAGCAGGCAACAGGGGCACACAGAGGCACAAGCAGGCAACAGGGGCACACAGAGGCACAAGCAGGCAACAGGGGCACACAGAGGCACAAGCAGAGCACAAGCAGGCAATAGGGGCACACAGAGGCACAAGCAGGCAACAGGGGCACACAGAGGCACAAGCAGACAACAGGGGCACACAGAGGCACAAGCAGACAAC
This sequence comes from Lissotriton vulgaris, assembly GCF_964263255.1. Taxonomy (NCBI): domain Eukaryota; kingdom Metazoa; phylum Chordata; class Amphibia; order Caudata; family Salamandridae; genus Lissotriton; species Lissotriton vulgaris. Next base: position 201,825,062 of record NC_141698.1, on the reverse strand, counting down.
AGGGGCACACAGAGGCACAAGCAGGGGCACACAGAGGCACAAGCAGGCAACAGGGGCACACAGAGGCACAAGCAGGCAACAGGGGCACACAGAGGCACAAGCAGACAACAGGGGCACACAGAGGCACAAGCAGACAACAGGGGCACAAGGAGGCACAAGCGGGCAACAGGGACACAAGCAGGCAACAGGGGCATGAAAACGGAGGCACGAAAACGGAGGCACAAGCAGGCAACAGGGGCAGGTGGAGAAAACACAATTTTCAACAGCCCACTTGGCTCTGCAACAGTTGCCTTTGAGAAGCAATACGGCGTAATGGGCATGATCAAATCCCGTCCCCTGCATAAAAAAAACAGCCTGAGGCGACTGCTAACACAGATGTAGTACAAGGCATTACACGGCAAGGGTGCTGAGCACCCAGCCTCTCATACAGGCAGAACTACAACAGACCTCCCCCATCCGCTGTGCACCCATCTTGCCCTACACTAGACACCTGTCAAACAAGACTGCTCTACACCAGTCACCCAACCACGAACCACTGTATCTTTGCACCCAACCTCTCTTCCAAACTGTTCTACGCCAGACATCCTCCCCAACTGTGCACCCAGCCTTTCTTACAACCCGCTCTACCCCAGACACCCACCCACCCTAGGTGTGCACCCAACCTCTCCTTCAAACTGTTCCACACCAGACATCCACCCCAACTGTGCACCCAGCCTTTCTTACAACCCGCTCTACACCAGACACCCACCCACCCTAGGTGTGCACCCAACCTCTCCTTCAAACTGTTCCACACCAGACATCCACCCCAACTGTGCACCCAGCCTTTCTTACAACCCGCTCTACACCAGACACCCACCCACCCTAGGAGTGCACCCAACCTCTCCTTCAAACTGTTCTACACTAGAGACCCACCCTTCCCAGCTGTTCGTCCGGCTTCTCTTTCAAACTGCTCTAAGCTAGACACACACGACCCCAGCTGTGGACCCGGCTTCTCGCTGGCTCTACACCGGGGACACACCCACCCCAGGGTTAGCTGTGAGTCAAACAGCCTGATGTACACCACACCAGACACCCACCCACTCACTCCAGCTGTTCACCCCGCGTGCCAGACTGTTCTATGTCAGACACCCACCCTTCCATCCATCCATCCCAGCTGTGCACCAGCGTGGCAGGCACTCATTTGAAATTTAGCTGTGTGTCCTGGTAATCAAACATTGATCTATTACCATTAAGTTACACATTAGGACTCGGTGAGAAAAACTGCCAGATACACAGTATCAAGTCTTCTTTAGTTATGCATATAATATGCACTATCAATACTATATAAAAAAAAATCAGTACAGTAGTTGTATTACCACTTTAATTGTACAAAATACAGTAAACAGTTTGCACCTGCAAAAAGCTGGTGTAACCAAAGCCTCAACAAACGTGAGAAACGTGCAGGAACATGGTGCTCTGTGCTATTCACCCTTTATCTGACCAAGGTGGACGCCTGAGCAGAAACATTAAGTCAACAGGGTATTATCTGGAGATTTTGACAAAGCTCTAAATGAGCGAGTTAGTCTATCTTTGAGTGGTGTCGTAATTCAAATTATGATAAGAAAACACACATTGTATGCAATGTAACCGAGTTTACACACAGGCACAAAGTAATTCTATATTTGTATCCTAATGATGTTGAGTTCTTTAAGGTAAATAAGGGGTGCGTGTTTAGAGAGTATAACTTGTATTCTTTCTCTACTAAAAAATCTTGTTTTCGCACACTCAGACCAAGGACACCAACTAACATGCCATATAAATTCCGGAGATGCCCATACTCTATCCGTTCATCTCGGTCCTATATCCAGCCACTTGTTCAAAAATCACAGCCAAAGCCCCAGGGATCATTGTCAAAATAATATTTCCTGAGCACCAACTACACACGTTAAATAACACGCTAATCATTAGTTACCCAATTCAACGATATCCTCTTTAAAGGTTGAGTGGGCTTGGCAGTATTTGACCCAGTAACATGCAGGAGTCACAGACGTCAGAAGCAAATATTAACTCGTTAAATCATATTTCCACTATTAGGGGTGGAATAAAGGGGGAGCGGTGGGTGTCAATTAGAGAATTGACTGAAACACCCTTAGATTGATTTAGGGCAAAACATGGTGGTCGGATCCACACGACAGAGATATGGAAAGGAGTACCATTTAATATTATGGTACATAGAACTATAACGGTTTCCAGGGCACAAGGGTTCATGAGAGACAGAGGTCTCCTGAAGAGTGTAGCATAATCCAACAAAGTGGTTGTCACAAGATGGTTTTACTAAATCAGTATATGCAAGGGCAGGAGGAGAGGTCAATTTTATCCATAGCACACAGTCAAAAGAGTAGCAAAGGCACCAAGGAGGTGTAGATTAAACCACTGAAAGAGTTATTTGCGAAGGGCACTAAGGTTACAGTGGGGCACTGTGCCAAAGCACAGGAATCCACAAGGCGTGCCGATGTGGGACACAGGAGGATACCAGTTCTTAATGACAAGAGTTATAAGTGTGTGGCGTCTTAACAGCACCGGTGAACAAAAGGTGTGTTAACGGAGCTTTGTGCCAGAGGGCATAAAGCTGCTCCTAGTAGCAGAGAAAGCATGCTGTTTAAAGGCTGAGCCACGATCCCCGTGGGTGCGTGCTTAACGTGTCTGAAATACGCAGGACTTTGACATGTAACTGGAGCTTCCTCGTGGCATAGGGGATTCACTGCTGGCTCTACTTTCCAATAGCTACGGCACTGGTCAAAAGAGAGGATGGGATTTAATAAATCTGCGCTGTTACCTTTCCTTCTCTTCCTCCTGGGGCTCTTTGGCAGCTTTGGACTCAGTCTCGCTGTGGGGGCAGAGGTGGGTATGGTGTCTGTTGGGCTCAGGCTTCGCTTGATGATTCCCCTCAGCTTCCCTGCCTGCCTCCTCTATCTTGTGTACCCGTAATCCTCCAGCAAACACGCTCTCCCTCCCACGATCCAGAGGCTGCAGTCACAATATATGGGCGGCTTTCACAACAAAAACAAGATTAATATCCCAAAGACGCGAGGCTGTCTCCAACGAAAAACAAAAGCCGATACTCAGAGCCCAAAAACTGGAAATGCGAACCAAACAGACCTTGATCCAGCAGAAGAGAGAATAAAAAGGTTGCAAGTGTTTTGAAAACACAAACCGGAGTATTTGAGCAGCACAGCGTGTGATCCTTCGAATGACAAACAAACACAATATACAGGCTGATAAACTGGCGAGCCTCCCGGGGGCTCACCTTGGGCTCGGGGATGATGAGCACCTCGCTGTTCTCCTCCTTTGGCGGGTCTTTCTGGCCGAGAGCCGAGTTGAAGGACACTTTCACCATGTCTGCAGCTGAGAACGGCACTGCGGGAACAGGGCGGCCCAGGCAGCGGTAGGGGGGCGGGAACGGGAGCCGAGGCAGCGGTAAGGGGCGGGAACAGCATGGTGGCAGCTATATCGAGTGATGAAGAGGACGAGGATTGCTAAATCTGTCATACCCTGGACTCTACCACCGTCTCTCCCTCTGTGCGTTGTGTTGTAGACTGCTGACTCTAACGGGAGGGAGGGGGTTAAGTCCAGCAGTGAGATGCGTCCGTAGGCACACAATGGGCTATGCTGACCACAGACCGTGCGCCGAGATGTTGCGATCTCTGACCCGGCGGGGTTGCGTCTATTACCTTCCCACATATCCGTGTCTACTATTGTAGTTACACATGGTATATACAGTGCCTCTAAATATGTTAACATTTTTTATCAGTATTACAAATAAGGAAAAAAAACACTTACCTGTATCTCCCGGGGTTCCCTCCAGGCCACGGGAGCCCCGCGGGCGCCGCCATAGTGCTTGCCGTCTTGCTCTCCTTCTTCCCCGGGCTGCGGGGGGCGGGCACTTCCGGCCGGCCGCGCTAGGATTGGCCGGCCGGCCAGTCACGGGGCAATGCAATCGGGGAGGAGGAGACTGGAGGCCGGCGACGGAGGAGAAGAGACGCAGTAGTGCCGGCAATGCCGGACCAGACACGGGGGCGTTCCCGGCGTCCCGTGACGTCGGCAAAAGCCAAAGAATGTCGGGAACGCCCCCGTGTCTGGTCCGGCATTGACGGACAGGCCCCTCGTCCAATGGCAAGGCTCCGTTTACGGAGCCAGCCAATCAAGGACGAGGGCCGAACCAAGCCACCCTACAGTTCTCAACAGGATTTCGCCTGCGCCGAAAAGATGCGCAGAGCGCATCTTCGGCGAGGCAAAACCTAACAAGCATTTACAATGCAATGGTTTTGCCTTTGTTAAAGTTAGAGCTATTGGCATTGCTCTTGACATTATTTTTATTTATGTTTTTTTTAACATAAATAAATGGCATTGTAATTTACAATGCCACTAGCTTTATCTCTCGCAAATGACACACACAAACACACACAGAGCCCCCACACACACACCCACACAGAGCCCCCCACACACACAGCCACACAGAGCCCCCCACACACACAGCCACACAGAGCCCCCCACACACACAGCCACACAAAGCCCCCCACACACCCACACAGAGCCTTCCACACACACCCACACAGCACAAGCAGGCAACAGGGGCACACGGAGGCACAAGCAGGCAACAGGGGCACACGGAGGCACAAGCAGGCAACAGGGGCACACGGAGGCACAAGCAGGCAACAGGGGCACACAGAGGTACAAGCAGGCAACAGGGGCACAAGCAGGCAACAGGAGCACACGGAGGCACAAGCAGGCAACAGGAGCACACGGAGGCACAAGCAGGCAACAGGGGCACACGGAGGCACAAGCAGGCAACAGGGGCACGAAAACTGAGGCACAAGCAGGCAACAGGGGCACGAAAACTGAGGCACAAGCAGGCAACAGGGGCACGAAAACTGAGGCACAAGCAGGCAACAGGGGCACACGGAGGCACAAGCAGGCAACAGGGGCACACAGAGGCACAAGCAGGCAACAGGGGCACGAAAACTGAGGCACAAGCAGGCAACAGGGGCACGAAAATGGAGGCACAAGCAGGCAACAGGGGCACGAAAATGGAGGCACAAGCAGGCAACAGGGGCACACGGAGGCACAAGCAGGCAGCAGGGGCACACGGAGGCACAAGCAGGCAACAGGGGCACACGGAGGCACAAGCAGGCAACAGGGTCACGAAAACAAGCACAAGCAGGCAAAAGGGTCACAAGCAGGAATTGTAATTTAGACGGGGCTGAAGTGGAGAACGGTCAGTAGGGAAGTAGTGCGGCTGGTGCAGTGGTACCAGGCCGAAAGGTGAGAGGGGCTGTCTGCACCCCAGTTTGGACAGTTTCCACTACCTAACAGGGATTGGTGGGAGGGGGGGCGTACTTCTTGCTTGCTTTAGGGCTGTTACTTCGGGGACGCAGTGCACGCTCTTGCCTGCTGCCTGCTGCCACCGGGACACGACAACAGGCAGGGAGAGGACAGGCTGGGAGAGGGCAGGGAGAGGACAGGCTGGGAGAGGGCAGGGAGGGGACAGGCTGCGAGAGGACAGGCTGCGAGAGGACAGGCTGCGAGAGGACAGGCTGCGAGAGGACAGGCTGCGAGAGGACAGGCTGCGAGAGGACAGGCTGCGAGAGGACAGGCTGCGAGAGGACAGGCTGCGAGAGGGCAGGCTGCGAGAGGGCAGGCTGCGAGAGGGCAGGCTGCGAGAGGACAGGCTGCGAGAGGGCAGGCTGCGAGAGGGCAGGCTGCGAGAGGACAGGCTGCGAGAGGGCAGGCTGCGAAAGGGCAGGCTGGGAGTGGGCAGGCTGGGAGTGGGCAGGCTGGGAGTGGGCAGGCTGGGAGTGGGCAGGCTGGGAGAGGGCAGGCTGGGTGACGACAGGCTGGGAGAGGACAGGCTGGGAAGCAGAGAGGGTGTTACCTGAGAAGTCTGCCAGCGCGGGGACAGGCTGGGACAGGGCAGGCTGGGAGAGGGCAGGGAGGGGACAGGCTGGGAGAGGGCAGGCTGGGAGTGGGCAGGCCGGGAGTGGGCAGGCCGGGAGAGGGCAGGCCGGGAGAGGGCAGGCCGGGAGAGGGCAGGCCGGGAGAGGGCAGGCCGGGAGAGGGCAGGCCGGGAGAGGGCAGGCCGGGAGAGGGCAGGCTGGGAGAGGGCAGGCTGGGTGACGACAGGCTGGGAAGCAGAGAGGGTCTTACCTGAGAAGTCCACCAGCGCGGAGCTCTTCGGGCGCAGAGCAGCAGCAGGGCCCAGCAGAGCAGGGCGGGGGGCGGGAAATAATGGTGTGGAACCTTTGTTTCCAGCAGGCATCCTGCACAGAAAGTTGATTGTCCTCTAGGTGCTTCTCAGTCGTGTCTTTGTTATAACTAAGGCCTCATTTAGGCTCCAAATGGTGAAGCCTCTCCTCTTCCATAATGAGATGTGGGGGAGAGAAGAATGCGAGAAATGACGCTCAAGTCTGAAGCACCAATTTGTCATGGATAACAGTGGTATATGCCGCTGAGCAGCCACAAAACACAGCCTCAGAGCCTTTACATACAGGCAGGGTGTTGTATGTTGATGGTGCTACATAAGAAATCTCTGTTCTCCACGCCATCCAGGTTACTTCACCGGCCCTCAGAAGATGTGTTCATTAATACGTGAGCTCTGGATAGGACAGGAAGAATGGTATGCCGCAGGTCAGGCTAGCATCTGTCACCCACAATAGAAGGGCTGCAATGTCTGATATGTGGTTGTTGTCCAAGAGGCATCCACAGTGTTGGGTTCATTGAAGTTGAAGGTTCCACTGCGGAGCCCACATGTGCCAGCGAGTACGATGCTCCAGGATTATGCACAAGACCAAGAAGCCTCAGGACAATCTGAGTCGGAAGCAAGGCATGAGCTAGAAATGTTCCCCGACTTATTGCGAAGATGGAAAAGCCTTCAAAGGCACCATGTCCAGGATGGTCCCTATAAAGGTACTCCTCCATACAGGTTGAAGACAGCAGATCCTAGGGTGGACAGCAATGAAACTGTTGCTTTCAAGTGGCATAGGACAGCCTTTAACAGCCAGTTAACGAGGTATGGAAAAATTGACCCACAACAACTAATTGCACTTTTGTAAATACCTGGGAGGACAGAAGGGTAAGACAGTAAACTTAAGTACTCCAACCCCACAACAAACTGGAGGGAGAATGGGACTGCAGAATCAACACGTTAAAGTGCATGTCCTGCAAGGTCAAGGACACCATTTGATCTTGAGAATCCATGGCAGAAAGGATTTGAACTAGTCTTGAGAACCAGTATTGGCTTCACTCCTCACAGCTCACTTCTCCCACCTGGCCCCTAAAGAAGTATTGATAGTAGCATCTTGCGCCCCGTGCTGCCTTGGGTCAAATTTGATCGCACAACTGGCAAACAGCACCCAAACGTTTCTGATTAGAATGCTGGCATGCTCTACCAATGTCTGATCACCTACTGGTGATACATGTGGAGGGCTGGACAAAAAGGGAAGGGGCGTAACCAAGTTGAACAATTTGAAAGACCTGCTGTTCCAGAGTAACGGCACGTCAGTGAGATGAGCAAAATCGGATTCTCCCTCATAAGACCTATGTGACACGTGTAGGGGAAAACTAAAGCAGCATGGTGGCAGCTATATCGAGTGATGAAGAGGACGAGGATTGCTAAATCTGTCATACCCTGGACTCTACCACCGTCTCTCCCTCTGTGCGTTGTGTTGTAGACTGCTGACTCTAACGGGAGGGAGGGGGTTAAGTCCAGCAGTGAGATGCGTCCGTAGGCACACAATGGGCTATGCTGACCACAGACCGTGCGCCAAGATGTTGCGATCTCTGACCCGGCGAGGTTGCGTCTATTACCTTCCCACATATCCGTGTCTACTATTGTGGTCTTCTAGCGCCCTGAAGTTCTGTGATGTATAAGCGCTCCCTTCTATGCTCACACACAAAACCTGCGCCAATCTTTTTGTGCCCAATGAGCTTGCTTTATTCGAGGCGGGAACATTTTAATTTTTAACATGAGAGCTTACTGTGTATATTCGGTTCCACGCTGTTTGCCTTACAATCGGTGCTCCTATCAGCCACACGTGAGCTTCCAGGCGCATTCGAGGACTTTGGGTATTGAAGCTGCAGTTCAGCGACATGCAGACGCTGTAGAAAAACTGAAACGCGTTTTGATAATATGATCGAAGTTAGCATGCATGTTTTAGACCAGGGCGTACAAGCCGCATCTGGACTAAAGCATGTGCCTTCCATTAACCCTTACTAATCCAGTCAAAGAGTGAGGGGGCGTGGCAGGGGGGAGGGGGTTGGGTGGAGGTGCTGAACGCTGATGTTCTCTGAAGTCGGTAAGAATGTCCATGCTTTTGGGTACATATGGTAAATTACTTTATTTTCCCCCCACAATATTACCGGTGCCCAACCATCCATGGTCGTGCTTGCCTGGAGCCGCCATGTCCCCATGAATATCACGTTATTTCGGGCCGATGGGACTACATCTGCCAGAATGCACTGTGTTAAATGAAAGCCCAGGGCTAGAACCATGATTTCACTCTGGCAGTTTTCTGGTACCAAATCTATCAAACATACCAATTGGGAAGACATCTTGGTATGTACGTCATACTCTCTGCTGGAATTTGTGTGAAGCCTGCATGTTGCAGTTTTGATGCCAGGCCCGGTAGATTCAGCCTTTTAGCTTTCAGATGTGTTAGGTAGTAGTTACACATGGTATATACAGTGCCTCTAAATATGTTAACATTTTTTATCAGTATTACAAATAAGGAAAAAAAACACTTACCTGTATCTCCCGGGGTTCCCTCCAGGCCACGGGAGCCCCGCGGGCGCCGCCATAGTGCTTGCCGTCTTGCTCTCCTTCTTCCCCGGGCTGCGGGGGGCGGGCACTTCCGGCCGGCCGCGCTAGGATTGGCCGGCCGGCCAGTCACGGGGCAATGCAATCGGGGAGGAGGAGACTGGAGGCCGGCGACGGAGGAGAAGAGACGCAGTAGTGCCGGCAATGCCGGACCAGACACGGGGGCGTTCCCGGCGTCCTGTGACGTCGGCAAAAGCCAAAGAATGTCGGGAACGCCCCCGTGTCTGGTCCGGCATTGACGGACAGGCCCCTCGTCCAATGGCAAGGCTCCGTTTACGGAGCCAGCCAATCAACGACGAGGGCCGAACCAAGCCACACTATGCAACTCATCAGGTTTTCGCCTGCGCCGAAAAGATGCGCAGAGCGCATCTTCGGCGAGGCAAAACCTAAAAAGCGGTCCATAGCTGTAACTCAGATACCGGCCCATTGCCAGAGCATTTAGTAAGCTTTATTAGCAACAAGATTGCAAAGAATAAGTACAATTATTACCTGTGAAATAACAATTAGTGAGACTAATAACATCACAGCAGAAGGGAAAGCAGTTGCCCGGCCCTGATGGGCAACAAGGAGAACTGGCGCCAAATCGGAATAGGAAAAGCTGCCTCCGGATTTTCAGTCGGTCTCCAAAACTTGGAGATTTTCAGGCAAAAGGCCACAAGATGGCTGCTGGTTTGTCTTGCTCCTAGGCTGCATTAAATCAAGAAACGTGTTGTAGTTTTCTTTTTACTGATCTAGTTTTAAAACATTTGTGTTTTGTTGCATAGTTTTCTATGTTACCTTGTTTTATTTGTGAATGGTAATCTTGTGGAGCACTCACTACTGTAAACATAGAAGCGTAATTACAGACTCCCACGGCAAGTAATCAGTCTAGTGCATAACAGGACGCCTAATCACCTTTGTGTGATAACTTGTCATTCATGTTTACTTAGGGATGGGACTATGGTTCAGTGGCGGCTCAGTTGCAGCCTAATGGACGTAGCCCGGCATCCCCACTTGACTACATTGTGTGATGCTAGAAAATCACTTTAACTCTCTGTGCTTTTAGGCTTTTATATCAACGCATCGAATTGTATTTATTTATTTGAAGTTTTATATAGCGCAAACGTGACCCTTGCGGGTATCAGAGCGCTTTACAAGTAATTGAGGCAACGACATACAAATCTTTAACAACAGTAAATGTACATACGGGATAGGAGAACAATAAGCTCAAGAAGAAGAATTCTGATGATCCATGCCAGAAATTTGATAATAAATAAGAGTTTGACTTTTGAGACGATTCAATGTATAGTGTACAATGTACAAAAATAACCCAATTCGCTCAGCGGGGCCCATTTGGATAATGAGCAAAGTTCCCGAATTATTTTTTTTTTTACTTTTTCTCAAACCCAACAGAGTAGCGCAGAATATTCTTATTTTACACCCCCTGCCAGGCTTCTTTTTGAGGTCTTTTCATAAACTTCCGCCAAGCGTTCAGTGGTGCCACTGTGAAGAAAGCAATGGGATATTGTTTTAAACTGGAGTATGCATCTGTAAGCATCATATTACTTTCCCTGAACAACAAGCCCTGGTGCGAGCACCACAGGCTGTGGATAGGTTACAGTAAGAGGATACCCCCTTACGGCGAAGGTGGGTGTGGTACCAGGGCTTCTTTCAGGCTCTTTTAGACACGGTACAAAAACACAAGGAAAGAGTTCTCATTGGTAAAAATAGTTAAAGCATAGCACACTCCTGGTGATTTCTGTGTATTTTCTTTAACAATTCAATTTGGTAATTGCTTTTTGATTTGACTATTTTTAGTGTATAGATTTTTTTTCTGTATGTCATTTTTTTGCCCATAGGCAAAAATTCTGTTGAGTTGTCAGGCCATATGTTCACTTTTTTACGTACCGCCACTGCCAAAAAATATCTAACAATAGGGACCAAAAAGTCAAAGACTGACAGATGTTGTGTTTAAACGTGGCTAATAGCCATGTTGAATCCCTTCTGCTAGAGTTACACCCTCCTCAGCCTGTGTATATGTTAGGACTCTTCCCTCTTCAATTGATTCTCTGCTTTCCATTGAGCTCTGGAAAATAAAATATGAAACGTAGCAGATTTCGAACTTGCATGACATTCAACTAGGTTGATTTCCATTTTTCTATCTTAGAATTACATTATTCTTACATGTTTAAGAACGGAAGTAATTTGACTTCCAAAATAATGGAATGGCTACCAACGTTTTAAGCTTGTAATTTTATGATTTCCTCTCCATTTAGTTAACTAAAGCTTTAGATGTCACTGATCTGTGAACAGCAGAACCCATACACGCCAACACACCAAAATGAATAGAAGGCCTGATTTGTACTTTCTTCATTTAAAAAATAATTTTTCCAACGCAAGTTCATGGGAAAGTTCATTTTACCAATTTTTAGATCTGGTTTGTAAATGCAGCGGTCTGCAAGACATATTACTACAAATTCTTTAAAATATACAATATACAGATATTAGTCTTTGGTCCCACAAAAAGCAGTTTTTTCCCCTCAGCGCATGCTATTGGCTATTTGGTATTCCATTCCACCTCATGTAAGTGTCTGCTTTGCAATGCTCAAGGGACTATCTTACATCTGACTGAAATATAGGCTCCTACACATTCAATTCTTTTACATGCATTCTTGTAACTCAAGTAGACTTTTTAAATGCCTTGTCATGGATCGGGAGTAAGCCATTACCACACTAACTTTATTAATATTTATTATTATTTATTTAATATTTATTAATATTTATTATTTATTTTTTACTCGTACCACCAACCACATTACGAGCACCATTACCATTATCACCACCACAATAAAATGTATTTGTGTATGCCAATATTACGTTTGACATCACAGTCAGACCTATTGACTTTGGCCAATGCTAGTTTTCTTTATATCTCCCTCTTAGACATTGTTCAAATATATGACAACCTTGCACTAGGGCAGTTCACTGCAAACAAACCGCTAACGTGTGGAGGCATGCACTTCATTAAAAGCTCAACTTTTCCCCAATTAGGCTATGAAGTTGTATTCAGGTGGGAAGAAAAGTATATAATCATTTGTCCATCAACCTAAAGTCTTAAAAGGGAATTCAAGTCAAACGTTTTTCCCCCAATCAAGAAGTACCACTCCCTCCATTACGTATCTGGTTTCTACCTTTTAGAGGCATCTAGAAAGACAAATTCAACCAAGGGCCTGCCCAGCACCATCAATCCAGCTGGCACTCCAGTATAAAGCACTACCTAAAGTAGTGATTTTACAAATAATAGTTGCACAGTCTTAGCCCAGCCCATCTGAATGGTTGAAATGAAATTGGACACCTGTGACATCATGATAGGAACTCCTGACTCATAACTAGGAATCCCACATGAGCAGTAAAGGTGCGATCATAAAAAGTTAGCGGATGATAACTCCATCTTGGAGTCCCAAAAAGAGAGAATCCAGCCCAAAATACTTGTAGGAATGGAGAAGCAGAGCGAGAAGAGGATGTTGGAAGTGTCCAGACAAAATAACCACTGACAAAGACAACAGGTTGGGCCTCGGAAAGCGTGCACATATTTGGTATTTATTTTTTGTAAACATATGCAAGATGCAAAAAAATGGTTCATAAACATATAAATAGAGGAATGGTCCAGCAGTCCATCCACACCTTTTCAGGTGGATGCTCACATGCGATAAGGAAACCTCTGTCACTCACAGTGCAAAACAGCCAATAGATGAGGTGTGCTGACCGTTGCCCCAAGCTGTATACTGGGCTGTGTGGAAGCAAACTGTGAATAACAGTTGAAAAGACAAATAGATGAAGAAGGCTAACTCAAAGCCTCTCTTTAAATGTTTGTACATTTAGTAGGATTTTCTCTAATACATGACGACGGTAAGAAACTGAAGACGTCTCCAAGCAAACCGAAAATACATTTTGCCTGAGATATCCCTTTAAAAATAAAGCTGCACATCAGTGGTTTTAGCCGCCACCTCTGCAGGAATAGCACCATCAAATCACATCATGAAAAGGGAGCCTGGTATGCAAACATACAGATGTAAACCAGATGTGCCCGCAAAGATTGCAGGAGGGCGTAAACTCAATGGGTGGGTCTGGAATTATTGTGGCTGCTTCACTGCCAAAAAAGCTCTCTCATGCGCGCACTACGAATCAACAGGCTGCTTCATTGGCCAAAATATGCTGCAAAAATGTCGCGCAGTCGTGATTTTAACAACAATATCACGTATGAGCTGCCAATACCCATTTTGTACTATATTGCCATTTAATTCCTCAGAGGAACAGGGCAAAACTTGTTGCCTCCATTTTTTTAAAGCAATCATAACAAAATGAGAAATGTCTGACAGGTCAGTTTTTTACATGCATTCAGAAATTGTGCCTTTTTACAGAAAGAGAACAATATGGAGCATCAGCAGACTAATGTATGGAAAATGACTAAGACATTTCAGAAATACTATTCAGCAATGAACAGAAAGGACAAACACTATCAAGCTGATTGTGGCTTTTCAAGTTGAAATGGATAGTGGATCAGATCAGTTGCATTTTCCCTCTCTTCTTTAGCAGTACTTATAAAGAAAAAAAAATGTTGAATGTGACAAGGGAAACAATTTGGAGTTCTGGGCAGAACATATTATGCATGTGAATAAAAACAAAGGTTACAGGGACATTATAGTTAGGCTCACATTTCACTTGTACAAAACCAATGAAATTCAGCAGTAATAGTTGGCAGAGCTAACTAGAACTTACGCCATGCAATACATTGCTAATGAGCTCACATATTACATCACTGATGACATGGTCAGTGCCATCACCGATGACATCTCAAATGACATCACTCATGACATCATCCAGTGAGTGTGAGTGTTTTCTAAAAGTTTATGAGGGTTAAACATACATACCAAGGTACTACAAAAGTAAAAACAGGATACTTTGTGTACTACTGATGAGTGATACTATTTCTAGCATATATTATGTGTGTGGATGTGTGACTGTCTTTTTCTCTGTGTGAGTGTGTCTGAATGGGTGTGAGCTTAGCTGTATAAGTGTATAAGTAGGTGTGTGAGTAGCTGTGTAGGTGAGTGAGTGGCGGCATGGGTGGGTGAGTGGGCGTGTAAGTGACTGTATGGGTGAGGGAGTGGGTTATGGAATGACTATGAGTGAGTGACTGGCTGTGTAAGTGGCTGTATGAGTGAGTGGCTGTTTGATTGGGATTTGGTTTAGTGAGTTGGTGTGCGAGTGGCTGTAAGTGTCTGTGTGAATGGCTGTATGGGTGAGTGAGCAGATGTGTATGATTGTATGGCTGTGTGAATGGGTATGTAAGTGGTTGTGTGGGTGTGTGAGAGACTATGGATGAGTGAGTGGCTGTGTTGAGAGGCTGGATGGGTGAGTGAGGGAGTGTGAGTAGCTGTATAGGTAAATACGTGGGTGTGAAACTACCTGTACGGGTTAGTGTGTGTGGATCTGTAAGTGGCTGTATGGGTAAATGATTGGTTGTAAGAGTAGCTGTATTGGTGGGTGAGTGGCTGTATGGGTGGGTGAGTGGCTGTATGAGTGGGTGAGTGGCTGTATGAGTGAGTGAGTGTGTGTGTGTGTGAGTGGCTCTATGGATGAGTGAGTGGTTGTGTGAGTACTTGTATGGGTCTGTGAATGGGTATGTGAGGAGCTGTATGGGTGGGTGTATGAGAGGTTGTATAAGGGTGTGATTGGATGTGTGAGTGCTTCTGTGAATGATGTAATCAGTGACGTAATATGTGAGGTCATAAGCAGTGTATTGCAAGGTGCAAGTTATAGTCTGCTCAGCTAACTATAACTGCTGAATTTCACTGGTTTTGTACAAGTGAAATGTGAGCCCAACTATAACGTCCATGTAACCTTTGTTTTTTTCAGTGAAGTGTTAGTTTTTTTTTAACTTCTATTTCCTAACTAAAAGATCCCAGTTACCTTTGTTTTTTTCAGTGAATTTCTAGTTTTTTTTAATGTTGTTTCCGAACTATAACATTTCTAAAACCTTTGTTTTTTTAGTGAATTTCTAAGGTTTTTTCAATTTTATTTACTAACTATAACCTTTGAGAGTGAGCATGTGAGTGAGTGCACGAGTATCTCAGTGGGTGTGTGAGGGAGTGCATGTGTGTGTGAGTGGGTGGGTGAGTGTCTGTATCAGTCTGGGAGTGGCTGCATAAGTGTCTCACTAGGTATGTGAGTGGATGTTTGAGTTTCTGAGTGGGTGTTTGAGTGGGTGCATGAGTGTCTGAGTGAGTGTCTGAGTGAGTCTGTGACTGGGCGTGAGAGTGTCTGAGTGGGGTTGAGAGTGGGTGCATTAGCAAATGGGTCTGTGAGTGTCTGAGTGGGTCTGTGCGTGGGTGTGTTAGTGTCTGAGTGGGTCTGTGAGTCTCCGAGTGCTTGTATGGGTCCGCAAGTGGGTGCATGAGTGTTTGAGTGGGTATGTGAGTGGGTGTACATCACCAAGTGGGTCCATGAGTATCTGAATGGGTCTGTGATTGGATGAATCTGTCTGTGAGTGGGTGCATCGGTGAGTGGGTGCGTGAGAGTGTCAGAGTGAGTCTGTGAATGGGTGTATCAGTGAGTGAGTACATAGGTGAGTGGGTGTGTGAATGCTTGAGTGTGTGAGTGGGTGTCTAAATATCTGTGTGTCAGTATCTGTGTGAGTGACTCAGTCGCAAAGAAACGCACCAGCCCCTTTATCCAACAGGAGTTAACAGTTTTGCACAAACTATTTACCGAAGTGGAGTACTTTCTACTGGGTTACTTACTAATTTACTTAATGGGGGTGGGGGCTGCGCAGCCCCCTTCATTGGGGTGGTTTCGGCACCGGGGACCCCATTCCCAGGGCCCGGCCAAAATACAATAGGGGAACGGCACCGCAAGGCCACCCTCCCAGGGGCTATTTTGGTCCCAGGGACTTCATCCCCCGAGGCCCAGCCAAAATACAATGGGGAGGGAGCCAAACAGCCCCCCTCCCTTGGCCAATTTAGGCACCGGGGACCCCATCCCCTGGCCTTAATTGAATAGGGGAGGGGGGCTGTGAGTCCTCCCCGGGCCGATTTCGTCCCTGGAACCCCATACCCTGGGGACCAGATGGGTCTCCTCAGTGCCCTGGAGCTCACCCAGAAAAGGAGAGCAGCCTGGTTGCACTCGAGTGAACACAAGTATCAAAGTTAAACAAATACTAATCTTAGTTGAGTTGGAGCTCACCCAGAGAACCCAATGTACAGGATCAAGGTCCCTGTGCTCCAAGCCGGCTTCCCGCCTCCTGCAGGAGTCTGCACTGCTATTGCCCACAGGTGACTGCTAAATGCAGCTCCCTGTGTGCAAGAGCAAAAGTGTAATCTCTTTCCCTGCTCGCATGTCTGCAGGAAGGGAAAGCGATGATACACTCTTCTTCCAGCAGGCGGGAGCACTTTGACAGCTCCTGCCCACTGGAAGAAGAGTGTTTGCTTTTGCCTGGTGGGAGCTGTCACAGGGTGGCGGTCCCCAGGGTCGTCTACAGCTCCAGGAAGGGGGCAGCGTGGCCCCCCTCCTTTACTTTTCAGGGCCGGCACAAGGGAGGCGGTGGCCCCCTAGCTCTATGTGGCCCAGGATGTGCTCCACGCAGCCCCTCTACCATTGTTATTCAAAATATTTGGCCCTTGAGAGGTGGTGATCCCTGGGGCGGGTCTGCGAGGCCCCCCATGAGGCATTCTTTTATTATTATTATTATTATGTTTCTTATATAGCGCCAGAATCAACCCCCGAAGGGGTATCTCCGCGCTTACCTTGGGAACCCGTCCTGGCTTTTCCCTGTGAGATAGCCCCTACAGGGCATCCCCAAGGTGAAAGCCAGGCATCCCGCCGCGGGGGGGGGGCCGTTGTGGAGATTAAGCAAGCTTAATGCCCAGAGTTGCAGAGTGTGAACCCATGATTAGGTCAGGCACCGAAGCGAGAATTATCGAGTCCATGGACATTTGAGCTCAAGACCCTGCCGCGTCGGGAATTGAACCCTGGTCCCGGGTCTGACCTCTGCTTCAGGGTCTGCCTGCTTTAACCAGTAAGCCACACTTCTCCTCCATTCTTTAGCCCCAGAGTGGTGGTGGTCCCTAGGGCTTGGTTTGGGGAGGTCCTTTAACCCTGGGGAAGTGGTGGTTCCCGGAGCTCCATGAGCCTCAGGAGGGTGGCCCCTTGCGCCCTCCCTTCCTTTTTTTATACGATGTGTGGGCTTGTTTTTTTTTCCTTCATCAAAGTCACAGATCTGCCGTGATTTTCAACTTTTTTTTCTCAGCGTGAGATTGGGAGGGTTTGTAGAGCTTTCGCATCCCTAGATATACAAATTTGGATTTCTTTTAATAAGTCAAAAACTACTAAACAGATTTACAACAAATACCAAAAAGGGTTCTTTCTGGACCAAGAGTTACCTTTCTGCCAAATGTGGTGTAATTCCGGCCAGCGGTTTGGGCTGTAGTTGTGTAATCTCTATGAAAATTAACATGGCAAAACACTTTTCCCCCACCCCCCTTTATATCTGTCCCCGGTTGACGGAATGTCCTGAAATTTTACATGCACAACTAGAATCACAGGGGTACTCTTTTGGGAAACTTTAGTGAAGATTCGCCAAACAGCGCCAAAGATATAGGCAAGTCAAAAAACGCTTTTCCTATGGAAAAATAGTCCTAACTATAACTACCTACTGGCAACCGCCATTAAGTAATATATATACAACATGTTTGTGAGGTGCCGCTACCTATATCCGAGTCAGTCCATTGGGGAGGAGAAAGGATTGGACATTGGAGCCCCTACTTTGGATATATAATATCGCGGAATTACTGGCAGTACAGAAACAACATGTTGGGTGCAAATTTATTTATTTATTTATTTTGCATATTTATAGAGCGCTCTAATACCCGGAGGAGTCCTGGCGCTAGAAGGATAGACTGGTGTGAAGGAGCGTGCTTACTGAGTGAAGAGCCATGTTTTTAGACCTCTTCTAAAGGCCATCAGATTCTGGGTCTGTCTGAGCGCAAGAGGAAGTTTATTCCAGGCCTCAGCCGCCCCAAGAGAAAAGCTCCTGCCTCCCCAGCGAGCTTTTTTAATTCTGGGGACCGTAACCAGAGCCAGTTGTCCTGACCTCAGTGTTCTTGCTGGTTTATGCCAGCAGAAAAGAGATTTCAAGTGCCTAGGTCCCGAGTCGTGGAGGGCCTTGAAGACCATGCATACTGCCTTGAAAGTGATTCTTTTACGGATGGGTAGCCAATGTAGCTTAACCAGCTCTTGAGATACCGAGGCAAATTTGGGTGTATCAGTGATTAGGCGAGCGGCTGCATTTTGCAGAAGTTGGAGTTTATTAAGTACGCTCTGCTGGGCGTTTAGCATCAGGCTGTTGCAATAGTCTAGGCATGAGAGCACTAGACCGGTGACTATTGTTTTCCTGTGTTTCTTCTCAAGATAAGGTAAAATTTTTCTAATGGTTTTGAGTATGAAATGGAGGGAGGAGGAGAGGGCGCTCACCTGAGATTTAAAGTTCAGGGTGGTGTCCACCAGTATACCGAGATTTTTCACTTTGTCCACCGGATCTGGGAGAGGTCCCATTTCGTCTGGCCACCATCTCGGGGACCAAAAGTTGTCTCTGTTACCAAAGAGCAGAACCTCGGTCTTCGAGGAGTTCAGCTTAAGGCAGCTTTGTGCCATCCAGCGGCCGACTTCAAGCATGCAGTTCTTGAATCTATCGGCGGTGTTTTCTGTATTGCCGGGAAGGAGGGACACCACAATCTGTGTGTCGTCGGCGTAAGCCGTGAGTTGAAAGCCGAACGATCAGATCACCGGGGCAAGGGTGGACACATAAACATTAAAAAGGGTTGGGCTTAACGAAGACCCCTGGGGGACTCCACAAGGAAGTACAAAGGAGCGAGATTCGTAGCTACCCAACGCCACTGTCTGGGATCTATCAGATAGGAAGGCTTGTAAGATTTTTAGAGCCTTTCCCTGAATTCCACAGGCCCTCAACCGGTCCACCAATAGCTTATGGTGGACCGTATCGAAGGCCGCAGAGAGATCCAATAGGATCAGGGCTGCTCTGCCCCCTGCATCCATCACCTGCCTGATGTCTTCCATAGATTTAATCAGGGCGGATTCCGTGCTGTGCCCCTCTCGAAAGCCGTGTTGGGAGGAATCCAGTACATCCGCTGATTTTAGGAAGGCGCTAAGTTGTGCATTCAGGTAGCCTTCTATTATTTTGGCAGGGAGGGGGAGTCTGGCGATCGGGCGATAATTGTTCATCTCCGTGATGTCAAGATTGGGTTTTTTGAGCAGGGGTAAGATGGAGGCTTGCTTCCACCTTGAGGGATATTCCCCTTTCTCCAACATCTGATTGAAGAGGGGGGTGAGACCCCTGGCAATTGCATCTGGTGCGAGTTTAGATATTGTCGTAGGGCAGGGGTCATGAGGGGAGCCTGATTTAATTTTAAGTAGGCGACTTCTCACTTCTTTTTCCGTGATGGGCGGGAAATGTTGAAGCGTGGTTTCAGGAATGGCGAGATCGGGAGCCTCACTCGGTGAAGAAGTCATCACTATCCTGTCTAGGGGGAGAAAGATTTTCTCCACCTTTTCACGAAAGAAGGTTGCCAAACTTTCGCAAAGTGAAAGGCTTGCTGCAATTTCAATGGGTTTGGGGTTTGCTAAGGAAGCAACCGTCGTTTCCATCGTTTCGAACAATACAGTCCCTCTACAGGCTACGAGCCTACCAATCAGAAAGGAGCATTGAACATTTAAGCCAATTGGAATAATGCATGACATAAACAGCATTTCATGGCATCGGATATGGCACCACGCCAAAACGTGTATGCAAGAAGATTTGCTGTGAATAAATATTTTTTATCCCGTTGAGTGCTCCAAATCTGCTAAATGTGTTGTGTAACACACGAGTCCCCACCTCGCATAATGGATGCACCCGCCTAGAGTTCAGCGGTTAATTGTGGGACTTGGTGAAACATATATATATATATATATATCCAAAAGTCCTGAACCACCGTAGCCTCCGTCGATATAAGGTACAGACCACAGAAATGCGCTTTCCAAATAGTTTGTTTATTTACTGGAAAAAAGTTGTGATGTCATAGTTAGGTGTTAAAGCGAGAGAAAAACTAACTAAAGTTAAAAAAAACGGAAAATCATTAGTTATAGTTTATTTACCTAACTATAATTTGTGCCCCTGCCTTGACTTTACATATAGCATTGACTTTACATATAACATCTCCTATTACACTTTAAATGACATAATCAATTACATCACTAATGAAACCTACAACAAAAGTGGTTTAATAACCCGTATTTCACAGACATAAGTCACTCCTGTAAATTATTTTCTGTAATTCACAGTTATGACATGATTACATCAAATGCAGCTTTCCAAAAAGAATGACAAAGTGAAATTAATTATAAACAAAGCACTTCTGTTTCTAACTGTCGAAAAGAGATTCACAAAGGTAATGCTGACCTATAAGGCGTTCAACAGCACACCTGGAAATGCGCATCTTGCAGGTTCAGTCCCAGCTGGACATCATCAGTCCTAATAAAAAAGAACCCTGTCAGCAACAAGAGATGTTGGCTTCAGGTTTTATTTTTCTCTTTTCTGTCGGATTAAACATATTCTGAATATATGCTTCTGTTACAACAGTCCTGTAAGGATGAAGCCGCATACTCCAACCGTCCTCTAGCCCTAAAGAAAACAAAGTGTGTTTCCTTAGAGAGCGAAACATAGATGTACATGGCTCCAGTTTGCATAATGCATTTTTTCCATTTGTACATGGCTGCAGTTACGTTCTCCACATTTGTACATGGCTGCAGTCTGCATTCTCCACATTGTATATGGCCGCAAACCGCATTCTCCTCATTTGTACATGGCTGCAGTTTGCATTCTTGCCATTTGTACATGGCTGCAGTTTGTATTCTTCCCATTTGTACATGGCTGCAATTTGCATTCTTCCCATTTGTACATGGCTGCAATTTGCATTCTTCCCATTTGTACATGGCTGCAATTTGCATTCTTCCCATTTGTACATGGCTGCAGTTTGCATTCTTCCCATTTGTACATAGCTGCAGTTTGCATTCTTCCCATTTGTACATAGCTGCAGTTTGCATTCTTCACATTTGTACATAGCTGCAGTTTGTATTCTTCCCATTTCTACATGGCTACAGTTTGCATTCTTCCCATTTCTACATAGCTGCAGTTTGCATTTTTCCTATTTGTACATGGCTGCAGTTTGTATTCTTCCCATTTGTACATGGCTGCAGTTTGCATTCTCCCCATTTGTACATGGCTGCAGTTTGCATTCTTCCCATTTGTACATGGCTGCAGTTTGTATTCTTCCCATTTGTACATGGCTACAGTTTGTATTCTTCCCATTTGTACATGGCTGCAGTTTGTATTCTTCCCATTTGTACATGGCTGCAGTTTGTATTCTTCCCATTTGTACATGGCTACAGTTTGCATTCTTCCCATTTCTACATAGCTGCAGTTTGCATTTTTCCCATTTGTACATGGCTGCAGTTTGTATTCTTCCCATTTGTACATGGCTGCAGTTTGTATTCTCCCCATTTGTACATGGCTGCAGTTTGCATTCTTCCCATTTGTACATGGCTGCAGTTTGTATTCTTCCCATTTGTACATGGCTACAGTTTGTATTCTTCCCATTTGTACATGGCTACAGTTTGTATTCTTCCCATTTGTACATGGCTACAGTTTGTATTCTTCCCATTTGTACATGGCTGCAGTTTGTATTCTTCCCATTTGTACATGGCTGCAGTTTGTATTCTTCCCATTTGTACATGGCTGCAGTTTGTATTATTCCCATTTGTACATGGCTGCAGTTTGTATTATTCCCATTTGTACATGGCTGCAGTTTGCATTCTTCCCATTTGTACATGGCTGCAGTTTGTATTCTTCCCATTTGTACATGGCTGCAGTTTGTATTCTCCCCATTTGTACATGCCTGCCTTTTACGTTCTCCCCATTTGTGCATGGCTGCAGTTTGTATTCTTCCCATTTGTACATGGCTGCAGTTTGTATTCTCCCCATTTGTACATGGCTGCCTTTTATGTTCTTCCCATTTGTACATGGCTGCAGTTTGCATGCATCCCATTTGCATATGTCTGCCTTTTACATTTGCAGTTTGCGGTCCCCACATTTGATCACGGATGTAGTTTGCTTCTTCCCCGATTAGTACATGATTGCAGTTTGAAATTAAATTAAATGAAATACCAGTATTTCTAAGGTGCACAGCTACCTCCGAAGTGGTGTCCTGGTGCTGGGGGCCATCGGGAAGATTAAGCGAGCTATTGCCCAGAGTCACATGGTGCTGGGCAAACCTGCAGCCGGCACCAGGATCAAACCGTGAACCCCGTAGACTGGAGTCAGGCACCCTGGCCGCTGCGCCACACCTCTTCCACTTTGATGTAAAAATAAAAATCACAGTTGATAAAACAAAGATAAGCACTTAAATGTGAACACAAAACAATGATGCTGATGAATGCAGGCCTCTGAAGTGTCTCTCCTTATCTTTCCAATTTATGTATGTGAAAAATTAGTAATAGTGCCGAAATGCACAACAGAAAATCACATAAAAAAAAATATTTGTATTTTGTTTCACACTCTTTCCTTTTAATATTGTAATAATCATTTTAGAAAACACTGCTGCAACTAACTTTAAATAGTAACACTTTATCCCCTCAAAGAAAAATTATGGAAATGAATCAAAACATTAACAGACATATACAGCACTTCAGAAATAAATACTAACATTTAAGCTTTTAAGATGCGTGTAATACTAAAATGAAAACCCAACTAAAATGTACTAAATTAGTTATTAATAGAAAAAATATATAATGGGCAATATGTGTAAGTAATATGGTCCTATATTGCCATATCAGGTTTCTAATAACATTTACAAACCACTCTGTGCGCTGCCTTGTGCTAGAGCCCCTCATGGTAATATGGGACCTTATTTCATGGTTACCCATTATGTATCCTATATAATTATATATACTATCCAGGACACCTACACAGTTTTACTAATCTAAGTCCTAAAATGTCTAAATGTTTTATTGAGGCGCCTTTTTATCACACAAAATCTCTTTCTCTATTGCTGTGCATGCGCAGAATTAATAAAACTGTTGTTCGGGTTTGTATAAGTAGTGCTACTAGCACTGTGTGCCGCATTTAGTGACGGCAGAATCTGTAGAACTTTGCAGTTAAGATAGTGGTAAGAATCAGCTTCAGAGATAGGTTTCATATTTCCTGAGTAGCTGCAACTTCTTCGGTTCTGCAATTGCTGATGCAGGTCTGTCCTTTTCATTCTTAACCGCTGCCATGACTACAAGATTGTTTACGTTATTTTTGGTGCAGCAAGTGGTGCGTATCTGTAGACATGTATTTCAGGATATTTGCCCTTCTTCAGTAGAGAATAACACCTTACATTTGGGGGTGCTGCCATTGCTGCTGGCGAGCTCTGGGATCTGCCTGCGTTCTGGGGGTGGTACAGAAACTTGAGAAGACTCTGAGCAACATTTCCAGCCCCCCCAAATGTAACTTGTTACTCTATACTGAAGAAGGACAAATATACTGAAACACGTGTCTAGAGATGCACAGCACTGGCTGCACAATTGTGAAACTAAAGACTTTCAACTAAACATAGTGTTATCATGCACTGCATTTACCACAATGCATCTGGGTGAATTGTGGTGTTATAGCAGGCAGTGTGCTCCCTCCCTCCTTTTAATTCTTATAATTGCTTGGGTGTATCCTTCCACATCCACTCAAGTGCTTACATTAAACTGCAGGGAGGACTACTTTATGCACGCTCCATCCCCATCATTATAGATAAATATGTGTGGATGTGTGTGCAAGGTCGTGGGCCAACCGGGGATTTTAAAAACAAAGTGCCTCATTACGATGTCAGCCGGAAAGGCTCTGAACGGCATTCGCTTTGCCCGAATCCGTGTCGGAACCCGTGTTTCTGATTGACATTTCTAATCGGCCGATTACCATGGTAGGTAACCGTTCGGTCCTTCCAACTTGGTTCCGCCCGGCATTCGGAGGAACCGAGTCAGACGGAGCCGACTCCTACGGCTCTATGGACCGCCTTTCCGATCGACAGATTACGATAGCCTTTCCAACTCTGTTTGTCCGACACGGATCGGCTGTCGGAATCCTTCTTTGGGGGTCCGTAGCAGGCCCCCCTTCACCCGGAGGCCTCTGGTTGGGGTCCATGGTGGTACCCATGGAACCCCTCTTTGCAACCATGCACAGTGTGGCAGGCACCATGGGGTGCCCACCACAGGGTACACAGTTTTCTGCAACCACTCCTTTCTTCAATGGGAGCCTGTGTTGTCAGTCGGAACACAGGCTCCCATTGAAGTCAATGGGAGTCCTACCAAACGGTGTTCGGAACCATCGTAATCGGTCAGTCGGACTTGACGAACCCGAGTCGGTCGGAAACCATTCCTACACGGAGTCGGTCAGAATGCTTTCCGAACGACATCGTAATGAGGCCCAAAATGCAGAAGCCGGCATGACTTTTATTTTTTCTTTTGCCAGCCGAGGAATAGCATGTGTCAAATAAACAAATAATAATCCTTTTGAGAGTACAAGGCATGGGGTGTCAGGTCTATTACTTGCCGCCTTATGTCCTTTTTCAAATACCTTTTCAGGACCGGTGACCATTTCCCCCAAGTCCTGTAATGGCAGCAGCAACATTTATTTCATGCTGCAGTCAGTTAAAAAGCTCCCTCGTCCAATCAGAAGGTTTGCATTTTTGAATTTCAACCGGTCCAGATATGTATACATATCTAACCTTAATTTCTATTAAAAAAAACTACTGAAGGGAATTACACCAAATCACAAAAAGCACTCTTTCGGGCTATAAATGAGCTTTCTGCCAAATTTGTTGTAATTACGTTCAGCCGTTTTGGCTGTAGCACTGTTCAAAAAAATCCCTATTGAAACTTCAGGGGGAATTGCGGTTTGGCGCCCCTATTTATTCTCAACCCCAACTTCATAGTTCACCCCAAAACTTTCCGGGAAGGAGCAGAGGTGGAGGAAAGCATATGTATTAAAACATTATCAAAACTATTTTATATGTAGCACACAGGTATGACAAAATAAATTTAACCTGTAGTGACGGAGTGTAGTTTTTAGATGCAAAGTAGTCTCTCATGCATTCTGCTACAAACATACCAGAGAAGCCGGAATTATAAATAAAACAGCCAATAGCACTTAATGAGAGAGTAATGCTCCAATCACCAGATCCCAGATAGTTTATCAATATTATGCAATGGGGATATAAGTGGTGACAATAAACATTAACTAGTGCACTCATTCATAGGTTCCCCCAACCATCCTTTGGTATAATAATTCCCACGGTTACCACTGGAAATTATAGATTTCGTTTGTGAAAATGTGTTATAGGCAGCGACGGCTCGTGGAGGGAGTTACGGTGGGGCAGGAGAGTGGGGAGGGGGAGGGGCAGGGTGGAGGTTGCTAAAAACCGGCATATGGATAATTGCAGGTAAGTAAACAATTTAATTAATAAAACGAATTTCGTAGCTCGCACTGCATTGCATTTTGCGATGCAAGGCGCACTACGAAATTCGTTTTATTAATTAAATTGTTTACTTACCTGCAATTATCCATATGCCGGTTTTTAGCAACCTCCACCCTGCCCCTCCCCCTCCCCGCCCTCCTGCCCCACCGTAACTCCCTCCACGGGCCGTCGCTGGTTATAGGTACTGTGTTTTGGTCATATACTCAATTAAGTGTTCATGTCTTATTCACTGAATAATGGGAGCAAGATGTTTGTGTTTACGAATTAAGACCAGGGACTCAGCTAATTTCTTAAACAACTTTAAGATCATTTAATATGGCCGATGTGGAAATGCGGCGACTAGGAGTGATTTCAGGGGAAACTGTGGCTGTCATTGCTTCCTACGTATACTGCCATGGACAAGCATGTAAGCACTCAGAAAAGGGACGCATGTTGGTCAGTAAGAACAATCACGTGTGATATTATGATAAAATACATTATTTGAGCAGCAGAGCATGTGGGGGCTTAATGGGCAGTGGGAAGGGATAGCAGTGTGGAGTGCAAGGGCTGCTTAACCCCTTGCATGCTCATGACGAGCTGAGCTCGTCATGATTCACAGTGGAGCTGTGCTCATGTCGGGCTGAGCTCGCCATGACGGCCGCGGCCCGCCCACGCGTGGCTAATTCCCCGCCTGTGCGGGAGAATTAATGAGTGGGCAGGTCTGTGACGAGCTCAGCTCGTCATGAGCACAGGTTCACTGTGAGTCATGACGAGCTGAGCTCGTCATGAGCACAGCTGGGCCGCGGACCCCTCCCCCCGCACCGTGGGGGAATTACCCCAGCTACCAAGGGGTTAAAAGACAATATGTTGTCAAATAACCAACAGTTTTAAGAACTTTAAAACCGAGAGAAAAGAGAGATAGTGAGCGAGTGTGTATGTTTTTGTCTGTGTCTGCATGTAAAAATCCAAGGTAAAATCCGACTACCACCTCACCATACCCACCTGATAGCACTTGTACCCAACTACTTACTAAAGAATACATTTATTAGGGTAGTGTAATAGCCCCCCCTCCTCCCACCCGGAGCTATGCCCCTAATTCGGAAATATAAAAGGGTTACATTTCCAAATGGGAAAAGGCATTTTAATAAAAAACGCATGTAAATAAAACAAGAGAATGTGTCAGGTACATTTTCACATACTAACCATTCTCTTTTTTATTTCTCCAAGGGTAATTAAGTCCTTCAAGGGTAAATCCTCCCTCCCACCCCTCAAAAGAATGCCTTTCCCATACATCTTAGCCAATTTTAGGGGTGTTCCCCCCTCTTTCCACCCCTGAAAATGGATATACCATTGTCAGTGAAGTGAATCAAAAATCGGTTTTCAGGCGAGGGAGGCTGTTGAAGAAATGTTTCAAGAAGTCTCTACTTTGACATACCCACAACCTGTAAAATTACACAACATTGGCGTAATTTTATGTGCGTGTAAGTCAGTTTTAAAGTGAAAGTTTACATTGTGTGCATAAAAAAATCATTTTGAACTCGTAAATGCTGCTGTTTGCTTGCCTCGGTGCACAAATATGGTCGTGAAATGGGCCCCAAATATGGACTACTGCAGGTATTGCTTTCCGCGATGCTCGTAGATACAGAGCCTCCTTTGTTACCCTCGCAGTATAATAGACGGACAAATTGTAAAGGAAGGTTGTAACTCAATCGCCCTCTCACTTGGGTCAACCGGAGAGGAGATTAAGTCGAAACAATACACTGCTGAAGGTATTAGGGTCAAGTCAGCAGTCTCTTTCATCCGGGGCGGCAGAGCTTGACAACCTCCCCTGTGTGCATAGAAACAAAAACAGAGCCAGGCAGAGCTCCCAACATAATTTTAGCTTTTTAGTAACCTCTCTATCCGAAGATAATATCATGCTTTTCCGCTATCCATGCACTGGCCACTTTGAAGGCGAAGAATCCTATCTCTCGCTCCCCTTTTGCTTCGTTACACATCAAGACGCAGCAAGAACATCCTAAGAACACAACTCAGGTCCTCCTACAAGACAACGCAACAAACCCACATTGGCCACATCAGAGACACGCTCTGCCACTTGGGCACGCCCACGGCGCAGCATGCAACCCCTCCACAATTGAGCTTCCGTGCATCAGGTGTATGAACCGCTACATAAATGCAACTAGAGGACAACACACCACCCCTGGAGGATCTGTGTTTTTCAAGTAGACCAAAAAAGGCAAATCCTATATCTTAGGACCGAGAAACAATTCTCACAGCTCCGTGACAACATCAAGAGTGTTCTAGCTTATATGTGGACTGTGGAGCAGAGGGTGTGGCATCATATCCACATCCAAATGGCCGCTGGTGTGAACAAAAAATATATTTTTAGAATTATGGAAACCAATCATACAGTCACTTACAGGTTTGTGGCTTTCGCAAAATCGGTGGTTTCTTGGATTCATGCCATATGGTTTTGCAGTCATCCTGGAGCTTATACAACCGTCCTCTCTTCCACGACTGAGACTTGACTTTTGTCAGCTGGGAGCCTTTGAGAAGGTACTTCAGGTCCTCGTCATCCTGTAAACCTGAAACAGAGAAGGACACAATGATGTAACTCGATGTGTGCAATCCTCTTCCATGTTATGTGTTATCTCTTCCATGAGCGGACAGTCTAGCGTTGAACAGATACAAGCATGATCAGGGACAGCAGGTCAGAAACTATGGTGAGACCACACAAGGATATGCAACCCATTAGATGTGCTTTATCTTCCTACCCGGCTGTTGAAGAATTCTGTCTCATGGTTGTACAAAGCTGCATGGTAACACCTGTTTTGAGGTGAGCCATTGTTGGTGTGGCCCGTAGAGATAAAGATACTGCAAATCGGTGAAGAGTTATTATTATTATTAATAAAGTTTTATATAGCGCGAACTTGATCCCGAAGTATATCAGAGAGTTGACCTTATATTAAGAGCATTTTATGAATCACTTTCCTTGAAGTGTTTCTCACCATGCTACAGACTTGACCCTCTCTCTCGACAGGCATTTACTCAGACTGGTGTCCCTGGGGGCCAAAGACAAGGAACTTCTAGTGGGTAACAATGGGTACAAGAGCTCTCTTCAGACAAAAGAGCCCACTCTTCACGGTCAGTCACTCACCTCCTTACTCTCAAGCACTCTGCTAAACTGGACAAATCCTACAAGGGCTCTGGGAGGCTAATTTAATAGGACTCCCAGAGCCCTTTCACTTATTTTTAGCTCATCTACCATCACTGGTCAACCAGAGGTACAGCATGCTCTCACTTGCACATCCAAAACAGCATTCTCAACCCCATTGGATGCCTCCCTCCACATGCTACAGGCACTATAGTGCGTAGTCATGCAAATACATCTGACCTATCTTTTTATGTGCAACGTCCTAACTGCGGAGTCTCTGCAGTCGTAAAATTACAACTAGTGAAATTAAACTCGTAGTTTGTGATTACCAGAAAATAGTAAACTTACACAAAAGTGTACAATTACCTTTGTGAATCAGGTCCATTGTGTTTCCAGTTCAAAAACTAAAACTAAACTTGATTTTACAAAAGTGTCTGCACAAAACACACACATTCCTCTAGATATGTTGCATACAGTACAGAATCTTAGAGCGGGAAATTCATTTCATGGAGATCACATCATAGGTAGGACAGTATTACCTTGCACCAACAACTCTTTTACACCTAAATGCCATTTCTGGCTTCACTTTTAATTTAGCACAGTGAGGTATATGAGGGCCAAAGTTGTAAAATGTACATTTTTGTATCAAAATATGGCATTACTAACATAGACGAAATACCCAGATGTCAGCCCTACTATCTAAATAAATGTTAAAGCCCCTCAGGAGTCAGAAACTGTTTGAGGGAGACTCACACCCTATCAGTAAGACATTGGGTATCTGGTGTGGTTAGTTCTGAAGATCTGATGTTGCTCTGCTATTTGGGAAGCTGTGTAGCAGTTAAGTTGCTGACAATGGCCTCAGGCATCTATATCATCTGCAAGACAGTGAAGAGTTCTATGGACATGCAGAGAAACAAAGCAGTCAAGTTCTGGTATTGCGTAATGGAACTCAGAGGTGACCTGCAATATCCTTTGCACATTTGATGAGGGGCAGAGCCGGACTGGCCGTAGCGGACACTGGGTGTTTTCCGGTGCTCCGGAAGCATTTGGGACGGTGTTGGACCGGTGGGGGCAGTTTTTGTTACTGGGGACCGGTTTTGCAGCAGTGCCAGTCTGACGTAATTGCTAGGGCTGGTTTGCATTCCCAGTCCGGCCCTGATGAGGGGTGCTTCTTTCCATATGTATTACATTGTCACATCACCACTCCTCTTTCAGTTCCTATGAGATCTTTTAGTGGCGCCTGGTAAAAGGAAATCGGCCAAAAAATGGCTGATTCCTTTTGTCACCATTGACAATATACCCACTCTATTTAGTGCACCATCGTGGCAGACATACCACCATCAGAGACTTTTTTTTTTAGCTCTAACTTCAGTTTTGCCAAAGTCTCAAGCAGATTTCAGAAGACATTTTCGAGGAAAAGATGCCAAATCTACACCAGCTGGTTGGCCGCCAGGCCTGACAGTATCAACTCGCTCAGATTCCTCCAAGCAAACAGTGTCAATCTTTCAGGAACACATAAGGACATAAGGAACACACTAGGATATATCCTCCATAATGGTAAGGTGACGTCAATGTGGGATTTGGGGGAACACTCACAGTACCCACCTTTGTAGGTGGGATCCCTGCCAGCTCTGTGTGAAATCAATGGACTATACATCAAAAGATTTCTCCATCAAAGTGACCCCTCTATTGGCAGATAGAGCCACTTCAGTGGAACCCCCTCTGCTGGCAGTCATCTCGAAATATGGTGGAATTTTACCTGCTGGCCACTGTTGTGGCTTAAAATCTATAGTTATAAATAATCCTGCTCTCTCCTGCAGTGAAATAAATGAACATAAGAACCGTAAATACCAGTGGTTTGAAAGAGTTCCAAGTAGCTATTCATTGTTTACGTGTCAGCTCATGGACATGCTTTGACACTGAAGCTGACATTTTGACATCAACTCAACAGTGAGAAATTATTACAGCACAGTAGAAATATGTTCTTATTACAGTTGCTTAGGTAGGTAACAGGAAGAATGTAATAAGAAAATATATATCATATACGTGTAATAATTCGGTCAATGAATTGTGCTATTTATCACTAATCACATTGACCTGTCTCTCTGTAACCAGCCTACTGTCAGTGGCCTGACGTAACACTTCATTACTATGTAAATAGTTTCAGGTACAAATTAGTAATTTTAAAAATAAAATAAGTTTAAAACAAAAACAAGCCTGGAAGAGAGCTACTCGTGTCATGTGAGAAGTGGAGTTCCTGATAGACCTCTCAAGCAAAGACAGAGATTCAGAGATGTGCACAAACAATACAATGATTGACACAGCACACTGTCTGGGAGACAATGCAACCGGTTATCTCCCACCACGCACAAATACCATTATCTTTTAAGCAAGCAGAGCAGTGGGGGAGCTTCAGAGACACTTCCAGTGACAATAAAGTTTACCAATTTCAATCAGATGTATTCTGCCCCATCAGTAGTGCTCAGAAAACGTAACATTTACTCGCGTATGTTTCCTCCCAAATAAGGAGCAAAAGTATTATTTTTGGGAAATCGCAAAAAAATGCCAGGAATGCTCAGGAGAAGCTGCAAAAGTCACAACTTTCTAGTTGTACTCATATGCATAAACATACATACAATTAAAAAGGTGCAGGTGTATATGCCTAGGAAAAGTGAATTTGCACTTGTTTATTTTCTCTTTTTGTCCACCGTTACATGTTTTCACCCACAGACAAACCCCATCCCCTACACCCCCATCTGTTTTGGAGTGTCCTCTCCCTATTCCTACACTGTATACAGACTTGCACCTGTCTTTGACTGGAGCACATTTCTCGCCATATCATTGAAAAGGTTAGTGTATTCCCACAGGCTCACAAATCCGTGTGTGTTCACAAACTATTAACTCCTTGCGTGTTCATGACGAGCTCAGCTCGTCATGAGGCTCGTTTGCGCTGAGCTCTTCATGACACGCGCGGCGCTCACATGTGGGGCTAATTCCCCCGCTGTGCTGAGCGTTCCGATAAACGGGCGTGGTCATGACGAGCTATGACGAGCTCGTCATGAGCATAGCGCCACCGTGCAGCGTGCCGAGCCGAGCTCGTCACAAGCACTTGTGGCGCTGCGCGCGCCCCCCTCCGCCAGCGCTGCAGGAGAATTAGCCCCACGGCGAAGTTGTTAAGACACAGCCATCATGTGACGCCCCCTCCCTGCCCTAAGGAGGAAACTTGCTCACACATCATTTCACATTTCAATTCCATACCAGGTGTTTGTGAGCGAATACTTTACAAGCGTCAATTAAAATGTTGTAAATACACACAGTACATTTCCAAACATATCACAACCTGCTTGTGTGCACAAGTTCAGCTTTTGGAACCGAGCATATGGCTGAAACGTCTTTACTCCTTCTTACGTAGTTAGCTCTTTAAATTAAGGAAAGCGTTTTCAGAGACATAAAATAGCGGAGCTCTAAAATCGGTTCACCTCAAGGATGAACAGCTTATTCTTTCATGGGTTCATTCTTTGCACTATGGCACATGCCACTAGTCTGCTCCTACTGGCTTTTTCCTGTGTGCCCCACACTAATGTTTTGAGGCTACATGCATTAGCACATCAAGTCTAGGCCTATGGTATTTGCTAACGCTTCCTTTCTAGGCATTCAGAAATCTATCTATCTATATATTTATGTATTTTAAAAAGTGTTTGCAGTTTTATGTAGCACAAACTCGACCCGAAGGTGTGCTCATGTAAAGCGCTCGGATACCTCCGGGTCTGACCTGCGCTATATAAAACCGTACGAATAAATAATTAATTCAGAGCGCTTTACATGAGCCCCAGTTGCTTTACAGACGAATATATTCATTTTTAGGCACAGGGAGATTAAGGGGTTTGCCCAGAATCACACAGGAGGTTTCAGCCTGCTGCCAGACTCGAACCCAGTTTCCCAGATTCAAAGTCGGCCGCTCTAGCCGTTAAGCAACATCCTGTTGAGAGTTTTATTTTTTCCCATTATAAATTCCGGCCACAAGCAAACAAATTGAAACACTCTGCGTGGGAGATCCATTACGCCTCACTTGAGATATGTGCTCTCCAAGTAAATGGTACTATTTTCCGGGTTGATCCGAGTGAATAAAAGCCATTAGAATAAGCTGGTTAAAGAGGAATGTCCTATGAACTCATAGACTTGGATTGAGTGCTACGGAAAGGAACACATCAGAAAGATGCGAGATGGAAACAAGATTCGTGCTACGTGTGATTCTCTCGGGCAGGGAGAGAGCACAGCGAAAAGTGGTAATAAGTACAAAAATGCCCACGATTTAAGACTTAGAGTGGTCAGCTTGGCTTTGTAAAGAAGAAAATGTGACCTCCATATAAACAGGTAAATAGGATCTAGGAGATTGATCCTGTAATCCCAGCTTCAACATCAGACATGTGGTGATCCTTGGCAAGCTACTTTAAATCCGCGTAATTATTCTCTTTGTCTAACACACCTGAGAGCTGTTAGAAACGGCTAATCGTTAGTATTAAGTACTCCATGAAAAAAACAGATCTGGCAGCATCATAATATTTAACTAATACTATTAGTTGCCACTTGCAAGATTATTGTAGCTAGAGGGCAGAGCATGCTGGGAAAGCAGTGATATCTTTTGTCTGTCAACTGGCGATTTTTTACAGTAAAATCACACGTGTGCAAGCTGCCACTGCAAAACGTGTATCAAAACCGTGTTTCCCCCTGGCTTTCACAACTTCAGTATATAGCTGCACACCATGACCCTACTTTAAAAAAAAGGCTCACCAAAACGAATTAGAGAAATACATTTCAAAATAAAAGCAGGCAGGAGGGCAGTGAACAGTTGGGCTTAGCCAGCTTTGCGACGGTGGGACTTGTGCCACCGCACCGGATGCTGACTTCAGGGTATGCCATGTTCACAAGTTATTTTGGTTTTAAAAACCACCTGCTGCCGTGTTCTTTACCTCCGGCAATGTCCAGGCAACAATAAAAAATGTCAAGCTAATTCTGGTGATTAATGTTCGTCCTGGAAAGAGATAGGAGTTTTGTCTAGTTGATATTTTGACTGATCATAAGGTAGCACAGAGTGTAATTATTAATGCTGTAAAGAACGTGTGAAATGGGGGCCACAAAGTGCAATATAATGTCAATAGGTCAGTGGGTTACTGCTTTTCTAAGAGACATACTTGTATTACTTGCAGTTAATAAGTTAAAATCCGAATATCGAACAGTGAATTAATAACTGTTATCAAAGAACTGCATGCACACTGCAAAGAATACACAAGAGCATAGAATAATGTTGCAAAAAGGGCATATTTGGGTAGAAATCGATTCAAAGAGAACCTCCAACTATGGTGCTCTATTTTCATTTCCGAATTTGTTCTTCTACCGACCAAGCACTCTTTAAACTATACTGCCCATCAGTATGGATGACATGTCACTCCTACAGCTTGTGGGCCGCTGGCTTATGTAACATTTCCTATGCATTGATTTACACACATATGATTGATTGTCTCTGTGTAATGTGTGTGTGATGCAAAGTGCTCTGACACCCTACACTGGTATGAGTGGCGCTAGATAACTAATTAAATGCATCTGAGAAGGAGTGTGGTCATAGAGGCTTGAGGGGCACTGTCAAAAGGTGGTGGTGAGGGACTCCGTGGCGGAGGTGGTCACCGTCAACCCCTCCACCACGGATGGGGTGGGTTGCCAGCAAACATTGTCGCACCGGGCACACCTAGCGCTAAAGCCGTCCCTGGCCACCACTATGAAGGGTGAGGTTTGTGTGTGCATAAGATACAAACAGACACAGAGGTGTACAAAATGTATTGCATTCAGTAATTATCAGCCATTACAAGTTTTGCCCCTAAAATGGGGCACCATTTTGCAAGTTTTGGAGTGTGCGCACCAAAATCTGCATGTCCCATTATTCACCTGGCATTTTCCCATTGATATACTTTGCTGGTTTGGCATGCCGAAATGTATCCAGCTAATGGGGTTTCTATAACGCCAGTACTCACTGGATGCAATAAAAAATGCTAAACTTACCAGACAGTGGAACTTACTGGGCCACTCGTAATGGGGGTGTAAGTGTGCGCGGACACATATGAAGGACTTCCCAAAAGAGGTCACTGTGTTTGCAAATTACAAATGCGCATAAAACAGATAATTTGGCCTGGGCGTGAGAGAAGTTTCCAGAAAAGCTGCACATTCCATGCCCATATAGAGGCAGCAACAGGCCCACACAGCCACCTGATTCCTGTTTTCCTGTGTATGTTTCAGGTCGAGAGCATGGCTTATAGCTGCCAAATAGTCCCATCATGTCAGAGTCTTCATCCATTCCTGTTTTTTTTAACCTTTTCCTGTTTTTGTTAGATCCCACATTAGAGCACATGAATGCAGCTTCAAGCCTACATTTCTAATGGAAAGTTAAAGTACAAAGCCCCACATGTATAGTGACACTGGTTAAAATGCCATGACATCAAACCATCTCCCCCCCCTTACCTAGTCAAGGAAAGCTTTATTTTTTTTAAGGCAGTTCAAACAGTCTGGATATGGGATGTAATGTCCTAGGCCTACCTCTTATTTTTTAAGACATTAATAAAGTGAGATTAGTGCTAATCTATGTGACTGCTGTTTAACCTGTTTTATCACCTGCTGCAAATGTTGTTACTGGCACTCCTTTCATCTTGAACAATAGTAAGCTCAAAACCAATTTTTTTGCCTGTTTACTTTTGACCTCGTGCCGGTTTGGTCACTTATGAATTCATATGAAATGTGTTATGTAGGGACTGAATGTAAATAATACAGATTTCCAGTGCGAATATAAAACTGTGTGTGTGGCTTTTAAACGTTATTAATTCATAATTTTCTTTCCCCTTACCATGATGTGTGTCATGGTTAAGAGACATCCCTCCTGGTGGCTTCAGCCCAACAGAAGGCCACCAACTCTTTCTTCTTTATCGATCCTATCTCACAGCTATTTTGGGGGTCGGGAAGTTCCTGGCAGTACTCTAGTTTTCTAGGGCCAGGTGCCACCCGCACTACCTTAATCAGCATATTGTGCGTCTCCACAGCACCAATTTCAAAGTGATGATAATGTCATAAAGCAAGCATTGGCAAAGCCAATAGGTCTCGCCTGTGCAAGAGATATTGGCACTGCCAATGTCTTTTAGCCATGCTGTGCCGCATGGCTAAAAGCAATTGTTTAAAAAAGCTCTATGATGCAGCAAGCGCCGGCCGAGTCATGGCGCTTTTTTTCTTATGAAGAGTGGGCAACACAGACAACAGAAGAGAGGGAGGGAAGCAACGGGCAACGCTGACAACAAGAGGGAGTGTGGGAGGTAAAGGGCAATTGGATAAAAAAGTGCTATGCCACGGCCAGTGTCATAGCTCTTCTTTTTCTTATGGCATGTGAGGGAGTTGGTTAACACTGACAACGGGAGGGTGGGAGAAGCAACAAGGACAAGCGGGGGTGGGATGGGAAAGACGCAATAAGGACACACAGGCAGGGGGAAGAAGCAACACAGACAAGGACGAACAGGGGAGAAGAAAAAAAGAAGGTACCTCAATCACAGCGCGACCTGTGGAAGGACAGCAATTAAGCAATCAGTTCTTGATCCACGCACCAGCCGAAAGAAGAGTGAACTTGGGATGCACTGGCCAATTAGAAGGCAGCAAATAAGAGTGGCAATGAAGCCAACGAATAGTAAGCAACGGACGGGCTGCAAGCCCTTGTTGTATACAATATCTTTCACAAGCAAGAGCGCATGCACTGTCGCAGGCAAGACCTAAACAGTGCCAACACATGAGGTGAAATGCTTCCATGTTTGACATTTAATAACCTGCTGGCTTGCTGCCTGGCTGATGAGGATTATGAATCCGAAACCGGTCCCAGGATGCTTGTTTTCGGTCCAGGGAAGACATGACTTGGCAGTTCGGGCTGGACTGTTCCCATGAGGCACAGGGTCAGACTGATTTGCATATGGCCATGTCTGAACTAGAGTGGCTGAGTGAGCTAAATAATGGTGATGGATTAAACCCAGATCAGTTGACTGGGGGTGAGTGTTTGATTGGCTCAAACGCTCCGTCCATCATCCCCTTTTGTATCGCTTTAGACATTTAATAACCAGCATGGTGGAAAGTGCCTTCAATGAACAAGGAAATCACATTATCAATAAGTTTAACCAACACAGCATAAACTATCACTCAAATATACATTTTAAATATATCAAACCATGCAACAATTGTATCCCCTTCCGTCAGTTTACCATAATATTGAAGAGCATATGCTTTGGCTATTAATACTACCCTTTTCACTTTTGTGACATAAACTAACTTCCCTCAGATACCAGCTGGCCACTTTCTGAAAATAGTGCCAATTTTCTCGACATGCTCACTTTTGACAATA
This sequence comes from Lissotriton vulgaris, assembly GCF_964263255.1. Taxonomy (NCBI): domain Eukaryota; kingdom Metazoa; phylum Chordata; class Amphibia; order Caudata; family Salamandridae; genus Lissotriton; species Lissotriton vulgaris. The sequence goes on along the minus strand of NC_141698.1, from coordinate 201,788,064 downwards.
AACTAAATTTAAATAACTACATTTATCACCAAAAATAAGCTTTTTTAAGTATGCTTATCATTTTAAAAAAGTACGCTGAGATAATACAGCTCATAATGACCATGTATCAAATGACATGCAAAAAAAGCCTAGTATAAGCCAGTGATAGCCACCTTATGCCATCTGAAGCTTACAAAGATGGCAGCTGGTGAACACAGAAATTGGGGAGGCAAAAGAACCTGCTCATCACAAGTAGGCAGGTGAAGGATATTTGCCTACGATTCTCCTGTAACGTTCAGGAGGATGGGATGGGTTATTTTCCGTATGAAAGATTTGCAAACAGGGGGGCGCCGAGAAGCTTTTATAAGACGGTGTTAATATGGTATATTGCCAACCCAATTTCCATACAAAATAATCTAAAACCCCATAGATATTATAGGCAGTGTTAAAATCTTAGAATGCTTCTCCACCATTTAAAGGCCTAACTTGACAATACGAATGTGTGCATGACCTATTGTCACCAGTTCTTTAAAATGTACATTGAGTGTAGGCTTTAGTTCCACCCACACGAGTATTTATCTCTCTCCTCATGCTGTGGGCTGTTTAGTGTATCATTCCACCTCATATGGAGGACTTTCCCTGCAATGCACGAGGGAGTACTTTACATCTAGGTGCTGCATTCTCTCATAAATGCATTGCAAGCAGATAGCAACCTATGTCTGGCTTTCTTTTTTCACTGCACAGGCCTAGTCTTTAATGTTTAATTCAAAATGAAGCTAAACATACTGGCTTTCATTCATTTTTTTTAATTTATAGTGGATCTTCCTTCACGTTTACAGTTCCTCTCTTTCATGTTTCCACCCTGTCCCTTCTAAGTATGTTTGCTGTCACATGCAATTAATGCAGGGTTGGAAATCAAAGAGTTACATGGATCTCACAATTTCAGGCTGTAGAAAGCAGATCGACGAAGAGATGTTACATGCTCATGCAGCAGTGTTACATCTCAGTTTACAGGTCATGCGACAGTCAGGTAACACCAGTCTTAGAGCTCAAGCCCTGGAATCAGTAATAATATAAACATTGTTACCAATACAAAAGATCAAATGCCTCCATGTAAGTCACAAGAGCCGCATAACACAACACAACTACAAAAATGTACATCCAGGCCACAGAATAAATGATCATGCTTGTCACTTTCTGAAAGAAAAGCTTTTATCATCAAAATTAAGCTTCTCATATTGGTAATTAAATTATGCTATGGTGTTTGCAGAGTACTCCATCACCTGTGAGGGTACCCTGGTGCTGAGCAGGTTTGGTGCTGGACTCTATGACACTAGGCAAAGAGCAAGATCGTCAGTATTTTTGCGGAAATCGAAGAGGGAGGAAGCGATCCTTATATGGAGGTGGAGGCAGCTCCATGTTTTGGGTGTGATGTAGAAGGTCCAGCCCCCACTTCTGGTTGTGTATTCAGGGGACCTGCGCAAGATCTATGTCTGCTGACATGAGGTGTCTTTTAGGGGGTGATGATTCCTAGGTTTTTTGCTTTTGTGGTGGGTGTATCCCCATGGTTTGGCGCCCAGAAGGTGTCCCACCACACCTTGATCAAGAGGCTTCACCAGATCGAAATCCAGGAGAACGCCCTTAAATGGAGCGTACACTTCCTCACCGAAAGAACACAGAGAATCCAGCTTCCACCATTCATCTCAGAGCCCAAGAATATCATCTGTGTCGTCCCACAAGGTTCATCCCTCAGCGCTACTCTGTGCATGAACCCCCTGGCCAACATCGTCAGAAACCATGGACTGAACCTTATCTCCTACGAAGGCGACACCCAGCTTATCCTCTCTCTATCAGAAGACCCATCCACTGGTAGGGCCAACTTCCACCTGTGCATGACCAGCGTCGCCGACTGGATGTAAAACAAATGAATCATGCTCAACACAGACAAGACAGAAATAAGGATCTTCAGGAACAACATCTTCCAGTGGAAGGACTCATGGTAGCCTGCTGAACTGGGACCCTCTTCCACCCCCACGGACCATGCTTGGAACCTTGGGATCATCCTTGATAGCAAACTCACCACAAAAAACAAGATCAACGCAACCTCCTCGGCTTGCTCCCTCACGCTGCACATGCACCAAAAGATCTTCAGTGTCCACCAGACGCACCATCATTCAATCCCTCGTCACCAGCCGCTTGGACTACTCAAGCGCACTCTACGCAGGAATTACCGTACACCTTCTGAAGAGACTACATACCATTCAGAACTCAGCGGCCAGACTCACCCTCCACCTCCCAGGCGGGCCCACATCACCCCTCACCTGAAAAAACTTCACTGGCTCCCGATACACAAAAGAAGCCAATTCAAGATTCTGATGCACACCTACAAAGCCCTGTACAACCAAGGACCAGCATACATCACCAACCGGCTGAGCTTCCACCAACATACCAGACTCCTGCGATTCACCTCGCTCTCCCTTGCTCACCTCCCCCGCATCTACCAAAGCAACAATGGAGGACGCTCCTTCTTCTATCTCACTGCAAAGTCCTGGAACAGCTTGCCCCACCAACAACGGACTTCACGCTCTCTTCAGGTATTCAGAATGGTATTCAAGACCTAGCTATTCAACTGATGCCACCCCGAGCAGCTCAGACCTCAGCGCCTGGATACCCTTGCAGGTGACTAGCTGCGTTTTATAACTCCTGATTGATCGACTGATTCGCTAGGTGGAGTCCCAGATTGAGATCTCTTTTCCAGAGATAATCACTTCTGTTTTGTCTGAGTTGAGCTTCATCCATCTGGTGATATCGGTTATGCAAGCCGTGAATCTGTCCCTTGTGCCAGTTGTTTTGTCTGATAGGGATACAATGATTTGAGTATCATCTACCATGGGGCAGAACTTGTATGTTGCAGGCTCTTATGATGATTGCTATGGGGTCATCTATATGTTGCAGATGTATATGTTGAACTTGGTTGCCCATAAACAAAAGCTTTTTTATAACAAAGGTACATAGTTTCATTTAAAAATTACCAGCTTTTCATTTTTAGTAAATTTGGTCCTTAAGCATCCACTCTTAATTAAGTTCTCACATGCAACAATCCCACAAACAGGTAGAATGTGTTTAAAATGTCCATGCTTTCAGATCACATAACATAAAAACTCATCATATGCCAGGTATTTTAATTATTATGCCATGGATGACTATAACTGTTCTATAAATATCCACAATATACCAAAGATGAGCCCCATAATGCCAGACATGGGCTTCACAATGTAAAGGATTTCTATAATTTGTCATGGATGGTCAGTATTAAGCCAGGGCTGGCCACCATCATACCCAGGATTCCAAAAATGACCACTGTAATGCCTGGGCTAGGATTAGCCAGGGTGGTGCCCCATAATGCCAATGAAGTGTGCAGTATGCAAAAAATAGCAAACATGATGTCAAGGGTGGGCATCATCCAGCCCAGGGTGGGCACGAAATGACCAAAGGTGTCCATCATTATGTAAGGATCAGCATTAGGCTCGAAACGTACTCACTAAGCCCAATGATGACCGTAAGATGTCGGGCCCGGGCAGCATTTGGCAAGTTGTGTAAACCGTCAGGATACGTATGTCCTCAACATTCCAAGAGCAGTCATTATACAGAAAATGCCCTGTAACAGAAGATGGCACAATTTTGCCATGGATGCAACCCATTATTGCCTACCACTATGAGATGGGAGGGCCCCATCATGTTAGAGATACTGACTGTCTAGCAGACTCACTAAATACCAAGGATTACCACCACGGAGGGATGGCAAAGTCATAGTAGCACCATGCCAAGCACACTCACATTCTGTTTCTGTCTTTCAAAAGCTAATATGCACACAGCACAGACACACACACATGTGGCACAGATGCATTTGCACCCCAAACTCTAGTCTCACCCTGCAATGAAGACAGTGCTTTACTCGGTGGCCTCCTCTGCTCCTAAAACCCTCCAAGCATTGCATTGCCTCACTCTGCACTCCTCCTCCATGGCTCCTGCATGTTTCAGCAGCAGTGTTCCAATTCATCGGTTCAGGGCCCTGCTACTGACTTGCTAGCATGTAGGATGTGGGCAAACAGTGCTCTGCTAGACAACGGAGGGTCATCGTTTCAACTCTCAAAGAATACCCAGGAATTCCATCCCCCCGGCCCCACACCCCACCAAAATGCTGGAACTGTGTATGTGTGGTGGGATGCTCAGAACATCATACAAGTGTAGAATATACTTTGATTTTGCCGCCATGACTGGGATCTGGAGCTGTACAGCACTGTCTGCTCTGGTATGCATCAGGAAGAGCAGCCCACCTCCAGGCATTCATTGCAATAGCCATAATTTCAACATCCTGACCACACATGGACAATCACAGTGCAGCACCCAATACAAAATCATAGTTAGCCACTCGTGCAGCACATAACTGTGGCCCTATTCGCTGACAATTCAAGTCAAGTCAGAGAATCTTATATAGCGCGCATATCACCGCTAGGTTTCATGGCGCTTGCAGAGATTCCAGAGCCTGGGGGCAGATCCGATTTGCGTTATTATTGGTCAAACAGCCATGTTTTCAATTCTTTGGGAAATGCTAGTAATCCGCCATAGAAAGAAGATGGAGCGGCAGCTTGTTCCAGAGATGGGGGGCAAGAAAGGAAAACAATTGGCCCCCACTACGTGTGGTACAGACGCGAAATGGCGTGAGAAGAAATTTTGAACTAGATCTTAATGTACTGTTAGGCTGATATTTTTTTGTTTTTTCGCTAAATAGCCAGGTCCAGTACCATATATACTTTTATGAGTTAGGCACAAGATTTTAGAGTGACCTCTTTTCCTATCTGGAAGCCAATGGAGGGACCTCAGACTGGGGGCTGAAGGAGATCTTGGTGGAAGGTTCAAGATCAGCCTGGCCCCGTGTTTTGCAAAACTTGCAATTTAAAAAGGAGGTCTTCATTTAGGGAGGCTAATAAGGCATTCTCTTAATCCATACGGCTTACAATTAGGCCCTGGATCAAAGGCTTCCTGGTTTCAATGGGTAGCCATTTAAAGATTTAAGTAACTTCCTCAGAATCCTGTAACAAGTGCCCAGTAGGAGACTGACATGATTTTTCATAGATAACTTGTTGGTCAATTGTTATTCCTAGGCTGCAGACTTCTTGTGTAGGGGACGGGCAGGGGCCCAATGCTTGAGGGCGCCAGCTGCTAGGCCAGTACTCCTCGGCCCTGCCAAACAGAATGATCTCGGTTTTACTGCCATTCAGCTGCAATTTGTTATCGCTCATCCAGTTGTTAGTGTGGGTCAGACAGTTTTTAAACCGGACCATTGTTTCAGTAGGGTCAGGACAGAAAGTGATCAGCAGCTGGGTGTCATTGGCATATGACACGACCTCAAACCTTGCAAGCGTGCAAGACGTTAATAACGTTGAATCAATATTTTAAGAACGATTTATAAAGAAAACAGCGTAGTGCCCATATGGTTATCCAATGCAAATGAAGGACATAGAACATTTCCATATACAAAGTAAAGCAAGACACCAATATACTGCATCAGAGAAAAAAAATGTCCCTGGCACTCTGATCCGGACGTACTATAATGCTTCACTAAAGAACAGCCCACACGACAGAAAGGCCAATGAGCCAAAGAGGTTCACAAAACAAGACGGAGTTAACAGGTAAATGGACCACGACTGTATAGAACTAGCCAATTTCCTCAACTTGACCTCACATACAATCAAGAACTTGGGGCATGAAACCAACTCAGAAATGCTCATATGATTACATCTAACTCCTACTAATCTAATCTACTGCAAAGAAACTGAAGTAATTCCCTTCCCCCAGAACTCCGCCTTATTTCTTCCTATCCTCAATTTAGGCGGTCGCTCAAGACCTGGCTGTTCTCACAAGCATACAACTAACCTCACCACTTTGCCGTGACTTCAGCCTCTCCACTTAAGCACCAAGAAACCGCTGGTGTATGTGCGCTCAATAAATAATTTTTATCATATCATATCATAAATACATGAAAAACAGATATGATTTGGGAAAAGGGTGCTTCCAAGAGCCCCACAGACTGAACGCAGGCTAAAGAAGAAAAGTGAAGACAATCTTTAGGACAAAACTAGACCAACTTGAGTACACGAAGGAAACCTTGCATACAGGATTGCTTTCTTCTGAGTGCAGCTTGACACCTGTTTTACACACTCTATTTTACCCTGGGAAGTGCAATGTCAATGCTAACAAAATGATGCTCCTGGGCTACGATGCCAGACTCAATTATTAGTTACAACATTTTGAAAAGATTCTGCAGGGCGTCCCTTGTGTCTTCTCTCTTAAGGACCCTGTGTATTTTACAGAACTGAAATCCCTTCTGTTAGTGTGATAAAATAGCTAGACAATACACACAACGAAACACTTAAACAATTTGCCTTTCATCGAATACTATGCCACCTCTTTTGTATTTCCGTGCTACATATGTTCCAATGATGCCAAATTCCAGTGGCGCTGTTGGTTCCAGAATGGAGAAAAAGGTCATGTCCAAAAGGCCATAACTGAGCGAAAGCGACACAACATTTGGCGACCATACAAGTTTTGGGTCTAACCTGTGATCGGGGCCTTTTTTTGTACGGATTGTGGCGTAAGGGTGTCTTCGTTTTGAAGAGATTTGGTCAACTTTTGGGCACTTTAATTACAGATCTGAAGTTGTGTGACACCAGGTGCCAGCACCTGATAGTCTGCATAGCCGGTGTCACTCTCTGGTATGCGTGACACCCACAGGCAGTCTCGACTCTGGTTAAGCCTAAGGGCACTCGGAAATTGAAGCTACTACAAGCCAAACTACAAGTCGCTGCATGCCAAAAAGTGCTCTCGGATAAAAACAAAATCCAGATTTGGCTGAAAGCGTGACTCGAGTTGACCTGCGGTCAATGGGCAGCCGAGCAAATCTACTTGAATTACAACTTTAAATCAAGAGCAGTTCTACCGCAATTACAACTTTTACTGCTTGAAATCAAGAATGCAAATAAAAAGGGAACAGTAAAACTGCGCACAGTGGAGTTGCGTCAACAGGACAGGACTTGCCACCTCAGAGGGAGGGAACCGTCCGTCCCCTCGGGCTGCCTGTGCGGTGCGCTGTCACGGAACCTGTCCGCGGGGGCGGGTGGGTGTCGCCGCTTCCTTACCCAGGATCTTCCCGTTCTGCGCGGCCACCTTCCTGCTCTCCTCCTGCAGGATCCGCTCCTCGGACTTGCTGGGCTTGGGCTGCCTCCGAATGCACTGCATCCTGCCGGGCTCTGGTGTTCCGAGGAGCCCCGGGGCTCTGCCTGCCCCTCACCGGTGTTGACTTGCGTGTGACTGGAACAGTGTCTGTCCCTGTCACGGAGCCAGGGGTGGGGTAGGTAAGGGGCGGGGCTAGGGAGAAAAGTGGGAGGGGCTAACGAAAGGAGGCAAGAAAAGGGGGTGGGGCCGAGGGGACTCCAGAGGGAAGGGGCAAGGTGGGAGTTGAAAAGGAGGCGCGCGCGTGAGGCAGGTGGGTGGAGTCAATTGGAAGATAGGAGGCGGAGAAGGAACAGGGAAGTTGTGTACTCCTTGGAAACATGCACACATCACTTTCCCTCTTGTAATGTATTGTTTGCTACCTCTTGTACTTTGTTTGCTCTTGCTACATGCACAACTGCCACCATTGCCTAATGTAACGTAACGTTTGTTCTTGTGTTTTGAGTATCCGCCATTTAGTGCAGTATTATACATCTATTTGCACTTTGTACGCTTTTGTAACATACACAAATGTCACTTTTTATCCTCTTATAACGTATCGTTTGCCACCTCTTGTATTTTTTTTGCTCTCGTTTCATGCACAATTGTCACTATTGCCTTATGTAATGTAATGCTTGCTTTTGTAACATGCTGACTTGCAATTTTTCCTCATGTTTCAGTACTGTTCCTATTGTGAAGCGCTCTGACACCTTCGGGTAAAGTCTGCGCTTTATAAAAACGCATTAAATAAAATAAATAATAATTACTGTGTTTCATTCGGTACTTACGTAGTACCTTTGATGTCAGTACATTACTTTGCATTACATCAAAGCGTATTGGGAGTTGGCGAGGGCAGGAACAAAGGGGGTGTGTGGAGGAAAGAAGGTTTGGGGGAAGAGGAAGATGTAGAGAGATGCTGTGGTGTGGAGAAAGGAGAACCTATAGAGACCAAGTGGGTAATTAGGATGGCAGGACCGCCCGCCAATGGTGGGGGGGTCCCGTTGTTGACAGTAGGATGCGCCCGCCACACCGGCGGGTGCATTCTGCATTCTTGACATTGCCGAGGTCGGTGCTCTCAGCACCACCCGCCGCAATGCCAAGAAGGCATGTCGTGCACTTCCATGCACAACGTGGCAGGCACTGCGTGGTGCCTGCCATGTTGTGCATGGAACTGCAGGGGGTACCATAAGTACCCCCCCCCCCCCCATGTGCACCCCCCAGAATCCCTGGGGGCCCGCTACGGGCCCCCAACTGCATGAACTGCCTGCCTTTCCGTGGCGGCGTTGCAGCCACAGAAAGGCATGTCCCCGCAGACATGCTAATATGGATGGCCGTATGTCCCAGACATCGCCACCATGTTAGCAGCTTTTCCGACCGGTCGACGCTTCGACCGGGTGGAAAACCGGCGGACGGTCTTTCTGTCCGCCGGTGTCCCCCCCGCCATGGTAATGTGGCACAGGGAATTTGAAAGCAGGCAGTGGTTTATGGCGGGCAAACACAACTCACCCAATAACCTTTAATTAAGCATTACGTATTCTTTTACTTGCGCCATGCCAATATTTTGGTAACTGTGTTCCACTTACATAGACATTTGCACAGAATCACAATTGCAACTGGAATAGGTGACCACTGCTCTCTGCACTCTGCAGAGAGGCCAAGGATTGGATGACCATGTATTCTGCATTCCTTTCTAACCCGTAGACTGGCACGGTGAGAAACAGGCCTTCAATCGTGGCACTCAGTTCAACATATGGACTATACAGAAGTAATATGCTACACTAAAAAAAAATACAGAAACATAGCATCCTGGAATTAGCAAACACTCTAAGGGAAAATTAAGGAAACCATGAAATATAAACAGAAATTAAATCGCTGACATGATTAGTTTAACATTTTTATATTCTTTGCTCAGAAATTGATCAGTGTTTTTTGCCTGTAAAGTTAAGGCTATGAATATAGGGCCCGATAGGGAAGACAAAAAAACATGTTAGCTGTGGAAAAGGCTTCTGCACATCCAATGATAGAAGTGTAGGTGCACTTTTGCCAGTCAATTCAGAGGAGAAGTGGTGCTACCATGATGCCCAACCACCCTGCTACCTAAGGACTTCATCCAAACTGATATCCTAATGACCGCAGGTCTCACAAGATAAATAATTGTAGCAATGGAGCACTCCATTATGTTACATGTACAAAGAGTCAAAGCTCCACAAGGTCTTCCTGTTTAAAACATGTTTGTGTTAATGCAAAGAGCAAATAAGGAGAACACGTTATCCATACAACCAACGCCTGTTTTGTCCCGTTGGTCTTTCTCAAGGCTATGCAAAACTTATTAAAAACCATAGGTACAACTATATATAGATGATATACTATGTAACAAAAAATAGAAATACAGTATTTGTATTCATAGGCCACATCCAAATCATAACAAGAATGTTTGTGACAGGTAATGTGAAATATACAAAGATGTCGAATCCAGGTATCCCAAAGAACTGATGTTTGCGGATCTGTCTGTGTGTTGACTAGGAGTGTTGGTATTTGGAAAGAAAAGGGCAGTACCCCATGCATTCTCCTATAAGAAAGGCCATCTGGAAAATGGGTTTTGCATGCTACTTAGCTATCTAAAAACAACCCTTAGTTAGTGAGGTTCCCTCAGTAGTGATCCAAAAACACAGATATAAAGCAGATATACAACACCATGTGTCAACCCAAGTGTTTTAAAAGTGACTAAAAGGTTGGAGGGAAAGGGAAGCTGAATATACCTAGTATAGGAAGTATTGAATACAAAGATAATAGATACCAAGTCAGGGCTCAAAAAATCCACTCGCCCGCTTGCTATGGAGAGCCAGATTTATGCAGGACAAACTATTTTTAGGGCCTACTCACCCTTTCTAGCGAGAAGGAAGATGAACTGACTTTAGTCCTCTGTCTCTCAAGTGGTCAAATGTGACAAGAAAACAAGATTTAAAGGCATTTTTATTACTCAAAAAGTGAATGAGCAATAAAGATGACTTTAAATCTTGGTCTCTTGTTACATTTGCTCTGCTTTCAGAGAAAAAGGTCAAGTAGTTACAGTTATATCGAGGACATTTTTCATGTTACTAGACCTGCAGATCTAGTAACATTTTTATGATTTTCCAACCCCTGCAAGTGTTGCTGAGGACTGTTAGAAATTAAGTTTTTGGTTGAGGGGAATTTTAGCCTTCCTCAAGCAACAACCCCAATCCCTGTCAGGGTGAACCTCGAAATGTCACTAAATTGACATGTGCTTAACCCTCTGGTAGCAGTAATGTGTAAAGTATTTATGCAACACATAAAAAGTAATAAAGTGAAAACAAAACACAAGAAAAATCCCATTACAATTTAAGAAAAATAGAGTACAATGCAATGAATTATTTGGCACAAAAACAGCAAAAGACTAATCAGCAGAAACCTGAGTTATGCAATCTTAAACTTTTTAGTAAAAACTAGCACCTAAAATATCAAAGCACCAACCTTGGATATCTAGTCGTGCAAGACCAGGGCAAAGTCGAAAGTTATGGCCAACTTGAAAGGAGTGCGGTTCGAATACACAAGATGGATTGGGCCTGGTCTCCGATTACCTTCAGACTTTGAAGGATTTCTTTTAAAAAAATGTCTGAGAAGGTAAAGTTCAGCGAGGCAGGGCTGCCGGTGGTGTCTAAGGAGGAGGTGTCATCATCGGGAAGCCACTGGACGAAGTCACTGTGAAGATTTCTATGTTCGGACTTAGTCTCTTTTTTGGAAGTTAAAAATTCCAGTGGTACCAAGAAGCAAGCTGTTGCAGAAGAGGGCTCCACAAGGACCAGAGTTTTTTTCAACAGCAGGAAAACCTGTTCTGTGCGGAGCTGCTGTGGAGAAGAACGTAGCGGGAGCTACCGAGAAGTCAGGCTGAGTGGCGATGCACCTTGGGCGGATCAGCAATTAGGTAGGTCTCATCTCGGTTTTCAGGGTCTTTTTTGGTTGAACATTTTTTAAGTCCCAAGTCTTGGTTTTAGGCTGTTTGGCACCTTTAGCACCACTTCCATAAGTCTAGGACTTGGGTGCACCCCACTCAGAGAGTAGGACTCACTTCAGGCAGGTTCCAGGTGCAGGGTTCAAGTTGTTGGAGGTTTTTGTGTCCCTGTAACTCAAAACAGCAGGCTAGCCAACTTGCCCTTGAAATCACTCTGGTAGTCCTGGGTTCAAGTAGCAAGGCACCCTTCCTGCAGAAGGGCAGTGCTCTGTAGTACAAAGCACGCCTCAAGCAGCAGGTCAGTACTCTGAAGTGCAGGCCAACTGAGTATCCTACACAGGTCGATGAGTGAACTGAACAGTGGGTCTGAGGGTTTATACCTGGTACCAGCTTTGAAGTGGAAGAAAGTTCTGGAGTTTTCCCCCAACAGGTGGGTCTGGAATTTCCCTGCACAGTCTTCACCGGGTCTGGGCTCACTTTGTGAGTGTCCTGAGGCAGCTCCTTTGAAATGTAAGTTGGGCTGGGAACAGCTCTGCTTCACACATCCTGGCAGGATGGCCCATCCTTCCAACACTTAATCCCTCTTTGCCTCCCTGTCTGGCAGAAATACACAAATGCCATCCGCCATGCTAATCACAGTCATGTGTCCCTGGATACAGGGTGCAGGCGTCAAATGGTTAGGAGTAGAAAATGGCTACTTTCTTAAAGTGACATTTTCAGAATTGCGATCTTAAATCTGACGTTACCATTAGAGAGGATTTTCAATTAATATTACTTAGAGACCAAAAATGACTTACTTTTCTACCTGTTCTCAAACAAAAGTTATCACTTATTAAATGTAATAAGGTAACCCAATGTTATTCTATGGGAGAGGAAGGCCTTGCAGTAGTGAAAAACAAATGTAAAAGTTTTTCACTACCAGAACATGTAAAACTCCTCTTACTACCCCACCTGCTCTCTAATTTATAAAGAACATTTGTGACTAATTTGTAGAAAATATCAATAGTGTTCTCAGGTGGTACAGTTGGAGTAAAAGTAGATCTGGGTCGATGGCCACTGTAAATTTTTATGATACAACAAACCCTAATGCGACTGACCAAGGTTCTGCACCTCAATTTCCAAGTTAAAAAATATATAAGTTGTCTGTGGAAAACTCGTCCGGGGTATGCCGCACAAATACCCCACTGGATACCAGATAAGAGAATTCAGAAATTGGAGGATGGTGCACCAGAATGGTGTCAGAAGTTCTCAGGTGTAATCCAAATGTATTCTTTATTAAGTCTTCAAATGAAAATCCTTTTGTGGACATCAGCCAACGCGTTTCATTCCGGGAGGAACTTCGTCAGGTCAAAAAGCATCTATGTCTGTTATCCCGCGAGCAATTTTCTACTGACAGCGGTTTCCTCAGTAACTGATATTCAACAATAATTTCATATATTTAACTGTTAGATTTCACAAATCTTCCATATGTCTCAATGTCCCGCAGTTTCACAGTTGTCAATTTAAGTAAGAGGTAAGATACCAGATCCTTAAAAGTAAAGATAGTAATCACATCAAAGTAGTGAGAATTCCAGGCATCAAAATAAGAGCCCAAAATAGAGTCCTCGTCTGTAAAGATGTCACGACCAATCGTCCCGCATCCTAATGGATCTGACACCCAAGGGGCTCCAGCTCACTTAAAGTGCTGGCACTACCTAGGAAACAGCCCAAAAACTCTGCACAGAATTTAAGATGCTGTATAGTTGCTGTTAAGAATACCTTCCCAGTATGTTGAAAATGTTAGTGCTAACTGACCCATGTCCACTGTGTTACCCCCAAATGTCTATCTTTTCACGTTTGATGTTGATAGGTGTGCAACTGCACTGAAGAGTGGACTATGGCTTGGTATTCTTTAAATTGGGGCACTGGATTTATGAGGCAAGGAAGGACCACATTTTGGGGTGGTGTTGATTAAATTATGCAGCAAGAGATTGCAAATTATGCATCATATTACAGCACATTTTGTGGCAGTGTTGTACACTGTATTGGTATTTGAATTCATATTAATGTTCGAGCAAAGCTTCCAATTCATTAGAACCAGTTTAACACAATAATGCAGCAATAAATCCTTTGAAATGTGCCCAGTTAATGTTTACAAAGGTTCTGCCGCTGCACCAAATGCAGCACTTTTATTTTTTGGTAACTTTTGATCTGGTTGAGCCAGAACCATAATATTTTTTTCATGTAAACTACAATTTCTATAACAGATGGACTATGTGGCAAGTTTGGTAACTCCATAGTTATGGGGAAAACGCCCATCCACAGAAGCACGTAACCTCTGTAGCCCTGATTATAATTATGTCTCCCTGTTTTATAGTATTGTTTCTTTACTTTTCTGTCTGTATTTATCCATATTTATTTTTGCTAATTTTATCAGTACTTATCCATATTTATTTTGGGGTTTGTAAAAAAAATGAATTCGAAATTTGCATATTTCAACATTTATATAACCGATAGATGTAAGCTCTTACTTGAATGCCTGACAGGCTTCACTGTCAGGAACACCCACAGAAGATAAATCAATACACTAATATGAACACACGAACATTTTAGTGTCAACCTTATGCATATCTGCTGCTGTTTAAACCTAATTACTAAAATTCCTCCATTTTTATCCCTCTTACCTGTCAATCCATACAGATCTTGGCCTAGCAGTCATTTAGAATCATTAAAAAAAAAACTAATTTCTGATTAACGTTTGTATGGTTCCCATTACTGTGCCTTGCTCCATGCCACACCTGTTTGGTCTCCTCTGCACATATGATGATTTGATATAATGGTTGCTGCTTTATTACACCACACTAGACCCATAGGAGCATACACCATGGCTGGTTGAACAACACCCAGTGCTATAGATTGCTCTTCAGTAAGCATGGGCGGAAAATCCGTTACGCTCGCGGATTTTGCGGATTTTCGGTAAATTCGCAATCCGCGAGATTCGCGAATTTCCCGCAAAATCCGCAAATCCGCGAGCAGCGGATTTTATGGCCTGCTCGCACTGTTCGCGTGAGTTCGCGGCTTCCCAGTTCAACTTCGCGCCCCGCGAATAAGCGCTAAATTGCAGAAATACGATCTTAGCAAAACTGAAACTACTTACCAGGTTCAAAAGTTCAAGCTCATCATTAGTAGCCATTTCCTGTAGTGCTTCCTGAGGGGCCCCTCCAGAGTTCAGTTGCCTACTTGCAACTATTATGTGACCCTGCTCTGACCCTCAGAATAGTTACACAAAGGTCCTGAATTACAGCTAAGGCAGACAAGCAGGAGCCAGGCTGGAAGTTCAAATCCAGTGACACATTAATCAGCCCCTAATTCATTATTGTCAGTTGGGGCAGGGCAGGTGTTGTAACTAATTTTGCAACAATGAAAGCACTTAGCAAGTGCAAAAGATCACTAATCATGAAGCACTAATGAAGCAGGTGCCAGCTAAAAAAATATTCTGTGACACATTAATCAGCCGAAAAATTAATTCAGGTCACTTGAGGCAGGGAAGGTGTGCTTTGCTTTGCCGAAAATAATGTACACTGGACAACCAGAGGGTGCGGTGATGAAACAGAGGGTGGCATGGGTGGGCCAGAGGGTGGCATGAGTAGTCAGAGAGTGGCAGTGGTGACAGAGAGTGGCAGTGATGAAGAAGAGTGTCCCAAACAGGCTGGACACGTAGAAACAACAAGTTCGCAAAACTTGCGACCCGACAGGTAAGTTCGCGTTTGCGAAATTGTACAAAACCCTCGCGAACTGGCAGAAACCTGCGCGAACACAAAAAAAAATCCGCAAATTCGCGAGAATTCGCGGATTTTGCGGATTGCGAGTTCGCAAATCCGCAAAATTCGCGAACGCGAGATTCGCAAAATTCGCCCATGCTTACTCTTCAGTAACTCCAGTGTCTGCTCTGAGTACATACTACAGTTGTTGCAATATTACACCTCCCAAAGGTAGCACCTAGTGCACTGGGGACCGTCCTATGCTCATACTGAACAGAGTTCACAAGTATGTTACATACAGCCTCAAAGATTAAAGGTATTTGCATGTGCAAATGTGTGCATTTCTACACTTTCCTTCTACACCTATGCACGTGCTGAGCTTCACACAAGCTTATATAGGGTTCAGCAGACTCTGCCAAAAACGCACATCACTAAGACCCTTGAAATGTAGGCCACACGTTTTCTGTTTATCCTCACTCGAAATTAATGCTTACACGTCCTACCTTTGACTCTGGTCAAATTCACTCCATGTGCAGTTACAAGAGCATGTCATCAAAACCCTACCCACGTAGGCCACATGACAGACACACACTACCTCATCCATAGCAGTCCCATGGAGTAGTGTGCTACCTGTCTGCAAATACACTCGAGCCCCTCATTACGGAAGTGACTCGCTGTATAAATACAACCACAATACACTATACTCGAACACAAAATGTCCATCTTTTGGAGCGAAATCATTCCACATTGGCAGCTAAATGTTTCCTCACTGGCACTTTGAATATCGTACATTTTCCTCCGACATGTTTGTTATTAAAATATTCCTACTTTCTACACAAGGTATCCCTCACAAGACCCTCGTCATAGCACAAAATGTCCCTTCTTTCCATATCATTTTTTTCCCGGATTTAACAACTGTTAGACCTGGCATCATTGGCGTGAGTCTCCCTTCCATTTTGATGGATTGCCTCCTCTGTTTTGATATGTTTTTGCTGGATTTATGCTTTGGGCACTGTGCCACTGCTAATCAGTGCCACAGTGCAAGTGCTCCTTATGTTAAATTGATGTACTGATTGGTTATTGCATGATTGGGTTATTTGATTTATCTGTCAGCCCCTAGTACAGTGCACCATGTGTGCCCAGGGCTTGTAAATCAAATGCTCCTCGTGGGCGTGCAGCACTGGTTGTGCCACCCACAGAAGCAGCTTGTAAAGTGTGTCTCAGGCCTGCCATTGCTAGGCCTGTGTGCAGTATAGCACTGCCATGTTTACTTGGCCAAGTGCAACCACTTGCCAGTCCCTAAACCTTCCCTTTGCTTCATATTAGACACCCCTATGGTAGGCCCAAGGGCAGGGTGCATTGTAAGTATAAGGTAGGACATGCTCTGATGTGTGTAGCATGTTCTAAGAGTGAATTATAGCCATTTTCGTTTTTCACTATTGAAGGCTACCTGTTCTCGTAGACCAGAATGGGCAGTTAAAGTATTACATTCTTATAATCCTAAATGACTCAGGGAACATGATAGAAATTCGAATTTAGTATGCCTGAACTCAGAATATTAAAATACATATTTTAGTAAAGTTGGTTTTAATATTCTGTTTTTGAAAATACCACTTTTAGAAGGTAGGTATTTTCTTGCCTAACTATCCAGGCCTGCCTCTGCTAGGTTGTGTATTCCTTGTCTGGGTTTGTGAGTGACAAGGCTTGGGGATTCCAGGAGACAGGCTGGGGCAGAAAGGAGGTAAATAGAGAGATCTGCATCTAGATGGGAGGGAGGAGTTGCACCTGGGACCTGAATGGGGCTGGGCCTTCCCTCTACAATGCTGGCTCCACCCCCTGTGGCTTGTCTGACGTCTCTGTCCTGCACTGTGAAAGGAGAGGAGGAATCATGTCAACAGAGTGCTCCAGAGTTGTATCTTCCCTCTCCTGTGCTGGCTCCACCTCCTGTGGGGCGGCTGATGTCTCTGCCCTGCACAGTGAAAGGAAGAAGAGAGTCATGTAAACAAAGTGATCAGGAACTGGTTTGGACTAGGCAGGGGCCTCTCTGTCTTCAGAGAACAAAGGATTTTGGGGTATAAATATTGAGACCCTGAAGAAATGAGATCACTTCTGGACAAGAAACCTTTCTGCCAAGGAGAAGAACCAAGAAAGCTGCAGGAGTTTGCACTGCCCCTCTGCCAGTGTGCTGTTTGCTGGATTGGCCTGCAGTGGTTGTTTCATTCCCAAGGAAAAGGAGAAGGAATTTTGTAAGGACTTTCATCTACAGAATATTCTCCAAGGGCTTGAACTGTGCTTGCCTCCTGCTGAAGTCTCAGGGACAAAAGACTTCACCTCCAGCTCCATCCTGAATTTCCTTGCTGGGAATTCTGACTCCAGACACTTACGTGAAGCTGGGAGCTGGAAGCGCAACGCATCGAGAAGAAGCGTGTCGCCGCAGCTGAAATCATCACAACGCCGGAGAAGCGAGCCTTCGCAGCATCTCCCTGGAAGCATGTGTTCATCGAAGCTGCCTGCTGTCGCTTCACCGGAGAAGCGTGACGCCATCGTGAGGGTCGCCATAGCATCAACGCAGAAGCATGTCGCAGGGCCTGTCGCAGCTCCAAAGAACAGAGTCGTCGCAAGACTGCCAGGGCGTTATTGCATCATCATCGCATCACCGCATCAAGGGCGCCATCTTTCCACATCGCAACCAGATCATTGCATCCCATCAAGGCGCCATCTTGCGCACCGCATCGGGCCCGCAGGCCGAGAATGTACGCATCACCTCCGCGCCGGTAAGGCTCACGACGAGTCCCCTACTCTGCGCAAGCATTGAGGCAGGACGCACCCATTCCCCCGGGTCATGGAACTGACGCATCTTTCCTTTTGCGAGCCTTTTGTTTACTTTGCGTTACGCATCCAGGAACTTTGTTGAGAACTTTGTCGCATTTACCAATAACTTGAACTAAGCAACTTTAATCATCTTTTAAGCAATCTTAAGTGTAGTATTGTGGATTTTTGTCGTTTGTGGTCTTGTGTTTAAGTCTATATAAAGACTACTTATTTTTATAAAACCTGTTTTTGTGTCCATCTGTAGTGTTTTCACTGTATTACTGTGTATATTCACAAATGCTTAACACACTGCCTCTGAGATAAGCCTGTCTGCTTGTGCCAAGCTACCAAGGGGGTGAGCAGGGGTTATTAAGGAGTGTAATCCCCTTATCCTGACTTAGAAGTAAGGGTCCCTATTCGGAAAAAGGTGAATACCATTGCCAACTAGAGACCCCCAGATCTAACAACAACTAAATTCATTTTTTTTTAACCAGCGTTCAGCTTATTCCAGCTCAGACTATGCCTTATTTGAAACAAATAGTAAGTCCCTTTAAATTAGTCCGCCTGAAAGTATATTTTGTTTTGGACCAGAAAGTCATTTTGTCCTAACATATAATTCTCGTGCTGCCACTACCCTCCTCGTTGGACAACATTCCACACAGCAATGTTAAACCTGGATGCACAGATGCTTCTTGTTAATAGTTTTTAATTAATTGCTTCATTTTGTTTGTATTTGCCCTTCGTGCCTTATAATTTTTTTTGCTTTGCGTATTTATGTTTTAAGTATCATCCAAATTCGAATGAATGTCACCGGTAGATAGAAAAATAATTGTGTGTGTATAGAACGCTCCCACTCTACGTACAGTGGGGATACCAAAACGGGATGCGGATACATGTCACCTGCCGCTTTGGAAAGTTTACCTTAGGGTAAATGCACTTTATTATTGTCTTTTACTGATGTATCCACACCCTACTCATAAAGCACTCTGATACCCGCATGGGTCTTGTTTGCGCAATAAAAAACTTTATAAATATATAAAGTTAGGGAGACTTTGGGTCACATGAGCAACATGTCTCAACTCCTTTCTATTAACCCCTTGCATGCTGGTGATGAACCCCAGCCGTCACGCTCCGCGGTGATCGTGTGCTGATGACGGCTGGGGTTCGTCACGGCCCCACCCTGTTAGTTTGTTTACCGCACAGCGGCGGAAACGGGCCAGCAGCGAAGGGGTTAATGCCCTGGGTGAAATGCATGTCCAAGAGCAAGAACGCCATACTGTGCAACTGATTAACACCTGGAACGAAATATCTACAGCTCTCCCACATCAATGAGGACCACTGAGCATTGAAATGAAACAGTGATAGAGCTGCATTCGAAATACCACATACACGCTCAACCCTTGATCATGCCAACATTCCAAATTGTGATTGCTACATTTCCTTGAAATTGCATATTTTGTCTTTTAAACAGATGTGCACTTTTCAGGACACACTTCTATTTAAAGCTTTTGTTTTTCTTGTCCTTACTGAGGTGTAGATTCATGGACAGGCCAGGGGTCGCACATGCGACCCCTGGCCTGCCCCTTGCGACCCCTTGCACTGCCTTATCTTTATGGACGTTGATTGGGGCTCCTTTTTCCTTGTTTTCTATCATTTTCTTTATTACACTAATAGGGAATAATACTACATTATTCACTATTGTAAACAAATACGGACAATTAGCTGGAAAATGACCCTCCCTGGCAGCTGAGATAAGTAAAAAACGCTTTTAAATGTATGCTGTGTATGTGCTTGCAGGCGAGGGTATATTTATGTGAGACACATTGTGTTATGTGTGAATATATGTGTATGTGTAAGCTTGTGAGTGAAAGTAAAGGTCCAAAGGTGTGTGATGTCACTTTCAATATCCCTGCCATTTTTGGTGCCCATGGGTAGATTTAGCAAGAATCAAGAAATACGAAAATCTGCAGCGTTGCCTAACGAGAATGGGAAAGCAAAATATGAGAACATCTCATTTTTAATGCACCATATGACATTACTCGGACAAGTGCTAATAATGTAATGTTAGTGTGACGTTAAATATACTTTAGCGTTGACCCATGTTGCAGAGGCACGTTAGTGGTGTTCTGTATGAGAGTTGTGCTTGAGCCACACCCTCCCTACAAATGTATCCAATGCAGAAAACCGCCAAGGGTCACTCGAGTAAAGTGTGTTAGTTTCACAGCACTTTACACGGATTGCTTTCGAAAATAGCACACAATTTCCTTTTAACCATTTTTTGCACCTGTTTTACCTTGGCGCAGGCATTCCACACAATGCTAAGGTGCACTACTTGTAAGACTTCTTTTGATATGGATTGTGACGAATTACAGGGGTATTTGTGCTGTTACCTCTTGTTATGCCTACTTTGCATATATTGTGTCCCAACTTTTGATGCAACAATCAATTTGCTGGTACATTACTTTACTACTTTACTTACTTTACTTTAGGGGTGCCACCAGTGAGTTCAGCAGTTCCTCCTCGAGTTAACGGGGGTGTCCAGGGGGATCGATTAGAGTCCATAGGTGGCTGTAAGTAGTAGGGTTGAAGTCTATAATAGAGCTGCATTCGGCATTGTAACAGCATGTCTTGTTGACAATCATATATCCCATCGGCTAAGGGGTTTCCATCCAGCAGGCATGGGCCATTCACAACTCATTAATTTGGGAACCCTGTAAGTATTAGCCCGATCCACAAGTGAGTCCCATCAGGACCTGGTTTTCCTCCCATCAACCAGGCTCTGAGGGCAACGAGGGAGGCCAGAGCGTCAGTGGTCGGGATGAACTTGCCATTTGAGGAAGTCGCTGACATGTAACGGGTTAGTGAAGATGGGCTGTTTGCCATAATAATTGGGACAGAGGCGGGCCGGGTGTACCATGGTGTATGATATGTTGGCCTGCTGTAATTTCGGTTTGAGAGGGAGATATTTCTTGCCGGGGTCTTGCACTGCCGTAGTGAATTCTGGGTATTTAGATACTGCATACCCATCAAAGTTAAGCAAGAGCTTCTCTCTGGCCAGCTGGAGGGTGGTGTCTCAATCATGATAATTGAGTAGGTGAGCTATAATTGGTCTTGACGGAGCCCTGGAAGGAGGCGGAGTCACAAGCGAGTGGTGGGTTTTCTCCACCACCATCATCTTGGAGAAAGACGCCTCCTCGAATAGTGTTGTGAGCAAGTGTTCCACTAAGTCTTCCATCCTGTTGATATTAGCGGATTTAGGCATGCCTAGGATTCGTATGTTGTTTCTGCGCCAGCGTGCCTCTAAATCTTTGTTTTTGGCAGGTATGACTTTCAAAATACATTCCATATTAACGAGTTGTTCACTTCTATGAGAGGTCAAGTCTTCAAGCATGGAGCTCTTGTGTCTGCCTCCCCAATGCAGCCATCTTGTTTCTCCAGTTTTTGGGTTATGGAGTCCATCCGGGAGCACATGGAGTCCATTTTGGACTTGATGGGGGTGAGACTGTGCTGCATTTCTATGAGAAGTGACTTCATGTCTTTGGCACTAGTCTGCGCCCCAGGCTGTGATTCCTCAGACATACTGTGGTCAGCACTGCTGCTATGTGCGCAAATGGATTTGCGGTACTCACAGGGTAGTTTTGTCTGTCTGCCCTCAGCTGTACCCATATCGTTGGTTATGGCAGTGCTGTCTACAGGGTGTAGGCAGTTGGAATCAGCTCTCTGTTTAGGATTCACCACCCATATATTAGGGCGAGGGCTGTGGGGAGCTACCTTGGTGAAGGGGTGAAGTACACCTTCATCCCCATGGTCTTGCCTCGCCTCCCTGAGTTGCCAGGAGGGTCACAAGTAGACCAAGGGCTCTCTGGGCAGCAGCTGGGTGTGTGGCAGATGTAGGAAAGTAGGATCTGCTTTCATGGTTACCTCCACTTTTTGCTGGTGTTCCACTATTTTCTGACTAGTCTGACTGGGATCCTGCTAATCAGGGCCCCAGTCACTGTGCTTCCTCCCTAAATTGGCTGTGGTGAGTAACTTGGGACATTCCTAATTAGCTGCTGCTATACCTTAGTAAGTCCCTAGAATATGATACTCGGGTACCTAGGGCCTAGGTACAACATGAGTCCCCCATGGGCAGCAGCATATGTTATGCCACCCATAAGGGACCCTCCAAACTCTGATAACAGGCCTGCCATTGCAGCCTGTGTGAGTTGGTGCATGCACCTCTCACAAAAGATATAATTGTCCGTATATCTACCAACATTGCACTGGAAACCTATAAGTCACCCCTCTAGCAGGCCTTTCAGTCCAAAAGGCAGGGTGCAGTTTTGAGTGTGAGGGTGGTCCTGCATGAACAGATCACCCCTACAGACCCCGGAGTCCGTTCTCCAGGCTTTGTGAGTGAATCAGCTATTATGATAAAGAGGGGCCATGCATTATTAGGCGATGACCATCTCTAAACTGGCTGAAATAAACCTGGGCATGTTTGGTATCAGCGTACCCGGTGTTGGAGGTATGATTCCATCCATGGTAGGGCCCCTCCGGGGAGTCCTCCATGGTCCCAGGACCGATCTTACAGAGCCTGACAGCAACGTAGGGCCGCTGCTGACCACAGACACAATTCTGACCTCCTGCTGCTGGGCCAGGCCAAGCAGGGGAAGGTAGGATAATACATTTCCTGTCACAGGGAGGTGTGACCACCTCCCAGACTGGGGCCGGGTGGGGGGCGCATGCTAGCGCCACATAGTCTGCTGGAAGGGCACATTTGGTGCCCTCCTTGCATACTCCAGTTCAAACCTTATCAAGGGGCCCTTGGCTCCCCACACTGGCGCACAACTGGACATAGGACATGGAATTGTCCCAACCGGCACCTTAGGGTACTTAAGGGCTTACCTGTGGGTGGGTCCATAGATTCGTCATGGGATTCGATTTAACTCAAACTCCACTTCAACTTTGACCATCTGGACATCCTGACTGAGTGGTGCTGACCGTGCCGGACTGATCGCCTCGCCCTTTGCTTTGGGGACCGAGACTGCAACTGAAAAGACTCCGTCTGCTCCTGACCTCGTCATCCTGCAACCCGCTGCACCATCGGTGTCCATGCTCCAGAGAGGTTCCATCCTGGGCCTGTGGACATCTAAAAGACTTCCAAAGGAATCTCCCTTGGAGTGAAGGAGTCACTCCTCTGCATCCATGGGCACCACAACAAAGCTGACAGGTTTGCAGATCCTGGGCTCCCACGGACTCCAGAAAGGCTCATTAACACTAGTGGTGGTCCTGTTCTCCCCAAGGCCTGACCTGTCCTCTTGTCAAGTTGAGGCCAGTATCCCTCGTTGGGGTCTCTGTGACCGAACCCCTGTGCACCGTGTTGCTGCATCGCTTCACAGCACGGCAAACGCATCAAAAGTTTCCGTCAATGAGTCTGTCCCTGCTATAACTGATTTGCGCCGACGCAGTTGGTTGGAACGGACTGGGTCTGTCATCCTCAGCATCACGGTAGCTCAGTGCAACAGTGCTTTAAGCTCCTCATCACCTTTTTACCAACATCCATGAATTTGAGTGGCCTCCGTCTTCCGTGCCTCCTGATCACCCCTGGGTGGCATGGATTCTGTACCCTCTGCTTTCAGGTACTCTTCAACGCGAAATTACGTATGGGTTCCAACCAACTCTTTTCCTCCTCTGGTGGTAAGACTGCAACCGCGACATACCCATTGAGTTGTATTCAGTACGCGACTGTGTATGCTCTTTGCCCACGACTGCCGTGGGCTCCTAGACTCTCAGTTGGGGTGGTTTCTGGGGTCCCCGACTCTTCTATGTCTCCTGGGTCCAGTCTCGACTTAGGTCGTGGTTTACATTCCACTATTTTGATATATTGTCTGGTCTCCCCCTGGGGAGCACTGTGTATTGATGCTACTTGCTGCTCTATGTCCAAAGTATTGTGTGAATTGTGATTATATCTCAGGGTAGGAGATAGTGTAACATGAGAGGGAGTGATTGTAATAAATATCTATTTTTATAAATACACTGTGTGGTTCTTTTTCATTTAGCATGTAGTAAAGGATTAGACACTGGCAAACAGAGAGCTTTGCACTCCTCCTAGACTAAGCCTGAGGGCTGCTCTCCACAGCTACCACTTAGAAAGTTTTCTATGGTTATCTAAAACCCCTAAAAGTACCAAAAGGGTTGCCCAGGTTAGTGCAAGCTGCTACACTTACATAAGTGAGCACCATATACTGACCCGGCTTCTCACAGCAGAAATACAGGGCAAAAAAGGAGATGCTGTGTCGGGGTGCAGATGACACTCCTGAGGGCCGCTACAGCTCCTCAACGGGCCTGTAGTTCTTGTCAGCAGCCAACCTAAATAGGCAAGTGGGCGGGCACCCAGCAGTGCCAGTGGAGGGGTCATCCCATTGGTTCATCCACGGCAGACCCCTTATGAAAAGAACAGCCAGGGCTGCACTAATAAGTCAGCAGGCCCCAGACAGCTCAGGATTACCAGGCAGCAGAGCAAGTCGAGGCACACAGCCCCATCCAGGAGCAGGCCGCCTCTGGGTTCGATGTGCCACCAGACGCTATACAGACAGGCACCCACTTGTAGCACCACAGCCCATCAAAGCCTCCAGGTGGGTGCTCCTTCATCAATAGGCAGGTCAGTTTTCAGGGCACATCACTCACACTTTTCGCCTGCTAAGCCACAAAACACCTGCACACCTCAGCGTGGGCTATTATCCTGGCCTGATCCTCACAGTGCGGCCTCCATCTTAAAATGCAGTAGTCCCTCTCAATCCGCAGTCGTGGATCACGAATTTGCCATTGGAGCAGATCGATCCAGTCATTTAGGGCTTCTTGGAATGCCAGCACACCTTAGTTGTATCATGTCAGTTCAAACATGCCAGGGTATAGCCATCTGGAGCAGGATTAATCCAGATGGTGATCCCAGACAGCAGGGGCCTTACACAGGTGCGGCCATCTTGCTTGCCGGCTCTCTGGCACCCCATGTTTTTTACAAAACTTTATTGCCAGGGAACTCCTAGGCCATCGTGAATCTAAAAAAAAAATCTGCAAAAATAATTCATGGACTCAAAAAACATATATTGCCATAGTTGTTGCTAGCACTGAAGGGAACCACTTTTTTGTATGTACTTCTTGTGAAAGGGCTGAATAGTCTCACTCACAGTGAAGTTAGTGAATGACAGACGTGGGCTGACCCACTGCTCCATGCTGTAGTTGGGGGAAGAAAAATTTGAACAACACAATAATAGACCAATTGATTTATTTATTTATTTGCGTGTTTGTACCGCGCTAGGATCACCTCCCGAAGGAGTATCTCCGCGCCTTTGGCGACCAAAAAAGAAAAGCAAATAGCGGACCCTAACCATAAGCATAGATCAATTTTGAAAAAGGAATGTCTTTAATTGCTTCCTAAAAGGAAGGTGGTCCTTGCACTGTCTCAGAAACAGTGGGAGGCTGTTCCACAAGGTTGGACCAGCAACCGTAAGAGATCTTCCCCCTTGTCTTACTTTTCTAAATTTTGGAATCTGTAACAATGCCTGCTCACTAGATCTCAAAGAGCGTGTCGGTGTGTACCAGGAGAATTTCTTAATCAAATCTGCTGGACCATTTCCCTGTAGACACTTATGCATAGTACAGCAGATCTTAAACTTCACCCTCTGTTTGATGGATAACCAATGTAACTTCTCCAGAAGGGGTTTAGAGGGGGTGCGAGAGGGCTGGTTCAGGACCAGACGGGCAGCAGTATTCTGGACCACCTGGAGTCTAGAGATTACCGCTTCATTTGTTGACAGCAGCAACCCATTGCAGTAGTCCAAGCGACTCAATACTAGGGCCTGCACCAAAGTTCTCCTAGTAGAGTCTGGTAGTAGAGGAAATACCTTTCGTAGCATCCCGATGATATGGAAGCAGGAGCCCACCACTTGATTGCTATGATGTTTTAATGAAATCTCCTGATCAAGTCGGACGCCAAGGTTTTTCACTACCTGCTTGGGCTCTGGAGCCGGGCCAAGATCTTGAGGCCACCAGTCTGGGGTCCACAGAAGTTTGGCCTCACCGAACAGCATCACCTCCGTTTTTGCAACATTACACTGCAGGAGGTTAGATGCCATCCAGTGTGCCACTGCCTTCATCCCCTGAGCAAAGGAGTTCCTGACCTCCACCGTAAGGGTTTCAAAAGGAAAGAGGAGTTGGGTGTCATCTGCATATGACACAGGAATAAATCCATACGATCTCATGATGTTAGCTAGGGGGGCCACATAGATATTAAAAAGAGTAGGGCTCAGACAGGAGCCCTGTGGCACCCCCTTAGAGATCTCCAACTCCTCTGACCGATAATCCCCCAGGGTGACCCTTTGGGTACGACCTGTCAGGAAACTCCTCAGCCATGACAGCGCCTTGCCTTCCAGGCCGATGTTAACTAGCCTGGTTGTCATGATGTCGTATGACACGGTGTCAAACGCCGCAGACAGATCCAGCAGAACCAGGATAACAGAATGACCTTTATCCTGGAACATGCGTAGATCGTCTGCGACTGACAGCAAGGCGGTCTCAGCACTGTGTCTTGGTCTAAAGCCCGACTGGGATGGATCCAGACCGCCTACTAGCTCAATATAGCTGGATAGGTGGCGATTTACATATTTCTCTATAATTTTCCCCAAAAAGGGGAGAAGAGAGATGGGCCTTAAATTCGCCAACTCCGTCCAGGGAATGGCAGTATTTTTCCTCAGTGGCCTTACTAACGCCCTCTTCCAGTCCATAGGGACCTGCCCTGTACAAAGGGAAAGATTAATCAAGTTCTGGATTTCTGGTCCAAGAACTTCTACCAGCTTAGGCAAGATACGGGCAGGAATGCTATCATAAGGACTTCCACTCTTGATCTGTGCAACCAAAGAGATTACCTCCTCCAAAGAGATAGGAGGAAAGCTAGAGAGACATTGAGTAGGTGGTCCTGATTGTACACTCGACTGGGATCTGTTGTTATTATTCATTCCCTCAGCCGTCTTTGAGGCCATTATCTTCTCATAGATAGCCTCTATCTTCTTCATAAAGAAGGTAGAGATCTCATTGCACAGCTCTTGGGTGGCTACCTCAGCAGTCTCACAGGCTGCTGGTCTGGTAAAGGTTTGTAAGATGTTATACAAAACTCTAGAATCTTTCCCTGCCTCTATAAGTTGTGCTGCAATATGGTTTTTCCGAGCAGTCCTGATGGCTTTATGGTACAACTTAAGAGAGGATTTGTAGAGTGTTTTATCCTCCAGCCTTCTAGACCGTCTCCATAATTTTTCCAGTTTTCTAGTATTTTGTTTCAAAGATCTTAGGTCTTCCGAGAACCAGATTTCTTGCTTTTTAGCTGGGCGGGGTTTGTAGATTTTCTGGGGGATAGTATTTATTGCATCCCTAACTGCCTCCTCAAACCTGTACAACTCTGTTGTTATATCTCCTGTAGTGAGTCCATACAGGGGAACTTTGTACTGATCTCTAAAGGCTTCCACCGTGAGTTTATGCCAGGGTCTCCTTTTAGTGGCCAGAATACTCCGCTTTTGAGGCTTATTATTAGTGGATGAAGAGGGCTGACTGAAAGACTCAATAAAAAAGTATATTTTATATCTAATTTTAATAAAATCAGAACGTTTTGGCTAATGCCAGACCTAAAACCTGACAAGTACCCTTGGCTCGCAGTTTCCATTAAGATAAAACCTCCCTCTAGAAAGGGATTCATTCCCTATGCAGTAAAAACTACAGTTAAAATGCACACTTTGGAAAATACAACGCATTGCCTAACCTCGGAGAGGTCAAGATACATTTGGGGGCCATCTTTGCCCCCATAGTAGCATGAATTGTGCTGCAAAAACAATAGTATATAAAAATATTCGATGAAGCAGTCAACGCACAAAAATAATCATTCTGTGTTGTGAATGAATTTGGTGATCACTTAGAAATCAAATTTCCTCTTGCCAGTGGCTCTGTCATCAACTAAGTCCGGATTTGAAATCCAAATCTGTCCAAATATGTAGTGACATTTCTAAATTCTCTAGAACTGCTGCCAAATTTTTAGGAAATCTTGCAACTAAGACCCGGAAGTTGTGATCTGCCATAAATTACTTTTAGCTGAACACACAAGATCAACGTTTAAATTCATTTAAGTTTTGTAAATATACTTTGTCCCCAAAGTTTCACTGTTTGTAAACTATTGTAAAGCCAAACAGGCAGGTTTGAAAGCACAAACATCATGTTCACCCTCACCTTCTTATATAACAAGACTAATGCTTTTTATATGTGTCACATGCACACCTACAGGCAGCTTTTTGCTCTCTACAAGACCTCTTGTAGACTATACCAAAACCTTAGTGAACTTAGAGCCTGCCCATTGTTTGCTATTGTGTACGTGCAAAACCCTGGAAAGGCATATATGAATAAGGCTTGAAATGCATGTAAAAGAGAGGCAGGTGTGGAAAACGGCAATAGCGAGATAAAAAAATCTTATATAGGTTTATTTCAATTATGCAGTTTGTGCATTTATTTAATTAATTCTATTCATAAATGGCACATCATTCATATTTTTCAAAAGTTACGGTGCTTCACCAGATTGACGGCAATGTGAGTGAGTGTAGTGACTAAAAAGTGTGCTTGTGTTATATACAAAATATATATATGTGGCTGATTTTGACAGTATGTTGTTACAAATGGCACACATAGTACGAGTGTCATTGGACACAATCAAAATTTAAAACCAGTCCACATAGGATTTTGTCGACGTTTCAACCCCCTAGCACAATTTTTCAGACTGGGGTCATCATCAGGACAGAATAAGAATGGGAGACACCAGATAATCGGGGCAAAGTGACCAATAACTGTAGATGGGTAACAAGCAGTCCCAGGGTGAAAATCTCAGCAAACTGGCAGGGACTGTGCCATATTCCTTGTCTGCACGGCTTTCGCTTTTGATCATTTTGAAGGCTCAGAAATTAAATTTCAGGGTCAGTAGGTAGCAAAGTGCCCCTATGGCAACAGGAATACTCCCCTTCAAGCATGTAGTTCTGCGCTCTCTGTGCATACATCACACCCAGCAGAAATCGCAAGGGTTAGCAATGACTCAAAAAATCTTGATTATCTCCCCGTTTGTTAAGGAGATAAAGAAACCTTCGAAAAAATAGAAGCCAAAATATTATCCACCGCTTTAAAAAAATGTGACTTGTGAAGTGGTGCTGTTTACAAACACCATTTATACTTGCATGTTTCATTTAAGGTAACATGCTTGTCTCACATTGAAATAGCCACTAGTCGGGAAGACATCAAATCAGGGGTGTGCTGACATCATCTGGCTACTCAAGAATAAATACAATGAGTCAAAAAACACCTAGCCCTTATCGTAAAACGCACCTGGGCTGATCCCGGAGGTAGATTCACTGTCCTAGAACCCAGTGGGAAGGGAGAGCGATTAATGTGATCTCATAGTACCTGCCGCCGGCACTGGGGAGGGAGGCACTGACGGACCTAGGCGGGGTGCTAACAGACCTTCCAATGGGCCCCCTGGTCCTCGGTGGAGACTTTAATATGACTATGGACGATAGCTTGGATCGGCACCCCCAGAGACCCGGTGCACGCCCAAATACACTTATGACTGACTTCACCACAGCCTTGGGTTTGACAGATATTTGGCATACGCTGAACCGGAATGACATGCAATACACCTATTTCTCAAATGCGCATAAAAGTTCATCCCGCATTGATTATTTCTTGACACACGTGGCCTCCATTGGGAACTTTCAGAATCCCCGGGTGCTGCCGAGGAGTATTTCAGACCACTCCCCCGTTAGAATCGAGTTCACTCACAGGGAACGACAGCCGAGGTCGATTATTATTATTAGTCCCTGACTGCTTAAAATTCCTGACATTTAAGCAGAACTCTACACACAAACTATGAACTACTACAATGAAAATGTGGGGTGGGTTACGTCTGCACAAATACTGTGGGAGGCTTTCAAAGGGGTTCTCAAGGGCCAAGCCCTGTCTTTAAAGACAGGATATATCCATAATAAAAACCAACAGTTAGTCCAACTAGAAACTGAGCTTCAACAACTAGAGACAGACAATACTACCACTCCCTCAGAGGATACACTTCACCGCCTCACACTTAAACAGGCCGAATATAAGATCAAAGTGAGGGAACGTATGATGGCCAAGTACCTATACACACAGCATAGACTATATGAGCTGGGGGATAGGGCTGGTAAGACATTGGCCTGGCTGGAAAGACGAGATCAAGGGAATAGATAGGTCCCAAATTTGATTATGGCCGACAGTAGTATTATAACGCCCCCAAAAGATATAGCGGATGCCTTCGCGGAAAACTTGGAACAGGTCTATTCTCCCTCAACTACATATGACGCGGAAGACTCCCGACAACTTCTATTCGACAGTAACGTATCCACCCTCTCTGCAAAAGATAGAGAGACCCTAGACAGCGACCTCACAGATGACAAGATTCTAAAGGTTATAAGTCAAATTAACTCTGGAAAGGCGATGGGACCTAACGGGACTCCTATAGAATTCATTAAATGTATCGCTTCCCAGGTAGCCCCACTTCTGCGGGCCATGTATAATGAAAGCTATGAACGAGGGGTGTTGCCTGATGACCAGCGGATGGCGTCCATTGTTATGATCCGCAAACCGGGGAAACCGGTAGATAACTGCAGCTCCTATAGGCAGATCTCACTGATAAACGCAGAGGCTAAGATCCTCACAAAGGTTCTCGCTACTAGACAGATTTCAGTTATCTCGTCCTTGGTTCACCCAGACCAATCTGGCTTTATGCCGGGGAGGAATACTGCGCAAAATATTCGCCGCCTGAATAATGAGCTCTTGCGTAAGGAATATATAGCGGAAGACGCAGTGGTGCTCTCTTTAGATGCTTCCATGGCGTTTGATTTCATAGAGTGGCCATATTTATCTGAAGTTCTCTCGAAAATGGTGTTTGGCCCGAAATACATTGGGTGGGTAAAACTCTTATATACTGACATACGGGGCCAAGTGAGAGTTAATAACCATACCTAATGGGTGTTTACATTGAGGAGAGGAACTGGTCAAGGCTGCTCTCTTTCCCCTCTGATATTCTCTCTTATGTTGGAACCACTGGCTGCCTGGATCTGTAGAGATGCTGGGGTGTGGGGTCTGAGGTGGGCGGAGGGTCAGAAGGACTGGTTATCCCTATATGCGGACAACATTTTATTGTACTTAGCCTCCCCATATAAATCCATATGTAGCGTTGTCGATATCTTTACAAACTTTGGGAAATTGTCAGGCTACCAGACCAATTAGAGTAAATATGTGCTGTTTGTACTTTAGGGCCCGACTCCTCGTCTTCCGTTATACTGCAGGGAGCAGGTGGCAGCGCAATGCTTCCGCTATTTAGGAATATTGGCAAAACCAGACGCAACTCTCTTCTATAACTGTAACCTGGCCCCTCCATTAGCTTGGTTGAGGACAGATGTCAAACATTGGAGATCCCTGCCCTTATCACTAGTGTGCCGCGCGGCCTTGTTTAAGATGCTGGCCCTTCCCCGCTTCCTGTACATCCTTCAGAATTGCCCTTACAAAATCACAGAGGCCTATTTTCGGGCGATGGAGGATGAGGTTCGCACTCTGCTCTGGGACGGCAAGGTTCCCCGCATCACTACCAGAAAAACTGATGAAAGGTTGGTTTGATGGGGAATCGTCCTCCCGGATATCCGACTTTACTACTGGGCCTCACAATTGGTTGTGGTGAACCACTGGATGTATCGCTCCCCTGATGACCATGCGTACTTATTAGATAAATATCAAACAGGTAGAGCTGGTTACTTGGGGGCACTATACTCGAAGATCAAGGGGTGATTTTTTTGGGCCCTTCTCCCACACGGTGGCGATTTGGCATCAGGCGAACTCCCGACTGGGTTGGTCTAGTATCCTCACAAAGGCGACGCCACTGTGGTATGCACAGGGATTGGGTTCCCTGGGATACTATAAGGATCTTGACAGTTGGGGATTTGATCCAAAAGGGGTTGATCCTTCACTTTGAGGACCTTTAGCGTCAATACCAGATGGCGCAGGGAGAATTGTTTAGATATTTACAATTTAGACATGCACTCATCACGCCTTCCCGATCCTACGAATATACCGGAGTCTACCCCGTTGGAAGACCGGCTTCTGGATGGGCCACTACAATGAAAAGCAATCTCATTAACCTATGAAAAGCTATGTAATAACCTACCAAACACATTCTACAAACTTAGGGAACGATGGTAGAACGGCCTAGAACCAATAGATGACAAGGACTGGCAGGCGGCTTTGATGTCCCATAAAGAAGCAGCGATTACCCTCCGATTCCGACTTATACAACTTAAAATTCTTCATAGGTCATACCTTACGGGAGTGACCTTGGCGAAGATAGGTGCTAGATCTGATCCACTCTGTCTTCGGGGTTGTGCCCAAACGGCTACCTTCTATCAAACAGTCTGGGAGTGCCCGACTTTTTGTGATGAATAATATTGATTGAAAAAACATCTGGTTTGAAATGAAACACAAGACTCCCAAGTGATTGTTTGAATGGAAGAAGTTATGAAATAACAATTACTATTCTGGGAATATTGGAAGAAAATGCATTGACTGATTAGGACACGCTTCTTTCTATGAAAATTGGACTTAGCATCTGGCTACTGCATATGAAAGATATATTAAGTGACCCACTAGTCGGGAAGACATCAAATCGGGGGCGTGCTGGCAGCATCTGGCTATTTAATATGCAAGATATATTAAGTCACATGTATATATTTTGTACATAACAAAAGCACACGTTTTAGTCACTTTACTCACCTTCACTGTGCCGTCACTTTGTAGGAGCACTTTATCTTTTGAAAAATATGAATGCTGTGTCATTTATGAATATAATTAATTAAATAAGTGCACTTACCTCTTAATTGAAATAAATTTATAGAAGATTTCTTTACATTGCTTTTGCTGTGGAGGTTCAAGGCTACACTAACCCCTAGAGAGACCGTCTTTTTTATAGTGTGTCAGGGCCAGGTCCCTGGGTTGCCGCTTTTTGTTTAATAATGCTATTAGAACATTTCACCCACTGAGGGTAGAATAGTCTAAATTAAGAGGGGAGAAACAGAAAGACTGACACTGGAAAGCTGCAGAAAAGGATTGAAACCAACCATTAATGGCCTTCAATGGAGCTCTCAAAATCCCAATCCTCAAATTAAAATAATGACTTGGGACAGGCATGTAAACATTCATATTTGGCAAGTCTGAAGAGATAGCAGGCAACATCACATATAGAAAATGGCTAGTAACTGGTGATGAACAAAAGTGCTAGACAGGTCCTGCTATAACTTTAGTAGATGTATATTGAATCCTAGATGATGAGGCTGTCTTCACCCTCTACAGCTCCTCAACTCCTTGCAGGTTGACTGTTGATTATCATCCAATCCATTCACAGGAGAAGCAGCATCACAAGTTGAACATTTATTAATTTCAGCAAAACTTGCTGTGTCTTCTTGCTTTGGAGCAGCATTCTCAGGACAGAATACTAACATATCATAGTTCACGCAGTCAAGACTTTTCAGGATAACACCACACTAAGATTATTTCCTAGCAGTTCAAATTCTGACTTAGCATTGTCCAATAGCTACAGTAGCATGTCAAGACACAGACTGCAAAAACAGGTGCCAAGACAATGGAGGTGAGAAAACGAATGACAGGTTGACAAAGTAGTACTTAGGTTTGGGGTGAAGTGTGAAGCGCCGTACGCGCTCTTTGATGGGGTGGTGCGTTTCCTCCGGTTTTAATGAAAACTAATTTTTTGTCTCACGGCGAAAAAATATAACAGAAACGCACTCTCTTGTGTGCAGAAGTTAAGGCGGCTTTATTTTAGATCTTTAGCACATTTAATTTCACTTAAAAAAAACCTGCAGTTTGCAAGTTTTATAAAAGTTAAAGTACACTAACCACAATGCACTTGAAACCATAACAGAAAGTAACTGTGTGCAATTAGAAATAAAAGATGTCTATTTTCTAGAGTGCACTATCCAGTGAACAAACCTTCTGTTAAGGTGAAACGCATTGGGTGTGGCAAAGATCTAAAATAAAGCTGCTTTAACTTCTGCACACAATCGCATTTCTGTTATATTTTATTCGCAGTGAGGTAAAAAAAATTGTATATATATATATATATATGTACTAGCAGCCCGTCCCGACCTTGTCCGGGAGCAATCAGGCTTCCGTGACCCCCGCCCGCCCCGACATTGTGCAGCAGCCCGGCCCCCCGCCCGCCCTGACATTGTCAAGCAGCTCGGGCCCCTGCCCGCCCCGTCCCCCGCGAGCAATGAGGCTTCCCGGACCCCCGCCCGCCCCAACATTGTGCAGCAGCTCGGAAGCCCCGCCCGCCCTGACATTGTCAAGCAGCTCGGGCTCCTGCCCGCCCCGTCCCCCGCCTGCCCCGACCCCCGCCTGCCCAGAGCCTTACCTCAGCCGCCGCTCCTCCCCCGCGCTCCTCATTTCACCCCTCCGCCGCTCCTCGCCTCTTACTGCTCCTACCGCCTGTCCGCCGGTCCTCACCGCCATTCCGCTGTTGGTCACTGCTCCTCCCCCGCGCCATGTCCACCGCTCCTCTTCTGCTCCTGCACGCCGCTCCTCCCCGCGCTCCTGATGTCACCACGCAGGTCGCGGCCGGCGCTACTTGCAAGGGACTAATTTTTTTATCACCAATTTTTTAAATAACGTATTTTTTTAAATTTATATGTCCATCTGCACACCCTGACGATTACAATGATGTATCAGGTGTGTTGATTGGCGCTGTGGTTCCCGAGTTTACCAGCCTCAAAGGTGCAAAGTTCTTCCTTTATTATAGTAGTATAGATATATATATTTCAGTCCACCGGAGGATGTCCACCAGGGGGCAAAATAAACGTAATAAAATGGGAGAAGGTATCAATCTGTGGTTGCTGCGAGATGCCAAGGCTAATCCTTTGATAAAGGTCGAGGACGACTGAAACGGGCCAGGACTGCCGATTAAATGAAAATAAAATGTATTCACCTTCACTGCGTGGAGTGCGGCTCTTTTGCTCTTCGGGAACGGAGAGATTTGAAATGATGTTATGGAGGCTTGGTTCAGCCCCGAGGATCGCACCTCCAGCAAGAGCGCCTATTACTGCCCGAAATTGAACCCTCCATGTTGAACGCATAAGCAAGAAGGGCAGTTTGTGCGCCACCGGAGACTGGCTCCAGTATGGTCTCTTTGCAAACCTGTAAAGTGGGTATGCTACGGAGCTACAGTGAATGATAATAGACTTTATTTCTATACAATTCTACACCCAATTGCGGCATCAACCCACTTGAGGGTTTCATTTCAGGACCACTAATCCCAGAATGCACTATTTCAATCCACCGGAGGATGTCCACCAGGGGGCAAAAAAAACGTATAAAATGGGAGAAGGTATCAATCTGTAGTTATAACCCTATTCCTGAGCAACTCAACTCGACACACAAAAGGAAATTTTGAGTGTGCTGCACCTCACTATTGGCCTTGGGCCAGCCCGTCTCCGTTATTTATCTGATGCAGAGCTGTTAGCTCTTATGGTGTGCACTACCACTGCCCCTGTTGCTGCGAGATGCCAAGGCTAATCCTTTGATAAAGGTCGAGGACGACTGAAACGCGTCAGGACTGCCAATTAAATTAAAATAAAATGTATTCACCTTCACTGCGTGGAGAGCAGCTCTTTTGCTCTTCGGTAACGGAGAAAGTTGCAATGATATAAATATATATATATATATATATATATATGTATATATATATATATTTATATATATATATATATAGTAACATAATTAATACAAATATTGATTTGACATATTAATGTTTTTAATATTTTATATGTGTTACTATGAATATATATATAGTAATAAATATATTGTAAAATATTCATTATGTTACACTATGTATGCGTGTATATATATATATGTGTGTGTGTATATATATATTTATATAATACATACACAATAAAATCTGAAAAAATGTAAACAATTCAATAAGTAAAACATATTACTTAAGGTCGGCAATAAATAAAATATTAAAAAATAAAAAAACACATTTACTAAAACTAGTAGAAACATTAAAATAAATGTAAGAATAAAAACAAATAATATAGAATATTTTAAAAAGCAAACAATTAATGCTATGAAATCTATTTAACCAACATTAGGAAAACTAGTGGATTCTAAGAATATGAAATATACTATTCCCACTCTAATTCATGCAACAGTAGGGAACGTGTTGGACTTCGGAGGGGTTAGATTTACTCTTCCTACTCCAGTCAGTGCATCAATAGGGATAGTGTTGGACTTCTGAGTTGTTAAATGTACTATTTCCACTCCAGTCTGTGCTACAGCAGGGAAAGTGTTGGACTCTGGAGGGTAAAATTTACAATGCCCACTTCAGTCTAAACAACAGTAAGGAAAGTGTTGGACTTCAGAGGGGTTAAATGTGCTATCTCCATCCAGAACAGTGCAACAGTAGGGAAAGTGTTGGATTTTAGAGGGGTAAAATGTATTATTCCGTCTCCAAAGAGGGGTGCAACAGTTAAGGAAAGTGTTGGACTTCGGAGGGGTAAAATTCACAATTTTCACTCCTGTCTGTGCAACAGCAGAAAAAGCGTTGGATTTCAGAGGGGCTAAATTTACTATTTTCATTTCAAACAACAGAAGGGAAAGTGTTTGACTTCAGAGGGGTAAAATGTAGTATTCCCACTCTAGTCTGTGCAACAGAGAAAGCGTTGGATTTTTTAGGCGTTACATTTACTATTCCCACTCCAAACATTGCGGCAGTCGGGAAAGTGTTGCACTCCAGAGGGGTAAAATGTACTATTACCTACTTCAAACAGCACAACAGCAAGGAATATGTATCCCAGGCATAAAGAAAGAGCGCGGACCACCGTAATGCGTCAGCTGCAATCTTTATTTAAAACTCCCAAATGGACGCAGCAGCCATGACGCGTTTTGTCCCTCGCAGGGGACTTGATCACATGATATATATATAAAACAGTCAATGTAAATAATTACTGTTCAATAATTATCAATTAATAAATAATTTTTATTCAATTAATTAATTAATTCCCAACCTATACCCCTACAAACCTAGCAGTTCGCACATAAAATATAACTACAAATACAAGTATTCCATAATTTACATATGAAAAATCAATTACGTTTTTTTTTTGCTAATTAATTATTGCTCAACATCCCACACCAGACCTCTACAAACCTAGTAGCCTGCAACTAAAATATAATTAAAATGAATAAGTATTCCATATTTTGCCTCCGCAAACCAGGCATCCCACAACCAAAATAAAAGTAAAATAAATCAATATTCCAAATTTTGCATAATTAAAAAACAATTAAATAATGAATTAACAGTGAATAATAAATTGCTGATTATTACATATTTAACTTCCAATCATAGATGCCTGTAAATCTAACAGCCCGCAAATAAAATATAAGTAAAATAAATATGTATTCCATAAATTATATAATTAAAAATCTTTTAAATGATAGTAAATATCAATCATAATTAAATGTATTACATAATTCATAATTACCTAATTAACTTCCCACCCTAACCCTCTACAAACCCAACAACCCGCTACAGCACTATAAATTACTATTAGCAATTACATGAACATTTTTAATTCACTTAAAATTACATACTATATTTGAAGAGAATGAAAAACATTTATATGAACAAAAGAAACAGAAAATGAACACTCCAACACATTAAAAAAATATATTTTTACTACTATATAACTGAAAAGGATATTAAAAGCATTGATAATATTTAAAACAATATTAGCCCAAAAAACAATATTCTTGCATCATGATATTTATGTATGATGATATTTTATTTTTGATATTTCTATCACCTGATATTTACAACTAAGTGGCAGATTACGATGCGGTCATAAAAGGCTCCGACCCTCGGTCAGAGCCTTTACGGCTGCATTGTAATGGGCGGGTCGGTTTACTTTACGATCGCCTCATTACGAAGGAGGTGGTTGTAAAGTAATCCTGCGGTCATTCCGGCTGGCTTCCGACGGGCTATCCAGTCGGATTCCGGCCTGTAATCTCAAAGACGGGCATTACAATGTCGGATTTCGACAGCCTTTCTATGCCGGCCTTTCTGACACAGAAAGGCTGTCGGAACTCGACTTTGGGGGCCGCCAGCAGGGCTCCCTTGGTTGCACGGCATCCAGTTGTAGGTTGAGGGTGCCCCCCTGTTGATCCCTGCACCTTGTGGCAGCACCATGAGTAGGGTGACCAGGCGTCCCAGATTTGCCTGGATGGTCCAGGTTTTTCACCAGCTGTCCCAGAAGATTTCAGGTAATTTAGCTCCTGGCCCAGTTTTTAGAGAGGGTCGACTGAAAACGGCAGGAGGTGCTTTTTAATGCTTTACAAAGCAGGGATAGTTATCAGTTGTTTCAAGAATAAAATGTAATTAACAGTCAAGCTACAGGGTTTAAAAAATTGCTTTTTAGATATGTTCAAACTGCGGTTCTGTAATTCTCTGCTGAGGAGCGTGGTCATTCTGTCCGCTCGCTTGAAGTAAAATTTTTGTCCTTCTTCTAGTTTTGTGAAATTTCCCGGTTTTTGGCTTTAAAATTCTGGTCACCATGAGGTTCCTGCCACAGGATGCAGGGATGAACTGCTCCTCCCATTGTACTATGGGAGCATGCATTCCGGCCAGCTTAAGGCCAGAGTGCATGCTCCCACAGTAAAATGTAGGAATGCGACTGTACAGTGTTCAGTGGCATCCTAATGGGGTGGTCCGGATCGCCAACCGAGTGTTCGTCGGTCCCATGACCGATGCGGTGTCGGGCGGAAGTGATACCACCAAACATCATAATAACCCCCTTGATATTTTGTCCAAACACCACCAAAGGCATTAACAACAGTTAAAATCTTGTGTGTGGGCGTAAAATGCAGTTTATTGCCTGCCCCTAAAATGATGTGCCTGACCAGATCAAAGGAAATAGAACAACAGGAAGGGAAAATAAAAGCAGTTAACACCTTTCAGCATGTAGGCAGATAGGACTGCTAGCACCCATCGTGTTAATTCGGGCAACACGTTCAAATTAGCAAGTTCACTGCTTCTGCCTACTTTATTTCCCCTTCCACTCAACCTAGAGTAACAAGCAAACCAGAGCAGTGAATGGCTGGATCGTACACATGGTGTCTAGGACAGAAAAAGCTCAGCATTCCATCTCAATTTCGAATTATCTTATTGTTCAGTATTTGCGGAATTAGCAGCGGTTAACACTCTTCGTAGAGGGCATTAACTGTTATTAATTGCAGGAGCCACAAATACGGACCCGTGCTGAAGGCAAGGCAGCCTAAAAAGGAGAAGGGCAAATAACATTCAATAAAGCCCAATAGTAGATGGGTAATATGTCTATTCTTGTTTTGTTACATACCAGGATCAAGTTCTTGTTTAGATTTTTGCGGTGGTTTATGTCATTATTTGACATTCGCTTCTTTTAATTTCATCGAAGAAATCTTTGTAGTTCTAAGTCAGAGTCCTGGAACAGAACTAAACTTCAGTTCAATTCAATATATTTATTTTGTTTTGGAACTCCGAAGGAGGTCCACAAAAACACACTGACAATTTAAAAAGACAGACATTGCATACAGTACAAAATGTCTTCCTTATACATTACTATAACATGATATCAAACATAGTGCGAAATGTGCAAATATTTAAGCTATGATACGTAAAACAATCACATGACCGGCCAATAAAATTTCTTA
This sequence comes from Lissotriton vulgaris, assembly GCF_964263255.1. Taxonomy (NCBI): domain Eukaryota; kingdom Metazoa; phylum Chordata; class Amphibia; order Caudata; family Salamandridae; genus Lissotriton; species Lissotriton vulgaris. The sequence continues at coordinate 201,748,449 of NC_141698.1, read as the reverse complement.
TATACATACTAAACACTTGCAGACGAGCCGAGGTCAACTCTGAATCAAAACAATTATAACAGAACCCGAAGTACGACAGCATGGTACACATCTATTACAAACTAAGATTATATCAGAATAACTGCAACACTACAACAGAACCGGAACCGTTTTAGACCCAATGTTCACCTACAACAGAACCAACGTAGAGTTGAAACAAGTGTAGTCTATAAAAGAACCACAACAGTGGCAAAACTAGTTCACAATAGTCACAAAGCCATACCAGTCTCATAACAAAATAGCAGTCAAACACGGTTAGTTCTAAATAGTTGGCACTACTTGGGAATGGCACTCTTCCGAAGCAATGATTGGTCTTTTTGGCACGCCTGATTCGTATTCACGTCCTGTTTTGGGCTGTTTGTTTTCAATTTGAAACGTTTCTACACATTCTTAGGTCGAGACAGCCTGGTTGCCTGGTTTTAAAAGACCCATTGTCAGATTTTTTAAAATTCTGACCTAGCTCTATTTTGGTTTTATTAAAGTGCTAGAGCCAGGGACCGGTCTTTGGCATGGGCGAGAACTCGCCCTGGCCCGGGGCGCCAATTGTCTGAGGGCCACACGGAGTTCTGTGCATTAAGGTCATGCCAACAGCAGCGCCCTTCTCATCTTGCTCCAGCCTTGTCCTTGTCCCTAGTTGTTTGTTTCTGTCTGATTTGGCAGTTTAAAGTGCGTTTAGTCTTTCATTAGCATAGGGCGTGCCATGTTTTTAACGCCCCTTTGGTCCCCTTAACCCTCTGACCCCTGCTGGCACACATCAACAAAACCATCACCTGGGGGAGGCAGATACGTTATCGGTGATTTAGGTGCACACTGGGGGCGGTCCGGGGTTGTTTGTGTTCAGGGGTCAGTACCTGCTCATCCAGGTACTGACCACTTCTGCCTCATTTAACTTCTCTACCGCCAGCAAGGGCGCCACAGTGCTCTCCGCCCACGCCCGGGGCGCTATTTTAGCAAAGGCCGGTTCTGGCTAGAGCTGTTAAGCATCCCCATCTTTGTAATCCATAAAGGGCTGCCTGTTCTACTTGGGTTTTGGCAGCTCTACAATACATCTGTAGTCCTTCTGTAGGGAGAACAGCTATATTTATTCCTTTCGTGTCGCTCCCAGTCATGGCGCCATTGGATGCGGTCGGATTAGTTTTGGGAAACTCGTTGGTGACCTCTAGTGTTCATGTAAAGAAACGCAGTTTGTTTGTCCTTTCGTGGTGTGTCTTTGACCTGAGCCAGATAATAAATTATGTATTCATAGAGCGAGTGCTCTATTGATCGGACCACGCCCAGCGGCACACTGTTCGCTCTCACAGATAAAACCTAGCCGCGCATAATAGTCGGGTACCGAACAAGAATGGATAAAATCAATAGAATAGATTAGTCAGTTCTGACAGGCCTGTGAACATAAATTGAGGTCAGTACAGTAGTTCTAGGGGCACCTTCTAACTTTAGAACTGGAAGGAGGTTTTCAGTCAACTTAAGGTGATTATTAGAGTGCCAAAGATTCAAGAGCCGCAGTGGTGGCTTAATCCACAGAGAAGACAAATACCCACAGCAGCATTGCGTCATTGGCGAATAGATTCTGCATGTCGTTTACCGTGGACTTGAAGATGGAGCAGCTGGGAGGCCCAATAGAGACTACTTTGCGAGTGATGCACACGTGTGGAGATATAACCGACGCTCATATATGAAGCACCTGACTCGGGAAGGATGAGAGAGTGTGCAATTGTTGTGAGATTGTCCCAGGTGTCTGTGCGCATGCGCCTATTGGCTTCAACCGAAAAAATGGGGCAACCGGTATTCCCAAGAACAAGGGTAGTCAAAAGTGTTCTACCAGTAATAATTTAATATGATGAGTCTACAAATGGCTCAATCCAAACCACGTATGCTAATCATGTCAAAATAGAAAGAAAGATAGATATCAGCATAGATGATGATAGATTAAGTGTATTTCACCACAATTAAACAACAGCATATAGACTGATCAATAGAGTAGGAATTAAAATAGGTGCTCCAGGTGACGGCGCAATGCAAGTGCAATACAGTGAGTCATACAGTACAACAATAAAGTGTAAATAATGGAATATTTACAATATATACACTCGGCTGATATCCATAGGATACATGAGTACAACAATGATAAACCCAATGATCTGGGAATTTGAATTTGAAACACCCTCAATTAAAGACATGAGTAGACCCATGAAATGTCAACGTTTTGACCCCCTCACGAAGAATCACCTGGGGTCTTCATCAGGACAAATCAATGGGAACAATCTAACCCAACCAATTGGAATCAGAATGTCACAAAAGTCACTTGTCAATTTCTGTATTAGTCAATAAGCATGAAAGGTCCACTGCTCACTGAATAAAGGCCATTTCAATGCCAACTGGAGCTGACACTCCTGTCAAGTCTTAATTGGAAGGCTAGCGCTGGTGGTACAATGAAAGAGGGTGCGTTTCGGAGAGGAGGGCTAGGATGAACTGAAATGGGTGAAGGCCAGAAGTCGCAAGCTTGGAGATGGCTTTGTACAGATATAGCATGGGTAGCTCATAATTTAGAGCATTGCCTGAAGCACAGTTCTTAATTTGAGCTGTGGTTTCCGCTGCTCAACACCAGGTACTTAATCATCAACACCAGCAGCTTTTCATGAGCACCAGTTAAGCACACTTCCATTTAAGGGAGATTAAGTGATTTGCCCTGAATCACAGGACACTGAGCCGACGTCGAGACTTGAACCTGGTCCCCCAGCGCCGAAGTCAGCAGCTCTGACCATTACGCCCCATCCACGCCTCACATTTATTGTTAGTAGTTGGTTCTGTTTTAGGCAGCGCTAACTGGAGAAATGGGCAAGCTGCTTCCTGATGAGATCCCCGGCACTTCTATTTTTTTTTTTTTTTTACAAATTAACCGCTGCTGAAGCCTCTGTGAGGCTTATCCTGAGGAAGGTCCGAGGCTCCAGAAACCAGAAAAGGTTTTGCCAGTGAAACCACTCTCCCTCCTTCAGTATAAACCTAGAGGTTTTGATTGGACCCCAAGGTAAATAGTACATGTTGCAACTGTGGCGTCTCGGTTGCAACACCTTTTAAGAACCATGGTATCTTGCGTGGTTTTGTGGTTACCAGGTCTAAGGAAATGTAGCTGCAGGCTTTGAGTTTCACTCTCCCGGGGCTGCATCCCTTCATGCTTTTGGACTCCTAATTGCTGCTACCTGCTCATACAGCTCCAAATTGCTAATCACATACCGGAGGATTTGTAGCTGCCTTTTAAAGCTGCTCCGCTGCTTGTCTGGTTTAGATTTTTGTTACTGTTTCTTTCCCTTTTCAATCATGGCTATTTCTTCCTTGATTCCTGTCTGTTTTTCCCAATCCTTGTGTGTTTCCTGTTGTGTGTTTGATGTTATTTCCTTTTACTGTTCTTTTACCATATAAAGGCTTCAGTCTGGTTCGAGGGTGCATTGCAACAAAGCCATGTTTCTTCAATTATTTCCTCGCTCCCTCCACTTGCTGATCCTGACTTCTTTCTCCTGCTGTCGGATTCTGGATTCATGATTTTCTTGAATCCTTTGAAGTCTTTGTCCAGCACAGAGGTTTTTTTTCACTCTTTTTAGCTTTTGTTCTGCTTAGATGGTGGCAGCTTCTCAAAGACACTTGCCTACCACATATTCCACTGCGTGGTGACATTGTGGCTTCTGGAAACAGTTGTGCATAGATTGAACAGCAGAAGACCCGCAAAGGATTACGGGTCAGCATCCAGACCCTAACAGTACCAAGGTGAACTGTCAGGATTCCATGTTTGACAGCCCTGGAGTAATGACACAGACTCTCAGTAGGCAAAGAGGCAGCACTAATAAGGTAAGAAATTCCCCTGGTGGCATCAATACCTGTTTAACCCCGTAAGTGCTGCCGTCGGCCAACGGCCGTCGCGAGCACTACCTTGCCAGTGCTGCGCACGACCGTTGGCTGACGGGGCCGCACCCGTTATTCGAACGTTCAGCACTGGGCGCTGAACGTTCGACGCTCTAAACGGGTTAACAGATGTATTGTATTGTATTGTAATTCCAATTGCATTTATATAGCGCTTACTACCCCTGATGAGGCGTTGAAGCGCTTTTTTGGCAAGTAGCACGCTACTCTGGGACCCATAGAGGATTAGTGTTGAATTAGTATAGTGCGACGTATGGTGCACGACGCTGATGGAGAGGAATGCAGGATAAAATAGTGATTTGATGAATGGTACGCAGCCCGAAGACTTATGTAGTTGGACAACTTTCGGATAGAGGAAGTGCTAACATACAAAAAGGAATACAAAAGAAAAAAGCTTATGGTTATAACATTATTCGAGAACTCTGAGAGCCACCTATACAGGCCATTTACTGACTGAATATAAGATGTTTCCGTTCTAACAAGACATTTAAGTGTCAATCTTGAAAAAACCATGGTGGTTAAACCAAGACAGGATTGAAGTTTCTACCCCTCCACTACAAAGATATTTTAGGTAGCTAATCTGTGGTCGCTGCATTATTAGAGTTTGGAGTGATCTGTGAAAACCTTTGGAGGTTCATAAACGATAAATTGAAGATCTAATTAACAGTAATTCCAGGGTATACAGAACATATATTGATATATCTGGCGGGTCCTGATGAAGATGGTTTCCATCGCTGTTACCTTCCACCAAAACACGTTGAACAAGTCCTTGTGAAATCCCACTAATTATAGTGGTTATATATTGGGCAATAGACAGAAAATCAACAAAACGTGTTAACGAGTCTGGATATAAGAAGTTGTGATTCTGTATGAGTGAGAGAGAGTGTTGTGTTTGGTTTAGTTCTCTTCCTGGTGATATGTGTATTAGCATATGTATTGGTATAGGAATAATGAATTTGGTATTATGATTTATTGCTAATAATAATGTATTTTGTGGTGAGAAAAATCTTTTAAAATTGAAAATAATGATATGAAAAGAAATGTATCATGAGAAAATAATTTCAATTAAAAAAATGAGAAAGTAAAATGAATGTGTTATTGCAGTATGGTTATGCCCATGTAATTGGAGGTTAAATCCCGAAAAATTAGGAGGTCATGAGGGAGTTGTTCCATTGTGCTTGCTGTTGTTTTCCCCTCTTCTCCCTGACCCGAAAGTGATTGCTTTAGAGGGGGTCCCATAAAACTTTACTTGGAATTAGTATAGTTGAAACATGCAAGTACATTTCAAGTGGCGGATAGGTTAGTTAGTTATTTGGATTAAATTGCATTGGAAGTTAAAAGATAAAAAGAAATTAGGCTGACCTACCTATATGTAACTGACAGACTGGAACCCATTTTCCTGTTTTAACCACCTATCATCAATAGCTAAAATGGCCACCGCCCCTCTTACCACTTGGTAATGGTATATAGATTTTCCCTGGCATTCAAACGTTGCATGTATGCATTAAATCAGCATTAGAGAGAAGAAATCGGCTGTGCAAAATGAGTTCTACACCTGAACCGATGGAAACGCTTTCCCCGATTCAAAAGAACTCACATCGATGGGAGCTCTTTTTCTTAACAAAATTCACTCCCTGCAGCACTCGCTAAAAGAAGATACATATAATCAGCAAAAATTCAGAAAAGCAAAAAAACGTGCCGATTCCCTAAAATATGATTTCAACACATCCAAGGAATCAAGATGTACTGGTTTACTTAATGCCTGTCCTATCTTTCACTCTTTCACACCTCATCTATTGCAACACTTCATGTCCTTCTGTAATGTCTTTTTCTAATACTATAAATGCATTACAATGTGGTACTTGTGAATGGTCAGCTTTTGACCTCAAGGGATATCACAGAGGCAAAATCACTTGCCCTTCGGTTTAGAAAGTGGTGTAAGGTCAAAGTGCAGTCTTATTGCGCATTTAGATGCAACTTCAAAGATATTTACAAAAATGCATTGATAGGTATTCAGACGCGGGCTAACTTAAAGGATATTATGCATAGTCCTCAGACTTCTATTTTGGTGATTATTCTCTTGAACATCGAGTACAAGAATATCATGACACACTAATATCGGGGACAAAATATTGAGGGAGAAAAATGTTCAAGCAAAGTGCACAAAAGGAAGTATAGATTTACTGCTCTTAGCTCCACTTTATGTACCTTGAAGTGACAAGATAACGTGTATTTGTAAAGCACACGTTCACCTAAGGGGATCCTTGGCGTTTAATAACAGAAGTTTATGTTACCCAGCTCAATGGTCCTCATTTTATCGACCTCAGAAGGATGAAAGGCTGAGTGGACCTGCCGTGATTTGAACTGGTGACCATGAGGTTGAACACAGCCCCCTACAGTTGATGCATTAGTCCACTAAGCCACCAGACCCAGCATGAAAAGATATATTTTATCAAGACACATGTATGTTGAGCTAGGTATAGAAAATGTATGCATACTTACCTTTCAATATTTTGTCCCTTGATACTTTTCCCACTATATTAGTGTGCCACAGTATCCTGGACTTCCTATTCTGGAACCACATCTATTTTGGGCCTGTAAATTACAGAGTATCTGATTCCAATCCCAGGTTCCCTGTTCGCATATTTGCTATCATAATTACTGTTTTACTGATCTTAGAACAACATTTCACTCAGGTTTCTCCTAGGGGTTCGGCCGTCGGAGTGGACAGGGTCTTTTTGGCCTTACTCAAATATTACTCTTTGATTTTCAGATCATGGTTACTTTTATTACTAAGCGCGACTGAGATAATTAAAATGATGTTTTGTTTACTGGTGCCATTTACCAAGAATGTACTAGACACCATTCAGAAGTTGTGGCATCGTTTTTATGAGGGGTTGGTCAGAAGGCATATTTCCCTGGATGATTTAGAGAGTGAGTTCAGATAAAGCAGATTGGGCTTTGGTTATGCTGGGGAGTTTTATGGCTATCCTCAGGCTCTTACCCTAAGGAATATCAACTTTTGTGTAAATTCTGAGAGTGAGGAGGAGTTGTCTATGTGGAGTAGATTAGAATAGTAATGTACTCTAGAAGTTTGCTGTGTATCAAAGTTATATTGGACATTGAGTACGTTACTTTCTGACATTGTGTACACAGGTACATTGTGAAATATTTGCATGGCAAATAATAAGGCCTCCATTTAGAGTATAACAATTACGAGGCAACCAAAACAATTGATGGATGTCCAATTTACATTTCTCATGGTCCCCCCGCCTCATGTAGGGGCGAAGGAACTGATATGTGTCCAGCGGCTGAGCCTCAGCTTGCTGCACCAATGGAAAAACCTTCCCAGTGGGACAGCTGATTGAGAAAGGCCATCTTCATGGTGACGTAAAGTTTACCCTATTTAATATAGGGCATCAATCGCTGTTTTCTTCTGGCTGTGACTGCTATACAAGGCATATCATTTGCAGGAACTAAATAAAGGACTAGTGACCCATATGCAGTGAAGAAAAGTTGTAATATGTCAGGGACAGTGACTCCTTGTTTTTCAGAAACAATTCTCCTTTGCGGGGTTTACATCTGGAAAAAAATGGCAACCAAGTTGACATGACATGGTGGCATGCTGTCATTGATGGTTTCACTGAAAGTATTCCTGCTGTGTTCTCAGAAGCAGTTTTAGTGATAATTTTCTGCTGATACGAAAAGTTGGAAGGACTTCCGCATTACAAATATTAGTGGTGTATGGCTAGGAAATTAAATTTTCAGTTTTGATTTTTTGCACCGTAAGTATAACCTAAGTTTTAGAAAGACCTCCTTATCAGTGTATGGCCCATTCATTCCATGATTTGACACTATGGGCCCCATTAGGATGGCAGGCGGATCGCCCCAGCCGGGCCAGCGGTAGTCTCCGCCGGCCCGACAGGGGCGATCTGCCCGCCATCCGTGCAAAAATGATCCCCGCCATATTACAATGGCTGGGGGGTCCGCAGCGGATGGAAAGACCGTTCGCCGCTTTTCCTCCTGCGGAAAAGGGTTCTATATGGTGGCGGTGTCTGAAAGACACCGCCAGCCATATTAGAATGTGGGGTTTGCAATGCTTTTCCATGGCGGCATTGCCGCCATGGAAAGGCATGCGGAGTCTGCTTGTGGGGCCCGTTACGGGGCCCCAGGGACTCAGGGGGGTGGGGGTGCACATGAGGGGTACCTATGATACCCCCCTGCAGTTCCATGCACAACATGGCAGGCACCGCGCAGTGCCTGCCATGTTGTGCATGGAAGGGCACAACATGCCTTCCTGGTATTGATAGGAATGGCATTGTTAGGAATGTTAGGAATGCAGGATGCGCCCGCCACTGTGGCGGGTGCATCCTAATGGCAGCCACGGGACCCCCGCCCTTATGGTGGGCGGTCCCTTTGTACGACGGGATGGCGGGTGGACAAAGTCCGCCCGCCATACTAATGTGCCCCTATGGTTCTTGTTACTGTTATGGAGCCATCAGCTTTCTTTCAGCCAGGCTCTAAGCTGTGTATTTTTTTGACTTTGGTGATTCTGTTGGAACATAGAGGCAGATAAAATGACGTGTTAGCTATTTCCTCATCAGAAAATCAGTGGGAAGTGGGAGTGATCCATTATCATGCAAAGTAAACATTATCAGTATCTAAGATATAGGATATATGAAATAGGAGAATACTTTTAGATGTGACAGCCTATCTTTAAAAATGTTTGAATTTGGAACCTTGGTCCGATAGGGACACTCATTTTCAGTCCTGTTGGTCCAATAAATCATTTGTTTGCTATAGGAATGCAATTAGTGGCACTCCTTCTTGTCTCTTCTTCTCTCAGAGATCCATAAGATATTCAGCCTAAGTGTTCCTATCTCAGGCTTGGCTCATGGTTTGGTCCTCGTTCTAGATTTAATATCCACGAATGTGTTCACACACAAGGTTTAATGTCAGTTAATATTATCCCGTGGTGCAGAGTTATTCTTTGGAATAATCAGTAACTTGAAGTCATCACGTGCACGGGGACCTGATAATTTGCCCTCTGTTATATTTAAGGCCGATTATTTACGATGAACTGCTACCCATAGTCATTTCCCTACATGTGCGAGGGTAACAGAGGTAATCCTGGAACCATGATGGGAGCATACATAAAAACAATCTATAAAATGGGAAAACGACTGATCTAGCAACTTACAGATTGAAGTCCCTTCTGGATATATCCTCTAAGATTTATGCCCAAACGTTGGTGAAACTTCTTGACTCATGGGGGGTGGGAATCATATCAGTAGAGCACGAGAGAGTCAGACAAAAGCATTCACCAACTGATCACTGTTTTGCCCTATGGAATGGCCAGGAAGCCAATGGAAACAGTTGGCAAACTTTGATGCTGCTTGGCCAACTTCTTGGCTGCTTTTGACAGTGGAGATCGGGGAATTCTTTGGGATAAATTGTGCAGATGGGACATACCATTGGAAATGTTGTCAGTGATCAAAATTTGCATTCAAATAATTGGGTTCAGATAAACTTAAGTAGTACAGGTGTACTATCTGAAAAAGCTCTGTTAAAAATTCGTTAATGCCAAGCAGTATCTTAGTCCCTCTTTTTTTTAGTCAATCCCAGATCTGCCAGAAGCATTAATAAATGCAAATACTTTCTCACCAAAAACAGGGACTTATGTATGCGGACTACCTTGTTATAATAGACTACACACCAGTAGGTCTTCAGAGAAAATTACAGGACCTGCCCTGCTTTGTAAATTAAATAAATTTACAGTAAACAGAGAAAAAACTAAGAACTAGGTATTTTCAAAGCACCCTAAGGACATTGCGTGGTGTCTATATAAAGTTCTTTTGGAGAAGGTTAGTGAGTACAAATATCTTGGAGTGACCTTTGTTAATAATCTAAAATGGGACAAGCATCTAGCAAATAGACAAGTGTCACTCCTATCAACTGTAAACACATTGAAAAGGTTTGATCTACGATTTTGGAGTTACTCATTTGAACCCACTAGAGTGGCTATCTTGAGTAAGCTTATCCAACTAGCTCTTTATGGGCAGAACTAATGACCCACGATGATCCTGTATATTGGGAATCCTTAGAGAGTCTTAGCATATCTCTTCAATCCCTTATTTCTATTTATGAAGTTGTTGCTAATTCAGAGCTAGAAATTAACATCTTAACGATCGATAAGTGTATGCCTGTTAAGAAACTGATAAAGGCCAGTCAGTCAGAAATAACTTTATTTCGCCAACACAACATCGGCATAAAAAGTATTCTACATATACATATATATATATGCAGAAATAAAAAAGTGCTGTTATTAATTTGTTTTAAAAGGACAAGTATTCAAACATAATTGATAATCATAAGCTAAAAGAAGAACATTTGCTTGTAAGTAAACAAGAATATTGCACAACCCAAGGCCTTAAATTGCATATTAAGTATGAAAATGCTAGTTTGATCTTCTTTTGCTCAAAGCAGATAAGAGAAAGGAGGCCAAAGAGATATTTTCTATGTTTTTTTTATCTGTATGTCAGTTCTTTGTGTGATGCTGTACAAAATGTTTCAATGCCAACTGGAGCTAACACTCCTGTCAAGTCGTTATTGGAAGGCTAGTGCTGGTGGTACAATGAAAGAGAGTGCAAGTCAGTTTCGGAGAGGAGGGCTAGGATGAACTGAAATGGGTGGAGGCCAGAAGTCGCAAGCTTGGAGATGGCTTTGTACAGATAAAGCATGGGTAGCTCATAATTTAGAGCATTGCCTGAAGCACAGTGCTTAATTTGAGCTGTGGTTTCCGCGGCTCAACACCAGGTACTTAATCATCAACACCAGCAGCTTTTCATGAGCACCAGTTAAGCACACGTCCATTTAAGGGAGATTAAGTGATTTGCCCTGAATCACAGGACACTGAGCCGACGTCGAGACTTGAACCTGGTCCCCCAGCACCGAAGTCAGCAGCTCTGACCATTACGCCCCATCCACTCCTCACATTTATTGTTAGTAATTGGTTCTGTTTTAGGCAGCACTAACTGAAGAAATGGGCAAGCTGCTTCCTGATGAGATCCCCAGCACTTCTTTTTTTTTTTTTAACAAATTAACCACTGCTGAAGCCTCTGTGAGGCTTATCCTGAGGAAGGTCCGAGGCTCCAGAAACCAGAAAAGGTTTTGCCAGTGAAACCACTCTCCCTCCTTCAGTATAAACCTCGAGGTTTTGATTGGACCCCAAGGTAAATAGTACATGTTGCAACTGTGGCGTCTCGGTTGCAACACCTTTTAAGAACCATGGTATCTTGCGTGGTTTTGTGGTTACCAGGTCTAAGGAAATGTAGCTGCAGGCTTTGAGTTTCACTCTCCTGGGGCTGCATCTCTTCATGCTTTTGGACTCCTAATTGCTGCTACCTGCTCATCCAGCTCCAAATTGATAATCACATACCTGAGGATTTGTAGCTGCCTTTTAAAGCTGCTCCGCTGCTTGTCTGGTTCAGATTTTTGTTACTGTTTCTTTCCCTTTTCAATCATGGCTATTTCTTCCTTGATTCCTGTCTGTTTTTCCCAATCCTTGTGTGTTTCCTGTTGTGTGTTTGATGTTATTTCCTTTTCCTGTTCTTTTACCATATAAAGGCTTCAGTCTGGTTCGAGGGTGCATTGCAACAAAGCCATGTTTCTTCAATTATTTCCTCGCTCCCTCCACTTGCTGATCCTGACTTCTTTCTCCTGCTGTCGGATTCTGGATTCATGATTTTCTTGAATCCTTTGAAGTCTTTGTCCAGCACAGAGGTTTTTCACTCTTTTAGCTTTTGTTCTGCTTAGATGGTGGCAGCTTCTCGAAGACACTTGCCTACCACATATTCCAGTATGTGGTGACATTGTGGCTTCTGGAAACAGTTGCGCATAGATTGAACAGCAGAAGACCCGCAAAGGATTACGGGCCAGCATCCAGACCCTTACAGTACCAAGGTGAACTGTCAGGATTCCATGTTTGACAGCCCTGGAGTAATGACACAGACTCTCAGTAGGCAAAGAGGCAGCACTAATAAGGTAAGGAATCCCCCTGGTGGCATCAATACCTGTTTAACCCCGTAAGTGCTGCCGTCGGCCAACGGCCGTCGCGAGCACTAGCTTGCCAGTGCTGCGCACGACCGTTGGCCGACGGGGCCGCACCCGTTATTCGAACGTTCAGCACTGGGCGCTGAACGTTCGACGCTCTAAACGGGTTAACAGATGTATTGTATTGTATTGTAATTCCAATTGCATTTATATAGCGCTTACTACCCCTGACGAGGCGTTGAAGCGCTTTTTTGGCAAGTAGCACGCTACTCTGGGACCCATAGAGGATTAGTGTTGAATTAGTATAGTGCGACATATGGTGCACGACGCTGATGGAGAGGAATGCAGGATAAAATAGTGATTTGATGAATGGTACGCGGCCCGAAGACTTATGTAGTTGGACAACTTTCGGATAGAGGAAGTGCTAACATACAAAAAGGAATACAAAAGAAAAAAGCTTATGGTTATAACATTATTCGAGAACTCTGAGAGCCACCTATACAGGCCATTTACTGACTGAATATAAGATGTTTCCGTTCTAACAAGACATTTAAGTGTCAATCTTGAAAAAACCATGGTGGTTAAACCAAGACAGGATTGAAGTTTCTACCCCTCCACTACAAAGATATTGTAGGTAGCTAATCTGTGGTCGCTGCATTATTAGAGTTTGGAGTGATCTGTGAAAACCGTTGGAGGTTCATAAACGATAAATTGAAGATCTAATTAAGAGTAATTCCAGGGTATACAGAACATATATTGATATATCTGGCGGGTCCTGATGAAGATGGTTTCCATCGCTGTTACCTTCCACCAAAACACGTTGACCAAGTCCTTGTGAAATCCCACTAATTATAGGTGTTATATATTGGGCAATAGACAGAAAATCAACAAAACGTGTTAACGAGTCTGGATATAAGAAGTTGTGATTTTGCATGAGTGAGAGAGAGTGTTGTGTTTGGTTTAGTTCTCTTCCTGGTGATATGTGTATTAGCATATGTATTGGTATAGGAATAATGAATTTGGTATTATGATTTATTGCTAATAATAATGTATTTTGTGGTGAGAAAAATCTTTTAAAATTGAAAATAATGATATGAAAAGAAATGTATAATGAGAAAATAATTTCAATTAAAAAAATGAGAAAGTAAAATGAATGTGTTATTGCAGTATGGTTATGCCCATGTAATTGGAGGTTAAATCCCGAAAAATTAGGAGGTCATGAGGGAGTTGTTCCATTGTGCTTGCTGTTGTTTTCCCCTCTTCTCCCTGACCCGAAAGTGATTGCTTTAGAGGGGGTCCCATAAAACTTTACTTGGAATTAGTATAGTTGAAACATGCAAGTACATTTCAAGTGGCGGATAGGTTAGTCAGTTATTTGGATTAAATTGCATTGGAAGTTAAAAGATAAAAAGAAATGAGGCTGACCTACCTATATGTAACTGACAGACTGGGACCCATTTTCCTGTTTTCACCACCTAGCATCAATAGCTAAAATGGCCACCGCTCCTCTTGCCACTTGGTAATTGTATATAGATTTACCCTGGCATTCAAACGTTGCATGTATGCATTAAATCAGCATTAGAGAGAAGAAATCGGCTGTGCAAAATGAGTTCTACACCTGAACCGATGGAAACGCTTTCCCCGATTCAAAAGAACTCACATCGATGGGAGCTCTTTTTCTTTACAAAATTCACTCCCTGCAGCACTCGCTAAAAGAAGATACATATAATCAGCAAAAATTCAGAAAAGCAAAAAAAGTGCAGATTCCCTAAAATATGATTTCAACACATCCAAGGAATCAAGATGTACTGATTTACTTAATCCCTGTCCTATTTTTCACTCTTTCACACCTCATCTATTGCAACACTTCATGTCCTTCTGTAATGTCTTTTTCTAATACTATAAATGCATTACAATGTGGTACTTGTGAATGGTCAGCTTTTGACCTCAAGGGATATCACAGAGGCAAAATCGCTTGCCCTTCGTTTTAGAAAGGGGTGTAAGGTCAAAGTGCAGCCTTATTGCGCATTTAGATGCAACTTCAAAGATATTTACAAAAAGACGTTGATATTTATTCAGACGCGGGCTAACTTAAAGGATATTATGCATAGTTCTCAGACTTCTATTTTGGTGATTATTCTCTTGAATATCGAGTACAAGAATATCATGTCACACTAATATCGGGGACAAAATATTGAGGGAGAAAAATGTTCACGCAAAGTGCACACAAAGAAGTATAGCTCTACTGCTCTTAGCTCCACTTTATGTACGTTGAAGTGACAACATAACGTGTATTTGTAAAGCACACGTTCACCCAGGGGTATCCTTGGCGTTGAATAACAGAAGTTTATTGTTACCCAGCTCAATGGTCCTCATTTTATCAACCTCAGAAGGATGAAAGGCTGAGTGGACCTGTCATGATTTGAACTGGTGACCATGAGGTTGAACACAGCCCCCTACAGTTGATGCATTAGTCCACTAATCCACCAGACCCAGCATGAAAAGATATATTTTATCAAGACACATGTATGTTGAGCTAGGTATAGAAAATGTATGCACACTTACCTTTCAATATTTTGTCCCTTGATACTTTTCCCTCTATATTAGCATGCCACAGTATCCTGGACTTCCTATTCTGGAACCACATCTATTTTGGGCCTGTAAATTACAGAGTATCCGATTCCAATCCCAGGTTCCCTGTTTGCATATTTGCTGTCATAATTACTGTTTTAGTGATCTTAGAACAACATTTCACTCATGTTTCTCCTAGGGGTTCGGCCGTCGGAGTGGACAGGGTCTTCTTGGCCTTACTTGAATATTACTCTCTGATTTTCAGATCGTGGTTACTTTTATTACTAAGCGCGACTGAGATAATTAAAATTATGTTTTGTTTACTGGTGCCATTTACCAGGAATGTACTAGACACTATTCAGAAGTTGTGGCATCGTTTTTATGAGGGGTTGGTCAGAAGGCACATTTCCCTGGAGGATTTGGAGAGTGAGTTTAGATAAAGTAGAGTGGGATTTAGTTATCCTAGGGAGTTTTATGGCTATCCTCAGGCTCTTACCTTAAGGAATATCAACTTTTGTGTAAATTCTGAGAGTGAGGAAGAGTTGTCTATGTGGAGTAGATTAGAATAGTAATGTACTCTAGAAGTTTGCTGTGTATCAAAGTTATATTGGACATTGAGTACGTTACTTTCTGACATTGTGTAAACAGGTAAGTAATTAAGTAAAACTTTTATTTGATCCAGACCTCAACTGAGATCAACAAATACAAAATTAAAATAATTTCAAATACTCATAAACATGCTTAGCTAAAACACTTTTGCTTTTTTAAGCTCACTACAAGATGGTACAGTGGTGATGTTCAGCCACCTACTCAGACAACATTAGAATGAATTTGATAGAATAGAATACAATCTTCTGATTGTACTTCTTGTTTAAAACAGCTTCAAGAAGCTTTTTAAAAACTTAAACAGGTTATGACAAACATATTCATTAACCGGAGAGTTACACAATGTAATTAAATCTTGAGCAGAGAAAGCGTTATACTTTAATTGAATTGGGATTATGTAACGTCGGCGGGCCTTAACTATGCACTCATTAGGACAGATTAATAGAACGTGGAGGAAATCTTGTTGCCCACCTTTACAAAGTTCACATATACCTTTAGGGTTATTAGTACCACAGGTACATTGTGAAATATTTGCATGGCAAATACTAAGGTCTCCATTTAGAGAATGACAATTATGTGGCAACCAGAACAACCGGTGGATGTCCAATTTACCTTTCTCATGGTTCCCCCGCCTCATGTAGGGGCGAAGGAACTGATATGTGTCTATCGGCTGAGCCTCAGCTTGCTGCATCCATGGAAAAACCTTCCCAGTGGGACAGCTGATTGAGAAACCCAATCTCCATGGTGACCTAAAGTTTACCCTATTTAATAAAGGGGCATCAATCGCTGTTTTCTTCTGGCTGTGACTGCTATACAAGGCATATAATTTGCAGGAACATAAAAAAGGACTAGGGACCCATATGCAGTGAAGAAAAGTTGTAATATGTCAGGGACAGTGACTTCTTGTTTTTCAGAAACAATTCTCCTTTGCGGGGTTTACATCTGGAAAAAAATGGCGACCAAGTTGACATGACATGTTGGCATGCTGTCATTAATGGTTTCACTGAAAGTATTCCTGCTGTGTTCTCAAAAGCAGTTTTAGTGATAATTATCTGCTGATACGAAAAGTTGGAAGGACTTCCACATTACAAATATTAGTGGTGTAAGGCTAGGGAATTCAATTTTCAGTTTTGGCTTTTTGCACTGTAAGTATAACCTAAGTTTTAGAAAGACCTCCTTATCAGTGTATGGCCCATTCATTCCATCATTTGACACTATGGGCCCCATTAGGATGGCAGGCGGATCGCCCCAGCCGGGCCAGCGGTAGTCAACACCGGCCTGACAGGGCCGATCCGCCCGCCATCCGTGCAGAAATGACCCCGGCCATATTACAATGGCTGAGGGGTCCGCAGCGGACGGAAAGACAGTCCGCCGCTTTTCCTCCTGCGGAAAAGGGTTCTATATGGTGGCGGGGTCATAAAGACACCTCCAGCCATATTAAAATGTGGAGTTTGCAATGCCTTTCCGTGGCGGCATTGCCGCCATGGAAAGGCATGCAGAGTCTGCTTGTGGGGCCCGTTGCGGGCCCCCAGGGACTCAGGGGGGTGAGGGTGCACATGAGGGGTACCTATGATACCCCCCTGCAGTTCCATGCACAACATGGCAGGCACCGCGCAGTGCCTGCCATGTTGTGCATGGAAGGGCACAACATGCCTTCCTGGTATTGTTAGGAATGGCATTGTTAGGAATGTTAGGAATGCAGGATGCGCCCGCCACTGTGGTGGGTGCATCCTAATGGCAACCACGGGACCCCCGCCCTTATGGTGGGCGGTCCCTTTGTACGACGGGAGGGCGGGTGGACAAAGTCCGCCCGCCATACTAATGTGCCCCTATGTTTCTTGTTACTGTCATGGAGCCATCAGCTTTCTTTCAGCCAGGCTCTAAGCTGTGTATTTTTGTTGACTTTGGTGATTCTGTTGGAACATAGAGGCAGATAAAATGACGTGTTAGCTATTTCCTCATCTGAAAATCAGTGGGAAGTGGGAGTGATCCATTATCATGCAAAGTAAGATCAGTATCTAAGATATAGGATATATGAAATAGGAGAATATTTTTAGATGTGACAGCCTATCTTTTAAAAAATTTTGAATTTGGACCCTTTCGTCAATATGGACACTCATTTTTCAGACCTGTCGGTCCAATAAATCATTTGTTTGCTATAGGAATTCAATTAGTCTCACTCCTTCTTGTCTCTTCTTCTCTCAAAGATCCATAAGATAATCAGCGTAAGTGTTCCTATCTCAGGCTTGGCTCATGGTTTGCTCCTCGTTCTAGATTTAATATCCAGGAATATGTTTACACACAAGGGTTAATGTCAGTTAATATTATCCCGTGGTGCAGAGTTATTCTTTGGAATAATCAGTAACTTGAAGTCATCACGTGCACAGGGACCTGATAATTTGCCCTCTGTTATATTTAAGGCCGATTATTTACGATGAGCTGCTACCCCATGTCATTTCTCTAGATGGGCGAGGGCAACAGAGGTAATCCTGGAACCATGATGGGAGCATCTATAAAATGGGAAAACTACTGATCCAGCAACTTACAGACTGAAGTCCCTTCTGGATATATCCTCTAAAACTTATGCCCAAAAGTTGGTGAAACATCTTGACTCATGGGCGGTGGGGGTGGGAATCATATCAGTAGAGCACGGGAGAGTTAGACAAAAGCATTCACCAACTGATCACTGTTTTGCCCTATGGGAATGGCCTTGAAGTCAATGGAAACAGTTAGCAAACTTTGATACTGCTTTGTCAACCTCTGGGCTGCTTTAGACAGTGTAGATCAAGGCATTCTTTGGGATAAATTGTGCAGATGGGACATGCCATTGGAAACGTTGTCAGCGATCAAAAATTGCATTCAAATAATTGGGTTTAGATAGACTTAAGTAATACAGGTGTATTAACTGAAAAAGTTCTGGTAAAAATTCTTTAATGCCAGCCTATGTCTTAGTCCCTCTTCTTTTTAGTCAATCTCAGATCTGCCAGAAGCATTAATAAATTCAAATACTTTCTCACCAAAAACAGGGACTTATGTATGCGGACTACCTTGTTATAATAGACTACACACCAGTAGGCCTTCAGAGAAAATTACAGGACCTGCAATCCTTTGTAATTTAAATAAATTCACAGTAAACACAGAAAAAACTAAGACCTAGATATTTTCAAAGCGCCCGAAGGAAATTACATGGTGTCTAAATAATGTTCTTTTGGAGAAGGGTAGTGAGTACAAATATCTTGGACTGGCATTTGCTAATAATCTAAAATGGGACAAGTATCTAGCAAATAGACAAGTGTCACTCCTATCAACTGTAAACACATTGAAAAGGTTTGATCCACGATTTTTGGAGTTACTCATTTGAACCCACTAGAGTGGCTATCTTGAATAAGCTTATCCAACTGTCTCTTTATGGCCAGAACTAATGACCCACGATGATCCTGTATAGTGGGAATCCTGAGAGAATCTTAGCCTATATCTTCAATTCCTTAATTCTATTGATAAAGTTGTTGCTAATTCAGAGCTAGGAATTAACATCTTAACGATCGATAATTGTATGCCTGTTAAGAAACTGAAGAATGCCTGTCAGTCAGTCAGAAATAATTTTATTTCGCCCACACAACATCGGCATAAAAAGTATTCATCCGATATATATACAGAAATAAAAAGAGCTATTATTCAAACATAATTGATAATCATAAGCTAAAAGAGGAACATTTGGTCGTAAGTAAACAAGAATATTGCACAACCCAAGGCCTTAAATTGCATATTAAGTATCAAAATGGCAGTTTGATCTTCTTTTGCTCAAAGCAGATAAGAGAAAGGAGCCCAGGTAAAAGGTTCAGACAATAACTGTAGATAATATAAGGCCACACAACATTGTTTAAAATTCATTTTACGAATAAGGGGAACAATGAATTTTTTCCTTTCTTCACTATAAAATTTAAAAAAGAATAAAAAATGGAGCTCATTCTGGGGCGATCTCTTGTCGCAAAGGCAAACAAGGAGTGCAGTAATCACATAGGTTTTGGGCGGATGGCCTAACATGAGGGGGTTATAATTTAGATGAAATCTCATTAAAATGTATCTATGTTGAAGGTCCTTGACGAACGATAAATAAGTGGCGTTTATATTAGTTAGACTTATGCTTGGGGCGGTGGAGTATAATCTAACTGTAAAAAGTTTAAAATTAATATTGTGTCTCTTTGCCTGTAGGTGGACCAGTAGATGAGTTTTCAGTTCTTTCTTGGATATAGACCGGCACATCTTTGGGTCCTCATAGAGATAATGCAGACCAACCTCGCGAAGACTGGATTCAACATAACTTAGCCATCTTATTTTACTTGCACCATCCAGTTTGAGGAAGTTGTTTACAATATGTCTAGTCAGTGAGAGGGTTTCTTTACGCCAGACTGAGTGCCACATCATAATTAGTGCAATACAAATCTTGTCAATGATGTAAGGAACTCTCAGCTCCAAGTGGCAGTTATAATTAGAACATGATTGGGGTAGGGAGACCAGATATTTCAGAAAGGCACCTTCTATGTGCTGCAGTTTAGAGGCATCAGAGATGCCCCCCCACAGGCAGGCCAGCTCACAGGGCCTCCCAGCAGGTATTGGCTGAGTCCCACTGCGGTTTCTCCTGGTAGAGTGTTCCTCAGATCCAGTTCCCAAGTAAGCTCAACAGACATGGTGGTCACAGCCCCAGTACTTATAGTACAAAAAGTATTTGTTCTTCCCCCTGGCACAGGGCTCTGAGCCCAGTCCAAACCAGTTCTGGGGGGCACTTTAAAATACATTTTCAAGTGCACAACCACGTCTATTGTTAGTGTGAGCCCTGGCTCCAGACACACCACAGGGGGGCGGAGCCATCATTGTGGAAGGCATGCACAGCCCTATTCAGGTGCAGGAGCTACTCCTCCCACCACTCCAAATGCAGACCAGGCCTATTCAGCCTAGCTCTGACTCATCCAGATTTGCTGGAGCCACTGCACATCCCCTCTCCCCTGTCAGTCAGTACCAGACGGTCAGTATACAACAGGCAGGCACAAAGACTCATAGCACACAGAAATGCCTACTTCTAAAAGTGGCATTTCTAAAATAGTAATAAGAAATCAGCTTTCACCAGTAAGCAGAATTTATCACCACTATTCTAAACATATCAAACTTGATCACACTATCCCTGTCGTGTCAGGAATTAGCACTGAAGCACATATCAGGGAATCCCCAATGCATCACTATGAGAAGTCAGCCTCTCAGCAGTGAGAAACCAAATAGGCTGGTTGTCACTACCAATGACATGACACACATTGAAGGCACATGTCCTACCTTTTACCTACACTGCACTCTGCCCATAGGGCTAGCTAGGGCCTACTTTAGGGGTGACTGATATGTAGTAAAAAGGGAGTCACAGACATGGCAACCACTTTATGTGCCACATCACAGCAGCAGTAAACTGTGCGCGCAGGCCCTGCAGTGGCAGAGGCCTGAGGCAGGTTTGAAAGGCTACTTAGGCAGGTGGTGCAAGCAGCGCTTCAAGCCCACCAGTGGTATTTATTTTACTGGCCCTGGGTTTATGAGATCCCACTGTACAAAGGACTGAAAGGTAAATTAAATATGCCAAACAGGTGTAGACCAATCTTACCAAGTTTTCAATAGACAGCACATGCATGTTAGCACTGAACAGCAGTGATAAAGTCCTGAAAGTCTTAAAACCACCAACAACAGGTCAGAAAAAATACAGGAGGAAGGCAAAAAGTTCTGGTATGACCCTGCAAAAAGGGCCAAGTACAACACACAGGCTTATTATAATTTCATTTTACTTCATAGAGCCTTCGTGATGATGGCATAGTAGAAGTGGCGCTGCTCAGTGCGCATGTGGGTTTGGCCGGCCGTCCTGGGACGACCAAACCGACACACGCACTGAGATGTCTCCAACCCGAGCTGTGTTGCCAGGTTGGAGACAGCAGGCACAGGCTCCCCGTCCCCCCGGGAGCGCACATCCAGGGCCCTGGGGCAAATCCCGGGGCTTCTCTCAAGCTGCCAGCAGTATGAGAGCAATGTCTGGATTGGCCGTAGGGTTGTCTGGGAGCCTCAGCCTGGGCTGCAGAGGAGCAGAAGAGCGGCGGTGGAAGGTAAGTTATTTTTTTTCTTCCTGTGCTGTTGTTGTTATCCAAGCCCCACCGCGCTGACCTGCCCGCCACTTTTCCCCGAGACCAACTGCTCCTGCAAGGGATAGGCCACATGTGTTGAGAGAAGGCAGTAAACTTTACGTAACCTCACCTTCTTGACCTAAACAATGATGAATCTCAAGCCTAAACCCTCATCTTCCCTCTAACCTGCTGCCTGGAATTTACCTTTGGCACCTCACTGCTTTCAACAAAAGCCATCATGCTAAAGTCCACCACTCAGTAGTGCAGAGATATCCTGCTGCCTCCCCATGGACACAAGCATCCATACCCAGTGGAGGTACTGATTGTACTGACCAGGTAGAGGCCAAGTGGCAGTTCATTCATCCATGAGTCTAAGTACCCATCTTGATAACTGGATATTTTTGGAAAGGGGGCTCAGACATCTCCTGTCTCACAAATGTTACTCTGAAATCCTGTAGCTAAGGATCTGAGACACTACTGAGGTCCTTCAGACCCTCTGGTGGTCTCTGTGGAGTTGCTGTGATCACTGAGATCTTGGCATCAGTCTATCAGCACACTTCCTCCCCTCTAGGGATATGGCCTTGCGGAGGGATCATTGCCTGTGGACACATGACCTCCAGGGAAGTAAATGAAACTTCTACTCTGTTCTTACCCCCCATGTTTAGTGAGGGCTCACTCCTCTCATCCAAATCTTCATGCATACCTTCCAACTCGTCCGATTTCGGATGTATGCTACCGATTTCTGGGGCTTTCTACCATTGCTGTTTTTGAATCCCATTCCTACAGCATTTTTAAGCTGTCCTGTGATTACAGTGTTATCACACCGCAGGCCGGCTTAAACAAGATGCAGGAATGAAGCTCTTGCCCTTGTTTCTGAGGCACATCATAGGACCACCACGCCTCAGTGCAGTGTGTGTCTCTAGGCCCATTAGCACGGTTGGGTACTACATTTAATAAAGCCCATTTAATCTGTGACTGTGTACTATTGTTCGTGGACAAATAAGGCACTGCAAGTGATGCTGGTGAAAAGGATTCTCAGCAACATGGTCCCTTTGGGTGAAAGAGTCCTCAAAAACATCAAATAAAAAAAATGTTTTGATGGTCATGTTATCTCCGAGCCCTCGAAAGCAGGGGCAAACATCCATTACAAAGCAGTCAATACATCGCACTGCTTTTACAGCGCAACTGTTACAACGCAACTCCCTTTACATCGCATGTCATTACAAGCATGTCATTAAAACGCATGTCACTACAACATATGCCATTACAATGCATACCATTACAACACATGCCATTACAACGCATTATAAGGTAATTAATGGAGATTTCTTAATTTTAGGGTGGGTATGGGTTTTGGGGTAGATGGGAATAGTAATGCTTACCCCTACACTATACAACACTTTCCCTAATGATGCACTCACCGGAGTGGGAATAGTAATTTTTACCCCTATACTATCCAACGTTTTCCCTATTGTTGCACCCTTTGGAGTTGCCCTAAAATATTATGCGTTATAATGGTATGCGTTGTAATGGAATGTGTTGTAATGGTAGTTTTGAAAAATGGGTTGTAAAATCATGCGATGAAATGGTAGTTGCAATGTAAAAACCGCCTTGTAAAAGCATGTGTTGTAATTGTTTGTGCTGTAACGTCATATATTCATGTATAAGAAAGTGCACGTCTCTGTCTATGAGAAAGAGTGATAGTGTGTTAGAGAGAGAATGTGTATGAATGGACACATTTGATAGTGTGTGTACGTTTGTGTGTGTGTCTGCGCATGCGCAAATGCTCATAAGTGGCCCTGGTGAATGTCTTGATTTCTTTACAGACTTGTTCTGAGATACAATAACCATCCTGCCCTCATGCACCATAGTAGTAAGGCATTTCCATCCCCAAGATGGTGATTGTGTTGATTATTTGTAGACCAACCAGAGATGATATACAATCTGTTGCCATGCATTATGTGCAGCATGACCACACAGCTCCCTTCACCCAGTATATAAACACACAGCTCTCAGGAAGGTGAATGCGTTGGTTATTTTGAGACATACCCATATATAATATACAGCCCCTGCCATGTGCTCTGTTGTATAACCTTCCACCTCTCTAGGTGGGTGCACAGGTTGTTTACGTCCCACCTATGTATAGTCAGGCTAGTGGTGATTCTCTTAAAATTCATTTATCACAAGAAACACACCACATTTTGATGGGAGTGTGCTGTAGCGAGGACATAACCTTCAATAACAGGTTTTATGCACCATAACCTCTGCTAAGGGTATGGTTTTCCACAATATTCAGGCTTTTGAGTGGTCTGGTGTTGTGAAAGGGTTTCGAGGGAATTTGGGGTGTAAGAGTATGTGGAGGAAAAGGATCCCCACCGTCTCGTTTGCAAGGGGCGGGGCTGGGGTTTTGTTATTTGTTGATAGTTGTGAAATCCAGTATCGATGATTATATGATAACATTACTGCCTGAGCCTGAAATTCCTGCCCACGCAA
Organism: Lissotriton vulgaris; assembly: GCF_964263255.1. Classification (NCBI taxonomy): domain Eukaryota; kingdom Metazoa; phylum Chordata; class Amphibia; order Caudata; family Salamandridae; genus Lissotriton; species Lissotriton vulgaris. The sequence goes on along the minus strand of NC_141698.1, from coordinate 201,724,624 downwards.
ACCACACCACAAACATCTGACATAATAGATTGCAACTGAAAGACTTCAATCCGTGCATGCAAACAAACAGCGTTGCTGTGCAGCCTTTTGCTTCGGGCCAGGGTGTGGCGGTGACGGTGCAGCTGCCAGACGGTCGGCCTCAGTGTTCACTGCTGAAACTACTGTCCTGAAACCGGAAGTGTTCGGCCCGCGTGCACGCAGAGGCGTAACGTAAGCCCCTGCGGCGCACGCGCCTTCAGCCCCCCACCCCCGGCCCTTGAGGGGGCGCTCGCCCAGCCCAAGGCCACTGAATATCTGTGAGATATATAGGAGACTAAGGGGGCCCCTGTTCACATTCTGAAGGGAAGCTCCATAATTTTATATTGCGCAGGCCCATGCAGGGTCCCCCTAAATGTCCCTTGAAGTAGGCATGTTTAAGGGTGAAAACTGTGATTTAAAGCAAACTGATCCATCTCACCATAAACACATGGGCGTCAGTTAGTGGTAGCCAAGGGTTTCAATTAATCCTCCTTGCTTGCCTTTTGGTAGACTGCGGCTGCTCCCGGCGCATGCAGTGGGCCTTTAAGAGGGCGACCTCCTTAGTGCCGTTTCAGCCACCTCCGCACTCTTGTCACTGGGACCCCCTCCTCTGCAAGTCTCCCCTCGGTTCTGGCGCCTCTGCTGTGTCATTTACGGTGCGTGGTGGGCTGGGGACAGTTATTTATACCTGCCTTCACCCACTGGCCACCCTCTTTGTCCCCCACTGGACAATACGGACTGGTGATCCATGATATGTAAGGGGGATAACCCCCCACATAAATGGTAGAACCGATTTGATTGGCCATGGTGCAGTTCGGGCATCAGGTGGGCACGGTAGCTAAGGTTAGTCACCACTGCCTGCCCTTGGATCGCCCATAAGTTAACCAACCAAGTTGGCATACTCCTTGTATGTGATAAACCTGCAGCACACTTTTCCAACAAAAAACGTGTGTTGGCTTTTTTTTTTGCGCAATGCAACTAATTCCTGCTAAGCGAGGGGGTTGCCAATATCGGCACTATTGGCACTTCTGCTGCCTCTGGTATCAGGGATCATGATGGCACTGACAACAATAGGAAGTAAACAAGGCTGTAGGAGTCTGTTTTTTTCTCCTTTCTGTAGCTTCAACACTTTGCCCTCAGCAGCAAATAGAAGGTTGTGAGGGTTAAGGGTGGAATAGTGTGTCCATCTTGTGATGTTATTTGTTGTCAAATGTTGTGCCACTTCCGCTGACCTTGGCATTTAGGCGAAGCAATGTATATTAATAAATCCAGTATACAAACAAAAGAGCTAGACCTGCTTTGCATTCTGGGGCATATTGAAGTGGGATGCTAGAGGTGTGACAAGCCCTGAATTTTCGGCAGGAAGCTACCTCTCTGCACCAGAGCTATTTGCAGGGATTTAAGTGGGCCGGGTCTTGCCAGTGCTCAGCACCAGTGGTTCTAAAAAGCAGGTGCTGAGACAGGTCCCTATCAGGCTCTCCATTTTTGCTCTCACCCTCAGGATGAAAAAATAAATCTTAATTCTGCAGCTGTACCACCCTTCACTGCCTTTGATGTAACTTCAGAGAGACTCGGTATAGTTCTTCCACAGTCTCATCATTTCGGAACTGAAGCTTTTTCAATATTATATACAACAAAGCCATAGTTGTTGCTTATTTATCTTATGCAACTAATAATCATTATCAAAGCCAATAGTCCTGGCTTGTTGTATATGTATAATGCTTGTGGTATTTTATATATGGATGCAATGACAGAAGTAGCAAAATACCAGTTGGGCGGCAAACTATGTGAATCAGAGATTTTTAGTTTAAGTGTCTTTGAGGCACGCCCGTACTTATATCAGCCATGCATGTTAGACAGGCCTCGTGAAGGGCTCGCTCCCTCCCCGCATGACAGAGCCTGGACACCGGCTCTCCCGGTGCCACCAGAAGAACAACCCCGACGACCCACAGAAGCATCCCGCAACCCGTCCCCTATGGGACGCCTGCTCCCGGACATCTCTGTATCACTGGCCCGGGCCACCGCCAACACCATTGCCCGGCCCAGCAGCCATCTTGGACACTGCACCACGAGGCTGCGTGGCCTCAGCTCGACCCCAACCCTGGGCCTGGCCAGGCCCCGACATCCCGGCACCACCATCCACCCAGGAGGTGAACGGACCACTTGGCAGGTCAATGGGAGAGAGAAGTGTCGATGGTTCTCCCCCGCCAGGTGCCGATCGCCCCCTGCCTCCCCGGGCGCTGGCTCCACCCCCCTGCTGGGTGTCTGGACTCCCTCATCCCGGACCTCCCGACCTCCAAGAGCGAGGGTCCGGACATCAAAGGAGGCCAGACCTATAACTGGGGCAGCTCCAGAGCAGGAAGGCAGTTGTATCCTGGAGTCGAGAGACACCGAGAAGAACTCATCCTTGACGGACTGCTGGCGCTGCCGCAGCCCTGCCTTGTGAACCATCGTCCTGCCTGCTGGTGCTGCCGCGGCATTCTGCAACCTTCCTCCTCGTCGGGACCTGCTTGCGCTACCGCGGCCCTCTGCAACCTACATCGTCTTAGGGACCTGCTGGCGCTGCCGCGGCCCTCTGCAACCTACATCGTCCTCAGGACCTGCTGGCGCTGCCGCGGCCCTTTGCAACCTACATCATCGTCGGGACCTGCTGGCGCTGCCGCGGCCCTCCTCAAGTGAGACTTGCCACCCGAGCCTGCTGGCGCTGCCGCGGCCCGACCTTCCAGAACTCCGAGCTCGAAGATTGTGAGCTATCCAGCAGACCACCTCAAATACCAGAAAGGTATCAAGACTGTCCCGCTACCCCCTTTCCCTTCAGAGACTAGAATTGAGAGGACCCTCGTGTCCCGATCTCCCTGTACCGTGATATTTTGCTTCGAGAACTGCACATAAAAAGCCTTAACCTTATCCCTGTGTGGTGTCCATCTGTGGGGGGGAAGTTACTTGTCTGTACGATCGCTGGAGACGGCCCTCACCGGAGGCCTCTCCCTTTGTCCTCGGCCGACCCTCCAGGTCCCCGTCTAACATTGGTGGCCAGCGGCGCGATCCGAACCGACGCGTAATCGTACAGGGAGTAACTCACCCCACGACGCAACCACAATGACAACAAAAGAGAGCGGATCCGCAGAGAAATTCCAGATGGAGAAACTAGAAGAGTACAACCATCGAGAGCTAAAGCAATTTTGCATGGAACTAGGCATTGCTACCACCGGGCTGAGCACGAAAGAGGACTTCAAACACGCCCTAGAATCTTGGGCAGAAACGGGTACGGCTGTACCCCGGAACCAAAACAGCGAGGCACCAGAAACAAACACCACTCCGACGGAAGAAAGGAGAGTGAGTCTCTCCCCGGAAGAAATCCAAGAACGAGAGAAAAGCAGACTCCATGAATTGGAGTTGGCACGGCTCCGGTTGGACGGAGAACTGAAACTGGCGGAAAAAAAGATAAACTTAGAACACTTACGGCTCCGAGAGGAGCGGGAAGAGAAACAAAGGCAGAGAGAACTCGAAGAGAAAAAACTGGCATACGAACACGAGCGCAAGCTAGCAGAAATAGAAATGCGGAAACAGAATAAAGATCTAGGGGTGCCCGAGCGCCCGCACACCCCGGGCACTACCGAACCAAAGGTCCACATCCCCAAGGATGTCGTCAGAGAATATTTTCGGAACGACGACATACAGCAGTGGTTCAAGGCCTACGAGATCGCTATGACCTCCCACCGGATTGATCGAAGTGACTGGGGAGCCGGGCTATGGGGGAGGTTCGTCAATGAAGGCAGCGATGCCCTGCTACAGCTCCCGGACCATCAGATGACCTCCTATGACCAAATGAAGGCCGCCCTCCTCACTCGATACGGACTCACGCCCGAGATGTACCGCCAGAGGTTCCGCGACTGCAAACGAATCCCGGGTACAACTTGGGTAGAGTATGTGAACTATTTCAGCCGAGCCTTCGAGGGGTGGATCAAGGGCAGCCACGTAACCACCTACGAGCAACTCTTTAACCTCATGGTGTGGGAGCACCTCTCCAACAATTGCTTCGTCGAACTCAGGCAGCACCTTCTCGACAGTAAATTGACTGAACCTCGGCAGCTCGCCGCTGAAGCTGACCGATGGGAAAGCACTCGAGTGGCCCAGAGTGGGCCGAGTGAACAAAACAGAAACAACCAAGGTCTCCATCGCCCCCAAGGAGGAGGAGGAGGCCAGGGCAGAGATGCCGTCCCGGCAACTCCTGCCAGCAACACCCGCCCCCGGCCGGTCGGGGAAACCCCCCGATGCGCCCAGGGTTCCGAGCCAACATCACTTGCCACCGGTGCCAGCGAATTGGACACTATGCCAGCGACCCGAGCTGCCCGAAGAACCAGACTCCCGTGCCCCGCCAGGTCGCTGCCGCCGCGCTAGGAGAAGAGCAAAACTCCGAAGAGTATGAAGAGTACGAGCAGGAGCAACCCGAGTGGGAACCTGCCGCCATGACCCTGGCCTGCCTGGGGGAAAGAGACATGATCCCGCGGGCTCCCCTACCCGCCATCACCAGAAAATACAGCCAGTGGGTGAACATAAATGGGCGCAAGGCCGAAGCCCTTCGCGACACCGGGGCCAGTGTGACGGCGGTCCGCTGTCACCTGGTGACCCCGGAACAAATCCTGCCAAACGTTCTTTGCCCCGTCCGATCAGCCGACAATTCAGAGAGCCTGTGTCGGATGGCCTGCGTCCCCTTCGAATGGGGAGGAGTGTCCGGTATTCTAAAAGTGACTGTCCGCGATGATGCCCCCGTGGACTGCCTCCTGGGAAACGACCTCGAGAGTTCCCCGTGGGCGGCCGTTGAGAGAAGAGAGCACCTGGGGATGTTGGGCCTCCCGGACTGGGCGTGCGTAACAACCCGGTCCATGGCCGCCCGTGCCATCCCCAGACCCGAAGAACCCGAATGGCCAGCACCTCCTCCCCCGATCACCACAGAGGAAGACGCCCTCAGTACTAATCCCCCGGAGCAAACCCAAGAAGGGCCCACTCCGCTCCAAGATCTTCCAGAACTGGCTCAGTGGCGTCAAGAGGGTGGACCCACCCAGGAACAATTCCGGCAGGAGCAGAAGACCTGTCCCTCCCTCGAGGGACTCCGACAGCAAGCACTCGGCCAGCGTGCGGGAGACACCGCAGGGGCCCACTGGATCTATTGGGACAATGACCTACTATACAGCGAGCAAAGAATTGCCGAATTGGGGGCCAGTCGAGTGCTAGTGGTGCCCCTCCGCTTCAGAGACTTCCTTTTGAACTTGGCACACGATGTCCCCCATGCTGGGCACTTGGGGCAAGACAAAACGTATAACCGCCTGGTAACCCACTTTTACTGGCCCAAAATGCGAAATGACGTCTCCAACCACTGCCGGGCCTGCCCCACCTGTCAGGAGAGCGGGAAGAGTGGCCGAAAAATCAAAGCACCCTTGCAACCATTCCCCGTCGTAACCACCCCGTTCGAACGGGTGGGGATAGACATTGTAGGGCCCCTGGACCCCCGAACAGCACAAGGGCATCGATTCATCCTGGTCCTGGTGGACCACGCCACCCGCTATCCCGAGGCCATTCCTCTTCGGACTGTAACAGCACCAGTGGTAGGCCGAGCCCTAATGGGGATCTTCTCCCGAGTAGGATTCCCCCGGGAAGTCGTCAGCGACAGAGGCACGAACTTTATCTCCAAATATATGAAATCCCTCTGGCAGCAGTGCGGGGTTACGTACCGGTTCACGACCCCCTATCACCCGCAAGGAAACGGACTGGTCGACGGTTTAACCGCACCCTCAAGGGGATGATCATGGGCCTGGAGGAACCCCTACGTCGCCAGTGGGACGTGCTGCTCCCGTGCCTCCTCTTCGCCTACCGAGAAGTCCCCCAGAAATCTCTCAGTTTCAGCCCCTTCGAGCTCCTGTATGGACACCCTGTCCGGGGGCCTCTCAGCCTGGTTAAAGAAGAATGGGAAATGGCCTCCCAGAAGACCCCCCCGGATGTGTATAAGTACCTCCTGACCCTCCGCAACCAGACCCGGCGATTCAGGGAACTCGCCAAAGCCAATCTCGAAGCCAGTCAGGAGGACATGAAGAAATGGTACGATCAACATGCCTCCTCCATCGAGTTCGAATCTGGTCAGCAAGTATGGGTAATGCCTCCCATTGAGCCTTGTGCCTTGCAGGACAAGTGGACAGGACCCTTCAAGGTGGTCGAGCGCAAGGGCCCGGTCACCTATTTAATCGACATGGAGTCCCCCCGGAACCCCCTCGGGGTCCTTCACGCCAACAGACTCAAGCCACACTTCGTACGCTCGGAGCTCAGCCTACTGATGGCCACAGATAGTGGGGCCGAGGAAGACTCCGAGCCCCTCCCTGACCTACTGAGGACCCGTGAGACAGATGGCTCGGTGGACGGGGTCCGACTCTCCGATGCCCTGACCCCGGAGCAACGCCAAGACTGCCGGGCCCTCCTGCTGCAATTTGCAAACCTGTTCTCCCTCACCCCCGGGGTCACCCCCTGGTGCCTTCACGACGTGGACACTGGGGACAGCCCCCCTATCCGGCACCGGGCGTACCGAGTACCAGATCGGGTGCGCGCCTGCATCCAAGACGAAGTCTCCAAAATGCTCACACTCGGAGTCATCGAGCCATCCGACAGCCCCTGGGCCAGCCCAGTCGTACTGGTCCCCAAAGCTGCTGCCCCGGGCACCACCCCCGAGCTCCGATTCTGCGTCGACTATCGGGGCCTGAACGCTGTCACCCGAACTGACGCACACCCCATTCCCCGAGCAGATGAACTGGTTGACCGCATGGGGGCTGCCCGCTACCTGAGCATCTTCGACCTGACAGCGGGCTACTGGCAGATCGGCCTCACCCCCAGAGCCCAAGAACGATCCGCCTTCTCTACCCCGGATGGTCACTACCATTTCAGAGTGATGCCATTCGGCATGAAAAACGCCCCCGCCACTTTCCAACGACTTGTGAACAAGGTACTGGCGGGCCTCGAAGAATTCAGTGCTGCCTACCTGGACGATATCGCTGTGTACAGCCGCCACTGGACAGACCACCTCCACCACCTCCGAGAAGTTCTGCACGCCCTCCAACAGGCCGGCCTCACCATCAAGGCTAGCAAGTGCCAAATTGGCCAGGGGTCCGTGACCTACCTCGGGCACCAAGTGGGGAGCGGTCTGGTGGCCCCTCTCCAGCTCAAGATCGCTGCCATCCAGTCCTGGCAGCCACCCGTCACCCAAACCGAGGTCCGAGCCTTCTTGGGGCTCACAGGATACTACAGGCGGTTTGTGAAGGACTATGGCAGCATTGTGGGGCCCCTCACGGAACTCACATCCAAGAAACACCCCAAAACCGTCAACTGGACCCCGGACTGTCAAGCGGCCTTCGAGAAACTGAAGGCCGCCATGTGCACCGCCCCTGTGCTCCAGGCCCCCGACTACAGCCGAGAGTTCATCGTCCAGACGGATGCCTCAGACCATGGCATTGGGGCAGTCCTCTCCCAACTAAACACCGAGGGAGTCGACCAGCCAGTGGCCTTCATCAGCCGACGCCTGCTGGCCCGAGAGCAGCGCTGGAGCACCATCGAACGGGAGGCCTTTGCAGTGGTGTGGGCCCTCAAGAAGCTCCGGCCCTACCTCTTCGGTACCCACTTCCGGGTACAAACAGATCATCGGCCCCTGCAATGGTTGATGCAGATGCGGGGGGAGAATCCCAAACTATTGCGATGGTCCATCTCCCTGCAAGGGATGGACTTCACTGTGGAGCATCGTCCAGGCCAGGACCACGCCAACGCGGACGGCCTGTCACACTTTTTCCGCCTCGACGAGGAGAGTCCCCAAGAGGATGGGTGACTCTCCCCGCCTTCAGCTGGGGGGGACGCATGTTGGACAGGCCTCGTGAAGGGCTCACTCCCTCCCCGCATGACAGAGCCTGGACACCGGCTCTCCCGGTGCCACCAGAAGAACAACCCCGACGACCCACAGAAGCATCCCGCAACCCGTCCCCTATGGGACGCCTGCTCCCGGACATCTCTGTATCACTGGCCCGGGCCACCGCCAACACCATTGCCCGGCCCAGCAGCCATCTTGGACACTGCACCACGAGGCCGCGTGGCCTCAGCTCGACCCCAACCCTGGGCCTGGCCAGGCCCCGACATCCCGGCACCACCATCCACCCAGGAGGTGAACGGACCACTTGGCAGGTCAATGGGAGAGAGGAGTGTCGATGGTTCTCCCCGCCAGGTGCCGATCGCCCCCTGCCTCCCCGGGCGCTGGCTCCACCCCCCTGCTGGGTGTCTGGACTCCCTCATCCCGGACCTCCCGACCTCCAAGAGCGAGGGTCCGGACATCAAAGGAGGCCAGACCTATAACTGGGGCAGCTCCAGAGCAGGAAGGCAGTTGTATCCTGGAGTCGAGACACCAAGAAGAACTCATCCTTGACGGACTGCTGGCGCTGCCGCAGCCCTGCCTTGTGAACCATCGTCCTGCCTGCTGGCACTGCCGCGGCATTCTGCAACCTTCCTCCTCGTTGGGACCTGCTGGCGCTGCCGCGGCCCTCTGCAACCTACATCGTCTTCGGGACCTGCTGGCGCTGCCGCGGCCCTCTGCAACCTACATCGTCCTCGGGACCTGCTGGCGCTGCCGCGGCCCTTTGCAACCTACATCATCGTCGGGACCTGCTGGCGCTGCCGCGGCCCTCCTCAAGTGGGACTTGCCACCCGAGCCTGCTGGCGCTGCCGCGGCCCGTCCTTCCAGAACTCCGAGCTCAAGGATTGTGAGCTTTCCAGCAGACCACCTCAAATACCAGAAAGGTATCAAGACTGTCCCGCTACCCCCTTTCCCTTCAGAGACTAGAATTGAGAGGACCCTCGTGTCCCGATCTCCCTGTACCGTGATATTTTGCTTCGAGAACTGCACATAAAAAGCCTTAACCTTATCCCTGTGTGGTGTCCATCTGTGGGGGGGAAGTTACTTGTCTGTACGATCGCTGGAGACTGCCCTCACCGGAGGCCTCTCCCCTTGTCCTCGGCCGACCCTCCAGGTCCCCGTCTAACAATGCCCCTTTGAAATACCCCCCCAGTTTTTTCATCCCACTTAAAAGTACTGGCTATTTGCCAACTGTTATTTTTTGCCTAGAACTACCTGGTGGCTTCTTTACTGATATATCGGTATGTCTGCTTTGCAAATTTACATCATGTTTTACTTATATATCCTTCGGAGCTGCAGAGATTGTTTTATAGCTCCGACACAGAAGCCCATCTCCAAACATAAATTAGATAGGTGAAAGTAAACAGGCAAGGGAGAAAAGAGATAGCACTGACACAGCCAAATGGTCTAACTTTCTTAGTGACAACCTCTTTGAGTGAGTATGAAAATGTGGGATGAGAATAGTTTTAAAATGTTATGTATGACAATGGCTTTTGTGTGCCCCTAAGCAAATCTGTTTTAAATTCTTGTGTCTCAGTTCGGATCCTTGAAAATATACAGGGGGGGCTTAGGAACTGGCCCTTGTTCAACTACAGTAAAACAATGAGACATTTTCGATACTTGTTGGCAGTCTCAAATAGGAGGACAATGATCCTTTAAGTAGCTAGTAGAGTAAAAAATGTAAGTAATTCCCTAATTATAACAATATAACACTATTGCAGCATATGGCGTTTCAAAGGCTCCAACGTATTAGATTTTTTTTGGGGGGGGGGGGGGGTATTTTGTACTTGCAGCACAGACATGTATTTAATCAAAACCCAGGTTCCAGTCTTGGTGAGATAGTTCAGTAGGTTAATGTGCTTGCTGCAAAAAAACAGCATGTAACGTACATGCCACAAGCTAGAATCCCAACTGACCCAACTTACCCTTTCACTTTCTAGCAAGGCTTTGGTGGTTCCAATAGTATAGTAGCTACATCTGTCAGCATGGCTTGTCTGCTGTTAGTGGGACCCTAACCACATTTTCACCTACTCTACTACATATTAGTAAAGCCAATAGAGGAACTTTTCATTAGAGCTGCAGTACATTTAAAGCAAAAGTCCTCGGAATTTGTGGCAAGGCCGCTACACCTTTTATGTGACAGTTTAGGCACATCTCAGTAAAGCTGTAATGGTAATTTTTAGGTGTATTTGTACTGAACAGCCCCATTGCCTGCAATATACATAACCTTGTGTTTGGGGCCAGACCATTAACCCATTGGCACAACTTAAATCAGCGCAGAATAGTTTTCTCTATCACCATGCTATTGGCTGTTTGCGTATTATTCCACCTGTTATGCAGTGCTTATATTACAGTACATGATGGACTATTTTACAACTTAAAAATATACTCAGCCATCACACTCTTTCCTGCATTCAATTCAATTTTATTGATTTAGACCTCTTCAGAGATCAACAATTTGAACTAATACGTGAATCATACATTCAATTATTTATCTTTCACATCACTGTTTAAGAAAGCAATATGTTGCTGTGCTGCGTGTTTTTTTTAAACGGTTTTGTCATGATACAAATATAGACCTCGAACCCAAATCAGCCTTCTAATTTTTTTGTTGACCCCCCCGCCAATATCACAACCAAAAATGCCATCAATACCACACGATCAACAATACCCCCACCACCACCAATGCCAACATTTCCACCAATACAACCACCACCAAGACAAATGCTAATGTCACAACCAAAACCACACCAACAATAACACCTCCAGGACTGCTATCTCCACCAGTACTGTTATATATTTGTAACTAGATCCAACCTGATCTATCATAGCTATGTGATGTCATGGAGCATGGAATGGTAACTATCAGCCTTATTCATCTCCCGTTTTGCGAGGCCCTAATAGCGAATCATAGTGAATCACTATTAAGGACTCACAAAACGGGATTCATGTAGGATTAGCAAAATGTTTTGCGATTCCTAATGATTCCTTATTTGCGATTAGCAAATTGCTAATCGCAAATAAGGAAAAACTCCCCATTCATTCCTATGGGCCAAAAGGCCCATAGGAATGAATGGGGAGTATTCCTTATTTGCGATTAGCAATTTGCTAATCGCAAATAAGATTGCGATTTGAAGGGTGCCAGGGGTGTCCAAAGGACACCCTGCAGCACCCATCAAATGACATTTGACACAGGTGTTGCACACACACATGTCCAAAGGACATGTGTGTGTGTAACATGCAACTCAGAAAAATGCATTTAAATGCATTTTTCTGAGTTTTCGCAATTTACCACGAGGTTTGACCTCGCGGTAAATTGCGGCCAGGAATTGCGAATTCGCAATTTGAAAATGTATGATGAATTGCATTTAAGGAATCTCAAATAGAGATTCCTTAAATGTAATTCCTCGCACATTTGCAAAATCGCAATTAGCGATTTTTGCATTTGGGATGATGAATCCCAAATGCAAAAATCGCACTCGCAAAGGGCCGGATTCTCAGAATCCGGCTCTTTGCGAGCCGATTTAGCCTTCATGAATAAGGCTGATAGTCATGGGTGAGGATAGGACTAGCAGTTGCTGTCCTGTCTTGGCAGGGTTGGTCGCACACTTGTATTTGGCTCAAAATAAACCGTCATGAAGAAATTGATGGTGTGTTTGTTTCAAGTACCAGTTCCATTACCACCTACACCAATATCACCACCAATACCGCCATAAAAACCTCCATCAATGCCATCAACAATTACACTATTGCCGCCACCAATAATACCATAGCAACCACCAAAACTTCACCAGACACCACCAATGCCAATTCTGCCAGCTCCACTTATACAACCACCAATGCATCCATCAGTGCCAATACCACCACCAATACCAAACCAACACCACAATACCGGCATTAATGCCAACACCTAAACCACTACCACTACTAGCTCTACCAATACTACCACCAATGAAACCACAAGTACCATCCCCACCACCAGTAACACACCACTTCCACTACTAAGCACTGGCTGGATTTAATGTGCTTTTGCATGTAAACATTATTTCTGCATGCCAGTTTATGCACTCATTGTCACATTCAACCCAGACCTATTGGCTTTGATACTGCTTGTTTAATAAACAGTACTTGTCAGCAAGGCTGCTGTGCTCTTAGTGAGGCAACCCAGGCACTTCTCAGAAGCCCTGCTACTCTTTATTTGGGAAATATTACATATTTAATGGGGCCCAATTCCAGGCACACGTGGGCAGGGATAACAGGCGTCCAATGGGACAGCATAGACACTTCTTAGCCAGACTAAACTACTTGTTATGTGAGAGGGGTCAGATACATTTATAATGGAACTGTACCACCCACGCCTCACAGAGCAGAGCAAACATCCAAACCCTAAGTGCACTTCTCAGCACTGCTGCTATGCTTTCAGTGTAACCGGCATGCCATAGATCTAATGGATGAAAGTATGCTACAAAGCCAGACAAGCCCTTGCATCCTACATCATTAGCTCTTTTTAAAGATACAAGCTGACTCCATAGTTAGCTGTATCCCTACTTTGACCACTTCTTTGGAATAAATGGGTGCTGTAGGGCTGGATTAATCTCGTCCTGAACACCTTTTCTGGACAGAGAAATGTTGCAGGAGACTATATATTATTTTATCGCGTGCCACTACATCCCCCGACAACTATATATCGCACCCACTGAGCTTTTCATTATCTTAGGGTAGTGGTTGTGTCGCCCTCTCTTTCTCTGAAAATGTATTGAATTAAGTCGCCCATGTTTATTTTTAAGCTATTACCATTACATGTTGTTATTATTAATTACCTTTGACGATTTAATATCCCAGAATATAGTGGAGATGATGAAGTAGGCAGGCAGTGTAGTAGGTGTATAAAGTTGGGGATATATGTTTCGGCACAGAGCACTTTTGAAGAGAGGCTGCAGCTGGATATGCCATTGCCAGCTGCTGCCAACTTAGCACCACTCTAAATAAAAAGAATCCTACACCGAAAACCGGTTCTTCATAAAGAGATACCACCAGCAACTATCTATGTAGCTTCCTGTGGCTGTTCTATTCATTATGGCCCTTCCACTACACTGAACCAATTCACCACCAAAAGATGTTTCCTTTTTTTTGGTATGAAGAGAAGAGGCATACTATTTGTTGGGTAGGCCATGGTCACTAAAATCAAGGCTTTCCTCAAAGATATTTTCATAGGAGAACAGCTCGGTCTGAGGTGGCTCAGAATAACAGGGGCGCGTTTATCTGTATAAAGATTCAAGAGTTCCTTGGCATGCATCGGATTTGTCGCTCCTGCATTGCAATAAATAATCCTTATTCCAGTTGGCGCGTTGAAAGTGGCAATGGATTGGTTAAAACTCTAAACATTAAGCACTGGCTAATAGTGTGAATTGAAAGTGGTTTGCATAGAATATGTTAGGTAAATACAAAAGAAACCTTCATTGAATCAAAGAGGGGCACCATCTACTCTATTTGGAGATCAGCATCCTGTTTCTAAATTGAATCCTGGTAGAATGCAGCAAGAAAACATTGGAGTGCATCAACCGAAAACAAAAGCCATGATTTCTGACCAGATGCTTAAGGGCGGCCTCCCAGCACTGTCGCACAAACCTCCTATCCAGTGACAGGTCACTACACCATTAAGGTAGCCCCCCTCCTTTGGAACTCTCTTCCTTTGCCTCTTCACCACAAGCTCAACATCACATCATTTCACAAAACACCTGAAGTCCCACCTCTTCCGCCAAGGGTTTCACCCTGAAAGATTTTTTCAACCTGCTTGGACTCAATTTTCACCTCCTCCCCCTGTTAGGAATTTCTCTTCATAGCTGTGTACAAATCTACGGTCTTTTAGCCAATATAACCGGATAACTGTACTGTAAAATAAAATGGATTGCTTGGCACAATTTCAAAAGATTTCTTGGCAAAATGCCCAAATCCATTATAGCGCATCAGACTCAGAGACTACGTTCAGTCACTCAAAGGAAGACAGAGCAGATTTTCAAAGGTTTTTGAGGGTTACTTTTCATTTCTTGGAGAGACCACATGTAATTGAGCTAACACTCTTACTGATGATTGCTTTCTGCAGTCTATGAAAGTCCTTCTCAGGAGAATAATATTGGTGTGCTTATCATGATGTCTGCTCATAGGACAGAAAACTATGGGTAGAGGCAAAGTATGCCCACCCTTACGTAATGAGGATGTTCCAAATCAACAAGGAATATCTTGACTATCTCTCTAAGGTCCTGGAATGCAGAATGAATGGCAAAAGCCTCATTACATATTTTGTGGACACATATTTCCTTGCACTACAGGATTCCTTTCAAAAGTTACAGCTAGATGCAGAGAAGTACCAGACATCCATATGGACTTACTACTTGATGCAATACTACCTGATGGAAACCCACTGCCAGTCCAGTCTTCCAGAGACTATTGTGCTCAGGGGCAATTGGGCAGATCTTATCACAGGTATTGCACGTTGTCCCTGGAACCACAGGATACAGCTGCGAGCTCACTTATTTGCCAAGTGCCTCCTTTTTAGACTTTCAGGAGCAAGCAAAGCATATTTGTCAAGGTATGTTATTGAATCTTGGGGTTGAGATGAAACTTACATGCAGTGCATATAAAAAGCTCATGAAACTGAGTCTGTCCAGCCAGTTCTATCACTAAGTACTTATTCTTTAAGGGAAATGGAACAGAAAAAGAAATAGCAATACTGTTAAACAAGACATCTGTACTGACTGTTTCTGGAGGAAGAATGCCTATTTATGTCGCATTCTCATAAAAGATTGTGGCACTTGTGGGTTCAATGGCAGTGAGGGCTAATCACTCTGTGTCCAGTTCCCAGATCAGAGGAAGAGTTGCCTCAAGCTTGCATGTCTCAAAGAGATTTATGTGGCAAGCGTTGGACTGCACAGGAGTCTCCGTCTACGAGAGGGTTCTTCATCAGATATGGTCATAGGCCAATTTAGGTCACAGGGATGTGTCCAAGTCAAATGGGCCTAGCAAAATAATGTGATTGTAGCAACTGCACAGTCCTTGAAAGTCTCCTCCTGTCCAGGCATCCAATACCTCAAACAAAACCAGCACTCCATCCAGATCAGGATGTCAAGGACCCAAAGCAAGCTCAGACCCACCAAGAGAGAATGTCCACTTTTTGCCAAGAAAATCAAGCAGCACCTAGTCCAAAGCTGTCTTAACAACATTAAACTGGATGTATTCAAACACAACTTTTCACTATTTGTCAAGTTTCTCAGACTGATTCCGAACACTGACCTCACCTTTAAGGAACATATAACAAAGAATGAAGAAAGTGAACCATATCACCCAGAAAGTGAATTCAGCATTTCTGCCTAAGCCCTCATACTCCTTCATCTGGATGGGGGCAAAGCCCTGCTCTGAGCCTCCTGTTATCCACACTGGCCTATATTATGGGCAACCTACAAACTACAGCAAGTCTTATCAAGGGCCTGAAGAAGTAGATCCACATTCCACACCACCACCACCACCCTGATGCACCTCCACTGACTCCCCTCACCAGCCTGCACCACCTTCAAAATCAGCTTCATCATTACAAAGCCATCATCCGTGACTATCAGCCCATCTATCTGGCAGCAAGCTCACCATCCCCGGGGGCTACTGGCATACCCACAGCCCGGACATCATCAGAGTGGAGATGAAAAAGTGCAAAAAAAAAAGGAATGGGTCCTTCTCTATTTATGCACTCAGGATCTGGAACAACATCCCTTTATCCATCAAGACTGCCCTCAACCCCACTCCAAAGTATTAACGAGCTGAAGGCGCACCTCTTTAAAGAACAACGCAATACGACAAACAGTCTACACTTGCTCTTTGAATCTAGCTTAACTTACAATCACCTTTTGACTGTGTTCTGCCTTTGACCTGGCACAGTGCTCTCTTGCCTTTCATCTAGGTATGCGCTGTACAAACTCAGTCTACAAAGGCTTGTATAGACACTTGTTCAGCACAGGAGGTCCACTGATGGTGATAGTTCAGGGAGGGTGTGTAATCGGAATCAGGACACTGTAACAGCAGACGTTCGCGTTCAGCAGATGGCTAAGCAGGAGATTAACCAGGTAGGACAGTGGACGACAAAAAAGCAGGGAGACGGTGGCCATGGGAACAGAAGAGCATCTTCCAAAGACATGCTGAGAAGTAGCAGTCACGCAAAGGTCTACTTTAGCTCTTCCCTCCTTGTCACACTCATGCTAGAGTAGAATGGATCTGCTTCATGGGTGAGGTTTCGGATACAGACTCAGCACTGTCGTTGTTGAATTCTGCTTTTTGGTCTTGTGCTGGACTGAGTGACACTCTATGATTTTGGCTACTCCTCAGTATCAGTCAACTATTGAGCCCTTAGTTCTGGTGAAGATCAAATGAAGGTCTAAGCACCCAACGTATTCCATCAGATCGTACTATGAAATATCGAAGGCAGGATATCGACGAGACAGACTATTGTTACAAGAAAATTGAAGGACAAAACATCAAAGAGGTAAGTGCACAGAGGGTAGTAAGGATTTACTATTCTTAACTCCATGTCTACATACCTTGAAGATATCTATATCACCAAGGTATGTATATGTGAAGTTACATATAGAAAATATATACAAGCTTACCTTTAGGTATTTTGTTCCTTGGTATTCTTGTCATGACATTCTGTCCCATTGACATGCTACCTGCGATATTCACTACTTATGTCATTCCTTCTCCTTCCCCTTCAGTTTTTATCAACAGCATGACTTTTCTTCAGCCTTGGTGTATGATCCTTTCTCCTTTAGGGGAGACACACAGACAGCTTTTTGGCCTGTGGTTCACTCTTTCCACTGTGGAGTTACACAGAGCTACTCAAAGTCAAAAGAAGAACCTACATACCTAGATCAAAGAGTGGCTTATATACAGAAGCGCTGGTAATAGGCAACTGGCCACTAAGAGTCGGAGTTATACCAGGGACTCACCATGGGAACCATAGTGCCGGCTTCATTAAGTCTCGTGCCCTCACCCCTTAAACCGTCTCTCACACTCTCCCATGGTTACAGATATCACGGGCATCTGTAACTTTGAGGGCTGAGTTGTCGGATTTTACATGTGGGACCCTAAGTATTCCTTAAGTAATTACAGGTCCTGAATACCCTGGTTAGTCTTTAGACTTCCTTATATTTCACCAAGAGATGTTGATTGCTTTAGACCAACATCTTTGAGTTAACAGCACACGATCCTGGTATTTAATGCAACCTTCTAAATCCCAATGAGACTGGTAACTGTATTATCAGCCCCATCAGGAAGTACATGGCACTCTTAATAGACCTCTGTTTCTTTTGGGGAATGGAATCAATGCTACTTGAATCTGGGTATAGTTATATTTCCGAGTACTTTGCCAGGGCTGGTTTTGGTTACCAGTCCGGCCCTGGGCCTAATGGCTATGGTGGTCGACTTCGAAGCTGGGGAACCGGGTTTGAGTCTCGGCAGAGGCGCTCAGCATCGTGTGACTCTGGGCAAATCACTTAAACTCCCAGTACCTACCAAAATGAACGTGTCCCTCTGTAACGCAACTGGTGCTCATGTAAAGCACTATGATACCTTTGAGTCAAGTTCGAGCTATATAGAACTCTAGAGAAAGAACAAAAAAATTCTTCACCTCTTTTCACCTGAGATGAAACAGAAGGTCAATCAAGCCGAACTTGAGCCGGTCAGAAGTTCCAGAGGAGCCGCGAGACAAGAGGATTCAAGAGAGGAAACCAGCATTGACAGGCCGAGCGGGTTCACTAGTGTCATAAATGAGAAGAAAATGGACACTTAGGGGCCCATTAGGATGTCGGGCGGATTGCCCCCGCCAGGCTGGCTGTGGCTACCGCCAGCCTGTCAGGGGCAATCCGCCCGACATCCGCATACGAATTCCCCAGCCATATTAGTATGGCGGGGAGGACCTCGGAGGACGGAAAGACCGCCCGCCGCTTTTCGCCCCGGTCGCCTTGCGGCCGGGGCGGAAAAGGATTAATATAGTGGCGGTGTCTATTAGACACCGCCAGCCATATTACAATGGGCTTAGGGAGTTGCCTCGCCGCCAGGGAAAGGCATGCGTTCTTCACTCTGGTGGCCCCCTGCGGGCCCCCAGAGTGAAGGAGCGGTGGGGGGTGCACACGGTTGGTACCTGTGGTACCCCCCTGCATTTGCATAAACAAAGTGGCAGGCACCGCGCGGTGCCTGCCGCTTTGTTTATGCAAATGTAAAAGTGCATTTTTAGCATTGTGGCGGGCGGTGCTGAGAGCACCGCCCGCCACAATGCTAAAAATACATGATGCGCCCGCCACAGTGGCGGACGCATCCTAATACCCCCGCGGGACCATCGCCCTTATGGCAGGCGGTCCCGATTAACGACCGCCGCCATCCTAATGGACCCCTTAGTACCGCGGTGTTCCATCCCTGCACATTCTGTGGAAGTGTTAAAAAGTTAAAAGATGCTCCACACATGGGGTTGCTACAGTTATCAACATTCAGTTAAGTAACGAACACCTAGTCATATAACACAGATGTGAATCCTATTAAGTGAATTATAATAACACTTTATCATTAAAAAAATATACTTTCACTTGATTTTATATACTATACCCTGGGCAAATTGAAAAATGCACCGATGTAAGATTAGTTATGTGTCACACGGTTCACTAAATTAAGCAGAAAGTATAGGTAAAGGATGCTGTATTCCACAATGCTTTATGTTCATTTTTTGTTATTCTAACACACTGTATAATACGGTCTGGAAAAAATGGCTTTTATTAATACCAGTTCAATCAGCGTGTGAATTGTGACTAGTTAATGTTGGCAAAGGGTCTGTCGCTGCACAGTGCCACACATAGTGCTTTTTAACGTACCTTTTGATGTTTTACCTACAAATATGTTTGTTTTTATCTGTAAATTATGCAGCAGATATATGTAGGAATATATGGCAAGTGCAATAAACGCTAAATTATGTTGAAAATCCCATGGAGCAGAAATTAGGAATTCCTGTGACTATATCCCAATTATTCACAATGCAGCTGTTTAACAGAAAAGGTACACAGCACAGTCTCATTTCGAGGGCTCCTATTTTCTAGAATCATTTTCACTCTCTTAACAGGCCAATTGTTTTTTATATATTTAAATAGAGCTGCCTGCAATATACCCCTTACCTTGAACTGTCTAGTCCTGGTTTTCATAGCAGGTTTGGCGGGGAGAGGGAGGTGGTCGCGTTTTAGTATTTTGTAGCATCCATTTGGTGATTTCTGTATTAAAACTCCTGTGGTTTCGAACTGGCTGCTTAGTTGGCCTAACCTTCCCAATTGTGCCCTTAACGTGTGACCTTGGATGACCGTGATCTGATAGGACACATAGATGCCCCTGGCTCCAGGGGTTTTAGGAAGACCCCAAAGGTGATGTTGCCTTCAAGGATACGATCAGAGACCTGGGACTGGGACAAGTGTGACCATGGGGAGAAGTTGCTGCACCTCTACCGCTGTCTGTGCAGGTAGATGGTGCTGGTCCTGCGTGAGTGCGGACCACAGTCTGCAGCCTGGGCTGTGCTGGTAGAGCTGTGCTGGAAGAGGCTAGGTCCCCCAATTGAGGCCCCAGGAGGAGCATTAGGAATGGGCCTGAAGGCAGGTTAGAGGGGTACACGGCCTGTTTCTTCAGAGTCCACAGAAGTCTGGTAATCTGAGAGTCATCAGATGATAGACACAACAACTCATTATTGGTAAACAGAGAGGATTCATTCTAAGCAGGCACAGAGCAACCAGAGGCGCACAGTGTAGGAATGCGGGTCTGCCATCCCGGGGCTAGCCGTCCAAACATGGCGGGGGCATTGTGGCATCGTCATTGCTAGGCTGTAATGTGGCTCATGGTGTAAGTAATGTTGTCCCTAGTCCAGGGCCGGACTGGCTACCGATCGTTTTGGCATGCTGCCAAGCTGGGGGCTGATGTCACTGTGGTGGGGGCTAATTTAGTTGATTGAGACCTGTGTGTGCTTCGTAATAAACAAAGCCAAACAAATGTTGTTCAGCACACGCAGATCCCCATCAACGAAATCAGCCCCCAGCTCGGCAGCATGCCAAAACGCCCTGTAGCCAGTCCGGCCCTGCCCTAGTCCAGGGTCTTGAGCCAATGGCAGCTTTAAGCCCATACTTGTAATGAGAAATGTAAAGTTAATAGTTAAATGGCCATGGTAAAAACATCTTCTTGTACTATTTGACACGACACAGCATGTGAGCCATCACCCACATGTACATGATTGATACTATAGGCTTAATTCATGCAGCTACTAACTGAATCCATGTCTCCTTCTCTCCTATACTGTTTGACTCTCCAAATTAAGGGACTAATTACGATGCCGGTGAGACCGCCATTGACAGGCTGACGGTGGCGTCCCACTGACATACAAGCCATCGGTCCGACCGCCGCATTACAATGCAGACGGCCAGACTGCAGCAGTCGGGGGGAAAGACTTCTGCCTCCGACAGGATCCATGATCTCCTCTGGGCGGCGGTCGAAATCCTATCTCTTCGATAAGCCACTGCTAAGTGACCTTGGAGGGAGGGGGCACATTTAGTGCCCCACCCCCCACACATCCATGCAGGGTGTGCCAGGTCCCAAGTTGTTCCCATGGTAATGACAGGTAACCCATAATGTCTGTCATGTTTGCGTATCTTACCCAGACATACCTTTTGTCCACATGGTGGCCGGTACACTGTGCATGGATGTGTACAAAGTGCTTTTTTCTACTGCAGCTTGTGCTGAGGCCCTTTTCCTTAGCTGCAGCACATTCCGCAGTAGAAAAAAGTACTTTCAGACCGCCGTACTGGCGGTCTCATCGTAATAGGGCAGTGGGACCTCCAACTCCTTGTCGGATGGTCTCCTGCCCAATGGGACGGCGGGACGGCCGACCGGTATCATAATTAGGACCTAAATTCTCATGGGCTCTTCACCAGACTCACTGACCCAGCCTACATAGGCATAACACTAAATACGTGAAACAGCAGTCTCTAACAACTACTGCCAATAACAAAGTGTAGTAGGACAACCAAGCAACAGAACAGTACACCCCTCCTCCATTCACTTTAATCACAGAGACACAATTAGAAATGCAGATGGGTGCACAACTAAAGCATCTGCTTCCATAACAGCAACTAACTAATTTTCCTCTAGAGCAGAACCTGCATGCAACTATTCAGTATACCTAATAATGTTGCATAGTATATACCACTAATTACAACATTTACAACTAACACTACAAACTCATTCTGGGCTCCATGGAGTAGCTTGCTAGATGTTCACAAGGCGCTTCAATGCCTTCAATCACCGGACTTTAAACCACATATATGTGCAGCTTAACAGCAATGTTGCTTTCTACATAGCGCCTCATACATACTCTGTAGTTTCAAAGCACTGTCATAAGAAAATGTTACACCAATCAGTGGTGCTCATTTTTTATCAGGCTTAAATGGATGAAAAGTGTGAAACTGCCCTGCTGGGAACCAAGCCTGTGACCACTGTGCTACACACCCAGATTATTGTGTCAGCAGCTCTTCCTACAGAAGCAAACCTTCCCATGCAAACCAAGCACTCCTTCTCATTCTCCATTCCCTTTAGCCTAGCTTAGAATTTCTGGACTGCCTGTGCACACAATATGAGCAACAGCACCTTTCATTGTGGACACCCATTCACTTAGATGTCATTTGAAGCAGGAGTGACACCGCGCCTCCATTGACACCTGGTAGCAACAATTGGTTGACCCTTTGCCCCACCCTTAGCTGTCAACAGCTTGTAAATTGCAGTGGACAAGTTAAGAAGGGAGGAATTACATAAAATGGATGGTGCTCTGAAAGACCGGTTTACTGTGTGTTACTGTCGCTGCCTTCAGGGCCCCTGAGAACAGAGGTAGCAAAGCTGGTTCAAGGGGTAGCAGAGGGCAAGCGAAAGTTCCCAGAAGCTACCCCCGGCTTCCCTCCTTGGTGTCATGGTTTGTGAATGGTCCACTGAACAAATAATGATAGAATAGGTTTGTATGGCTCTGCTCTGGGAAGTAAATGGTCTAATTGCCCTTCTATCTGGAAGAATAGAAACCAGGGGCGTAGATTCCATTGGTGCAGCAGGTGCAAAAGCACCAGGGCCCAGAGGGACCACTGAGCCTGCAGATTGCTGCATTTCACAGTTCAAACAGCAGCCAGGGCTCTCATCTCCTTCTTTGCTCTAGGGCTCATGACACACTGGCGATGCCCTCTGGCCGAGGCTAGATGTGGGCTCTTGTTTTCCCCCTGAGCTGCAGCAGCCCCTCCACATCCTAGCAAAACATAACAGGTGTATTTGTAAAGCACATGATTACCCAAAGGTGTCCTGGCGCTGAATAACAGATGTTTATTGTTACCCAACTCAATGGTACTCATTTTATCGACCTCAAATGGATGAAAGGCTGAGAGGACCCGCCAAGAGTTGAACCTGTGACCATGAGGTCAAACACAGGCCCCAGCAGCAGCTGCTTTAGTCCACTGAGCCACCAGACCCAGCTAGCACAGACTGTCGATCGGCCCATGGCATTGCCATTCAGTCTGCCGGCCCATTGCCACATATAGATTGCCAATGGTCCAGCCCCAGCAGGCTGAGCATGTATGTGCCTCCTCTTACCCTGGCCTTGAGGCGTGACAGGGAGGCTTCTCCTCAGGAGATGCTGCTTCTGAGCAGAAAAGTTCACGCTCATCTCGCAAGGGAGGTGGTGGGGGCATTGAGGGCATTCTGCTTTTGTTCAGGGGGGCAAGCTAGCATTGCTGCAGCCTGTACAGTGCGCCAGGGCCTGGGACAATAATCTTCCCACCCCACCTGCAATGGCTGCTCTGACTTCTTTAGCCTGTGTGTGAACCCCTTCAAACCATGTTTTTCCTAATAAATGGTCCGACCTTTTAAATAAATGGTTTAAGGAAGAATGCAAGTGGCGGTGCTGCAGAAGCCGATTGGTAGGAAGGCATAGCCTGTAAACTGAGGGTTTTCATTTGATTGTAATATGAGGTTGAGCAGGTGCAAGGGGAGGCCCATGGACCTACGGGTGAGCATCAGTTGACCAGTGGCTGAGATGCACTAGAGTTTTCATTCCTATACAATGTTCCTGGCACTGCAGGCTATAAAAGGCTTTATTTCCCACAATGATCTCACAAAACTCGCCAAATACTAACAAAGTAATTATTTACACAAGGTTACAATCCGCAAGTGGGGGCCACTTTTTATGGGGGGGGGGGGGGGGGCGGGACTATTTGTGTTCCCAATCCGACTCTGG
The DNA here is from genome assembly GCF_964263255.1 of Lissotriton vulgaris. Lineage (NCBI taxonomy): Eukaryota > Metazoa > Chordata > Amphibia > Caudata > Salamandridae > Lissotriton > Lissotriton vulgaris. The sequence continues at coordinate 201,701,342 of NC_141698.1, read as the reverse complement.
GTTGCACCACTGATAGAAATCCAGAGAATTCAAAAAGGCAGTGCCTATTTCTGAATGTATCCGAAATGCTAGCATCGTTCAAAAGGAAGGAACAACTACCATGTATTTACTCGGTGAGCATTTATAATGTCAAAAGCAAAACTAGAGAAGAAACAATGCATAGAAAACACAGCATAAGGTGCAACTAACTTCTAACCTGGGACATCTTGAAGTGTCTGAGTTTGTCATCTGTGTAAAAACTCCAGTGGCAGTGGGGTAAGGTGGGTGCAATGGGACCTCGGGCAAGCAAGGGGGATGATCCCATTCTCTGGTTTGGTAGTGCAGAGCCGCTATAATTGGGGTGCTTTGGGCCAGTGTCAAACCCCCACCCCCCGGATGTGAAGAGGGGCCCCTCCGTCTCATATCACACAGGTGTGCATCGGTCTTAGGCTGAATAGAGACCGCGTGAAGGGTTTAGGGTCCCCTGAAGGTTTGTCTCCCCCCAGCAGTAGGGGCCTGTATTGCACCCTTGCTTTGGGGGCCGCTTCTACTGCACCGCCAGCTAAGCCTCCGTCTGGCGCCAGAAATCTCCGTACCTCGATCATCTGTTAGGAAACGCGTAGTAACCGTGGGAAAAACACACTTACTTTTAATGTCAGCCATGTAGCCTCTGGATACCATGATCAGCCTCGGGAAGTAATGAAGAATTGGTAAAAACAAGCCCGGATGCTCCAAAACGACTTCAGTTACTTTAGAGTTTCTGCTTGACCAGTCCAGACGCAATCACTCCTCTTTCCTCCTCGCCACAGGACCGGCCGGTGTCTAGTCCGCCTGTGGTCTCCTGGGCTGCCCCGTCTTTAATGCAGATACTTGCCAACAGGGGGCAGTGTCCGTCCTTGGTTTCCAGCGGGTATTTGAATAAAGGGGCGTTCGTCCCTACATGCCGCGGGCGTCTGCTATGGGGGATGGGAAAGCTTGACCCCCTGTGACGCACAGGTGGCTCTGCGCGCTCTGAGATGCAGTGCTTTTATGCAGACAGGACGGGCAGCGCAGCGGGGAGCTGCACAGGGGAGCTGTCGGTCCTCAGATTCCTTAGGAGGAGCCGGTCCCCGGATCCTGCTGCACTGCCAGCAAGGGTGGATTCTGGGATCCCGTGGTCTCTGCTGCGCTCGCCGGAGGGTGGGGTCCTCTCTGTCAGGATCGTCCTGTCGGGCTGGATGCTCGAGCATAGCTCGGGCCTGTGTCAGGCTGTGATTGCAGCACCAGGCTCCTCCTCGCCGCCCTCGGGCTGCGGGGATCCACCCTGCTCTGGAACTCAGCTCGCAGCCTCTCGGTCTCGACAGGAGCTTGGCTCCAGAGCACCGGGGGCAGAACGGGGGCACTGCTCCAACTATACTCCCGTGCCAGGGTCACAGTCCAGGGGAAGCCCCACTATCCCGCATCGGCCCCTCCAATAAGCAGGGCGACCAGTGACCTGGAAAGAAGCTGTGCCACTTGGCACCATCACCCCCTCAAGAGAAACAACTGAAGGCCAAGTAGGCCGCTTAGAATCATTAGAAATCGGACACACCCCAGAGCTGGCCATGGGGCATCAGACACCGCAGCCCAAACAATGGGCCGGTGTACGAGTTGCCGCTGTGGGGCGCTTTTTTGGCCAGCGTGGTGTCCGATTTGCGCTGTGTTTGTGCAGTTCAGATGCCGCCATCGGCGCAGTGGGGGGGCCTAAGCGGCCGTTCTGGAGGCGGATGGGCCTCTATTACCACCCTTTTACCAGTCTCTTGCTGGATGGCCCATTCATTTATGCAGATTGAGCAGGGGGGGGGGGGGGGGGGGGGGGGGTAGGCTGGGCACTTGTATTCAGGCGTGGTTCACCTTTGTGAGTAATCCCTGCACAGATGGTCCTAGCAACATTTGCATTTTTTTTATTTAGTGAAGTTAAGACACATGCCTCTTTTATAGAACCCTCCCTCCTTTTTATAACACTTAAAATACTGAAGCAGTGTTTTGAAAAAAAAGACGCAACACGCAGATGTGGCTGTGGGCCACCATTTTTTAGGTTGCTCGGGTCAATTTTTGTTCCCAATCCAACCCAGGCTGCACACCCACAAGTCACATAGAGAAAGACCGAGCCTACGAGATGTCGCATCTAACCAGCTCACGCTTTCAGTAGGACCTTATTTATTTATAAAGTTGTATATAGCGTGAACAAGATCCAGAGGGATATCAGAGGGCTTTACAATAGTATGAAAGAAATAACAAAAATGCAATATCCACATCAAATAAGAAAATTAACAAAAAAATAACCTTACCTCTCAGTATGCCCTCTGACTTCAACTCTACCCAGGAGGAAGCCATATTAAACCCAGAGTGTCCCCTGACCCCACCCGAACCCGTCGAGTGTGCAGGACATAAACACACACATACATGGTAAACTCTGCTAGCTACGTCATCACAGAGTACGCGCTGAGCAAAGAGGGCTTCCTTCAATGCCAACCTCACACTGCCCCTACCCCCACAGCAGAGCCTAAGATCACACGATGCCTTGACCGCACTTCCTCTGGCAGAAGGGCGCGCACCCCTGCATGCATTTCATTTATAAAGAGTCGTGCCATTGCTTACTCGTGGAACTTAATAGAAAACGCACCCTGGAGGAGAAACAAGAGAAGGTTTTCACACTTGTTGACGGGAGCCACATCGAATTTCTCCTCAGAGGGCCGCAGGTCGAATTCACTTGAGGCCTACTGCATTCCATAGGCATTTCCAGGAAAAACGCAGCGTCGGTAAAGGGGCCTGCCTGAATCCGCTCGGACTTAAAGGAGCATTGTATGTGCCAGTAAAGGTCTTTGAAGGCGAGTTTCCACTCGTCACTTTCCCCTTAAGGTGCATACATTCCAGCAGGACCGCGCCCTTATATACACACAGATAAGCAGTACAGCCCAGCTCGCCAGCCCGTTTAAAAGTCTTCGGCAACGCTGGACAACCTGCTGATCTTTCAGTCAGCCGTTGCTCTTACTCCATGATGATTAATCCCCGAGCCTGCCAATTCATCAAAATGGCTGCATTTTTTAGCCAGGGGCCAAGATACCAATGCTTTCAGCAGGGTTATCTCCCACGTCTTGTCATTCTGTGATTCTATTCATGTTTTTTACAGCCCCCACACCACCAGGCAATGAAATGAAATGAAATTTGATTTGTAGAGCGCATGGCTGCCCGAAAGCATCCCAGCGCTTGCTTAGGGAACCCGTCCTGGTTTTCCTCTGCGAGATAACCCATTACTGGGCATCCCCAAGGTGAAAGCCAGGCATCCCGCTGCGAGGGGCCGTTGTGGAGATTAAGCAAGCTATTGCCCAGAGTTACAGAGTGGGACTCCATGATTGGAATAGGCACCGAGGCGAGAATTGTCAGGTCCGGGAAATTTTTGAGCCCAAGACCCGCCACGGGGAATTGAACCCTGGTCCGGGCCAGACCTCTGCATCAGGGTCTGCCGCTCCAACCACTTGAACCACACTTCTCCAATCAAACAGGTACAACGATGCGCAAATATTTTGGCACAATGGCACAAAGGAATGATACAAATCTTCGGCACAAAAAGAAGCATAGCAAGGGGGACATGTGCCCCAAGCCTGTCCAGGGAAATGGGCCCTCAATTCCGTGGTTGCCTAGTAAAAGACAAAAATAAGTGGGGTGTAGTGCCCCTCACACTTTCGTTTTCCGGTGACACTGCACCTGCTGCACTGCTGATTGCTACAGGCCCCTGGCTGGAAAATGCGGCCATTTTGTTGATTTGGATGGGGGAGGTAGAACAGGATTCTCCTAGCCAAGCATAGCCTACCAAAATGCAACACTGTCGACTTATGCTGAATGAAAAAGCATTCTGGGCCAAGCTGCCAAACCTCATGATGTTTAGCTGGAGACGTTCTATTTTAAAGGGCTCACCCTGCGTCAGGAGCAACAGTGATGTGCAGTGGAAAGGTCTTGAAAGGCTACAGGTCTAATTTACCATGCTTACAGGCACGCTTGTAGCTTCTGGTCATGTTTGACTCCATAGTCAATATTCTTCAGCACTTCATATGGCATTACCTCCTCGTCCATCTTCCCCGACGCAGACCTTACCTGCGAGATGTCATCTCCTTCTCGCAGACATTGTTCTCTAGCCAGCTCAAAAGTCAAGTCAAGTCAAGTCATAAAATTTATATAGCGCACTACATACCCAGAGGGTTTCAAGGCGCTTAGGAAGGGGAGGAGGATTATTTGTCAAATATCCACGTTTTAAGCTGCTTTCTGAACGCTAGGTGATTCTGGGTGAGGCGAAGGTAGGCGGGGAGTGAGTTCCATGTTTTGGCAGCCAGGTAAGAGAAGGATCTGCCTCCCATGGTGGTCTTGTTGATGCGAGGTACAGTGGCGAAGGCTTGGCTGGAAGAGCGAAGTTGGCGGGAGGGGGAGTAGAAGGACAGTCGAGAGTTGAGGCAATCTGGTCCGATGTCGTAGAGTGATTTGTGTGCGTGGGTGAGCAGTCGGAAAGTAATCCTCTTATTGACGGGTAGCCAGTGGAGATCTTTAAGGTGACCAGAGATGTGTTCGTTGCGTGGGATGTCTAATATGAGCCTGGCTGAGGCGTTTTGGATTCGTTGTAGTTTCTTCTGGAGTTTAGCGGTGGTACCTGCGTAGAGGGTGTTTCCGTAGTCCAGTCGGCTCGTGACCAGAGCATGGGTGACTGTTTTCCTTGTTTCGGTGGGGATCCAGCGAAATGTTTTTCTGAGCATGCGAAGAATGTTAAAGCAGGAAGAGGATACGGCGCTGACTTGTCTGTTCATTGATAGTGAGGAGTCCAGGATGACGCCAAGGTTCCGTGCGTGGTCTGTCGGGATGGGTGCATTTCCGAGGGCTTCCGGCCACCAGGAGTTGTCCCATGCAGAGGGGGATTTACCTAAGATGAGGACTTCTGTTTTGTCTGAATTCAGTTTCAGTCGGCTTTGTTTCATCCATTCGGCGACTTCTTTCATTCCTTCGTGAAGGTTAGTTTTGGCGGTGCTGGGGTCCTTGGTGAGAGATAGGATCAGATGGGTGTCGTCCGCGTAAGAGATGATGTTGAGGTTGTGTTGGCGGGCGATGGCCGCGAGGGGGCTCATGTATACGTTGAAGAGGGTGGGACTGAGTGAGGATCCTTGTGGTACGCCGCAGATGATTTCAGAGGCCTCGGACTTGAATGGTGGGAGGCGGACTCTCTGGGTTCTTCCGGTGAGGAACGAGGTGATCCATTCCAGTGCCTTTCCTTGGATTCCGATGTTTCTGAGGCGATGTAAAAGGGTGCTGTGGCAGACTGTGTCGAAGGCTGCAGAAAGGTCGAGGAGGATGAGGGCGACTGTGTCTCCATTGTCCAGTAGAGTTCGGATGTCGTCTGTTGCTGCGATGAGGGCGGTCTCAGTACTGTGTTTGGCTCGGAAGCCAGATTGTGAGGGGTCGAGTGAATTGTTGGCTTCGAGGAAGGCGGCGAGCTGGTTATTGACAGCTTTCTCGATGACTTTGGCCGGGAATGGAAGAAGCGAGATGGGGCGGTAGTTTTTGAGTTCGGTGGGGTCTGCTGTTGGTTTTTTCAGAAGGGCGGTGAGTTCAGCGTGTTTCCAATCTTCTGGGAAGGTAGCGGAGTTGAAGGAGCAATTGATGACGTCTCGGAGGTGAGGAGCTATGACGGAGTCTGCTTTGTTGAAGATGTGGTGAGGGCATGGGTCTGTGGGGGATCCAGAGTGGATGGAATTCATCAGGCGGATGGTGTCCTCAGTGGAGATAGGGTTCCAGGCGTTAAGGGTGTTAACGGGGGGAAGATGGTCAGCTGATGGTAGGGTGGGTTGGCTTTCGGGTTGGTTGTCAAAGCTGTTGTGGATGTCAGCGATCTTGTTGTGGAAGAAAGAGGCTAGGGAATCGCAGAGGGTTTGAGAGGGGGAGATGTCGTTGGAGTTGGCCGAGGGGTTGGGAAATTCCTTGACGATGTTGAAAAGTTCCTTGCTGTTGTGGGCGTTGTTGTCAAGTCGATCTTTGAATGCTGTTTTCTTGGCTTTTCGGATCAGTTGGTGGTGAGTACGGATGGCGCTTTTGAAGGCGTCCTTGTTGCTGGTGGATGGGTCTTTTTTCCAGGCCTTTTCAAGGGAGCGGCACAGTTTCTTGGACTTCTTGAGGTCCTCGTTGAACCATGAGGCCTTCTTGATGCCAAGTTTGTGTTGACGTTTTTTCATTGGTGCTAAGGTGTCCGCGGTGTTGGATAGCCAAAGGGTGAGGTTAGATGCGGCTTCGTTGGCGTTAGAAGAGAGGGCTGGGGAGGTTTGAAGGAGCGATGTGGAGATCTGCTCCGTGGTGATTTTGTTCCAGTTTCTTTGTAGAGTTGGTTGGAGGTGGACGATGGGTTTCGGTTTGTTGTAGGTGAAGTGAACGCAGCTGTGGTCAGTCCAGAGGAGATCCGTAGTGTGGCTGAAGGAGACATGGTTGCTGGAGGTGAAGATGGGGTCGAGTGTGTGACCTGCGATGTGGGTGGGGGAACTGACCAATTGTTTAAGTCCGAGGTTGGCTAGGTTGTCCAAGAGGGTGGCGGTGTTGCGGTCGTTGCTCTTTTCAAGGTGGAAGTTGAGGTCTCCCAGAAGGATGTAGTCTTTGGAGGGGAGCGCGTGTGGGGTGATGAAGTCCGTGATGTCTTCACTGAATTTTGTGCGGGGTCCTGGTGGTCTGTAGAGGAGGGTGCCTCTGAGTGTGGTCTTGGGGTCGATGTGTATTTGGAAGTGAAGGTGTTCGGAGTTAGCGAGGTTGGCGTCAGAGCTGGTCGAGATGCGGATTGATTTCTTATGGACGATAGCGATTCCACCTCCTGTATGGTCAGTGCGGTCCTTGCGTGTGATCTTATAGTCATCAGGTATGGCAATGGCGATGTCAGGGGCGGAGGAAGCGTTCATCCATGTTTCCGTTAGGAAGGCGACGTCAGGGGAGATGGTGTCTAGTAGGTTCCAAAGGTCAATGGCGTGTCTGTGGACCGAGCGGGTGTTGAGAAGGATGCATTCTAGGTGGTTGGGGTCGGGAGTCTGTGTTGTGGTCGCAGCGGAGATGTTGTCGGTGCCGATGAATCTGCAGGAGAGGCAGGAGAACGGGCCATGGGTGCGTCCAGGAGCGGCTTGGACGCAGTTGGGGGCGCGACCGGGGTTAAGGGCTAGGAGGGTGGCAGCATCGTAGGTAATGCGGGAGGGCTGGGCAGCGCGAGGGGCAGGGGGTCTGGCGCTGGGCGCGGTCCAGGACCTTCGGCGCGGGTTGGGCGCGGACGCTGCGCGTTGACGCTGCGCGCGGGAACTACTGTCATATATGGATGGTGGAGGGGGAGGGGCGAGGGCGTCTCAGCTGGGAGGCGGGGCGGGTCACGAAGGAGGACAACAACAACTAAAATGGCTGCGTAGGGGACAGCGGAGCGGAGCGCTTGGGGCGAAATGCGCTGGTGCAATGGAAATGCTTTCAAACAGTGATAAATGTGCGCTATAAGATAAGCGTTACAAAGCGGCAATCAGGCGCCTCACAAATGAAGTTTCTATGAAGCGGAAGCGAGCGCCCTACAAGTGAAATGTTCACAAAGCGGCACGTTATTAAATAATTTCACACAAAGCGGCAAGCAGGCGCGATATCAATTAAATCTTATCAAAAGCGGCAGGCAGGGCACGCTGCAGGTCTTCAGTAAGGGTAAGAACACACAACGATACCGTAGATCGCCAGGGAGGCAAGGGAGCGACCACTCTGCTGGGGAGCGAGTACCCAAGTGCCACTACAAAAGGGAAGCAGTCATATAACACTTCTTCTTGTGACCAAGCAAACAAGCCAAAAAATATAATGCACTATAATTAATCCCTTAATGGACAGAAGGGTGGGAAACCCAGGACTGTATCGGGGAAGACTTGGACTTGGAGTAATGAAGATTACCGGTATGTGACCAATGCATTATCTTGCAGTGAGAATACTTTTCTTAAACTGTGTCCTGGAATGGACCTAGGGACGATTGTAGATTGAGCCCTGCAGGATTGCAGGTTTGATGCCCTCTGAAAGGTAGGTAGCGCCAGGACAGTCAGTCACTTTTTGAGGTAGGCCCAGAGCAGATTCATTGGTAGTTGGAATACACGGAGGGTCCTAGCCGCTGTCAAGCGGTTGTTTTAATGAACAGGCAGGGTAAACCTACAGGAACTCATTCCAGGCCCCTCTTCCCTGCAAACTAAATATTCCAATGCCATCCTAATGCATTGAGCAACAGTTCCTGCTCAGAGGGTCCAATGGTGGTGATGGTGGGGGCGGGAGGGGGGTGTAGTGTGTGTATGATAAAAGATTGCATTGATATTAAGAGTAGTATTTTATCTTTGCAGGAGGGAAACATACAGACATCTGTTTCTGTGTTGTACCTGCTCAGTGTGTAATGGTAAACATGTTACCAATCCCACACCTAGGGTGACCAACCATCCGTAAATTTTACGGACTGCCCATTATTAGGGCCTCCTGTCCCTTGTCCGACAGCATTTCTTTCACGGATGCCTTTTGTCCGTAATTTCAGACATTGGCCCCCTGCAAGCAGCCTGAGAGTTCTGTAGCTCTCACTGCAGGGGCCAGCTCGTACTCCTGCTGTGATCAATAACCACCTACAGCCCCCCCCAACCTGGCACACAATGCTATAAGCCCATTATCATACTGTATGTCGGCCTAATGATGCACCCTGTGCAGTCACAGGGTGACCTCTTTTCACTAGTAAGTTCATTCCACATGCGGCCAGTATTTGGTACTTTATTTTCTCCCCAAAACAATCAGAATCTTTTAGAGAAGATAATCTCTGACTGTGAGCCAGAGAGTGACCTCTCAAAACAATGTTCAATAATCACAGACAGTAATTGCCCTGCTTGGTCTCATCTGTGAGATACGACAAGCCAGTGCAGTAACCATATAAATAAATTATGATAATATGAAATACCACAAAATACCTGCACAGTTGCTCAAAGCTGTATGCATACCAAAAAAATGCGGTCAATGATTGTTGCAACCTAATATAAACTTATTTTGATTTGTACTTATGTTAGTTGTCTATTTACATATTCCTATACTATTGCGTGACCTCGTCTGATGTGTCTGTAAAATGTAGTACCTTTTGACCCAAATTATTGTCCTGCATTTTGACCCTATGTCCTGAATTTTCACACTCACCATCCTGACTTTGCACCCATGCCAGTTTGTCACCCTACCTACATCAACTGTGTGTGTGTTACCGAAGGCTGCTCTGCTGTGCCTGCTCAGTAAGGGATCCTTGCAGTAGACCAACTGTGCTGAGCTTTGAATCTTGCACTGCTTCGGCAAAGCTGGGCTGCTGTGGTTGTGCCTGTGAAGCTTAAACTTCTGTTACAGCATCTGTATCTCTTCTGTAAGTGGTAGGGAAACATGCATTACTGCTGCTCATTGCACATGTATTTTGTGTGTGTGTTTGTGTGTGTAGCCCACCTTCTACTAACTATGCTGCACCATGCACCCTTCCAGTGCTTCTACCTACACAATACTCATTCCTTAGTTGTAGGAAAATTGCACTGCTGCGGCTTATACTGTACTTATTCCTTGCACTACTGCTAATCATGGGGCGCCATATGTGTGTGTGTCTGGTACATGTGCGGCCACTGCCAATGATGTGTTTTCCCTGTATTGGTGAAGTGTACGCTAATCTTATTCATGCTGCATCAGTTGTGTCTTTAATAGTGCAGCATTCCTCTACTGCGCCTGTGATGTATTTATTCTGTGCATGAGGCAGTGCTTAATTTGGTCCGTGGGTTTCCGGTGCTCGGCACCAGCACTTAGGGCCTGATTACGATGGCGGAAGACCCACCATCGACAGCCTTTTGGTGGCGGGCCCTCCACCATCGTACTGTGGCGGGTGGAAACATGGTGGTTGGAAAGACTGTCGCCACTGTTTCGCCACTGTTTCGACAGGCGGTCATTTTCCGACTGCCTGTCAGAGCATCCGCATTGCCCAGAATCGCGACGGTGCCTGTTAGGCACCGTCGGTCAAATTAGCATGTCCATCCCCGTCAGCCAACCGCCATGAAAAGGCTGGTGGGGTGGACTTTGGGGGCCTGTTGCACGCCTGTCTTGAGCAGGGCAACTTCCATTGTGCACTTGGGGGGGGCCCTAAATCCATTGTTTTTTTGCTCACCATACCATTCAAGTTTGAACCCAGCCATATGCAAATCAGTCTTGACCCTGTGCCCCATGGGAACAGTCCAGCCCCAACTGCCAAGCCAGGTCCTCCCTGGACTGGAAACAAGCATCCTAGGACCACTTTTTTTGCTTTCAGCCCTCATCAGCCAGGATAGCTTGATTCCAGTGGCATGGAGAGCACGGGCCTCACCTCAGAGCATACCCGTCCCACTTGGGGTGACGAATGCAAAAACAACAGTTGATGGACAGAATGCAGAACAATGTCATACATTCACCCCAGTACAGAGATCTGGCCAAAAATCTATTGTTTTTTTGCTCAACATGCCATTCCAGTTTGAATCCAGCCATATGCAAATCAGTCTTGACCCTGTGTCCCATAGGAACAGTCCAGCCCGAACTGCAAAGCCAGGTCCTCCCTGGACTGGAAACAAGCACCAAGCATCCTAGGACCGGCTTGATTCCAGTGGCATGGAGAGCACGGGACTCACGTCTGAGAATACCTGTCCCACTCGGGGTGACAAATGCAAAAACAACAGTTGATGGACAGAATGCAGAGCAATGTCATACATTCACCCCAGTACAGAGATTTGGGCCTAAATCCATCGTTTTTTTGCTCACCATGCCATTCCAGTTTGAACCCAGCCATATGCAAATCAGTCTTGACCGTGTGCCCCATGGGAACAGTCCAGCCCGAACTGCCAAGCCAGGTCCACCCTGGACTGCAAACAAGCATCCTAGGACCGGTTTTGAGCTTTCAGCCCTCATCAGCCCAGATAACTTGATTCCAGTGGCATGGAAAGCACGGAACTCACATCTGAGCATAACCGTCCCACTCGGGGTGACAAATGCAAAAGCAACAGTTGATGAACAGAATGCAGAACAATGACATACATTCACCACAGTACAGAGATTTGGGCCTAAATCCTTCTTTTATTTGCTCCTTCTTTTTTTTGCTCACCGTGCCATTCCAGTTTGAACCCAGCCAAATGCAAATCAGTCTTGACCCTGTGCCCCATGGGAATAGTACAGCCCGAACTGCTAAGCCAGGTCCTCCCTGGACTGGAAACAAGCACCCTATGATCGGTTTCTGGCTTTCAGCCCTCATCAGCCAGGGTAACTTGATTCAAGTGGCATGGAGAGCACGGGACTCAGGTCTGAGTATACCCGTCCCACTCGAGGTGACAAATGTAAAAACAACTGTTGTTGGACTGTTGGACACAGAAGGGTTGAAAGGAAAGTTTGTAGGATGTTAACACATATCTGGCACAATAAAATGGAAATAAATGGTACAAATATTTCCAAATAAATCAGCTGTTAGAAAAGAACAAATGAAGCATTTCTTTGTAACTCAGAAGCTTTAACGAAACCATTCCCCACACATTATCATTTGTATGCTCTATAATTTTATCAGTAGTACTGTATGACTGTGCAAATTCTGTTGCCATTTCAATGGAAATGTGCCATCTTTGAATGAGAGTGCACTACTGGGCCATCTTTTAGTAATATATTTGTGAGGGTGTGCCTCAAAAGGCCCCCCAACCAGCTACATAGTACAATCTTATCACTTTCCTGCTGAATGGGTGTAGCTCATTTGTTTTGACACTTGTACTTTGTGCTACCTTTGGATTTTTACACAACCCTACGATTGCAGTCACTCTGCACTCATAGGAGCACCAGCCCTCTGAAAATTGTTCCAGCACCACTTCAGCCTTCAGTCGGGAAACATCCTTTACAACGCAACTTTTACAACGCAGTGCCTTTACGACACAACTTTTACAACACAAACCATTACAACGCATTGCGCTGGGGGCGCTCTAGGATAGGGAATAGGTTTAATTTACTGTCCAAAACCTTTCCTACTATCCACGAGGACTAGAGTTGGAATAGTAAATTAAACTATTCACTATCCAGCGCCCCAAAGCACTATGCGTTGTAATGGTATACGTTGCAAAACCCGCGTTGTAAAAGCATACGATGTAAAAGCATGTGTTGTAATGTCGTACATCCCCTTCAGTCATGCCAGTCGAGATTGATAGATCTTGAGCTGATGCCTGCCTGATGCACTTCCATTCTGCACTTCCCATCAGCACCTGAGGGTGCTGATGGGAAGGGCTGAACTTTCCATCAGCATCCTCGGTCCCACAATAGCAGCTGAATATCTACTGTTTTTTTTAGATGGGACAAATTGCATTTTTGCTGCAGAATGTCATCTAGGTGCAGCACTGCCTCCTCAACTTGCAAGTAAACGTAGCACGCCTTCTAAAAATTAGAGCATTCATTGTTGTAGCACAGAAATAAGCGGCAGTGACTGCATTTTGTATGCTGGACTGTCCTTGTTCCATTTATTTGTATCTTTCATGGTTAACTTGCTTTCAACCCAACAAAGAAATTTGACTGATTGACTATGGCATGTGTTACTGCAATATCTAATGCCTTAAGGACTAGATATTTCAGTAACATGCGATGCAGCACAATCACTGCCGTGCATTCCTGTGATACAACAATTAACATTAGAGTAGAAGGTATTCCAGTAATGCTGAAGAAGCAACGCTAAATCACGATCACAAGGGCTGCTGCAGTGCTGGAGGCAAAGCCACAGATTATTGCCATGCCATTCTGTGCAAGCACTGGATAGGCACCAACCAGCAGGGCCTGTAAGCAGCCATTTCAGCATCTTAAACCCATCTGTAAAACTTATAATTATACGGAGGATGGTTTGGGAATCTGTGCTGCTGATCAGGCTGCTCAGCACATCTGCTACTACACCCAAGGTCACAAGGCCAGAGTGTGTTTCAAAGGCAAGGATGGGATGTATTTTCCCTATGTTTACAGACTACATACATCCAGACAGGGCTTTAAGTGGGCCTGGTCTCACCGGTGCTGAGCACCGGCAGTTATTTAAAGGGGGCTCGAACGGGTCTCTATTGTGCTCTGTTTTGTGCCCTGTCACAGGCGGTCCATTTCTTTCACGACTGCAGTGACAGCAGGCCCACCGATGTGCGCATGCTCACACTGCTCACTACTTACTAGTGGAAAAGTTACGGCTTGACGTCATCCCAGGTGAGCATTGTAGGGGAAGGGAAATCCTTTAAAGATAGTCATTTTCTCTCTGGATTTCGCTTCTCTTTTTGAAACTCAGGAGGAGCAGCAACACTGTGGTGGTGTCACCAGGGCTTTAAGTGGAAGCTTTTTTACTATTGTATACAACAAGCCATAGTTGCTGCTTATTTACCTTATGCAACTAACAACCATTGACAAAAGCCAATAGTCCTAACTTGTAGTTATGATGTTACCTGTTGTATCATATATCTGGACGTAATGACAGAAGCTCCAAAATACAAGTCGGGTAGCACACTATGTTAAGCACAGATTTTTAGTTTACGTGTTTTTGAGCCACGCCCTGAATTACATTGGCCACACCCCTTTGAGAGACCCCCAGTTTTTTCATCCCACTTAAAGCCCTGCATCCAGAGATCATCATGAATACCAGCACTATCATTACCCGTTCTATCAAATGCAGCAGTGTTTGGTTGTGAAAATTGGTTTGCATTTATTACTCGCATTTCGAAGGTGCCAGTGTCAGATTTCGGCAAACCACTATTTTATTCTGCTGCAAGCCACCTGTCAGAACATAAACACAGGGACTTAAACCCCAGACCTAAAAATATAACCACTGCATTCTACCTACACCGAAAGTATGACAGAACAATTACACTAGCCAACAGAAAAAAGCTGGGTTTAGTGATAAGAGAAGGATGTGCTTGGAACAGCTGTCACCAATATCTAAAACACAATAAAAAAAAGTTAAAATGCTATAAAGCTTTTATTGGGAAGAAGAAACTGTATGCTTATACTTTGATACTCAATACTGTAGCACGGAAAAGATTGTTACTTCAAAACTTTGCGATTAGATGCTTCAAAACCTTCTTTCCATTTAAGTGATGTAAATGCCTGATCTACGGTGCAAATATCATTGCCATCATTAAAAATATCCTTAACAATTAAAGAAACACGTTTTCTCTGGCAATCAAAACTCCATCAACTTGCTCTTTCCTCGTTCCAGTTACATATCTGATAGTTTGTCCACGAAACAACCAGACAGTCTTGAGTAATTGTCTGCCTCCCCTCTAGTAACTGTCTGTCCGCGAAATGACTGGAAAGTTTTAGGGCTGTCTTGGGTTATTAGAAGATGTTCACTTGTACACTATGAATTCTTAGATGTTTACCTGTGATAACTGTGTATCAATGAACTTTTTCATTTTAACCATGTTGATGTATTTATCTTTTATATGTGTCCTTTTATGATTTTAAAGTTTAAAATCGAATAAAGCTTGTTTCTGATTCTGATTCTGACTGGACAGTTACATATCCGACTGTCTGTCCACGAAATGACTGGACCGTCATATAAATAAAATCGATAGGATCCAATCTATCAAGACCATTCACACCCTGCATTGGCCACTCGAATCGCTGTGGTCTGCCCTTGTGCACTAAGCTTGCCATGCGATTCTAACAAACTCACTCACACACGTTCCCTATCTCCGCGGGTCGTCGATAGTGCTTCATGACTCCCACAATCACTGGTCAGACAATTACATCAACTCAGTGTCTTCTACACCTCAAATCTATCCAAGGATCTTAGGCTACTTGTCGAGCCTGACATCAAAATCAAATCGTATCACACGGACCGCACGCATTTGGCCCGAAACCACATTTACTCGACTCTCATCGCAACTCCACAAAATATCAAACAATCAAATCATCACCGCAATCTAACACACACATCTCTATTCATACTCACTCCACCGTGAACCGTTGTTCCTGCCGCACCGCCACTCTCCTTCGGTCTCCGCCAGGTCCCGTCACTCTTGGCTCTTGATCTTCTGGGCTCTCATCCTTTGGGCTCTTTGGGGCTCTATGGGTCAAACTTTTCTTACCTTTTGTAGATTCTCCCCTCACTCCAAGAGGCAACCATCTGACAGTGCTACCAACTGATGGGGATTGGTTCCCTTTTTCCAATTTGCTCTGGAACCCTTGGTCAATGGACTGTTGGTGCATGCTTAGAAGTGTAAAGGGGTTAAATAACCTGCCACATCTGACTCACAAGCACAATTATTCATGACTCCGAAGAATCACAGACTCCAGGTTCTAGGTCAGCGGGTTTATTACAACGTCAAAAATAACTGGACATACAAGCAACTCAAGATGATGTTGTAGAAATACATTGGAACTAATACAAAGCCTAACCTGTGGGTGAAATTCATTCTCAGGAGCATGAAAAGAATGACGAATTCCAAAATAAGAACGCAGGCAATAAGTGCCACTATGTCAAGATCAGACTTTGTTTGAGGTTCGCAAGTAAAAAGCATTAATCTGTCCCTACGCTACCACTGACGTGACATCCCTACTTAGCATTTCCCAGGCAAGTTTAGGAAAAAAGGTGTCAGCGCATGAAGACTTCCTTAGAAGTGCACTCACATTGAATGGGTCAAAAAGCCCAAGGCTACGGAGCTCATTCTAAGAAGCTCCTTCCCTCTCCATCGATCTCCTCTATTCTCCTAACTCAACTCCCGGGGTACTATCCCTATCCCTTATTCCAACAGCAAAATCATAAAACACGCCCTTTACATATCATCCGATCGCCTCATCCAGCTGGACATCTTCTCGTATGTAATTTTCCACTCTGTTTCAATACTCCCAGCCTCTGGCTTGATGACCTTGATTCCCAGGCCTTCTCTAGTGAGAAAGAACACCATCTCACATTATCAGCACTCCTTATACAAATGTATCATCTCCTTCCTGAGCCTAAATCCTAAAACAAAAGCGTTATACTAACTAACAAAGACAAATTTCTCCACCTGCAACAGAAACGTGAGAAAAGAACAAATCCAACACGCATTTGAAATTCTACTTTTTAAATCTATTAGAGAACTTCCAACGAGAATACATTTCAGTCTTACAGACATCGGCTAACATAAGGGAATAGCACACAGGCCTCATGAAACTACATATAAATGAACACTTTTGTTGAGTCTTTCTAAGTCCACGTTACAGGAGCATATCGAATACATGAATAATTGTAGGCATCATACACAAATTCTGCACGTTAATATTTTCAGCTTAACACATATAAATTGCAACATTCATTTCATCACGTTTATGTGGAAAATATACCTAGCCCATCACCTTTCACATTATTACAGTACACATTCTACTGTCCCATGTTTATACGACAAAAGAATAAATTAAGTTCAAACTACTTGTGAGTATGATGCACCCCTACAAATGAAAAGAGCACAATCTCTCTCCATCAGAAGCTATCTTAGTTTAAAGATACCATTTAGTCCGAAGTGAAGGGGCAAATTAAATCAAGACTTCTGTTGGGCTCGGAGTTAACAAATGATTGGTTCGCTTTGTATTTTGCTCGCATGCAAGCTAAAATAATTCCAGACCTGCCTTACATTTTGAAGTTTTGGACCCTAATCTAGTAGTGGAATGTGGCCAGAAATACTTTCTTGTCGGCTCGTACTTTCCATCACTTCCTCGTTCCATGCAATGTTGTTACTGGCGCTGCCTGCGCTCAGAGGGAAGCGAAAGCAAGCAGGGACTGAAATGGCCAATCACTGCATGGCTTCATGGTAAAGTGATACAGTGATTGGCCATGTTCCACAAGCATGAGCCTGAGTCTCCCACACCCTGCGCTCCCTCATGTGCTACTAGAGCCTACCCTCGTCTCATGGGTCAATCCAGGGGTTGTTCCCTCGGGCAGGTGAACCATAAATTGCTGAGAGAACCAAGGGGCTGCAGCTATGATCACCCAAGGCTCACTAATTGTGTTGGTAGGAAGAAGCCTCTAGTGCGCATGTCGGGTAGGCCACAGAAAGGCAGAAGTCCAACCAGACATGCACACTTTAAAGAGTGAGGCTTCATAGGATGATGTGTATCACCTATGTGGTGAGTCTGCCAATTTGCTACAGTTTAGTGCTGTCAATTATGGAAGCACCACCGGCATACACCCTGCCGTCATTCATCATGCAGCCGCAGGAACTAAATGCTAAAAAAGCAGCGTGGCCAGAAAAAAAAGTCAGTTCTTTTATTATTTAATATGGGGGCAGAAGGGGGCAACAAATATAGGGGGGCAACGGTCTGGAGCCCTGGTAAAGGAACTGCCCCTGCATATAGTGGTCCTGTCTGTCAAATTTGGGCATGAGCACAACAACATCTGTTTATTAATTTAATATACATTAACAATGACTAATACATGCCACCCAAGCCATTCGTATAGGTTTGGGGGCCTGGAATAGTCTGAATTGTCAATCTTATAGGAGTGTGATGGTTAGTAGTTATGTTGTTACTATCATTGGCGGCGCTCACATGTGGCAATGGATAGTGCACGCTGCCATGTCCTCTTGACAAGAGCCCCGGCACTTATTGTTTTACAAATTAATCACTGGAATGAGGAATGCCTGCTATGCAGCTGCCTGCCATTTCTGTCCATGGATGAACCTCGCTCAAGCTAACTGTGCTAAGAATGTTGTGTGACGGAGGTTAACACGCTGATTTCAGAGCTGTTCCTGGTGTGTGTGTTTGAAAAGCCTTCACTTCCGCTCCCTGTGGGGCACCCAGATAGCAGGGACAGACCGGTTCTTCTGCTGCTCAGGCATTTCCCGGTAGGCTTCAGGCTTGAGGCTGACCCAAACATACCCCTATTGCTCTACTATGTTTGTGCAGTGGCGGCCGGCATGGCTCACGGGTGGCGAGGCGGGTGTGGGCACACGGGGGTTATGATGTGGGTATGGGGGAAATGGTGCGCAATGTAAAAATTTTTTTTTTTATAAAATAAACACTTACCCTGCTGCAACGGCTCCCATGTCTCTTGTCCAGCTCTCCTCGTTAGATTGAGCACTGCCAGGCTCCCCTGACCAATCACAACACTGCAGTGCAGTGTTGTGATTGGTAAGCACCCAGGCTCCCCAGACCAATGACAACGCTACAATGCAGAGTTGTGATTGATCTGAGCATCCTGGTTCGACGTTCAGCCAGGGAATGGTGGCCTGGGCATGTTCTGTAATGCAGCCTGCATGGAGAACAGGGAAATGTGCATGACTGTTGTGGGTGGCCTGAGAGGGCCAGCCAAACAGTCATTTTCACTTAGAAGTGGGCATACCACTCTGCCCCTGCCCTGCTCTGAGAGCAGAGCAGCCCCACCCACCAGCCCGCAAAGCAGCAGGAAATATAAAATAATAATAACTCAAAGTTATTATCATTTTATGTTTCCTTTACTTTGCACTGCTTAAAAGCAGTGGGGCAACGCTCCTCCGCCATAGCGGAGGAGCCGCCCCTCTGTTTGCGGCTTCTTGTAGTGTGAGACTTGCTTAAATATGGTTGCCAGGACTGATTTTGGCTACTAGCTTTTCCTTGCTAGTCAGTGTGTGAGATAAGCATACAAAGTGGTTGCCTTCGTTATTTTGTGTGTGAGTGAATCTTGCACTGCTGTGCTTCTTCTAAACTTTTTATGTCTAACTTGCGAGATACTTGTGTTCAATAATGCGTTTGGAACCCACTACTGCTTAACATTCATTGGCATCATTGTCGCTCTTCTTTGCTAACTTCTAATGGGCAGCACTTGCCATGCATCACTTCCTTTTCTTTCCGTGGTGCACGGACCAAGCACAGATTAATTCTGTTGTGATTAACAGTTTACCTTTGCGATTATTCTTTAAAAAGAAGTCAAAATCTTCCAGCAGATTAAGGCGGGACAATGTAGCGTACAAGGGCTTCCTGAGGTCAAATGAAGTCATGTATTCACTTTTGGTGCCAAAGGCTCAGAGCCGGTTCACCTGGAAATTTCAGCTGTCAAAGTTGCTCTGCAACTGGGATCGCCTTGCTGCTTTTTCCCTCTGGCTTCTTATGTACATGGGCTTTAGGGACTCATTTACTGTTTGGCAGGTGCCCACTTTTATGCTGAGTAGTAGAGTCCCTCATCTAGGTCCCTGAGTGAGTGCTGCCAACCCTATCTAGAGATCCTTTCCAACATGAACAGGGTGGGGCTACCTCCAGTGTGACCAAGTGGCTATACGCTGGTCTACCACCAGGTCAAGGTTTTCTGAAGGTGGAGCCAGAGGAGACTCCATCATCGGGCAACCAGTGGTTTCCCGCCTGTAAGTTAGGTGGGGGATCCATGAGTTTGGCAGGGCAGTACCCCCATTTTATGGCAGTGCTCTTGCCCGACCAAACACTATATCAGATAGTTAGTCTTTTTCCTGCTGTAAATCACTTGCTGTAAAATGTGTTTCCGCAGTATACCACATTTCTGTTTATATTACAATAATACACTCATGAAAGGAATAATGCCTTTGTGGCAATGTTCCTTCCTTTTAAAGTCAATAATGGATTATTTGTAGCCACTTTGGTTGGAAAATTAGGTAGACACAGTTGTTTATGGCAACACTATTCTCATGGTAAGGGTAAGAGACCCCTGACTTATGCAGAGCATACATTGACTCTTAAATGAAGAGCTCCTAAAACACCCTCATAGCCCAAGAATGGATGTCTCTGAGAAACACGAGAAAATTAAGTCAAACTGCTGCAAAAGCTACCAGGGAGGAGAGTGGCAGGTCCAATAATGACTCCTTTTCAGATAATGAGCGGGAATGAGAAGTTGGGGGAGGCTGGGGTGTGGTGAGATCAGCTAGCAGTAGTCATTTGAAGGGAATTAATTTTGGGACTGTAATGTATTACTTTCAGAGGATTAAGCTATCAATTAATTTGTACTTGAGTAGGATTTTAAGACATCTCAGTGCTAAGTGGGTATGGGCGACAGTTAAAAATCCTCAAAGCTTCTTCTGACATCTAGATCCAATGGAGTGGCGGCTAATCAGCATTAGATTGGTTGCTAAGAGGTAGCACAGTTGCCTGGGTCCGACCCACAGGAATGGTTTTATGATAACCCAAAACCCTTCTCTCCATATGCAAAACTCTGTGTACCAACTCCTCGTTGGCCAAAGTTCCTAGGTGATTGCTAACATGGTTAAAGAAGCTCAAGGGATGGGTGATTTACATCTATGTCTATGTTTGTATCTTTCATAAGAACAGATGTAACAGTGATCCATAAACCCTTTAGTTAGATCATCTCTTACATAATCTTACATGAAGGGCTAAATATAATGTACAGGAACGAGTGAAAGATAGCTCAATAAAGCCTTTCCAACCACTGTCCAAATCACATCTCCTGCCTAATAACCACTTTTCCACTGTGTGTCACAAGTTTTGGGCTGAGTGTCCCACATCTTAATTCTGTTATGTTTTAAAACCTGGAGTAAATAAACTCATCTTATTTTTAGATAGTGGGACTCCATAGAATTCTGAAGCCTAAATCAATCTCTGCAGTTTTTCAGCTTGTTTGTAGGTATAACAAGTTCCACACAGAAAAATTACACTGAATTGGTGCAAGTGATAATCTTTAATTTATTATGTGAATTTTTGTCAATGACTGATCTTTAGTATGATGATGTTCTTATAACACCTAGGGCCATATGTATGAAGGTAGCAATTAGCGATTCTGTAATAGCGATTTTTAAGAAATCGCAATTTCAGAATCGCTAATTGCTATCAGGTACATGCATCAATATTGCTTTTTGCGATTCCTTAATTGCGAAAAATAAGGAATCGCAATTAAGGAATTGCAAAAAGCAATGCATCAAGAAATCGCTAAATAAATTGCGATTTCTTAATATTCCTTATTTGCAACTCGCAAATTGTGAGTCGCAATTAAGGAATACCTCCCCATTCATTCCTATGGGCCTAGAGGCCCATAGGAATGAATGGGAAGACATTCTCAATTTCTGATTAGCAATTAGCGAATCGCAAATTGAGAATGCGATTTCAAGGGTGCAGGGGTGTCCAAAGGACACCCTGTTGCATCCCTGAAATCAATCTGTGCACATATGTTGTGCACACACATGTCCTTAGGGCATGTGTGTGCACAACATGAAACTTTGAAAAATGCACAAAAGTGCATTTTTCAAAGTTTTCGCAAATTACCATGAGGTTCAACCTCATGGTAATTTGCGAAAACTTTGAATTGCAAAATCACATGTTTTTTTAAGTTTCATGCATTGCATTTAAGGAATCGCAAAATGCGATTTCTTAAATGCAATCGCAATTTGAGAATTCGCAAATATTTGCGAATTCTCAAATTGCGAGGGCCTTCACCCTTCATGCATTTCAAAAGCAGATTTTGCGATCGCAAACGGCCTATTTATGCGATTCGCACCGTTTGCGATCGCAAAATCCTTTGATGCATGTACCTGTATGTATCAAAAAAATCGCAATTATTTAGCGATTTCTTGATATTCCTTAATTGCGAATTCGCAAATTGCGAATTCACAATTAAGGAATACTTTCCCATTCATTTCTATTGGCCAGGAGGAATGAATGGGAAATTTGCGATTCGCAATTTGCTAATCACAAATTGAGAATATTTTCAAGGGTGCAGGGGTGTCCAAAGGACACCCTGTTGCACCCCTGAAATATGCATAGGTGCACATGTGGCGCACATACATGCCCTAAGGGCATGTATGTGCGTCACATGGCACTTTGAAAAATGTAAAAATATGCATTTTTCAAGGAATTCGCAACTTACCACCAACTAGAAGTTGGTGGTAATTTGCGATTCCTTAAGCCCAATTTGCGATTTTTTTGGCTTCTTACATAGCATTTAAGGAATCGCAACATTTGCGATTCCTTAAATGCAATCGCAGAATAAGGAATCGCAAATTTTGCGATTCCTTATTTTGCAAGCAGATTTCCTTGATACATACTATTAGGCCAAATTGCAAAGTCAATTTGGCTTGATACATATGGCCCCTAGTTGCTGATAAAATGAATATCACTACTGATACTGGTGCACGTGGCCATAGGGTCCTCTGTGGGGTACCTATGGTACCCCAATACCTGTGTGGTTCGTGGTCATGTATGGACAAGTTGGTCCTCACAGATTTCCCTGTTCTGAATGCAAACATCAGGATCCCATTATCTTGGACCCATAGTGAGGAGTTTCCAGTGTTTCATGATTGATTTTTAACTCTATAGGACACAGTGGTAGAGGTTATCTAAGGTTAGTCAACCTCAGGGGGAGGCTCTGATCTGTTAACATGTGGTCCAACGACTTTCTTTATGACTAAATACAAAAGATTAGCACAGTTGTGCTCCATCTGCGAGGGGATTTAAGTAAGGGGCTCTGGGTGTTTAACAACTCAGATATGTTCGAGAATCATGGGAACTTGCTCAGACCTTCAAAACATCATTGATGTATAGTTTAATGGACAGTAATATTGCAGGAGCGACCCGTTTAGGTAAGAGCGGTGGGTCAATGAGGCCGGGTGAGGGGGGATTTGGACGGATGATGTCGAGGGGAAAATAATTATTTATTAACTGCACGGGCTGCGGCTGTAATATTGATACATCATTGATGTATTATGTTAGACAGTAATATTGTTTACCAATCTGTTCTCTCACACAGAAACTACTCTACTAAAAGTAGTGCACTTACATTAGTTTTTTTTTTAAACATACTTTTTGGTTTTTCAAGTTTTATATATCATACCATCGTGTTACATATCTTATATCATCAATCATGCCTTTATAAGTGTACACATATCTACGGCATAGTCCTGCTGCAGCGTAAATGTACGTAGTACGTCTGTTAGGGTTCGAGGGAGAAGAAGGAGACCTTGAGCTGTGGTTAGGGTCGAATCACGGACTGGGGAGGCGCACTTTACACACAATCTCTTATCCCTCTAAAGGAACGCCTCGCACGTAGCCTGACGCTTGGCTTACTAACTCGTTCTGTGAAAACGCCCCCTTCTGCTTCCGTGTTGTTTCAGTCCCGCCGACGCAAGCTCCTGTGGCGTCTTCGAGAGTCTTGGCCGCTGCTCTGGTTCCCGACTCTGCTCCCCTTGGTGTCGGATCCTTCCTGTGGTGTAGCGGTATTTATTTCTTGGCAGCTCCCCCCCCGGCTGCATTCCCCCTCCCTTGTTGTTACTTGCCACCTTGCGGTACCATACTTTAGGACTGTGACTTCAGTCCTGGTCTCTGTACTGCTCACGGCTTTTCATACTTTGTATTTTACCTTTCTGTTGTTTCCCTGCGAGGGAGTAGCTGTTCCGCTTCACATTGTCCCCGTGGAGCCGGACGGCACACCTCGGCGAGTGTGTCTCTGCTCCGCCCTGCTGTGGCTGTCAGGGCCGGGCGGAACACCTCGGATCTCGTTCCTATGTGTAAGGGAGTCGCTGTTCCGCTCTATGTTCCCCCCGTGGAGCCGGACGGCACACCTTAGTGAGCGTGTATCTGCTCCGCCATCTATATCCTAAACCGGCCGGTCGGAACACCTCAGCCCCCTATACTTTTTTCATTAAGATTACTTTACCCTTTCCCCATAGTGTCTGTTGAATGAATGGTGACTGAGTGAGTGTTAAGGTCTCTCCATTACGACCTCTGGATATTCTACCATTATCCTACCCTCATTCCAGCCATTGACAAGGAGGTTCTTGGATGTTTAAAGGTCCTCCTCTTCAAGGAATTATCCAAACGAGCACTGGTGAGTGTGAGATGACAATAATCACAGCTCAATGTTTAGAACGTTCTATAACTTTGCATAGGAATTAAGGGTGCTTATTGTTCTTTCCTTCTAGCATCTACGTTCTCTGGCTGCCATTCTGCACGACCCCAATCCTCATCCTATGGGGAGAGTGGTGGACACTCCTTGGTTTTATTCCCCCATACTTTTAGAGAGCAGCATCTTGGAGCGAGTTTCAAAGTTCTCCTTTAAGGGCTGCTTTTTGGAAGTTGGGGGATTTATCTACGCGACTGTTCCTGACAACGTCTATGTAGCAATTGCAGCAGTTCACATTTCCTTTGGGTTAGCGATCAGAATTGATGGTCATACATTATCACATTAATACAGCAAACTTTCCCCAACTCCCTCTCCCGTTTCTCCCCGGTCTCACTAGTGCACTTTCATTAGTCACAGTTATCACAAAGCTGGAGCTCATTGACGTGCCACTAATTTTGTAAAAAAACAAGGTCCTGTTTATACTTGGAAAAGCTCTCCTTAGGGCCAGTTCTGCTAAGTTCATGATAAACGAGAAAGCAGTGTCATCCTACCATAGGCGACTGCTAAGGAGGTCCTCAAACACTATCAGTGTCTCCAATTGTGGTATATTTGTTTAAAGGTAATCAATATAAAATCCTACAAGTATTTGCGTAGTTGGATCAAACATTATTCAGTTGAAGAAGCTCAGTACATCCTTGGTGTCCTTCATGTATGTGAGCATGGCTATCATAAAACCATGAAATGGATTTGAGCAGACGGCGAATCTCACAAACTATCTAGAAGGGGGCGTACTCATATTTTAGGTAGGTGATAAAACTAGTTAACATGTGTAAGCAGGGGTGAGTAATGCTTTCTCTTGTTGTAGGAAGCTGGCTTTTATGTAGTATACCAAAACAAGGTATACTGTGTAGAAAGTCCAGACAACCCTTATTGGTTTGCAGGGTTTAATTAATTATCCCGGATGCTCTCTTTGGTGGTAGTGTGGGAGAGCAGTTTAGGCTCATCAGAGGGTAGTGTTAAGCATTTGTTAAACACACAGAGTCAATAAATGAAACACACTCAAGAAGAAACTCGAGATCAATTTTAGAAAAATAACAGGTATTTTTATATTTATTTTAACATCTAGAACTTGGTAACTGGGTAAGTGCTTTTCAATTTTGCAGGCAATTAAACATGTCACTCAAATTAGTTTTTACGCGGTAATGCTTTCTTATGGCGAAAGAAACATATACTGCTAATGGGTATTTTCAAACAAATCTGGGGAGTCCCCTTTAGGGCATAAGGTGCTAGGGGGGCCGAGGTCCAAAATACCACCAGCAGTACTAGTTTACCTGCCCTGGAGTGTCCGAGTGCAGAGGTGCTGGCCATGTTGGCAGTCTTGCGCTCAACACCATAGAAAAAGGGGGGGGCATCTAGAAACAGGCTGCAGAGGGGGGCTTGGGGACAAGTTCAGGAGCTACCAACGGGGACACAGTTTGTGGAATACTGGAAGCAGGGGAGCACAGTCGGTTGTCTTGGACTCAGGCCAGGGAGCTCGGGTGCAGAGGGTTTTGATCAGCTGGTGCTTGTGTATCTAAGGCACCCACGGTTCTCGGATAGATCTGCAAAGAGGAACAAAACAGGACAGCTGGGCCACTATCGCTGCTGGCATCTGCAATGCTGATGTCCCTCATCAGCTGGTCAGTCTTTGCGGCAAAGGAGTCCAGATTGAACTCAAACAAGCTTTGGTTGCTACAAGGGGTATGGCACACCAGGTATTAATGCAGGGCGGCTCTGGTTGGTCCTGGCATCTTCTCACTTGGTGGGGAAATTGATCAGACCTCTTGTAGCATGGTGACCTCCTCCTGGTTGGCTACTGCATCGGTGGACCTGGTGGACAGAAGAACGGTGAACCGGACTTTGTGGTTGGTGCCTGCAGGTTTCAAGGAAGTAGCTTGTCCACCTCAAGAGAGATACTGACAGCCTGGCGAAGTGCTGGAGGCTCTCAGAGGGTTTTGGAGGATGCACAGGTGATGGACAAGTTGGATTGTCACAATTGTTGGGACACAGACAAGCAGGCAGAGTCTGGTACCAAAGTCCACCAGTAGTCCCCAGTTCTCGCTTCTTCAGCTATTCTTTGTCCTTCTTTTCTTGTCTGGAGAATCTGAGTTTGTGTTGTCATGGGGCCACCTAAATACTCAATTTAGGAGTGTTAAGGGGACTGAAGGTAGTAGCCAATGGGTTACTTACCCCTGGGGTCATTACACCCCCTATATGATCACTTCCTGTGGGGAGTAGACATAACCCTGTCCCAGAGTTCCTAATCCCATCAAAACCAAAATGGTGAAATCCTACTTTTCGTGTTCACTTTAGGCAGCACACCTTAGGGGTGTGACTATCCTGGAGGTGCAACATGCCTCCTTTCATAGCTAATTTCCCACCTTTCCTAGTGCCAGATGGTCCTCAGGGCAGGGAGTTGGCAGTCCCTAGGTCTAGGAGAAGCTGGGGCCACATACCAAATGCGCACAGGCTTTGAAACCTTTGGCCTTGGCATTCAGATTCACTATCCATCCTGCTGGAGGAGGTGATTACACCATCTGCCAGAGCAGGCATTGTTCCTGACCTCCTGAGGGCATGGGCTCTCACCTGCAGAGGGTCAAAAACGAGTCTGTTGTGACAGGCTGGAAAGATCCAGTCAACCAGCACACTAGAAGACTAGTAAGGTTTCAGGGGTACCACTAGGGTGCCTTCTGGGTGCATGCCATAATAATTCTAGTACTGACATCAATACAGATTTATTAAGATAAGGTGTTTTATACCAAACGCCTATATTTTCAGTGAAGACATCATGTATATGGGGAACTCGTAATGACCAGTACATTTACTTAAGGTGACTTCCCTGTTCACTTGTACCATCTAGTGATTGAACTAGAGTGCACAGGGGAATATCGGCTCATGCAGATATGCCCTCATATGTAATATGCTGCACCCTGCCATAGGGCGTCAAGGCCTACTGTAGGGTAGACTTGCATATATTACATGCAGTGACTTTGGCATGGCACACAGTACGTACGCCGTGGCGTGTTTTCACTCATGGTTTGCACCATGGAACGCACTCTGCAATGCCAGCCTGCATGCAATTTGTGTGTGGGTCCCTTAGGGTGGCATAAGAAATGCTGCAGCATTAGGAACCCTCTTTAGTACCCATGCACTAGGTACCAGGGGGACTATTTACTAGGGACATACAGGGGTACTAACGTCCATGCCAATTGTGTTACAATTAGACTTTACTTGTTTTAGGGGAAAGAGTACTTGTACTGAGGTCTGGTTAGCAGGCCTCAGTGCACTGTCAGAGTTGAAAACCAGCATCTAATAGTTCTAAAGGGGGGGAAAAGTAGGGGGACGACTGCAACAAAATTCCAGTTTCCTACACTTGTTTAGCTAGAAGCAAAGCTGATTCCATTTCCATCACTAAACCGGAATTCTTATTTTTTATTTTCTTGTTGGATTCCCTTTCTGTTTTCACAACTTCCAATATCTGTCAGGAAAGACTTAAGAGATATAATTACTCTCATGTTTTCATTTAGTGCAGGTAAACATGCCTTCATCCCATGAGTATCAGTTAGCTGCCAAAGCTTTAAAAAAAAGAAAATCGAAAGAAAAGAGGACAATGTTGGCAGTTTTTTTGTATGTAATTGGATACCTTTAAAATGGTACCACACTGTGATGAGAAACACTGCATCAGTGTCAAACACTGCACATGTGCTCTTAAAATTAGTTTTATATTTTGACAGGTGAGTGTGATATGTGAGGTAACTAAAAGCTTAATAAAATTGGAGAATCTGAGACTCTATACACCTGAAATTTAGCTTGAGCTTTAATTATAACTTCTATTATTTTACTCTTTAAATGAGTGTGTTGAGTCTTCAAACTGCAGTGATGGTGGTTGGGAACCTGTCGCCAAGCCAGCAGCATCCTGAGTGCCTCAGCAAGACATTACTGCGTGGCTGGCAGTGTGTCGGCGGTGCCGCCAAGGTGGAAGCATGCTTCAGCTCTAGGACAGAGCCATAAGTAAGCATGGGCGGAAAATCCGTTTCGCTCGCGGATTTTGCGGA
This sequence comes from Lissotriton vulgaris, assembly GCF_964263255.1. Taxonomy (NCBI): domain Eukaryota; kingdom Metazoa; phylum Chordata; class Amphibia; order Caudata; family Salamandridae; genus Lissotriton; species Lissotriton vulgaris. Next base: position 201,673,451 of record NC_141698.1, on the reverse strand, counting down.
TTTTCGGTAAATTCGCAATCCGCGAGATTCGCGAATCTCCCGCAAAATCCGCAAGTCCGCGAGCAGCAGATTTTATGGCTTGCTCGCACTGTTCGCGTGAGTTCGCGGCTTCCCAGTACAACTTCGCGCCCCGCGAATAAGCGCAAAATTGCAGAAATAGGATCTTAGCAAAACTGAAACTACTTACCAGGTTCAAAAGTTCAGGCTCATCATTAGTAGCCATTTCCTGTAGTGCTTCCTGAGGGGCCCCTCCAGAGTTCAGTTGCCAGTTGCAACTATTATGTGACCCTGCTCTGAACCTCAGAATAGTTACACATATGCCACAAAGGTCCTGAATTACAGCTAAGGGAGACAAGCAGGAGCCAGGCTGGAAGTTCAAATCCATTAATCAGCCCCTAATTCATTATTGTCAGTTGGGGCAGGGCAGGTGTTGTAACTAATTTTGCAACAATGAAAGCACTTAGCAAGTGCAAAAGATCACTAATCAGGAAGCACTAAGGAAGCAGGTGCCAGCTAAAAAAATATTCTGTGACACATTAATCAGCCCCAAATTAATTCAGGTCACTTGAGGCAGGGAAGGTGTGCTTGCTTTGCCACAATAATGTACACTGACTGGACAACCAGAGGGTGCTGTGATGAAACAGAGGGTGGCATGGGTGGGCCAGAGGGTGGCATGAGTAGTCAGAGAGTGGCAGTGGTGACAGAGAGTGGCAGTGATGAAGAAGAGTGTCCCAAACAGGCTGGACACGTAGAAACAACAAGTTCGCGAAACTTGCGACCCAACAGGTAAGTTCGCGTTTGCGAAATTGTACAAAACCCTCGCGAACTGGCAGAAACCCGCGCAAACACACAAAAAAAATCCGCAAATTCGCGAGAATTCGCGGATTTTGCGAATTGCGAGTTCGCAAATCCGCAAAATTCGCGAACGCGAGATTCGCAAAATTCGCCCATGCTTAGCCATAAGCCAATGCTGGCCGCACTGCTGTGCCTCCAGCAGGTTGGGCGCACTGTTTCCATGCAGCATGCCACACCAAAAGTGCAAGCATAGGGGGGCCCAAAATGGGCCCAGCCACAATCACATGGGCTTATTCACCCTGGGGGTTTTTTTGTGGCCCTTTTTCCTGCCTTTCCACTGAACTTTTCACAGCGGTGTCCCAACCATGAAAAGGTCAGCGGTAAGGCAATTCATAATTCACACAGCCGTGCCCTTACTTTCACCTCCACCATTGACCACGGCTGTCCTCACCGCCTCGGGAGCTCGAATCTTTGCAATGGCGGCGGTCTGGAGGCGGTTTCACCACCCGCATAGTAATCCGACGGTCTGACCGGCAAAAAGCGACAGCGGTTCCCAGACTGCCATGGTCGTAATCAAGCCCTAAGTCATACTCATAAGTACATCGGCTCCTGAGATTCCTGTACCTGGACGTGGAATCACAGTAGTGCTGTTTTGATTACTAATGTATATTTTTCCAGAGACTACCACTAATGCAACATTGCAACATTGTAATATACCAGTTTAACCCAGTTTGAATTAAGGCACACAGGGTGTTTCCACTGACACTGTATCTCACAATTGATCTCTTAATCTGAGTATGATATGTGACCTTGGAATTGAATACTTGTAAATCTATTCAGACATGGCATTTCTGAAATGCTTCCCTAAGTGACGCGTGTTCCCATTCCGACACTGTGAAACATGTTTCAAACACCCAAGTCAAACCTCATAAGGAAATTACATTTTGTGTGTTCAGTGAAGTGCTCCTCATAGCCTTAAACTCTAAACTGCAAGTCAGAGGGAGTAAAATAGAATACATTCTTGTAAATAGTCTATCGGTTAGGCCAGTGAGCTAGAGATTCAGTCTGTCTTTCATTCCTCTATGTTTGTTACAATGGTTATCACTAAATTATTGATATACTGTGTCAATAAGTGATAAATGAATGAATTAATTTGGGATTGATAAAGCGCTGCTGTCACTCCCATGGAGGCATCCTGGCGCTAGGCGGTATAGAACAGTCAGAGGTTGTACTAGTGAGTGAAAAAAAGAGTTTGAGACTCTGTGTCAGTGAGTGATAGATGAGCATTACTTTATTATTTAAGTGGTTAATTACGATCCAGACTTCGGAAGTAAATATGTTAGTTTGTGGTGTAAAGGACAATTTTTTTTTATCCAGTTATTAATACTGGGATCATTATGGGTCCTATTCACAAAGGCAGATTTACATGTGCAGATTTACTCATGAGTAAACGTACTATCAAACCTAGTAGTAAGCACCAAGTGTAAATTTAGTACATGTGTAGAATTACATGTGTGCGTCCCTTAGTACAGTGGCTGAGGCCTCCTAAAACAGGACTTACAAGCATAAAGTTACTACTAGTAACTTTTCATACATGGGCAGAGGTCTCTGCTACTGGAGGGAGATCGCCGTATGGGAAAGCATAAAGAAAATAATTGTTAAAAGAAGTATTAAAAATATTTTTATGGAAAATAAAAAGTTCAAATTAAATGACAATATTTATTATTAACCTAGAACTAAAATAAATGCTGCAACACAACAACTCATCACATTACATGCGTAATAAATAATTCAATAATAAACATATTTATGCCATTTATAATTATCAATTATTTAAATCATTTATTTTTAAAAAGCCTACTCTCTCTATATAGTTTATATCATTGATATCTATCTATCTACCAATCTCTCTCTCTCTCTCTCTCTATATATATATATATACACGTGAACAAGGACTTTTTAGCTTGAAACGCTTTGTGTTGGGTCTTGAAAATATATTAGACCTTGCCTGAAGTGCTGTGGGGTCTGTGCCTCCTTCTTCGCCGTACCGCCGCTGTGTGGGAGTCGGAAGTGGCGGGAGCAGTCAAGTTTGGATATATATATATATATATATATATATATATATATATATATATATATATATATATATATATATATATATATATATATATTGAGCAAGTAGATAGTCCTGCACTTCCAGTACTCCGTCTGGCGAACAAAGACCACTCGAAGCCCAAAGTGAGGCACTGGATGATTATTTAGACCAAGTCAAACAGCGTAGCGGATTGACGCGTTTCGGGCGGATGCCCTTGCTCACAGTTGGTCATTAGAAAAAATGCTGTATTTTTAAATGCTGTAGTGCACACCATGTGATAATAGACATAAACAACATACTTCGTTATTTGTTTTTGTAGTCTGGAAAATTGACAGAGGATAATTAAAATATTGCCTTCAAGTTGAAATTCACATACTGAATAAATTCATAACAATAAAATAGGTCCCTGCATAAATGCATAAAAACAGATTCCTATATATATATATCACTGTCTGTACAGTACAAGTGCAAAGAAAATACATAGATGTAAACAGATGTCACTGTGCAACCAATCGCAATTGAAAATATTAGTATTTGTGCAAATATTCGCAAGTTAAAAGTAATAATTTATATACTTAAAACCTTTTCATTAAAATGACACAATTTCACATTATAATTCCATGAATGGAATGTGCAGACATCTCTATATATATATTTGCAGATTCCTTACGTCTTACATCCATAAAGTCGCACTCAGGATTTTTTAAGAGAAAGAAATTGATTTTTAAGAGAAATAAATTGATTTGACTGACGCGTTTCACGGTCTTTGTCAAAGTATATGTTGAGGTCGAAACCGAACTTTGACAAACAATTTATTTTGAACTGGAACTGCAAGTCCCTCTTCGCTCTTTGACAAATGAAATGCACTTAAGCCTTGCTCACCTGCTCTCCCAGGATGCATATGATTAAGACCTATTGAGGTCGAAACCGGTAATGCTGTTTCCTGCTGAATAAAAGCGGTTCCTGCGATATCCGTCTGGTGGGCTTGATTTCTGCGCTGCAAATGTCGTGAAATAATTTTTCTACATACAGGCGGTGACGTCGCCAACAAGCCCGACCTGCTAGGCTGGGTTTCCCCCGTCACAAAATTCTGCTGGTTGTGGACACATTCATAGGGAGACCCGCCGGCGACACATGGAATGGGAAGGATGGATTGTGCCGAGTGAGCACCACCGGAGCATACAGGAGGCGCTGCCACTGAACTTTGGTACTGTACTCTTACACAGTCGGACCCAGGGAACCTACAATTACCAGGACGCCAAACTGTTTATTTGAACAGGGGGCAATGGGAAGAGTAGTGCGCACAAGGTGAATTCAAAGCTAAAATCAAGAAAACCAAAGTAAGAACTGGAAAGAAGGGACTTGCCGAGGCACTGATTAAAGTTTGCAATGTATGACGGACCTTGCAGTCCGGAAATGTTATCAACTGAACCGTAGGATGACATTCGAACACTGACTAAATAATATATATATATACTAGCAGCCTGCCCCAGCGTTGCCTGGGGCAGAAGGGTGCTGGGGGCAGCATTTCAGGCTTGCGTTCACTCCCGCCCCGGCCCCGCCCGCTACGATATTTCCACTGCTTCCCGCACTTCACTTAGCCGCACACGTTCCGCCTCCTCTCAGCGGTCCCGCGGTTCACCTACCTCAGCCCGACTTCACCGCTTCTCATTCCGCCTACTCACATCAGCCTGACTTCACCGCTCCTCGTTCCGCCTCCTCCCATCGCTTCTCTGAGCCGCACACGTTCCGCTCCTCCCGCGCTTCTTGTATCTCAGCCCGACTTCACCGCTGCTGTCCACCGCTCCTCCCCGCGCTAGATGATGTCAGCACCCACGTCCACGTTGTTAGCGCACACGGCCGGCGCTACTTTTTTTTTTATTGTTTATTTTTTAAATAACGTTTATTTTTATATTTTTTATAGCCTATGCCCATCTACAGGACCCCCCCTTTGCAACGCTGTATTGGGTGTTGCGATTGGTGGTGTACTTTTCGAGTTTACCTGGCTCAAAGGACACAGTTCTCTCTTTATAATAGTAGTATAGATATATATATATATATATATCAAATCAACTTCTCCTCCTTTACGGACTGGAAAGCACAGAACACAGCAGGGCTTCAATAGGTGTTTTAATGGGAGGCTTGCATGACCGGTTTCGGCGGCATGCCTTCATCAAATGCTGCAGTCCCAAACGTGTCACCCACTTAGAGTTCTTAAAAGCAGGCTCCTCCTTCCCCAGTGATGATTGGCTTACCTACACCTCGTTATCACTGCTTGCATCAATCACAAGGAACTACCAGTCCCAAAATACCGCAAGCTGATACTTCTGTGTAGTGCGGTGAGGAAACACACAGCAATTCAAATGCCCCTTACTTTCTTCCACTTTGCGGTGGCGGGTCAAGGAAATATCCGATACCTCGGTAACAGGATAAAAGTTCCCATGTTTTCCTTGTCCTCACGTTTGAAAGGGTCCTGTGTGCGCGCCGTGGGCAGCGCGATAAAATCAAAGCCACATCTCCTCCTTTATGGACTTGAAAGCACAGAACACAGCAGGGCTTCATTAGGTGTTTTAATGGGAGGCTTGCATGACCGGTTTCGGCGGCATGCCTTCATCAAATGCTGCGGTCCCAAACGTGTCACCCACTTAGAGTTCTTAAAAGCAGGCTCCTCCTTCCCCAGTGATGATTGGCTCACCTACACCTCGTTATCACTGCTTGCATCAATCACAAGGAACTACCAGTCCCAAAATACCGCAAGCTGATACTTCTGTGTAGTGCGGTGAGGAAACACACAGCAATTCAAATGCCCCTTACTTTCTTCCACTTTGCGGTGGCGGGTCAAGGAAATATCCGATACCTCGGTAACAGGATAAAAGTTCCCATGTTTTCCTTGTCCTCACGTTTGAAAGGGTCCTGTGTGCGCGCCGTGGGCAGCGCGATAAAATCAAAGCAACATCTCCTCCTTTATGGACTTGAAAGCACAGAACACAGCAGGGCTTCATTAGGTGTTTTAATGGGAGGCTTGCATGACCGGTTTCGGCGGCATGCCTTCATCAAATGCTGAAGTCCCAAACGTGTGTCACCCACTTAGAGTTCTTAAAAGCAGGCTCCCCCTTCCCGAGTGATGATTGGCTCACCTACACCTCGTTATCACTGCTTGCATCAATCACAAGAAACTACCAGTCCCATAATACCGCAAGCTGATACTTCTGTGTAGTGCGGTGGGGAAACAGACAGCAATTCAAATGCCCCTTACTTTCTTCCACTTTGCGGTGGCGGGTCAAGGAAATATCTGCTACCTTAGTTACAGCATAAAAGTTCCCATGTTTTTCCTTGTCCTCACATTTGAAAGGGTCCTGTGTGCGCGCCGTGGGCAGCGCGATAAAATCAAAGCAACATCTCCTCCTTTATGGACTTGAAAGCACAGAACACAGCAGGGCTTCAATAGGTGTTTTAATGGGAGGCATGCATGACCGGTTTCAGCAGCATGCCTTCATCAAATGCTGCAGTCCCAAACGTGTGTCACCCACTTAGAGTTCTTAAAAGCAGGCTCCTCCTTCCCCATTGATGATATATATATATATATATATATATATATATATATATATATATATATATATATATATATATATATATATATATATATATATATATATATATATATATATATATATATATATATATATATATATATATGTCTCCAAACTCTGCCCTGATACGAGAACACAGTCAAAGGAATTGATTCTACGAATCCTTTATTTCCAAAAAAAGGGCATTGGCATTCCAATAATTTACTTCACCGGAAGTTTTTCGGGGCAAGCATGCTCCTTCCTTACAGGCATTGCTTCACAACCGCAGAACATTGACACACGTTTTATTTCCTCTGCTTGTCTTCACTGTATTACCCTTCGGTGGGTCTCTCAAGGTGAGTATTGCACTCTGGGACTTGCAGTCTGTGTCAAAAAAATTAATCTCACTAGTGGGTTCTGTGTATTTTCAATACTTGGCAAACGTTTAAAACCCTCCACTGGGCCTCAGGATGCAATCCGGCTCTTCTGTTAATGAAATTCCTGTGCCGCTTTGGAGCCACGCATTTTCACAGCTCCTGCGGCTCCACACAACATTCTCATAGTGGTACAGTCCTCCACGGCCGGATTGCTGTGTAAACTTGTCTCCAAACTCTGCCCTAATACGAGGACGCACTCACAGGATTTGATTCTCCGGATCCTTTACTTTCAAAAAACGAGCATTTGCAGTCCAATAATTTACTTTTTCTAACGCATTTCGGAGCAAGCATGCTCCTTCCTCATAGGCAGTGCTTGAAAACCACAGAACATTGACACACGTTTTATTTCCTCTGCTTGTCTTCACTTTAATGCCCTCCAGTGACACTTCAAGCAAGATGCTGTGCAATCGGCCACGCACACGGAGGCGGTGTACTTAAGCAACACAGGTGCACCACTCGTCTTGCACGCCAGCATGAAATAGCCTGTGACAGAGAGCAGGGGCCCGAAACGCGACGGCTACATGAATGTGCTGTTTTGTAATCCCACCAACTTTCGCTGCAGCCTTGATTAAATCTGAACAGCAATACTTACCAGTGTTGGGCTCCTTCGTTGAGGCAAACTTTTGCGGATATATATATATATATATATATATATATATATATATATATATATATATATATATATATATATATATATATATTACCTACTGGCGATAGCCAGTAGGTATATATAGTTAGGATTTTTTTCCTATGGGACTTTTGAAAATTCTATGTCTAATAACTTTGGCGTTTGTGGACGGAATCGGCTGAAATTTTCAGGAAAATGGCACATTTTGTTTCTGAGCAGCTCCTGAAAATTTGGGGGGGGTTCGTCAAGGGGGGGCCGAGAAAAAAGGGGGGTCCCAAAACGCGTTTTTCCCATGTTAATTTCCATAGGGCGGTTGGACTCACTTTTAGCCCGAACGGCTGAATGGATTTCCACGAAACTTGGCAAAATTGTAGGGACTGTTAGCCCGATGTGCCTTTGCTAGGTCTCAATATATGTGCTTCAGTGGATTTTGAGAAATTAACGTTTAAATCAAGATATATATCTGTAACAGCGCTCCGGGCAGCTATCCGGTTAGCGAACCTTTCGCGTATCGGAACTTTGCAAAGCGAAGCTGATTGGCTCTCCGGTGTCTGTCAACATTCTAAACAGTCCGGTGCGGCCGCCATCTTGTCTCTCGGTAGGATCGAGAGACAAGAGGAGGCCAAAACAAAGGGGGAAATGAAGGAAAGGGGGCAAGGTAGACCCCTCCTGACCCCCTAGGATTGATGAGGGGGATATTATAGAGATATTATAGAGCCACGCCGGGCCCAAAAAAAAAAAAAAATCCGATTTTTTCGCCGTAGAGACGCGTCTTGGTAAGCGAACCGGGCAGCTAACTGGGCAGCTAACCGGGAAGCTAACCGGCAGTGTAACGGGAGTCTGAGGAGTAGCTGATTGGCTGTCAACATTGTAAACAGTCCGGAGCGGCCGCCATCTTGTCTCTCGGTAGGATCAAGAGACAAGAGGAGACCAAAACAAAGGGGGAAATGAAGGAAAGAGGGCAAGGTAGACCCCTTCTGACCCCATAGGATTGATGAGGGGGATATTATAAAACCACGCGGGGCCCAAAAAAAAAAAATCCCGAGGAGTAGCTGATTGGCTGTCAACATTGTAAACAGTCCAGAGCGGCCGCCATCTTGTCTCTCGGTAGGATCGAGAGACAAGAGGTGGAAAAAAAAGGTGTAAATGAATGAAAGGGGTAAGGCAGACCCCTCCTGAACCCCTAGGATTGATGAGGGGGCTATTAAAGTTCCCTGCGGGGCAAAAGAAAAAAAAATTGCGATTTTTCGCGGTAAAGGTGCTTCCTTGTACGTTAACCGGGCAGCTAACCGGCAGCGTAACGGGAGTCCGACATATTGTGTTTTTTGAACGTTTGTGATATGTGCACGTGTGGATTTTGTCTAATTAAGGTTAAAAAAATATATATATATCTTTAAGCGTGTTCTGGCGCGCTTACGTTTTGGGTTTGGTTTGCGCTGCAGAGACGATACGTCACGGTTATGCGATGCATCATGAGGCGTCTCACGGGCTACGTGATACGTCACTTAATAAAGAATATATTTTACAGCTATAGATATTAGCTTTTAAAAAACCAATGAAATTCACAGAAAAAACCATAGGTTATAGACCATATATAGTTAGGAATTTGCATTTACAAAACCTTGAAAATTCACTGAAAAAACCATAGGTTATAGACCATATATAGTTAGGGATTAGCATTTAAAAAACCTTATTTTATTTGCACAAAACCATTGAAATTCCATATATAGTTAGTTGCACTAACTATATATCGCGGACCCGCAATCCACTGCTAATGATGTCACATATTACATCATTCATGACATGGTCAGTGACATCACTGATGACATCACTGATGACATCTCAAATGACATCACTGATGACATCACTGATGACAACACCCAGTGACTGTATGTTTCTGTAAAGTTAAAATATGTCTTACATATTGAAGAATGAGTGGATGTATAAGTGTCTGGATGAAGGATTTAGTAGGTGCATGACTGACTGTATGAGAGAATGATTAAATGTGTCTCACTGAGTGCATGGGTTAGTGATTAAAGTGTCTTAATTTGGCAATCATTATTTATGTTGTTCTGTAAACTGCTGCATGTTTAAATCAGTAGCTATATCAGTAACTATATGGGTTATTGAATGGTTGCCCAAGTATTTGTATGGGAGACTGAGTATGTGTGTGGGTGGCTGGGAGGTGTATAACTCTGTGCATAGATGTGTGAGCGGTTGATTCCCTAGGTGTATGGGTTCAAAAGTGCATGTAGAAACAGCTGTATGGACAGTTGACTGTGTGCATGAGTATATTGGTGAGTGAATGGATATCTCAGTTCTACATGTCAAAGTAAGTACACATGTAAAACACACTCCATGTGAGAGTTGACATATATAAATAACTGAACATAAGAGTCAGTGAATGTGAGAGTGGCTGTATGAATCATTGTGAACTTGTATCAAGGATTGTATAAGAGAGTAAATATGTGTTACTATATGTTTGAATAAGTAAGGTGTGTATAACTGTATAGTTAAGGAAATGGAGATGTGATTGATTCTTTGCATGACTGAATAGGTGTGTGAGTAACTCCATGGATGTGTGACAGTCTGTGAGTGCCTGTTTACACTGAGTGTATCAAAGGTTATATTAGAGTCTGAAGATGTATTATCACATAAATGATATCATCAGTGATGTAATCAGTAATGTCAAATGAGATGTCAGTGATGTCATCAGTGATGTCATTTGAGATGTCATCAGTGATGTCATCAGTGATGTCATTTGAGATGTCATCAGTGATGTCATCAGTGATGTCACTGACCATGTCATGAATGATGTAATATGTGACATCATTAGCAGTGGATTGCGGGTCCGCGATATATAGTTAGTGCAACTAACTATATATGGAATTTCAATGGTTTTGTGCAAATAAAATAAGGTTTTTTAAATGCTAATCCCTAACTATATATGGTCTATAACCTATGGTTTTTTCAGTGAATATATATATATATATATATATATATGGATACACACAATCACTCTCCTTGCTACTGGAAAATGCTTTACGCCAGACTTCAAAGGATTAGAACTCCAGTATTTTATTCAATCTTATCTACGGCAGGACACCGCAGTCACAGTTCTCCGACACGTTTCGGGGCAAAATTCCTTTAAAAGGAAAGGGGGCATTTGGTCTCCCTTCCAGAGCAAACTTCCCCCTGGGGAAACTGGCCCCAGGGACCCTATCTCTGGGACTAAAATTCACTTAAAGGTGCAGCCACTTTCCCCAACCCCACACTAGCCCCAGGGACTCCTCGCCCGAGGGCCAAAATTAATTTAAGCCCCTGTCTCCAAGCCAACACTGGCCCTTCAGATACCATCCCCTGGGGCCGAATTTAATTTAAAGGTGAGGGGCTTGTTTACCCCCTCCCCAAAGCACAACTGGCCCCCTGGGCCTATGGTGGGTGCCTCTGTGCCCACCTTACGACACAAGACACATTGTTGGGGGCTGTGGTCGGGAGGCCCATAGCTCCTGCAGCCCCACCAGCTCCCCTGATTCACCCATCCTGGGTGTAGCAGGAGCCGACTTTGCTCCCACCAGCGAGAGCAAGTATTTTTCTCTGCTCCCACGGGAAGTTTCTCTGCCTGCAAGAGCATGGGTAGAGAAAACAATGTGTGATTCCACCCATCTGCCTCCCTCCCCTTTCATTTACCGTCAGCTCCAGGGGATGGGATTCTCAGGGCTTCAGTGAGTGTCAGGGATGGGAGCAGCACCCCCTATAATATTCATTGTGCCCCCCCCCCTCTGGGATTTGGCACAGCCTGGGGAGGTTTAAAAGTGCAGATGAATTTTTGGTAACCAGGCTTAGGGAGCATATGATTTCAATTTGAATGAATTATTTAATTGATAATTGATTATGTAAATTGTGTCATTAAGAGATTATTTAAATTAGATGTGAGATGCTGGTTGATGGGTTTGTAGGTGTACAGGGTGGACAGTAAATTATTTATAATTAATTAATAATTGATTTAAAATATTATTCATTATTTAATTAATAATTATTTAAATTGTGTGATTGAGATATTTTTTAAATTATATATGTGGGTTCTTATATTTTTTAAGGGTTGCTGGGTGGGAAGTTAATTAAGAAATATAAGAAATATTCTATTTATAATTAAATATTACGTTAATATTATTTATGTAATTGATAATTATGTTCATTATGAACTTATCATATGTAAGTGATATTTTAGGGGTGTTTTGTTTAGTTTGTAGAGGAATGAGGGCAGTTATTTAAGTAGATATAAATAAAAAATCATGTATTTAATTTGTTTTAATATTTAATATGTTGATTGTGTTATACTTTGTTTATTTATATTACATTTTAATTGTTGCCTGTTATGTTTGTGGGAATATATTGTGGTATTGCAATTATATTAATAATATGTGTGTACATTGATAATAATTATAAATAATTGTAAAAGTTATGTAATTTTAAAAATGTTTGTTAAATATAAGACATGTAGGCCCTCATTACGATGGTGGGTGCACCGCCACCGACATGGTGCCTGGCACCTGGTGGATGTTTAAAAACATCCTTTTTTCTATTGCAGCTTGTGCTGTGTCCCTTTTCTGGACCTCAACACAAGCCACAATTGAAAAAGTTTGCATCCTAATCTGCCAGGTGGGACCGCCGACTACTTGTTGGCTGGTCCCTATCCCACAACGATGGCGGTTGGACGCTCATCTGACCGCCATTGTAATGACCCCCTTTATTTTTAGATTAAAAAAATTCTATTTTGGGGTATTTAATAGAGTTGTTAAAATATGTGTGTTCGTCTCAGAGGCAAGATGGCGTCGGCGTGGACAGTCGCTGACTGAGCGCTCTCCGCTCTCCTGAAGCCCTGCGTGAGAAACCAAGCAATCGAGCGAAAATGGGAGAAATAAACCTGCCAATCTGAATGTTATGAAATAACTCACAGGAAAAGAAAAAAAGGAAGAAAAACAATCCATTGAAAAGGATCGCGAAAGGAGCTGCGGAAAAAGACTGTTGCCAGCTGAACTTTGGTCCTTGAGTTGAACAGATACCTTCAGACACCCGAAAGATATCGCTGACATTCTCGGATATAGCCGACTGGTGTCTTCTACAGAGGTGGTCTGAGGGAAAAAGCTTGGTCGGAGGAAAAAAATTGCGGTATCTAAAAAGCCACTGATGGCTGCCCTTTACTCCTAACCCCTAACTCCGTTTCTTGCTTTGGAGCTATCAATCTCCGACTCGGCGATCAGCCTGAGGCAAAAGGCAGAAGGTGAGGAGCAGGGGTGCATTGTGTGGCGGCGATACTACTTGACTCTCAATGTTTTATCAGGGGAGCATAAGCAGCTTAAGCTGAATAGTCGGGGGGGAAAGGAAAAAAAAGTGTGATCTGACACTTCTTCTGCGAGAGCCATTTCCCGACGGCTCATTAACCGCCTGTACAGTGGGACGCCATCAATCTCATGTAGCTAATCGGCATTCAAGGACTCTAAAACTTTAGCTTCAAAGAGCGCTGAGATTAACAAGCGCTGAAAAGAGAAACAAGAAAATAAAGAGAAAGCCGAGGAGGGGTGTCCTGCTGAAGTTGCCGCTTCTGACCTGTCACATCCACTACTTATACAAAAGAGTGAAACAAACAAGATGCAGCAGTGAGTGATAGACAATAAATTGTTGCAGTGTTAATTGTGATACAAGGACCCCTTTGCTTTTGGCTTTGCTCTGCCGGTTCCATCAGGTTTCATCAGGGTGGCAAGGGAGGCTTTTGAACCCGCTTGAATCTGACACCATTCACCTGTTTAAAAGACTTCGCAGGGCATTTCTGAGGGGGAAAAGCCTGGATTTATTTTTCAAAAAAATATCCCAACATCCTACATCCTGCAATGCGAGAGGGGCCTCGGCGGCGGAAAAACCAAGAGCTCTACCCTCGGTCCATAAACACCCCTATACGACAGCAAGTAGCGGATAGAGAGATAAAAATCTCTATACCGTGCTCTTTAAACACCGCAACCAAACTTAAGGGAACCCTCAAGCGCCTACAATCTGACAGGCAACAGGTGAAAACAAAACGAAATTTTGAAAGTGATATCACCATACTCATTCCTCTGTGTCAATTGAACAACAATCGAAACGCACAAGAACGGTGCATCACACTGAGTCTCTTGAGAATATTAAAAGAAGCGTCAAAACTGGCTAACTCAGGGCATGGATTAGTCACATTACAACCAGCTCAACTAGCCCATACAATATCAATTGAGCAGAAAAAATCGAATCTAACCAGCAGATTATAGGGAGAGAAGAAACAGGGAAAATGCAGGAAATGGGTATAGAGTATCCAATGTGATCAGATGGAATCACGTGATAAAACTAGTGTGCCTGATCTATCCGATTCACTTATCCCCCGATCAAACACCCTGGATGTCATGAGCGCCCAATGTATTGAAGACTCTGAACCTGACGAGAAGATACATGAGGCACAAGAACCGGATAATGTTCAATTATTAAAGCCATTACAGCCATTGCGGCAAAGACGAGAGACTAGAGGAACTAAAGCAAGGGAAGTAAAAAATAAGGATCAAGGACAAGTCAAAGGAAAAGATAGAGAAAAAGACAACGAAAAGGAGAAGGACAGAGGAAACAAAAAGGGTCCAGAAAAATAAAGACAAAGGCAAGGACAAAGGCGTCATCCAGAGCTGTAGTGAGCAACAGGGAGATCACGAAAAATCTAAAAAGGAAAAGAAGAGTGATAAGTATGCAGTTAAAATGAATGAAATAGAAACAGAGAAAAGGAAAGATAAAGCCAAGGAGAGTTACAAGGAGAAGGAGAGAGAGAAATACATTGTAGACACGGAAGAGCTGGAACTAATGGCAAAAAAGCAAAACGGTTACAAACTATCAAGGATTTGAAAGCAAATGCAAAAGCAACTTTGCCGGGGCAATCAACTACTTCACAGCCTAGCATATTAAACATCTTTAGCCCACTGCCCAAAGCTGGGGTAATTAAAGGGCCAAGCCAAGAGCTAGTGGTCCAGGATCTAATGATAAAGAACGGGACAACCCAAAAATCTGCTCAGGGGATGAACCCTCATGCAACATCGAACCCCCAACGGACAAATTGCCTTTGCCAGAAACTAATTCACACTCAGATGAATCTGAAGCAGATATATACGAAACTGGCATATCAACTTCTAGTGAGGCTAGCGATGTAAATAAAGAACAAGACCAAGAAGTATCAACCCAGGAAATATCAGGTTGTTCAGACACAAGGAACATAAGCAATCTTGGGCAAGGAAACACACCAAGGAAAAAACTAGAGAAAAGAAGAATAAGGAATAAAAGATTAAATAAAAATACCTATGAAGAAACAACCGATCATGGAAGTAACCCAGAATCCATCAATCCCCGAATAAACTAAAAATCCAAAAATAAATTAAAGGGGGAAAAGATACTGGCTCAAGAAAGCGAGGAGGATCCAACTGGGGACATCTCTCAATTTGATGAAGAAATAGGAGAAGCGGCCGAGCCGTCACTGAAAGATATATTAAGCTCAATAAAAAATCTCCATAAAGATGTTAAAATGGAAACCCAAAAGCATCATTCATCCATCCGAACAACTGCAAGGTGCTGTAAATAAAGTGGGAAGTACATGTATAGAGATCTCCGAAAGAATGGTGTCAGTCGAATCACGAACTGACCATCTTGAGAATGAGGTTACTTACCTTCAAAGGAAGGGAAAAAAACAAGAAGGAATCATACAGGATCTATTGATAAAGGTCGAGGAACAAGAGAACAGATCAAGACGAAACAATCTGCGCTTCCTGGGGCTCGCAGAAGGCGTCGAGGAAAACGACCCTAGGGGGTATGTAATTAGACTTCTGAAATCAGCCCTCCCTGAACTTCAAACCTGGGAATTAGAGAGAGAAGTTAAACGCGCCCATCGGTTCCCCCTCACTCAGTCTAAGAAACCACAGAATCAACCTAAATTTCCAAGGGCAATACTGGTGTTTTTTGGAAACTTTCTACTTCGTGATACTATCTACGACTTAGTGTGTCACACAAGCAAGAGAGAATACAACGGCTCCACATTTTTTGTGAGACCAGATTTTGCCCACGCCACCGTTGAAAGGGGGTGGAGGCTGAGACAGCTATTTTCTCCTTTTGAGCAAATTGGCGCTAAAGTGTTTTTACAGAACCCTGCTCAACTGAAAGTAATTTTTAGGGGAGCAACTCGCAGTTTCACCAGCGAAATACAGGCTGAAAATTACCTTGAAGAGATCTCAGAGACTGCAAAAGATAATACCGGAAAATGATTAAGAACTAAATTTTCTCTTAGGATGTGGATTGGATAATTAGTTTCAATTCTTTATAACAATATTAGGTGTAGAACTTTTGTTTTTCATAGACTCTCTCCCAATTTAATTATAATATTCACGTGGGGCTAAGGGGGGGGAGTGCACTGAGGCGTACTGTTCAACGGACGCCCACACCTGGATCCGGCTGGAACCAGGATGTCTCAAGGGGGGGGGTGAAAGGGGCACAGGACAGAATACAGGGAAAAGGACTGGGACATATCAAAACAAGGAAATTACACAAAAGGAACTCAAGATACATGTAAGGGAAACAAGGGCTGCATTCACGTTTAAAGCATTAATTTTGGTTAGACTAAACAGCTGGATCTGGCAAAAACTAGACAAAAACTTAAAGGCAACGACAATGGTACTAGTAGCAAGGGTGGTAATGAGGGTAGAAAATAAATTTTATCTCTTCAGTTTAAAAGGCTCAGGAATAATAAAGATTAAGGATGAGCTCAAAAGTTAAGGTGTTAACAATCAATGTATGTGGGCTGAATGATAGGCTGAAAAGACAAAAGGTAGCTTTATTAATCAAAATCACCCAGGCAGAATTTATATGTTTACAAGAGACACGATAGAAGGTAAGAAGTCTTTCTTATTGGAACAATTGGGGCTGCACATGCTAGCATATTCAAAACATGGGGCAAAGGTCAGGGGAGTGGCCATTTTAACTAAATTACCTAATGTTAGCACTAGGAAGAAATTAGAAGATCCCTGGGGCAGGTGGGCCCTGATTGAGTGTCTGATCGGAGAAGTCTGGATTACTTTAGGGTCCGTCTATGGGTCAACGGAGGATGACCCTGAAGTATTCGAGTTCCTAGATATAGAACTGGCTACTTGGGCACCAAGAATGATCCTAGCAGGAGATTTCAACATTGACGGGGCGTCAGGTTTGGGACTGAATAATAGGGGCCTATACCAAGGAAGGAAAAAGAGGGTCTGTAGAGCAATCCGAAGTATGGCCAGTAACAATGCCTTTATGGATGTCTGGGAAGAGCTTAAAGTGGGCAAGGACGGCTTTACTTACTACTCGGCCCCCCATAGGAAGTGCGTCCGTCTGATTTACTTCTTCACCTCCAGGTTACCTTCAAACACCCTCACGATAGCGAGGTTACCCCGTATTCTGTCTGATCATAACCCCCTATTATTGACAACGGGTAGTGGGCTTAAAAGACAGGCTAAATCATGGACATTTGAAAGGGAACTCCTGACGGATATAGACTATATTACACACATGCACGCTTGGATAAAGGGCTTCTGGGATATCAACAGAGGGAGTACTAATCCAGGAAATGATTGGGATACCTTTAAAACAGGGGTGCGAGGTGAAACACTGAGTTTCAGCCTAGCCAAACAGAAAAAGGAGAAAGCCAAGGTAGATCGGGTAAACAGCGACCTGTTGAAAGCAGAGCAGAGACTGGAACAGGCTATTACTGAGGGGTGGGAGCTGGAACAATATTTAATGGAGACCATGATGGCTAAAGCGGAAGCAGAAGAGAGTATAGCAATAAAATCAGCTAAGATTTACAATGCTAAGAGAGAGCAATGCTATGAGTACAGCGAAAGGGTAGGGCGAACACTCGCAACACACACGAGACAGAGGATGACAAAAGGTGAAATTAAAGAGATAAGAGATAGCGGGGGCAATATGGTTTCAGATAGGGAAGGTATCCTTGAAGTCTTTAGGAAGTTCTATAGCAAGCGCTATGAGGAGAAGCAGGACAGGGGTCCTGCCGATATTCAGAGGTACCTGCAAGACCTACCAATTAAAACCCTACAGGAGATAGATAGGGACTCTCTGGAGACCTGCTTAGAGGCAGAAGAGATTAAGGAGGCTATGCTCAGCCTGCCCTCCGGTAAGGCTGCTGGGCCAGATTTGATACCCGGGGAATTTTACAAAGTGTTTTCTGCATCAATTATCTCAGAGCTAGTCAGGAAATTTAGGGAGGCACAGGCGGGGCATTCTATACCAGCCAGCTGGGCAGGGGCAGATATTGTTGTAATCCTTAAAAAAGGGAAACCCCCCGCAGAGCCCGGATCATACTGCCCGATTACACTGATTAATGCTGACCTAAAAATCTTCTCTAAAACATTAGCGAACAGACTTGCTAGGGTAATAGTGCAACTAGTAGGCATTAATCAGCATGGCTTTATTCCACACAGAGGAACTACACTCCATGTTAGAAAAATGATCATGCTATTTGACATAAAAGGGGCGGAGGAGAAACCTATGACAGCTATGTTACTAGATGCCGAAAAGGCCTTCGACCGTGTGGCGTGGGAATTTCTGTGGGCAGTGTTAAGGAAAGGGAGAATCGGAGGATTTATAAAATCGATACAATCATTGTATTTTGGACCAACGGCATGTGTAAGGGTGAATGCAAGCCGCACTACCCCATTTAGAATTACACGGGGCACATGACAGGGGTACCCGTGCTCACCCCTGCTCTTTGCACTTTACATAGACCCATTAATTAAGAAATTGGAGCTGACTGATGGAATTAGGTCGCTAGACACTAAGATGGGGCTGATTAAGGTACTAGCATACGCAGACTATATTGCGATTATCACACCCTCACCATCAGAGGCCATCAGTAAAATAGAACAGGAGGCGGAGCAATTTGGGCGGGTCGCGGGGTATGCACTAAATAAAACTAAGACACAAATCAAAAAGAACATATATGCAACATGCACAGATTCACGGGTGGTGGCTGAGGGGGTTTATCTAGGAATAACAATCACTGCTGACCTGGGTAATCTAGTGGAATTAAACCCTTCTCCTATCATCGCGAAAGCGAAGAAGGATTTGGATAGGGTACATAATCTGCACATGTCTATAGTTGGCAGGGTAAATTATATTAAAAAGAATCTCCTCCCGAAATTTCTATATATACTTAGAACTATACCTCTATTTTTTAGCCCACTTTTGTTTGGTAGAATAGAGCTCATAATAAACCGGTTTATTTGGTCACAGGGTAAAACAAGAAGGGCACTAAAATATATGGCATTACCAAGAGAGAGGTGGGGTGGGCACTACCAGATCTGAGACTCTATTACTGGGCAGCAGTGCTGAAGCAAATAACGGGCCTTATTGGCGGGGCCGAGATGGAAGCAGAATTCTGTACCGGCTCGTTAGAGATCTTCGGTTTGATGTTAGGTGAGGAGGCACAGAATGTGTTCCTGAGATATACTGAACCGAGTTACTTCAAGAGGACCAGATTCAAGACCCTGGAGGCAGCCTATAAGGTGTGGAAGGCGTTTAAAAAGAGCTTTGGACTGGGTAGATACCATGCATACACTAGGTTAGGGAACGACCCCACATTATCCCCAGAGATCTTTGCTGATACTGTTTTCAAGGAATGGGGACGGTTAGGAGTGAAAAGCATTGGGGATTTGATAGGCCCGCTAGGAGTGTGCCAATTCTCAGAGATACAGAGAAAATTTGGGGTCAGTACAAGGACGTTTTTTAAGTATTTACAGATTAGAAGCATTTTGGCTGGAAAGAAAGGAGGACCTCTAGGATTTGGAGACAATACAATATTACAAGTAATAGAAGGGGGACACAGCTGCACAATAAAAAGGTTCTATGCCGAACTTATAGCACACAGGGGAGATGACTTGGGTAAATTTGAAGCAAAATGGATGGATGCGCTAGGGATCAGGGAGGGGATCTTTGAGAAGTCATTGCAGATGGGACAGCAGGTTCTCCGCTCTTCTTCATTGCAAACCCAGCACTATAAGACCTTGTACAAGCTATACTACACCCCAGCCAGAATTGCACAGTGGGGGGGCACACAAGGCATAACATGCCCAAGATTTTTAGATAGATCACTGAATTGTAAGTTAACGATGACACCCGAAGTAATATTAATGGGATTGGACGGGACTGGAGAGAAACCACAGTTGGAGAACTTTCTGTTCGTAGCCATGCCAGTATTTCGTCAATGCATAGCTTCAGCATGGCGAGACAAGCTCCCCCCCCACTATGCAGCAAAGGTTGGCCAGGCTTTTGTATATATACAACATGGAAAAAGCGCTATACGCCAGAAAAGGGAAGAATGGCAGATCCCTAGGTCTGCAGATCTGGAAACCAATAACAGATTGGAAGAATAGGGTGGCAGGAAACATAGAACTTCCATAGGGTCTCAAGGCGGGTGTATAATGTAAATCAGGAATATTATTCTAGCTGTATGCATGGGGTTATGTTTGGATGTTCGCCCTTCAAGGAGTTTCTACCAGTTGTTTTTAATGACGCTCTAGCTTACCCAGTATAATTTGCCAGGCGGAATTATTGTAACTTGAGATATAGTAATGTCATGGAAAAAACGAAACTTGATTGTATTCTTTTGCTATTTTTCATGTCCTGTGCAGGGGGGGGGGGAGGAGTTAGGGGAATAAACGATGTAATGTTTTTTGAATAAAAACATTAAAACAAAAAAAAATATTATTTATGTAATTGATAATTATGTTCATTATGAACTTATCATATTTAAGTGATATTTTAGGGGTGGTTTGTTTAGTTTGTAGAGGAATGAGGGCAGTTATTTAAGTAGATATAAATAAAAAATCATGTATTTAATTTGTTTTAATATTTAATATGTTGATTGTGTTATACTTTGTTTATTTATATTACATTTTAATTGTTGCCTGTTATGTTTGTGGGAATATATTGTGGTATTGCAATTATATTAATAATATGTGTGTACATTGATAATAATTATAAATAATTGTAAAATGTATGTAATTTTAAAAATGTTTGTTAAATATAAGACATGTAGGCCCTCATTACGATGGCGGGTGCACCGCCACCGACATGGTGCCTGGCACATGGTGGATGTTTAAAAACATCCTTTTTTCTATTGCAGCTTGTGCTGTGTCCCTTTTCTGGACCTCAGCACAAGCCACAATTGAAAAAGTTTGCATCCTAATCTGCCAGGTGGGACCGCCGACTAGTTGTTGGCTGGTCCCTATCCCACAATGATGGCGGTTGGACGCTCGTCTGACCGCCATTGTAATGAGCCCCTTCATTTTTAGATCAAAAAAATTCTATTTTGGGGTATTTAATAGAGTTGTTAAAATATGTTATTTGTTTGAAGTGAAGTACTCTCTCTGAACTGTACCAGTGAATGGAGTGGGAATAGTAATTTTTACCCCTGCTGAGTCTAACGCTTTCCCTACTGCTGCACTGACTTCTGTGGTAATAGTAAATGTAACCTCTGCTGAGTCAAATGCTTTCCCTACTGTTGCACCTACTGGAAATGGAACAGTAAATTTAACCCCTCTTGAGTCCAATGCTTTCCCTACTGTTGCACCTACTGGAGAGGGAATAGTACATTTAACCCCTCCGGAATCCAATGCTTTCTCTACTGTTACATATACCGAAGTGGGAATAGTAACTTTTACTCCTCCTGAGTCCAACACTTTCTCTACTTTTGCACACACTAGAGTGGGAATAGTAAATTTTCCCCTCCTGAGTCTAACGCTTACCCTACTGTTGCATTAACTGGTGTGGGTATAGTGCATGTAACCCCTCCTGAGTCCAACGCTTACCCTACTGTTGCATTGCTGGTGTGGGAATAGTGCATGTAACCCCTCCTGAGTCCAGCACTTTCCCTACTGTTGCACCTACTGAAGTGGGAATACGAAATGTAACCCCTCCTGAGTCCAACACTTTCCCTACTGCTGCACTAACTGGTGTAGGATTAGGTAATTTAACATTTCCTGAGTCCAACACTTTCCTATTGTTGCTCCTACTGGAGTGGGATTAGTTAATTTAACCCCTTCTGAGTCCAACACTTTCCCTACGGTTGCACAAACTGGAGTGAGAATAGAAAAGGTGGCCCCTCATGAGTCTAACGCTTTCCCCACTGTGGCACACACTAGAGTGGAAATAGTTAATTTAACCTTTCCTGAGTCCAACCCTTTCCCTACTGTGGCACCTACTGGAGTGGGAATAATAAATGTTACCTCTTGTGAGTCTAACGCTTTCCCTACTGTTGCACCGACTGGAGTGGGAATAGTCAATTGTACCCTTCCTGAATCAATGCTTTCCCTACTGTTGCACCGACTGCTGTGATAATATGAAATTTAACCTCACCTGAGTCCAATGCTTTCCCTACTGTGGCACCTACTAGAGCGGGAACAGTAAATGTTATCCCTGCTGAGTCCTGCACTTTTTCTACTGTTGCACACACTGAAGTGGGAGTAGTATATTTTACCCCCTGAGTCCTACAGGACTGTTGCACACACTGGAGTGAGAATAGTACATTTTACCCCTTTGGTGTCCAATGTTTTTCCTACTGTTGCGCATACTGGAGTTGAAATATAATTCTTGGACAGTATTCGTTTTTTGTATTGTTTATATATTTATCATTATTATGTCTTTATGAATGTAATTTTATATTTTTATACATATAAAGGTATGTAATTTGTAACATATATGTCGAAAAATGTATTTTTATATATAGTTTATTGTTTTATGGATATATACATTTGAAATATTGTACTTTTTGAGGTTTATTTGTTACATTTATTATTTATTTTTATATGTGTTATATATAATTAATATATTGATATATTTAGAAAATATTACAAAATTAAAATATCTAATATAATTAAGATTTTGTTTAAATATATATTTTATAGGGGTTTACAAATATACACACATTTCTATATATGTAGATGTGTGTGTGTGTATAAATATGGTTGTGTTTATATATATGTTTAAATATTACTCAAACATATTTTATTTACATTATATAAATATTATGTTAAACTATTTACTGTGTATTATTGTATATATTTTATTGATGTTAGTTTGAAACTATATATTTTTTCGATATTTTTGTACTTACCATTATATGTATCGAAAAACTAACTTTTGTGATCAATATTTGTGCCATGATATTTGTGAATCACAAGAATTTTGGTTTTGATATTGTGCCAGTGATCTAGAAGGTGTTACGAGTGATAATTAGCAGTGCATGGCGAGGGTGCAAGCTATAGTTACCTTAGCGCACAAGTTATAGTTACTTGAGATAACTCTAACTATAACTGCTGAATTTCTATGGTATTGTGCATGTAAAATGTTAACTTAACTATACCGTACCTGTAATCTTTGGTGTTTTTAGTGAATTCCTAAGGTTTCTTAAAATTCTATTTCCGAACTATAACATTCCTCTAACCGTTGTCTTTTTTCAATGAATTATTACGTTTTTTTTTACATAAAGTAATATTTAATTAGCAAACGTTAATCCGATCACCGCCATGCATGGCCAACTCTCCACATGCAGCCCCCCTCCTCAGACAGATTTTCAGGCGGATTTTCTCGACCGTCTTTTGCTGTAAATCTGTGATAACATGAAATCCTCGAATAGTGAAGACAACAAGACTACAAAGTGGTGAATCTCCACCAAAAAAGGGTACTTCCTCTTAACTATATGAAGTTTCTTGTAGATGTCCTCCTGTTCTTCAGAATTGCCATGAAAACACACTTGCTGCACCTTTGCCTAGGCCGCAGCAGCACTCTGCAAAGTGACCAAAAACTCCACTGCACTACGCTCAGTTCCGCAAGCGGTGGAGTGTGTTAGGTCGCGCCGGTTGCGCTGATTTTTAGCAACTGGTGTTTGTCCTGCAGTCGAAAATCAGCGCAAACGGCAACATGCACAGTGCAAGAGGGCGCAGATTCTTTCTGCTGCTCAAGTAGATGTTCTACTCAAACGGGAGTTTCCTCAACGTGAACGGAAGATTTCTCAAAGCAAGTAATAGCATGCCATTTGTGACCAACCGCGTTGAGAAATCTCACCGGAAGGTGGTCTGGAGTAAGATTTCCCTCACTTGTGCTTGCTAACTTAAAGTTAGTGAGCGAGGAAAAATCTAGCTGAGGAGAGTTTTTCAGAACTCCGCATGTTATGTGGAATGTGGAGTGGGGAAAACCCTGCAAACTTCGTGACCGGAGCAGAATTTCACACTCAGCCTACCTTGGGCAAGCCCAAGAAGTTAGGATCATTTGTTCTTTATAGAACTGGGGCACCTGCTATCTTCATATTTGTAAGTGCTTCCCGTTGAGGTTTAATTTCTGAGAAATGAGTATCAGAGCCCAAACGGAACCTCACCTGCCTGTTTATCCACAGTTTTGCGCAAAATGTCTACCTGTTAGAACTGGGATTTCTGGTTGGCTAAGGCTTACGCCAAAGCCAGGCAGAAACCACCATTCTAGTCAGGGCAAGGGAGTCACACGCCAAGATAACCCCTGCTCACCCCCTTGGTAGCTTGGCACGAGCAGACAGGCTTATCCTGGAGGCAATGTGTAAAGCATTTGCGCACACACACAACAGCAACAACATCCTAGGCACACTACAAAAGGAACTCCACACAAGGTTATATAAAAATAACTTTTGTATTGTCAAAGAACATCAGATAGTCATCACACAATATACATTGTGCCAACTGGCACGGGCAATATTCACACGGGATTATTTACACCAGGACAGGGCCACATGGGCCACTGTCAGAATCAACACTTAGCAGAAATAGCACTTCTAGAACTTAGAATAAGTGTAGCACAAAATAACAAATATAGGTCACAACCAGTAACCACTGGTAACAGGTAGGTACACACTACGCAATACTAATAACCATAGGCCTAGATCACGCATGGACACATAACCTCTAGTATAACATACTAGGCTAAGCAAACTTCTAAGCATGAGCACTTTTAGAAGTATAACACAAGCATAAAGGCAAAGCACATTACGCAGCATTCACATTTAGGCCTAAACAGTATAACTACAGTAGACAATCTCTCACTAGTCTAAACACATTAGACTCTCCTCCTAAGCATAACTCACATTTAGGGGTGTAACTCACAGTGAAGTAAACTCTCACTAACATAAACCAACATAGGTAAAATAACCTCATAATCATAGTAACATCACATTGCATAAAAATCACATTAGGCAATCACCATTCTAAACATAGTAAAACAACATACCAACCCACTGGCCATTTCAAGGAGGGGCTCAAATGCCCTGTGTCATGAATGTCAGGGCGCGCTGCCAATGCAGCGCCAGTCAGGGGTGCGCCACTGGCGCAAACGTAAACGTTGCAGCTGCCCACTAATTGCTGGGCAGCTGGGAACAGCAACAGGGCCTAAACGTTGTAAATGTAAATGTAAATGTAAATGTATTTGAGCTTATATAGCGCACAGCTACCCGCAGTGGGTTTCCCGGCGCTTGCTTAGGGAACCCGTCCTGGTATTCCCCTGTGAGATAACCCCGGCAGGGTAACCACAAGGTGAAAGCCAGGCATCCCGCCGCGAGGGGCCGTTGTAGCTGGCACTAAGTGCTGCGCAGCTGTAGAAGGCCTGGCACCACTGTGCCATCTCTGTCCCTCCCAGGGACTCTTTCTCTCAAATTGCGCCTAAACGATGCAGCTGCCCACTACTTGCTGAGCAGCTGGAAAACAACAAAACTGCAACATGGGCTCTCCCTGGCCTTTCGGCGCAAAAACTGCGCAAAACTGAGCCATCTGGCCCTGAAAATAACAGGTCCCCTCAAACACTGGGGACAGGACACAGGCCCTCAAAATCAACGGCCACCGCATGGGAGCCCCTAAGGCTCTAGAAATAAAGCAGGCTCATCGTTGGAGCCCTCTGGCTCTGGAACCTCTATGCACCAATCGTCGGAGCCACGCATGAGCTCAGCAAGACACTAATAACGCACATGGCAACCTGGAGCCCTCGGGCTCCCAAACTAACAAGCATCGGCCCCTGGGGCCCTCGCGGGCTCTAAATACCAACTGCCCCCGTCGTTGGAGTCCCGCTCGGGGGACTCAAAATCATTTACTGCCCAAGAGCCTCTCAGGTCTCTAAATCAAATATGCCAATCTGGGGGGAGCGGCCCGCTATCCACCTGGACTGCTCTCCCTCACCAAATAGCCCTGCAATAACGATAGCGCTAATGGGGGAGGGGGCGGGCACCGGCAATGTGCTCCGACGCCCCCCTCCTCCCCTAAGGAACGCACCGGGCCCCACTCACCAGCTATGAGGGACTCCTTGGGTCGGCGGTGCAGGACTTCTCTGCCGGGGCTCCCTCCAGGACACGGGAGCCCCGCAACACCTCAGCTCCTCTCTGCTGGCAGCCCCGGGGCTCTCTCCACTTCACGGGAGCCCCGGGCTGCGGGAGGACGTCCCTTCATCTTCGGCCACCCGGGGAGGCTGGGTAGGCTTCCGACCCCCCCACCCCCGGCAGTACCACCTTCTCGTAGCGGCAGTGCGGCTGTAGCAGCTCCGGTCTCCCTCTCGACACGGGAGACCGGAAAAGCGGGCCCAAGGCTTCCTGTTCCGACGGACACAGCTGCAATATTAACGCGGCTCGGGCCGCGGCGGTGAATCTCGGGGGCCACAACGAGGGGTGGGCACCCTTGGAAACAGAAGTAGATGTCGGGGTGGGCACCCAACCTAAAATATCCGCAAATACGGGCATAACGCCGGGTAGGCACCGGCTATACCGGGACCAAAAACGGGGGAATCCCTAGACAGCAGCCCAGAGCTGCAAAAGCACAAAATAGAAGTGCTCTCAAGGCGCTGGGGCACCAACAAGCCCACAGGAATGACCCCCACACCCAGAAGGGGTCCCAGAAACACAGCATTCAAAGACAAAGGTCCTGGGGGCAAAGTGAAGCAAAGAGAACCCCAAGAAAGGAAAGATCCTCCAGGCATCCAGGTCCATCAGGTATCCAGGGGCTGGGCAGGGCCCAGGGAGGCAAGCCTTCCCCTGGGCCCAAGCAGCAGCAGGCCCCTGGCAGGATTCAAGTAGCAAGACAAGAACATTTTGGAAGGGGACACAGCCCCTTTTTATACAGTCCAAACCTTTGTCTAAAGGTGCAGGGTGGGGGCAAAACCAGGCGCAGCTGGTTTGGGAGCACCCTTGATGAGCTCAGCCACCCCTCCCATTCACTAGTCAGGCTAGGGTCATCAGTCGCACCACAGGGGGCGGAGCCAGCATTGTGTGGGGAAAGCCCAGACCTTGTCAGACCCCAGGTGCACCCCTCCCTCACA
The DNA here is from genome assembly GCF_964263255.1 of Lissotriton vulgaris. Lineage (NCBI taxonomy): Eukaryota > Metazoa > Chordata > Amphibia > Caudata > Salamandridae > Lissotriton > Lissotriton vulgaris. The sequence continues at coordinate 201,646,508 of NC_141698.1, read as the reverse complement.
TCAGCATGTTTCAGCATGTTAATCTCTCCACTCACCACCCGGGCAGACCCATCCAGACTCCTGGAGCCAGGCTCACCAGCCAGCTCCAGCCAATCACGTGCCAGCACACTCACTGCACAACAATGCCAAATTCCAGAAGAGGCACTTCTACACTAGACACAATCATGCCGCATGCATCATTGCGCAGCATTCAATCTCACGAGTTCGCACATACCAAACTCGACCCTACACTCCCCAAACATCAGGAACTACCATGGTCACACATATTCCCCATGCATTCCTATGGGAGGGCAGGTCACTCTCACCACACACACAGAGAGCGCACGCACTTTACACTGGACCACAGTGAAAAAGTGCGCAGAGACCTAAAATCACCAACACCAGGTTACAGAAACAGGCTAGGCAAAAGCAAAAAGTTTTGGGGTGAACCTTCCAAAAAGGGCCAGGTCCAACACTACCCAACTGGAGTACTATCTACTGGTTAATTAGTAAGTGCTCCCTCATTGGGTAAAGGTCCAGGTCATATTCTACACTATAGCTGTGTAATGGTCAACGAGGTAATGTCTTCAGTAAACTTGTGTGCATTTACATTCGCAACGTGTACTGATCCTTGGAACCACAGTTGGAGCCCCAATGCCCCGAGTCACCAGCAGGATCTCCGCCTCCCGCAGAAGCCTGCATTGCTCCAGCACGCAGGGAGCAGCAAAAAATGCGGGAGCAATTTTGTCATTGTTTTACCTGCCCACTTGACAACCAGTGGCGTGAGCCTTTTCGAAGCTTCCGCCAGCTGGGAGCGGACTTACTGTTTGCTCTTACTTGGAGGTAACTTTAAATAGCTCCCGCCAAGCAAGAGGAAACAGAGGTTTTCCTGCCTGCATTAGTGCTAGCAGGGAAACTGTCATTTTCCGTGGTTGTGCACCCTAGGGAATAGCAGTGCCCAGCCCTGTGGGGATGGAGTCCCTAGGGCCCTCTTCCTTTCAATTGCATGGCCAGGCCCCGTGGATGGCATCCCCATGGCCAAACGCAGCGCAGGGCTGTTTTTATTTTTCACAGCCCTGCCCTGGGGAGGTGGTGTCCCCAGGGCAGAATATGGACCCCAGGATGGGGGCCATCTGTGCCAACTCCCCCCCCCCCCATTATTATCATTAATCCATCCCTCGGGATTCGGCCAGCCGAGGGGGGCATAAAAAAACAAGCGCTTCAAAATTGAAAAGAAAAGCCATTGTGAGACCCCACCATCAGGCCTAGGGGGACAGGGTATTCCACCCTGCCCGCTTCTTTTTTTATTTTTGTTTGGGACTTGGACGAGCTCAAGTCCCAAGATGGCTACCAAGACTTTCTGGTTCAAGTGTTGGCAGTCAATCAGATCTTAGCATGTGGTCTGTCAGATCTGGAGGGGGCGAGTCCCTAACTATCTCTCTTTCTTTTTTCTTAAATAACTCCAAAACTACTGAAGGCATCAGAAGTGAAGTGTACACTAGTTGTGAAAATGTCATGAAGATTTATCAAATGGTACAAAAGTTATTAGTAAAACAAAAAATGCCTTTTCTTTTTCTATGGAAACTAGGTCCTAACTACAACTACCTACTGGCCTATATACATCAGTTTCCAGATGCCTGCTGGGCAATGCAGTCCACCTGTCTTTACGTGTTGGTGCCAGCAGTGGCGGCCGACTGCCACATAAATTTGCAAGAAAATTCCAACCTGAAGGAATAAATGCCCAAGAAACAAAGAAGGGTTTTGGCTCTAATCAGCATGGTTGAGCCCTAGTCCAACAAAAACAGTAAAATGCCAATACTGATGCTCAATTCTTACATTTCAACCAGCGCATTGAAATGAAACAATGTCACCATGTACCTCTTTTTCCGTATGAATTAATCAGAATTTATTCAAGAAATCACATATATAAATCAAAAACAAACCATTACATCAATTTAAATTTGTTTTGAAAATCACCAGGCTCCCTTAATCCACAAAATCCTTTTTTAATACATCCTTCGACCAGCAGCACTTCTCTTTCACACCTCCTCAATGCACCCATCTCTGTCAATCTTCTCAATCATCCACTTGTTACACTCTCCACACTTACCAGCACACCCACCCACACCCTGCCCACCTTTTAATAATTCATTTTATACAACCACAAAAATGAATCAAAGAACTCAGAAGCCAAACAGAAAAACAATTTACAAAATGCACAACTTTCAATTTTTTACAATAATTAGTACACTTGATTGGCCACAAACAAAAGATTGAAGGAAGCTTATTGTCTACTGAGAGATCGGCCAATCCCTGCTGTATTATCTTTACCCAGTCTGTAATGTGCTCATATATAGCTGCAGTCGGTCAAAATCCGTGAGCCGTCGGATCACTGGTGGGTAGTGAAATCCCAGGCGTGAGTCGGTAAGCTCCATGGCGGCCTGAGAGGACAAACATCACGCATGAAAGGCTTGCTTCTAATGAAAACGTGAAGCAACGCCTACAAAACCCAAAATCAAACGAGGTATTTGCGGGCCGGAAACAACAAGCATTGGAAATGCAATAGGTCTCAGATTTATTTGAGTTAGAGCTAATGGCATTGTAAATGGCAATGTCTTTTAGTCAGGTGTTATGGAGTGTATGCATGTGGTGTGTAGTGGAATTATGTGGGTTGGATTGCAATTGTAGCAATGGTGGCATGCTGCACTTTAGATACTCATGCTGTCACTCTCTCTGCTGTCACTCATGCTGTCACTCTCACTCTGCAGTCACTCATGCTGTCACTCTCAGTCTGCTGTCACTCTCACTCTGCAGTCACTCTCAGTCTGCAGTCACTTTCACTCTGCAGTCACTCTCACTCTGCAGTCACTCTCACTCTGCAGTCACTCATGCTGTCACTCTCACTGCAGTTACTCTCACTGCAGTTACTCTCACTGCAGTCACTCTCACTGCAGTCACTCTCACTCTGCAGTCACTCATGCTGTCACTCTCACTCTGCAGTCACTCATGCTGTCACTCTGCAGTCACTCATGCTGTCACTCTCACTCTGCAGTCACTCTCACTCTGCAGTCACTCTCACTCTGCAGTCACTCTCACTCTGCAGTCACTCATGCTGTCACTCTCACTGCAGTTACTCTCACTGCAGTCACTCTCACTGCAGTCACTCTCACTGCAGTCACACTCACTGTGCTGTCACTCTCACTGTGCTGTCACTCTCACTCTGCTGTCACTCATGCTGTCACTCTCACTCATGCCGTCACTCATACTCATGCTGTCACTCATACTCATGCCCTCACTCTCACTCATGCTGTCACTCATACTCATGCTGTCACTCATACTCATGCTGTGACTCTCACTCATGCTGTCACTCATGCTGTCACTCACTCATGCTGTCACTCACTCATGCTGTCACTCATGCTGTCACTCTCACTCTGCTGTCACTCTCACTGCTGTCTCTCACTCTGCTGTCTCTCACTCTGCAGTACAAAGTGGTCACATTTTCTGCAGTGAACAGAGCAGCTTATTTTTGCCTACACTTGAGATAATCTAACAGTTTCACAGGCTTATGATAAAACTAGCACGAAGCTCTATCTAGACCCCATAGATTGTGTTGCTTCTACTTCTAGGCACTACACCTATACTCTTTTAACTACCTAAATAAAAGTTCTTAAGATTCACAGAAGTGACCAGGCATTTATATTTTTATGTCATACTCTGTGATCTTAAATGGCACGTACCGAGTATCTGCACTTATCTATACTACTATTATAAAGAGAGAACTCAACCCTTTTGGCAAGGTAAACTCGGGAACCACAGCGCCAATCCACACACCCGATACATCCTTGAAATTGTCAGGGTGTGTAGATGGACATAGGCTACATAAAATAAAAAACAAACGTAAATTAAAAAAATTAATTTTAAAAACAAAGTAGTCCCCTGAAGGAAGCGCCAGCCGCGACGTCTGCGTCATGACATCGAGAGCGCGGGGAGGAGCGGCGTTCTGGAGCACCAGGAAGAGTGGAGGACATGATCGCGGGGAGGAGCTGCGGACAGGTGGGGAGGAGCGGCGGACAAGCGGTAATGACCAGCGAGAAGCAGCGCGAGGAGGAGCGGCAAGTAAAGTAAGTGAACCTGGAGGGACGGGCGGAGGGACAGGCGGAGGGACGGGCGGAGGGACGGGCGGAGGAACGGGCGAAAGGACGGGCGGAGGAACGGGCGGAGGAACGGGCCGAGGGACGGGCCGAGGGACGGGCCGAGGGACGGGCAAGCCTGAAATGCTGCCCCCAGCCCCCTTCTGCCCCAGGCAAAGCTGGGGCGGGCTGCTAGTTTCATTTAAAAGGGAGAGTATTTGAACGTCTGAGCAGAGGTGCAAAGCTTTTAACCGGAGTACTGGTACTTCCCACTAGCAAAAACGTACTCTGCCATTCCATAGATGCATTATAATCAGTTGTCACGCTATACCCGAGCTTCCAGCCTCTAGCAGGTGGCCCTATCATACCACTAAACAACCATCAGGCGGAAGAGGCAGTGCGCGGTTTGAAGAGTTTCGGCCTGCAGCTTTAAACGGCGCATGGCTCACAGCGCCAAGAAACCTCTCTTATGCGCAGGCTGAGTTAAGTAACATTGAATTTCAATGGAGGACCGTGCATTTTAAAAGCGAATTTGCTTTTATTTCAAAATTCATACCATCTAAACATTTACGAATTTGTAAGTACTCGCATGTTTGAGTGAGAAAATGCGGCTGCTGTTCATAAGTTTGGAAGAGGTGGTAGGTTTTGATAGAAAATTATGGCATTTAGACCTTGAAATACCGTCATTCTTTCATTAGATTTCTATTAAAAATACGAAAGTACTTTTTTATTTGAAGATATAGACATTTTGTATTTGAAATCGCAGGGATGTTTGTTTTTGGAATTCCGTTTATTTTAAAATTTAAAGTTTAGGGCGTGTCATTGAAAAGACTCGTATTTTCAAAACCCAAAACCCTGCATTGTTTGTGTTTGGAAATGTTTTTAAATTAAAAGTGCAGCCGGTGCTTGTGTTTAAAGGTGCGTTTGTGCTTTTAATTATTGCAAACGTTTGGGGCATTTTATTCTTAAAGGTACTGTGCGAGCAGTGTGCAGGTCTGTCGCAGTACAGAGGGCTCAAGATGTTAGTATGCTGGTGGCGGGGTGCCCGGCGGAACCCCCCTAAGGCGGGTCTGTACTGATGTGGCCCCACCCCCCCTCTGCACCCGTGTTGTCTTCTCAGCCTAGCTCCTTGAACAAATGCTACATGTGGCGCTAGCAATTACAATAACAATAATATAAACAAAGATTGTGTTGTGGTTATTACTAAAACAAGTACCACTATCCTGTCACGATAGGTCAGTGAGTTAAATGTTTGCTGCTGAAAGTTCAGAAAATTGAGGGCCACTAGGTAATAATAAGGCTGTGCTTAGAAACGGTATAACTTGAAGCGATTAATTAAATCTACATAAAACCAAATGTCTATGCCTGTTCTTATTCTTATGCACTGTGTTATTTGTAACACCTCACAGAGGACACGTATAAGACTTTAATAACAGGAGGGGGGGGCTGGGCCCAGGAACGGAATTGTGCGCTTAGAAGCCGGTGTTGTGGTTACCTGGCCTAGTTCTTCTGTCCCTGTCGTCCCAGCAAACAGTTTTTGCCCCTTACCCTCTCCCCCACGTCCCCAAAACAGGCACCTATGATGCGAAAACAACAGCCCCTAGAGAAGGGGTCCCGGTTGAACCTGTGCGCGTGAGGAGATATCACCTCCTGCGTGTGAAAGCGTGAAAGGAAGGTGCGTGTGTGCATGTGCGGCCCATGTTCACTAGTTCTCCGGCATCACTCTTAGCTGACAATACTCCGGAGATTATAGCTATACATCTCAACAGAAGCAGTTCGGGGAAGAGCGTTACACCAGGGCTCACAAGGACTTCCCCCACACAGGTGTGTGTGTGCACGCATGTGCACTTTGTGGAACTGCCAGTGTAGGAAAGTACACTAGAGCGCGAAAGGCCTTGGAGTCAGCTTTTAAGTCAGTCAGCAACGGCTCCACGGAAATGAAGTACGAGGAAACCAGTCCTGGGAGTTATGCTCCTAACTCTGTGTTATAGGCTTTCTAAGCGCTGCATTGCGCCGCCAGGAGCAGTGCGCGCTGAGTCGAGTTTAGATGCGGCGGCCAACTAAAACAAGCATTGGCCGCGCAGCAGTAAAGCTGCACGGCCGTGAAAGGATCATCTGCATTTAACATAGCCAGCACCGCCTCTCCCCTACCTCCTCTACCACCTAGGGACGCACAGGAATGACGGCACAAACGAAACCAAACAAAAAAAAAAAACGGCGGAAACATAATACTGAATCCCGCCCCTCCAGGACTCCCTGACCTGCCTCATGGTTGCCAAGGCAATATTTCTGAAAATACTGTAGTGCTACGGTAAGGCAGGTCATGGAGTCCTCGAGAGGTGGGATCCAGAGCAGACAAATCTGCTAAACAGAAGCTTTTTCCAATGGCAGGCCTCCGTTTCGAGAGGCCTGCCAATGGAAAAAAGGGGCGTGGCTTCATGCCATACTAAAATCCTCTGCTCACAATATCTCTTTGCCTGCAGCAGGGCCATGCCCTGCAATGCAGTCTTCGACCTGAAAAGGACTCAAGCCTGGGATTTCACTTCGCACCAGTGATCCGATGTATCACGGTTTTTGACCGACCACAGTTATAAATGAGCACATTACAGACTGGCTGAAGATAATACAGCAGGGATCGGCTGATCTCGCAGTAGATAATAAGCTTTCTGGTGCTGAAGAGAATCCAGTATGTGGAGGGATTCAAAACACGTCGAACTTTTGTTTGTGGCCAATCAAGTGTACTAATTATTGTCAAAAATTTTAAGTTGTGTATTTTGTAAATTGTTTTTCAGTTTGGCTTTTGTGTTGATTGATACATTTTTTTGGTTGTATAAAATGAATTATTAAAAGGTGGGCAGGGTGTGGGTGGGTGTGCTGGTAAGTGTGGAGAGTGTAACGAGTGGATGATTGAGAAGATTGACATAGATGGGTGCATTGAGGAGGTGTGAAAGAGAAGTGCTGTGGGTGGAAGGATATATTAAAAAAAGGATTTTGTGGATTAAGGGAGCTCGGTGTTTTTCAATTTTTTTATGGATGTAATGGTTTGTTTTTGATTTATATATGTGATCTCTTGAATAAATTCTGATTAATTCATATGGAAAAAGAGGTACATGGTGACATTGCTTCATTTCAATGCGCTGGTTGAAATGTAAGAACTGAGCATCAGTAAAGGCATTTTGCTGTTTTTGAAGGAATAAATGTGGAACACCAATTCCCTGTCAGGAAGTTTATTAACAAAAAACAACACGTTTCAGCCAGAAATATATATATATATATATATATATATATATATATATATATATATATATGCGAACCAATCCCGACTTGTCACAACCTTGCGCAGGCAAAAACAGGTACAGACCACAAATTGGAATTATTCAGTGATGCAGTGCTTTATTTACGTATCAGTTCACATAGCAACCAGTCAGTCCTCGGCCAGTGCCCAGCATGACGTGTTTCGACCGTCACCTCGCTTTCTTGACCACATGACGCGCTATCGAGTAGAATACGTTTAAATAGTGACACATAACACACCTGTAAGCAGTTAAACACCTTCTCTATGGTGATGGATATAGACAACAGACTACAATGCAACTGCATAGATCCATACAGTACAGTGAATAAATAAATACATAAAAACCACTCAGAATAAAATTTAAGAGGTTTAAAAAGATATATCTCAGAAATAATAGGAAACCAGCTACAAATAATACATAGTGCAATACGATACTGTCATAGTGACAAAATATGTGCTTGGTCCTAGATCTAATCATATCATTGGAAATACACAAGTGCATATGTAAACATCAACTCACAGCACAATGGTTTAAAGTGCTGGTGCTATAATATTGCACACAGTTAAAAAAGTGCTAAATGTTGAGGTGCTTGAAATAAAGTGCTAGTGCAATATGTGTAAAAAAATCACGTACTAAATAAGTCTAAAACAAAAGATCCCGGAGCCCCGGGAAAGCTCACAACTTTAAAAAGTTTAAAGTGTGTGCTCAAAGCAGACATAGTGAAATGTAAACAGCAGTAACAAACAATAAAAACCAGTAAAAGATGGTAAAAACGGCTATGGAACACGATATTCAAGATGTAAATTGAACCATATATGTCCAGCAGAACTACAACTGAGAAAACCATAGTGTGGATCGAGAAACCGCTTGGAACCTAAATGTATGGCTCAAAAGAAGGATTTTATGCTACTGGCATATATAGATAAGAGGATAAAGGCAGATATAACACCACAAACTGCAAAATCAAGGGAGACAGGCAATGAGTCATTGATGAACTAAATACTAATGTGTTAATGAAAATTATGTAAATCCTCCCCAGTATTCAATCCATTGGGCGTCTTTGTGTCGAGTTGAAAGATGAAAAATGATTCAAGTTGTCGCAATTGTCTTTCTTTATTTCACCCACGTATTGATTTTGGGACAGCTCCTATCAGGAAGTATTTTAAATCATTAAGATTATTCTGATGGATGCCCGCCTAACAGATCTTGCTGCGACTCTTATCGGGAGACCAGCAGGGGCCAGGACTCTCCGTACCACAACCCCTCGCACTTCTGCCACAGTGCGCATCGTCACCTTTGTGCCAGGAGGCGATGTATTTAATCGTCAGCAGGCTCCCGTAGCGCGGGACGCCGCCTAACAGATCTTGCCCTGCCACTCTACCGGGAGACCAGCAGGGGCCAGGACTCTCCGTACCACAACCCCTTGCGCTTGTGCCACAGCACGCATAGTCAACTTCACGCATGGAGACGCTATATTTAATCATCAGCTGGCTCCCGCAGTGCTGGACGCGTACGGGCAGCGCCCGGGCCAAGCCAGGGCCAATAGCAGGCCCGTCCTTGCCCATCAGAGCCTGAAAGAGGCTGGCTGGGCCACCCCTCCAACGTCCAGCTATGGGTAAGCTCAAATTCATTGGCAGTCAAGACCAGGGTGGGTTAAAAGCGAAAATGCCTAGAAAGACTCCATCCATTATCTCCTATTTGACTTCGGCTGTGGGAACCCTGAACAAAGAGATAGCTAATACCAAACAAGAGTGAGGATTGGTCAGTAGCCAAAATTTAGGAGTTGGGACTGTCGAAAACGCTCAACCGGCACATATTCCTGTACCATTGGAACCGTGGTCTTGATTAATACATAAAAAACAAGAAGTGATGCTCAGAACCTTGAGACTAAATTGATTAAGGGTGTCTCTCTGGTAATTCCTATTGCGGATGAGGAAAGATCCCCTAGGGCTGGTAAGGGGGGGTCTGTGGAGGGAAAAGGTGGCACAAGAAAATCTAGCAAACGGCAGACAGGTGTAAAAAGAAATTCCTTTATGGTGCTAGCTAAGGTGGATGAAAATACCCAATTGTTACTGCGGAGCTTGATAGAGGAAATTTTTAGTGCAAGGTTTGAATCCATATTAACTGGTATAGCTAAAGATATTATAGATACCTTGAATTCATGTGTTGTGGACTTGAAGAAAAAATGTGAGAAGTTGGACTCCTTTTTAAGTACTACAGTGGCCATGCCGCAAGTTATTTCAAATTCAGTTTCTCTTCCTATTCCGCCTATAAAGAGTATGTCTAATCCCGAAGGGGTTGTTTTAGGAACTCAACCATCACATCTCCTAAGAGGGCGGGTAAAATCGAACCCTGCCAGAAGTGGGGTCTCAGTAGGTGGAAAATTCCATCAAAAGTGTAACAAGTATAGCTAATGTTCTATCTTTTGATCGGTCTCCATCAAACTTCAAGAATCATGCCCTCCAAGAGAGTAATTTAAGTCACACCGACTGTAGGATTAATCTTCCACCAAAAGCTACCCCTTTGGTTGCGGTTCTTGTAGGGGGTCCCACCACTTAGTGATCCAGATAGTAAATGTACGGTGGCCCTGCTACGCAAGACAAAACATTGGTGTGGCAACTATTGTAGTGGCCAATCTGAGTTGTCCACTCATATTATAATTGCTAGATGGGTGGCCTGGGTGGGTAATGGCCCCCAAAAAGTTCAATGCGATTGCATTATAGTTAATTTTAATAAGCGGGACATGGTCGACAGGTTGTTATGGGATGCTTCTGGGCTACAGGGGGTGATATCAGGGCCCTACCTCTAGTTTTTTTTACCCCCCAATAAGTATATCGCAAACCCATGAAGAAGAAAGGGTGACTGATATAATCAATTTTTGTCTGCCCCCAATGTCTCCTCCTCACAGTAATGGCCCTGTAAGACGATCTGACTCAAGTTGTGGGGGGAGTAGTATATCTAGATCAAGTCACATATCTGGCTGGGCCTGTCTTACCCCTTTCAAATAGATTTTCGTCACTATCACAGATGGATGGTAATGATTGACTGGAGGGGAAGAATGAGTGTATGCCTGTACCACCCCCTAATAGCATTGGCACTGGGGCTTTAGGAGTAGAAACTCCCCTCCATTGAAGTATTATCAGCTGGAATATTGCGGGCCTTAGATCGAAAAGAGATGACCCGATTTGTCTAGATTTTATTAGATCATGTAATATAATAGCGCTTCAGGAAACCTGGAATATTGGGGACAACTTTTGGCTGGATGGATTTAGTTCTTTTTTTCAATCACCTCGTCCAGCCTCAGCAGCCAGAGCAATAGGTGGTTTGGTGCTTCTCTTTTCTGTTAAATTAAAGGGTTCTCCAAAAAGAGTAGAGGTAGACCATCCCAAATTCTTGGAAGTTAGCTCCCCTATCATCCCAAGCTATTACTTGTACATTTTTACAATTCTGGGGAATCCGATTTTAGAAACCAACATTTGTGTTTCCTGAACTCATTTTTAGAAGATTATAAATCAAATCAATCCACTTCTTATTATATAGTACTTATGGGTGATTTTAATAAACATTTGAGTAGTTCTAATTGTTTTATTAATGATGATCTAGTGCACAATCATTCGGTGACTCTTCATTTTGAACACTCACTTCAGGGGAAGCCGTGGAGTGATGTGAAGGGGTCGCATATTCACAGTCACACTTCTGCCCTGGCCTACAGGGCTTCAGCTTCCCTTCTCCCCTGTCCTGTGTCTCAGCCCGGGCTGCTGCCGTGCAGCTCGGGCTGCTGCAGTGCAGCTCGCGCTGCTGGGGGCCCGGCTGGGCAGTGTCTGTAGTCTTATCTCTGGCAGGCCCGAGTTTTTCACAGGTCTTTAAAGACCATTTGCATATTTACATGCCTTTGTTTTTTTTTTGTACATCTTTTTATTAGTTTCAAAACAAAGAAAGAAATAGACATATCAGGTGCCATACATTCAGACATAATAATAAGGCGAGCAGACGTAAATACAGGATAGATACTAAGCAATAAAGAAAGGGTTGAGACGCCTATGCTAATGCATGAGAAACAGGATGTACAACAATACAATATACGATTCACATTAAGCGCAAGCCCTCTGAGCCTGCCCACCCATAAAATCAGGATAATAAGAGAAACATGAGCACCGGATACTGGAATACCAACGAAGTCAGGATGTTCCACCAACTATATTTGTAAGGAAGTGAGAGAGAATGTGAAGAAAAATAAACCATAAAAACAAAAATAAAGACAAAACAATAAACCCATTCCCCCCCACCCTGCACCCCTGCATATGGCTATCGCCTAACCCCAACTAGCAGTGTGCCTGTCGCCCCAACTAACTAAGTACTAAAAGTAGAAAATGGAGGAGAGCATCTTCATACATGCCCCCGGTCTCCCCTCCCCCCAGAGCCAAGAATCCCCAGACTAAGGTCTCGAAATCTATAAAGTTGCAAATACGTAGCGCAACAGGGGAAACTCCAGACACCGCCCAACCTCCTGAAAGCATCATGGCTGCAAATCCCGTGTCCAGTAATACCCGATGTCGAACTCAATCACACAGTCTCATCCTTGACCCTTCCGATCAGACATATGAGCCCCTTCCGGACGAACTGTCTTTTCCGCAGGATAGTCAATGCACGAAAAGCTGTTGCAAAGTTCAAACCGAGACGTAGCAAAGAAATGAAAGTGTTGAGAACTCCTCTAGGTCCAAAGACTCCCCATACCGTCATGGATTCCCAAGGTTGTTTCATCCGCCATCTTAGCGGTGTCGATGTATAGTGGAGTGACACAGTTTCAAACCAACAACAGTTCCCATTAAAAGTCTCCGGAAAGGGAGCCTCAAATAGTCCTTCCATAGTCGGCAGCGATCATAGGCCTGACAATCCATTTGCGGCATCAAGCTTGCTCACATCCCCAAGAACACTGGTCAGAGGCTCCAACGCCTCCCATAGTACGGGGTCTGCTTCCTCCTTCGAAGTGGCCATCTTGGGTGTCTCGAGTCGTTTCGTTTCTTGTAGTGGACCAGGGTCCGGTCCCATCTGCACAATTCCAGACAAACACGCTATCATTTTATGTAAGTGGGCTTCAACGCAAACATGAAGTGACCCTATGGCTGCCAACACAGTTCGTAGTGAGGGGTCACTCTTGGTCCGCTCCACAACACCTCGCTCGGTTTCGGTCATATTTGTGTTCCCAGAGAGCTGAGTCTCCCGGGGGGGGGGGAACAGGAGGATGCGTAACAGAGGACTTCAGAGGGGGTCTTATCATTGGGAATAATAATCCAAACTCAGTCATCGCAGGTGGAGATCCCAACCCAGCAAACACCGGCGGGCCCTAACCGGGCCACCGGGCCAGGGACCCCCGTCCACCGCTCAAAATTGTGCGTCGTCACCCCTCCAGCCAACCATCGTCAACTTTGATCCAAGAAAATTTTTCCCACTTCTGTAGATCGGACCCTGTCACACAACTACAGCCGATGTTGTTCAACTGAAACTCGGCTGGGCCAGTACTCGAGACCCCGGCTTCCAGGCTGGTCTAGGCCGCAAACTGCCACACAACATATCTTTGTCCACCAAACTGGTAGAAATCTCGGGATTGCACCGTTAAGCTCCAGTCCGGTTCATACACACAGAGGCAGGGCGCAAAATCAGGATAAGTAACAGGATCTTCTGGCAAGAGTCGGAGGTCGGCGGAGCCGGGGGCTTGCATGGCCATCTTGTTTGCTAGCGTAGCTCCTCCCCCTTACATGCCTTTGGTAACTGGTTACCCAGGCTTAGTTTTTGTTATGGTTCCAGTACCCCCTGGGCCCCACCCTGCCTATTCCTTACATTTGTATTTTTACACTTACTGATGTTGTAGTGTAGTTCCTATTTTCCCTATAGGCCCTGCGCATTGGAATAACATAAACAGCAGTTTAGACGTAGAAGTGCGGTCTTCCAGGTCTCTACTGACTATGCTAAACTTAATTGGGTTTGTTACCAACTAGCTCAGAGGTCACTGGAAACTTTCTTGACTGAATAGGAAGTGTTCAGCTTCCCTGGCACAGACAAGAAGGGATTCAGTTTTCCAACAACCGCATAAACATGACAACTTTGCTCCTTAGAATAAGAGTCAATCTCTAGAGTCGTGTGAAACAATAGACAGTTATTTTACTCAGTCAGTTGTGCAGATTACTTTCACCAAGATGCATAGAATAGAGAGACGGGCGTTTTCAATAAAAGGTATTATTTATTGAACAGTCTTTCTTCTCATGCAAGAGAAATGAATTGCCACAATTGCAAGACTTGTTATTATAAAAAAGTGCGTACAGTAAAAGGAGGAATGCGAAATAATACTGTAAAAGCATTGATATGGTTTCTTAGCCATACAATGGTTAAAAGGAATAAAATATATACATTCATATATACATTTAGCTAACGTACTCAACTGGTGCTTCTAACTACGCCTAAGCCTAATACTTGGGAGGGAGTAAGTAGCAGTTTAAGTTAAGTTGGTTTTGCCAAGGTTTGCTTCAAGAATTCTCTCGAAGGGTTTAGTCAACACCATACCTCTGGAATAGAATGTTGGAGGTCTTCTATCTCCTTTCAGGACTCGATATCCCAGTCACTCGCAAGAGTAGGCTGGAAACGCCGGAGCTGGATTTTCTCGGCAAGAGAAAAGACAGCGTCTTTCTCAGCGCGTCAAGGAGGAGGAGGGGCAGCGTCCGTGGGCTGCTTGCATCTGCTGGGCTCTGCAAGGGACAGCTGTTCTGCTCCTGTATTCACCACACCATCGTTGTCGTCGCACTTGCTTAAGGCAACATTGGTAATATTTATACCTGAAAGGTGCCTTGTTTGACGTATGTTTTTGGACATAAGACGTCAATAAAGATGTCACTAGGAAGTGATCGTCCTTTCAGTGCTCATTAGAGTTCTATTACTAATCAAAACATAGCAAGCGGGGCTTTCCCAGGTTGCTGAGTTTTATCTTGTTGAAGAACTCGGAGTGTAATCTAGGAATCTAAGATAGTGGCTTCTTCTGTGTCATATACTGTAATGAGCTGCAGAGGCGAGTTTCTGAAATATGGCTGAAATATGGCTCTGATCGTTTATGCCATTATAGGGGTATGAATGGTTTATAGCCGTATAGGGGCATAAGGTCACAGTATTGATCGGGGTCCTAGATTAGAACACGACACCCACTCCACGAATTTATGTCCATCAAATTACTAAAAACTAAAGCAATAAGATGCATGTGTAACATTACCCACCCCAAAATACATATTTGCATTTGAAATGGCGTATTTGAAATACATGGAAATATAGTTACTGTACATCTTTAAGCATAGAAATCATTAAAAAATTATAGCATATGTAATCAGTGAACGATTTTGCGAAAAAATTACACATGAAATATCTCTTTATACAGAAAAGAAGGGCGAGATAATTTCATCACATATAAATGCATTTGCTGTAAAATGTGGTAGAGGCTGATGTAAAGTTATTATGTCTCTAGATCTACCTAAAAATAGAAGTTCTGTTCTTTTTTAATAGTTCTACTTTCAGCAAAGGTTTTCATGCCAGAAAAAAGGTAAATATTTTGAAAAAATTTTCAAACCAAAAAAAAAACTTTTCATGGTGAACGGGGGAATAGAATTCCAACGCTTTTCAATAGTTTTTGTTAATCAAAACTGAAGGCCGAATTCAGAGTTCATGGGAACGCTGTGTGTCGGAATGCTTTAAAAAAATTATTGTTTCTGTTCAGGGGAGAACATCATATCAGACAGGCTCTCAAAGAATTGGTCTACAAAATCAGGTGACAGTTCAACCAAGTTCGATAATGCTGTAACTTGGCAGGTGTGAGAATGATTGCTATAATCGGTGTCTGGATCAGCAATGCTCACAGAAGGTCGTACCTGGGTGATGTTGCTTTTATTTCTCGCTCCACTGTCACCACCTAGTCATAGCACAGGAGTCTCAACGAATGACGTCATCAGGATTGGTAGCCGCTGGGGACAACACAATGCGTGAGCCGTTACAGGACTTAGCAAAGTATCGATATCCATTGGTACTGCTGATGGAAGTGCAAGACAGGTGTCCAACACGCATTCATCTCCGCATAGCATACATCGAAGCACAGGTAAGATGCAGGTCTGCCATATAGGTCTGAATGAAAGAAACCAGGTCATGTTCAGATCTCTCAGCCTGGCCAATCCAAGGACTCTAGTTATTCGGTCCCGGTAGCGTATTGCTAGCATCGTTTCTTCCATCCCTGCCGGAGTCATGTCTGTATTTTGGCTTGCCATATCGGAGCAGGAGGGTCAAAAATAAAATGCCTGCTACAAGTCCCAAAATCAGGGGTATGCCGCCAAAGACTGAATGGACAAAATTGGGAATGATTCCCAGAATCGCTTTGAATGGTGTTAACAGTCCCGAACAAATGGTCTTAAATACGCCTGGGATGCCTATGGCACTTGACATATTAAATTTTGGCTAAGCAATTCTGTGAAATGCACGGGGCAATTTGTTGATAAAAGGTCATGTATCTCCGAAGCCGTCCTTGCAACTTGGAGATCATACGTCTCTTTTGATGACGTGATGGGCACTGTTGTCTGCAAAAGCACAGACTTCATTCTGCTTAAAGTATCAATTTGTATAGAAGAGACATTCAAACGAGGCCATATGGGAGTCTCAGAGTCTCCAGGGCCGTTTGGAAACAATGCTTGCATACAGCATTTGACCATGGAAGTTACTTGTACGAGATATGCTTTCCCTGGCAAAAGGCCACAACAGCTGTGATCCGTTATTAGAATGTAACTCCCGTTCGAGAGTTGCTTAAAGAAAGGCTCTATCTGCGTTGCAGGTGTGACATGTTGGTGGCATGAAAGGTTCTTTGAATTTCCTTCACAGGCCCCGTGTAAATTAATACCTTGGCACAAAAGTATACCGCTTAGTGAATGTTTGCAGTTTTCACCACTAAGAAATACATTTTTGTTGCTGTCACTATAGCATGTGTGTGTATATGGTAATTTCCACGCTGACTTAATGTACCCTTTACCCAAACGTTCATACTGGCCAGTCGGTATGTATTCAATGCATTTTCTAAATCAGAAAGTTGTTATCGGAATTGTGATAATCCTGTGTATTATCCATTCAATGACAGGACTTTCTGACATTGTCAATGGTAATCTCTCAAGTTTTTCGATGCTCAGGATTGTATAGTCTGCTCCTTTCTGTGCCAAGCTGATTTGTTTATCAGTAAGGTTAAAGATGGAAAACAATGACGTTGTGTTGATTAAACGCCATGGCACATAGCCTGAACGAAGATTTTGCAGCGTCCAGCCTAACTGTACAATAGAACGCAATTGTGACTGGCCATGCTGTAACATTAGCAAGTCTTTGTCTATTATATCTATGGCAGATGATACAATACTGTCCAGTGAATATGTTCTGGAGGACAGAGTCATTAACCCATTGTCCACAACAGAAAGTGATTTTTCCAAATTAATACGATCAATTTCTCGTATTTTTTCAGCTGTTTCAATTTGTGTTACTTTCCAAGCCTCGTTGTATGCTGCATATATACTGGTCGCTATGAAACATTTTTGACGCTGTTTGCGAGGTCCCAGAATGAAATCGCACAAATCAGCACCATCTTTAAGTAAAGATAAGTGTTGCTTAATTTCTGCCAGTGTGGATGATTCTAGCCATTCAAGTCACAGTTTCCCTACACTGTATGTTGTTACTATCCCTGGATGTTGTCTCTGGGAGTATCTAGGGTCTGGTCTGGTCATTGTTAACCACTGTGTTTTGTTCAGGAATCTATCTTGACAGTTATTCGTGTCAGTAGGCCAGATTAACCACTTTTTCCAATCAGGATGTGTTCTGTTTAGATGTAAAATTGTTGATACGTCTATTTCAATATCTGTAGTTGCATTATCAGGTATTGGCTTTGGTATAGACGGTTTGTTAAGTTCTTTAATCTTAGCTAGGCCAAGACAGGTTGTTTGGTGAATTGTGTCATTTAAGAACAATATTTGTTCTGGGATCATGCAGGCTCGAAATAATGCTTCTAGGCCTTGTACCTGCCAATCTTTTGTACCCCAGATGGTTTTTGTTTCAATGTTATTTTTCCAAAAATCAAAACCAAATGTCATCATTTTTTCATAAAATGCTCTTGAATATATCAATTTAGTATTTGTCAACATTGTTTTCAATCCTGTTTTATCCAACAATTTATAATAAAATGTTTCTGCATCACTTGTGTTAAACCCTGAGAAGTACTGGAATTTCTCATAGAATGTTTTCGAACTACTTTTAGGTGGAGTAGCACAATGTTCCCATTGGTTATATTTAAAAACATTTCTGGGTTGTGCAGATTTATGTAAGTAATGGTCTCCGTAATGTGAGAAGCAGTACATCTGTTCATAATTAGATGAACCTTGCAAATAATCATGTTCTGTAAATCTCGCTGACAACACTAAATTAGACATCATATTATTAATACTTTCAAAATCCCAATCATCAGAAAATGTGCTTGGTTTTACAAAGTCACTTAAGGAAACCTTGAACTGGTGAGGATATTTCAGGATTTCGACCGGACCATATATTTCATAGTCAGTTTTGTCCCATACTACCCCTCCGGGTATTGGAATGGCTGTGACATTTACTGTTGATAGTTCTCTTTTCTTCACGTGGGATGATCTGTGTGGTTTGAGGACTAAGTTGATGTTCTGACTTGCTGTGTCCATTCAACTGTAATAAACTTTCCTAAAATTAAAACTAAAATTAGGCATAGTAGGAGTATAAGTACCCCTGAGATTATCCAATGCTCAATCAATGGTGCATCCAGATATACTTCTTTGATTTGATGAAAGAGTTCAGTTGCTTTTTCTTTAAAAGTCTTTGTTTCTGGCATCACTTCAGGGTCGCTTTGATCTTCAGAAAAGTTATCGAAATTAATGAAGTAGCCAGAGGCAGTTCTGTCAATTGCTGGAATTGTTTTCTCAATTTGTCTTTCGGTAGCACATTCTGATGCCACATCATTGTAGTCTGGTGTTTCATGACGAACTGTTTCAATCTGTGTTTCAAGAGGCACGAGTTCCATGGCATTATTGCGTAGTCCCTCTCTGTGCACTGCAGGTTTATCAAATGTGATTAGTCTTTCAGTTTGAACCTCTTGAATTGTTGCAAATTTGGGTATTCTGTTGTTTCTTGGGAGTCCACTGGGCCTACTGTTGATTATAGACCACATGCTTGTGGTTTTACCAGGTCGATTGATACAACTCTGTTCTCCTTTTTACCAGCAAGGAGCGGTAGTACTACTGATCTTGTTCCGTTGATTGCCAAGACAGGTACTGCTTTTCTGTAAGAAGGCCCAAATTCCTTCTTCACCGCTATTTTTTCTCTGACTAGATCCCCAATCTTTGGAATCCAGACAGGTCTTGCTGGGGCTGGTGGTGCCTCTTCAGTGGTAGTTGGCTGTTGCTTTAACTTTATGTTGCTTAAGGATTTTCTTGTTTCATTCAAGTCCTGTAAAACAGCCAAACGATCTTTGATGTCAAAGTCTTTATTCTTATCTTCTACCACTGATACCTGACTATCTAAGTCCTGAATGTGCATTCTAATTCCGAACAATAGTTCGTACGGGCTGAAACCTTTTAGAGAATTTCTTGGCAAATTGTTTAGACTAAGTTGGGCACTTATTAAATGTTTGACCCACCCATCACCCGAACCTAATCCCTTCGCTGTTATAGATTGCTTTATGTCCCGGTTTTTTCTTTCCACTACACTGTTCCCTTCGGGGTGTGATGGACAAGAGTATCGCAATCCAACGCCCATACTGGCCATGGCCTCCTTATAAGCTCGAGAGCTGAAAGCAGGACCCTGGTCAGAATGGAACATGGCAATTGCGTATGTGCCGATAAAGACTTGCAGATCTTTTATAACAGTTTTGGCGTCAGCCGAGTGCTGGGGCCACATTTTTTAAGTGAATTTTGTCTTAAATAACATACATTGGGACGCAATTCTCTTTTTTGATTATGCGTATAGAGCGCCTTATGCTTTCTATTAGGGTTCCTGACACTACGCTGGCCGGTTCTCCACTGCAATCTCTGTCGCAGTCTTCACAATTTTTTGCAAAATAATGAATATCTATGCTCATTCCCGGCCACCAGTACTCTGATTGTAATTCTTTCAGAGAGTCCCTGATTGTTTGGTGTCTCAGACCCAACCCCATATGTGCTTCCTGTATGAGGAAACTTCTCCTGTTCATGTTTGGAATTACCCTATCCCCCACTCCAGGGATTCGAGCAAAAGGAACGGAGTTTGCATCAATTACGTATGCATAATTGAGTGGATAGTTCACGGGTAGTGCTGCACAGCTGCCCTTTGAGGACGTTTTTACTGCCAGCATGGTTTCCCCGTCTATGTATTTTTCTGAACACTTTTTTGTGGCTACGGAAGCCGGTTTAGTTGCTCCCGCTGTGGCTGTATTAGCCAATGAATTCCCTGCAACGTGAACGCCATCACGCTGATGACTCAGAGTGTGTATCACGTGAGTCTTTTGTAGTTCTTTCTGTAAAAGAACTTCCTGTTTCCAAAGCATTTTATGCTTGATTGTGGTACCTGTGTCATCTTTGTAATCATTTTGAATCCAGCTCTGCAACTTATTATTGTAAGAGTTGACGCAGAAATGCGAATCACACACGATTAGTGTCGGGAATTCACGTTCTGCATTTTCAAGCGCCATCTTTAAAGATCTGATTTCAGCTCTCTGAGCCGAACAGTTTCTCACTGATTCAGTTTTTGTTATTTTCGGTCTGAATTTACCACACAGCCAGTGACCTTTAACAATCGCGCAGGTTGCATCGTAGGATTTGTTCTCTACGTTGTAATGCTGTACAAATCTGTCTGTATAGATTATACAAGAGTATTGTTGGAGAGGCAGAATTGCGATTGGCAGAGGATATTCTTGTTCATATTTTAAATCATTCAGTTTTTCGAATTGCGGAGCAAAATAGTATTTCACGTCGTCTGCAGCAAGAGAATTTTCCCACTGTATCCATTTCAGATTTTCAGATCCAGTGACACTGTAGGCAGGTTTACTGGGCTGAATAGCGCCTCGAAGGCGGATTCCGCTGTGAGGACATTGATCCTTTTGCCGTGTGCTAGTTCTCGTTCATTAGCTATTGCAGTTAGTACTGCTTTCACAGTATTTTCTGTGAGACTGAATGTTTTTTCTGCTTGTGTGTACAAGTGAGATTTGTAAGCTATTGGTACTTTTTCTCCCTCATTAGAGGTCAGGTACGTGAAGCTGCATCTTCCTGGGATGACTCGGATTACAAGGTTGCGTGTATTGTCACGTGTATCTAATTTTGTTTTTGCTAATATGTCTGTTAGCAATGATCTCAAAATTTCTGTGTGTTTTTGAGTCCAGTTGATTGGTTTAAAATCAGGTTTAATTAATTCATAGAGAGGTTTAACCCTCTCCGCATAATTTAAAATGTAAGTTCTTCCGAAATTCAGGAAGCCTAGAATTGATTGTAAGTTCTTCAGCGATTTTGGTGCTTGGAGTACAGCGCACTTCTCTAAGAAGTTGTCCGCTAGGCTTTTCCCTTCACTTGATAATTCGGATCCTAAAAATAATACTGTCAGATGGGCAATTCGAGACTTTTTAAAGTTGAATTTGTAACCCTCTGCTGCGAACCCAAGTATTATGGTGTTCACTCTTTTCAAGTGAGTCTCCAAGTCGTCGTCTGTGAGATAGATATCATCTACATAAGATAATGCCTCATGATCATATATTTGTGGTAACTCTGTTACTCTGGCTGAAAATAGTCCTGGGCTGTTCTTGAATCCCTGTGGGAGCCTACAGAAATTTTGCTGTGACCCCATTACTGAGAAAGCAGTCAAGTATCTGCTTTCTAGTGCAATAATTTGACAAAAGAAACCATTTGATATGTCTAGTGTCTTTTTATATTTTTTCCGAACTATGTTATTCATTAGTGCAGCACTATGCGAATTTTGTACTGCAAATGTTTTGCAACATGAGTTTAGGTGTCTGTAGTCCAAGACTAGACGATATGAATCGTCCGGTTTGGAGACAGGAAACAAAGGATTGTTCATTTGAGAGGTGCATGTTTCAATCACCCCCTAGTATTCAAGTTGATCTAAAATCTCCCTGACTTGTTTTTTAGCTTCTTGCTTAATTGGATACTGCCTTTGTGCAGTTGGTTGACTTTTTAACTGGATTTTGTGAGGAGGAGAGTCCTCATCCCATCCTACATGATTTTTATATAGTGCTGGTACCTGGGCTACTGCCCATTTCCTTGCATATATATATTTAGTGTGAATCGGAATGTGATTCGAGAAGGCAGGCATAATCATTTCTTCGCCACGAGGGCACTCCCTGACAAACTCTGGGGGCCAATCTTTTTCAGCTAACAGGATGTCATAGCCTTTTGAGAGTTTATCCCAAAACAGACCCCTTATTTTCCTAGTCTTATCTCCCTCTATACGCAGTGTTATTTCGTATATCTTATGAGGTTTGCTAACTCTGGTGTCGGCAGTTTCTACTTGAATGTATTCATTCGTGTCCACTGTCTCCAGATGACTCATCAGGATCTTGTGAGATATGCTGATTTCTGCTGCGCTGTCTAGCATTGTCTGTGCCCACTCCCCGTTTTTCAACTGTGTCCTCAGTATTCTCGGCATGTTCGATTACTCTAATACTGGCTACCTTCTTTCTTGGAAATTGAGATTTTTTACTTTGAGCAGGTTCCTTGTCTTTGGACTTGGTGTGCTCTCCTGGGTCTGACCGTCCTCTTCTTTCCGATTTCTGCGAAAAAGATCGAGAGGGACGTGTATCAATACTTTGATATCTATCAGGCTTCTTCAAATTATCCCTATTTCTAAGGTTATGTCTTTTCTCAGAGGGCTCCCTCTGGGGAGACTGGTGTTCTCGAGTCGGAGTTCTTTCCCTCCGTCGAGGAGACCTTCCTCTGGACTGGAAAACTTTTTCCTTGGGAGTGGATTGTTTATTTCCATCCCAGCTCTTTTTAGGAGTGTTTGAATTATTTTTAATAAATAATTTTTCTGGATTTTCGAGTAGTTGGGGTTTTACTGGTTTTCCACCCAAGCTGTCTCTACCTAATTCTTCATAACATTTTTCTATAATTCTGGCAAGCTCAATTGGTTGATCTGTTATATCTGTTTCCTTCAATTTCTGGCAGATCGCCACAGATGCTGCTTCTCCTTTTATATTGGCTAGTAATATAGCTGAGACCTGCTTGAAGTCTTTCAGTAATTTCATACCAAGAGTTAAAGCAGGTTCTGGACCGTATTCATTCTGAATCTGTTTTAGCACATCTGGTATTACCGCCATGGACGGAACACCATGTGTTTTTGTGTAAATGGAAGCAAAGATTGTACCCCAAGTGTCACAGTCCTCCACGTGTGGTGCGACCCCCATTGGAAGGCAGATGGTCAGAATTCTGTGTATCTCAATAGGAGTAGTATTCGGAAATACTGCCTCTATTTGAGTAATTTTCTGCGCTAACCAGAAAGGAATTTGTTCCCGTTTTATGGGTGTTTTACCAAGACATGATTGTATGTTCTGTGGTGTAATTTTATTTGTGTTCCCCTGATGAGGGGTCAGCTGTGGGACATTAACAGCTGTTTGGACTGTTGCAGTCCGCAATACATATTGGACTAACTGTCTATGTATTTTAATCAATGTTTTTAGCTGTGCTAAAAGTTCTTCTTTTGACATTTTTGCAATGTCCGGATGTGGTGTGGAGCTGGCTAGAACCGGCCACGTTGCTCCTGGTCTACCTAGTGGACCGAGCCTGGTAATATGATCATTATGTTTTAGGGCGCCTTTAAACCAGAGCAGATGCTCTTGGTATTTTAATGGGATTTCAATCTCCTCGAAAGGAGCGTACTCATCCGGTGGATCCCCTATTTTGTAATAGTGGAACTCGTTTGTTGCAGCGTTTGCCGCTGGAAATTTTATCCAAGAATAGAATACCTCTGTCTACCGATATTCGTGTGCCTCTATCACGAAGACGACTGTGCCACCTTGTGTGGTCAGTCCATTTTCTATAAGTTTTAACGTTATAGTTTTTCTTATGTTGACCGGGATGATGATCGCACCCGGTGGGTAAATTCCTGTTTCATCGGAAGCCTGCTGAGTCGCATTTACTGCGGCATCAACGGTTCCGTTCTCTTCCTCTGACATTGTACGTAATGCAGGTTTTTGCAGAGCAGGTCTCCAAGGAGACAAAGATTAGGTGCACAATATTTTGGAACACTGTATCCTTCAACGTTGAATAAACCAGAGCTTTACATAAGAATCTCTTCCTACTAAGTTCGGGCGGATTTTAACCTTTCACCCACTCCAGACGTCTATTGGAGTATTTACGGGAGAAAGGGTCTGTGTGAAAAATGCACGACTGAGTTACTCTAACGTCTTGCGTTAGTTTTATCGCCTTACCAAACGTTGGGCGCCATGTAGTGTAGTTCCTATTTTCCCTATAGGCCCTGCGCATTGGAATAACATAAACAGCAGTTTAGACGTAGAAGTGCGGTCTTCCAGGTCTCTACTGACTACGCTAAACTTAATTGGGGTTGTTACCAACTAGCTCAGAGGTCACTGGAAACTTCCTTGACTGAATAGGAAGTGATCAGCTTCCCTGGCACAGACAAGAAGGGATTCAGTTTTCCAACAACCGCATAAACATGACAACTTTGCTCCTTAGAATAAGAGTCAATCTCTAGAGTTGTGTGAAACAATAGACAGTTATTTTACTCAGTCAGTTGTGCAGATTACTTTCACCAAGATGCAGAGAATAGAGAGACGGGTGTTTTCAATAAAAGGTATTATTTATTGAACAGTCTTTCTTCTCATGCAAGAGAAATGAATTGCCACAATTGCAAGACTTGTTATTATAAAAAGTGCGTACAGTAAAAGGAGGATTGCGAAATAATACTGTAAAAGCATTGATATGGTTTTTTAGCCATACAATGGTTAAAAGGAATAAAATATATACATTCATATATACATTTAGCTAACGTACTCAACTGGTGCTTCTAACTACGCCTACCCCAGTGTACCTGACCTAAGCCTAATACTTGGGAGGGAGTAAGTAGCAGTTTAAGTTAAGTTGGTTTTGCCAAGGTTTGCTTCAAGAATTCTCTTTAAGGGTTTAGTCAACACCATACCTCTGGAATAGAATGTTGGAGGTCTTGTATCTCCTTTCAGGACTCGATATCCCAGTCACTCGCAAGAGTAGGCTGGAAACGCCGGAGCTGGATTTTCTCGGCAAGAGAAAAGACAGCGTCTTTCTCAGTGCGTCAAGGAGGGGGAGGGGCAGCGTCCGTGGGCTGCTTGCATCTGCTGGGCTCTGCAAGGGACAGCTGTTCTGCTCCTGTATTCACCACACCATTGTTGTCGTCGCACTTGCTTAAGGCAACGTTGGTAATATTTATACCTGAAAGGTGCCTTGTTTGACGTAAGTTTTTGGACATAAGACGTCCATAAAGATGTCACTAGGAAGTGATCATCCTTTCAGTGCTCATTAGAGTTCTATTACTAATCAAAACATAGCAAGCGGGGCTTTCCCAGGTTGCTGGGTTTTATCTTGTTGAAGAACTCGGAGTGTAATCTAGGAATCTAAGATAGTGGCTTCTGCTGTGTCATATACTGTAATGAGCTGCGGAGGCGAGTTTCTGAAATATGGCTGAAATATGGCTCTGATCGTTTATGCCATTATAGGGGTATGAATGGATTATAGCCGTATAGGGGCATAAGGTCACAGTATTGATCGGGGTCCTAGATTAGAACACGACAATGTAGGGTGAGAACGCATTTAATTAAAAGGAATATAAAGTTGGGTTGCCTAAAGAAAAATGCCTGCTGTGTGTTGTTTAAAAAGCCTGCAGAGACCTGCTCTTGACACTAAATAGAGTTATAAATAAAAAAAGTATATATTAATTAGTTATGTGACTTTTCTGTCTTTGTTCTCTTTAATTTTCTGTCATGGATCATTGAGGCAGCCCTGGAACACAATTAAAAGTGACACAATTAAAAGTGCTTTCCATTTATATTTGCTGTTCTAAGTATTCACAGATAAGTGCTAAAAATACAGCTTTAGGTGACGGCTTATTTTTGGGCCATCTAAATAATGAGCTGGTAACCCTTATCATAAGACTGGAAGTTTGTTGCAGGATCAGAACATTATTTATTTCCTCCACCCTCGATCCCTGATTAATGCCATTATAGCAATAGTTTAACTTACATCTGAAATCCTACGCTTCAAGTTTCTGGTAATGCACCCTGCATTCAGACAACTCACTCCTCATTCTCGCCTTCACTTTCACGCTCACCCTGCACTCACAGCGATCACAATGCACTCACACTGATCACCATGCACTCATAGCGATCACAATGCACTCACACTGATCTCTATGCACTCACAGCGATCGCCATGCACTCACAGCAATCACAATGCACTCACACTGATCACAATGCGCTCACACTGATCACCATGCACTCACAGCAATCACAATGCACTCACACTCACACCATTCACCCGCTCACCCTGCACTCACACTGATCACCACGCACTCACACCCTTCACCCACTCACCCTGCACTCACAGTGATCACAATGCACTCACACTGATCACAATGCATCACACTGATCACCAGGCACTCACAACATTCACCCGCTCACCCTGCACTCACAGTAATCACAATGCACTCACACTGATCACCATGCACTCACACCATTCACCCGCACACCCTGCACTCACAGTGATCACAATGCACTCACAGTGATCACAATGCACTCACACTGATCACCATGCACTCACAACATTCTCCGGCTCACCCCGCACTCACAGTGATCACAATGCACTCACACTGATCACAATGCACTCACACTGATCACCATGCACTCACAACATTCACCCGCTCACCCTGCACTCAGTGATCACAATGCACTCACACTGATCACAATGCACTCACATCATTTACCCGCTCACCCTGCACTCACACTGATCACCATGCACTCACTCCATTCACCCGCACAACCTGCACTCACAGTGATCACAATGCACTCACACTGATCACAATGCACTCACACTGATCACCATGCACTCACAACATTCTCCTGCTCACCCTGCACTCACAGTGATCACAATACACTCACACTGATCACAATGCACTCACATCATTCACCCTCTCACCATCACTCACATTGATCACCATGCACTCATACCATTCACCCGCTCACCCTGCACTCACAGTGAGCACAATGCACTCACACTGATCACCATGCACTCACACGATTCACCCGCTCACCCTGCACTCACAATGATCACCATGCACTCACACTGATCACCATGCACTCACACCATTCACCCGCTCACCCTGCACTCACAGTGATTACAATGCACTCACAATGATCACAATGCACTCACACTGATCACCATGCACTCACACCGTTCACCCACTCACCCTGCACTCACAGTGATTACAATGCACTCACAATGATCACAATGCACTCACACTGATCACCATGCACTCACAACATTCACCTGCTCACCCTGCACTCACAGTGATCACTCTGCACTAACAATGCGCTTGCATTGTTCACCCTGTATCTCACCATGCAGTCACACAAGCACACTACTCACCCTGCACTCATGTGACACTTCACTCACCTGTCCCCCCTCACTGCTCAATCCGTAGCTCACTCAAACAAGGCCATCACTAACCATGCATTAATTCGTCCCACTCTGCACTTACAGCCGAACCCAAATTCATATGGTCACCTCACTCACCCTGCAGTCACTCCTTTTATCCTACTCTCACACTGTTGCATCGCTCACCGTGCAGTCACATAAGCACTCTTGTCACCCACACAGTGCAGAAGGTTAAAGTGCCTGGTACAAAGAACATTTACCATGCACATCACAGAACTGAGTGTGAGTAAACTATGAGTAGCGCTATAAAAAATGAAATGTTTGTCAGAAAGGGGCTATAGAGAGATGAGATGTATTGTTGGTAAGTGGTAGTGAGGGGATTCATGGAGAAGGTGGAAAGACTGTTGCACCATTTGCGACCAGTGCTAGGGCCAGTCCTGGCTGAAAGTGTTAGCCCCGCCCCGAAGTTCGGGTCTAGTGGATCCCCTGCTTCTGCCTATTATTATTTACATTTGTAGTGCGCTACTGTTACCAAAAGGTGTCCTGGGGCTAATAGCCATCTGCTGCCTGAAGGCAAACGAGAAAGAAACAGAAGGGGAAGGAGAACCAGCCAAAGGGGGTAACCTACAGAGCATAGAGCCAGGTTTTCCTAAAGGATAATAGAATCTTGGTGGAGCGAAGCAAAGGAGGGCGAAAGTTCCATACCTGCGCAGCCTGCACCAAAACAACGAGACATACTATTCATGCCTTCCTGAATTAGGGAACAATAAGCAGAGTGGCACAGGGCGAGAGGAGCATACGGGTCCGACCAGTATGCTTAATGAGGAGAGATGAGAGAACAGCAAGGGAGTGGGAGAATTCGATTGAAGAGGTCAGGGATGAGGTGAAATGTGAAGTTCTGAAGCGAAGCGCAGACACGCAAGAAGTGAGTGTGAGCAAAAGATGAGGGCTACTGTTAATCTGTGAGATAAGATAGCTGAGAGATGATCTGTGACCTAAAAAGATAATTTGATGCGACAGAGGTGAGGGACAGCAGTGATAGGGAAGGAGAGGGAGTATTGGGTGTGTGCTGAGCAGTGATTCATTTGTAATACAACATATTCCAGGGCCCTCACCAGTAGGCCACTACAACTTTAACCACCCACCATTGCCTGGCCTGCACGGCCAATGACAATACCTATGCAATGACCAACCGGAACACTTGTACAAGTGTGACTATTCAAGCTATTTCAAGCCCCCAAAGCTATAAAGAATGGCATGGGCGTCAGGTTATCATTTTTAGTGTATATTGAATTAATAAACAGCTGTTCTGCTCATCTCTAAATTACACAGACAGAGCCACCATCTGGAAGTCTGTCATAGTGTCAGTGTGCATAATAAGGTGCCAGTGCGGAGCACCGTAAACCACCTTCTCAAATTAGGCACTGGTGCTGAGGTAACAGGGGAGTGGGATGTTGGTTCAAGAAGGTGTGGAAGAAAAAGGGGAGATGTGAAAGATGAATGGGGGGACTGGAGAGGTGTAAGATACAAATAGACAAAAATTTGAATGGAGAGACTTGAGGTGAATGAGAAGTGCTGGGGTGCACAGGAGGTGACGGAGCCTGAGAGGCCATGGGATAAATGTGAAAGACTGTTAGAGATGAGGGCAGTGAAAAGACAGAATGGCAAGAGGTGATTAAAGGTGAAGTGAGAGCTTGAATCGGGGGAGTTCAGAAGTTGTAAAAAGGGGTGAAAGAAAATGGCCTGCAATGTGAGAGATGGATCAGGGGTTGGGAGAGGAGAGAAGAGAGGGATAGAAGGAACTGGGTGAGAGGAAAGGGCCATGGGTAAACTGCTTAACTCTGCACAAGACCGCCAGGGTTTGAAGGGACCCTCGTCGCTCCCGGCCAGGGCCAGGTGACCTTCTAATGTGGCAGCGCGTATTCGTGCGGAGTGGGAGGCCCTTCACAAAGGTTGACTAGACATCTTTCTGATGTTAATTGCTGCATTTTGGTTATAAACTGGTACTGATGGGGTGAAATCTTTCCTCAGTGTTACTGTGTTTAAAAAATTTCAAAATAATAAAGCAATGCTATCCCAAAATACGTGGCATCACAGAACATTATTTACATTTTCTACCCACACAATTTAGTCAAGCCTGTCGCATAATTTGGTCCTCACCTGCCTCATAATTCCAGTAGCCCTGCCTACAGGTTTAGAAATGTTTGTCAGGAGGGGGCCCTTACGCCTGAAAATGTTGACAGGGGGGGTCTTGGCATCCAAAAGTTTGAAGACCTCTGCTCTAGAATCTCTTTTGGCTGAAGCCGACCTTTTTGAACCTGTTTTTTTCACTCAATCTGATCGGTGCCCAACGTTTAAATCAGAGAGTAGTGATACTATCATCGATTATATATTTCTGTCCCCCCGGCTATTAGATAAAGTAGCGTTTTACAACGCTACGTTGTCTCCTTTCAGTGACCATAACCCTGTTATATTAGTACTGGATAATGGTTGTGGCATTATGGATATGGGAGAAAAAAAACAGGGAGGAAATTTGATGGTAACGTGTGACCAAGGGAGGAGGCTTAAATGGGCTCAAGTGACGCCAGATTCCTTTTTTAAAGATCTGTGTTCGAAGGCGAAAGGGGACCTTGCAATATGCGTAGACTCATCAAATTCTAAAGATGAGGTTCTTTCTGCCTTTGGTGGTATATGTAGACAGATTGCAGCAGATCTGTCCGTTGCCAGCAGACCAAGAGGAACCTGTGGGAAAAGGTGGTTCGATGAAAAGTGCTCTTTTGCTCACCGTTCCCTTGTTTTAGCTCTGAAAATCTCATCCCGTGATAGGGTACTGATAGCAAAGCTACAGAAGCAGTATAAGATAGCTGTTCACACGCGGAAGACAGAGATTAAGCTAGAGGTATGGAATGCTCTTTTATCCGTTGAGGTTTTAAAGGACCGCTCCAGATTCTGGGCTATTGTTAACACCCCTTTTTTTCCAGACTGGAAAATGATACTCAGGATAGCAACATCACAGAAGCACAGTGGCTGTCCATTTTGAAGGAATTTATGGCTCTAATGAGACTTCGTACTCTTCCCCCAGGCTATTACCTCGGCTGGAAGTAGCGCCATTTGTCTTCAATGAGGCGGACATAGAGAGAGATATACAGGAGACCTCTAGTAACAAAGCCCCGGGTCCTGATGGTGTCCCAGCAGACCTATACAAATGTGACCCTAAATTTTGGGCGAAAAATACTGGCAAATATTTTTAATGCCTCTAGGTCGCAAGGGTTTCCTGTATCCTGGTGCCACTCAACTATCATTCCTGTTTTTAAAAAAGTATAGAGAGGGGACCCGCGGTGCTATAGACCCATATCACTGAGTGATTCAGCGGTAAAAATATTAGGTAAAGTGGTCTTAGCTAAAGTTTCCAATTGGGCTATTGATAATAATGTTTTATCCAATTTACAATATGGATTTAGGAAACGTAGAAGTTCAGTGGACCAATGTCTTAATTTATATGTATTAGTTAATAAATATACTATAGCTAAAGAAGGTTCCCTACAGATGGCATTTATGGATCAACAAAAAAGAAGGGGGTTCCCCGTAGGGTAAAGAAGGATGGAGGGCAGGTCAGGGGATGTAACAAGTAAAAAGAAACAAGAAAACCCTGCCCGGTGGATATGAAAAGGTCCTTCTAGAGGATCCTACATATTACATAAAAGGTGACACACTAGAGTTGGAGCCATACACAAGTAATTACTTTTCATTTTTTTTTTATTTGTAGATAATTGTAAACACACTAGGTCTTTTGAATCAGAGGGGGGCGTCCGTCAATGGTGCATACTGGCACCCTTGCTCTTTACACTTTACATCAATGCTCTGGATAAATCTCTAGTAGAGGCGAGTCCGGATATTCCACGTGTAGGAGAATACCTAGTTCCGGTTCTCCTATACGCGGATGATGCCGTACTTTTAGCACGGACCGCTGTAGGCCTTCAGAGGCTATTGGATGCCTTCGGTGCCTACACGCGGTCATTGGACCTGATTGGTAATACTGGGAAGTCTCATATTATGACAACTGGCAAAAGTTATAGAAAAACAAAATCCTTTTAATGTAATGGGGGGGGAAGTGACCAGGGTGTCCTCTTTTACTTACTAAGGGGTACTATTTGACGAGAGAGGTTCATGGGCCCCTCAAGAGAAAATTAAAAAAATGCAGGTACTAGATCCACATCATCTTTACTAGGGTTTTTCAAGCGCCTGGGGGCTAGTCCGGTAGAAGCCATTCTTAAGATCTATAGCTCCAAATGTCTTGCTATTGCGGAATATTGTTAATCTATATGGGGATATAAACAGCAGGCGAAGTTGCAGACAGTCGAAAATTTATTCTTGCGTAGTCTCCTGTCTATACCCCAATCAACCCCAACTTTTGTCATACACCAGGAATTTAGGGTAAGGCTATGTTACGGACATCTTGAACACCGCCCAGTTACTGTGTTGGCTTAAAACCTGGCTTAATCCAGAATTGACCCTGAATCATCGAATCCTGCAGGATTGTGTCAAACTGGATAAAGCTAGTAAAATTAAGTGGCTGTTTTATGTTAAGCACATGATATTTAAATTGGGGCAGCCGGAACTGTTTGAAACCCCAGACAGAATCTGTAAGGAAGACGTGAAGTGGATCAAGATAAATTTTATGAATTTATTGATGTTGGAAGGGGAAGAACAAGAGCTAAAGAAATCCTTAGTTAGGGCCAATTTTTTTACTAAAACTACCTTGTTAATTGAACCCTACTTGAAAATGGTGACTAAGCCCTTCCATCGGTGGCTCCTGACCAGGTTCTGTTTTAATCTGATACATTTCACACTGGGTGATCTTCCGGGGTGGTGTAAATCAGAGGACGCAGTCCCCTGCCAATGTGACAACTATTCTGCACAAGACACTCTGCACTTCATGATGTTTTGGGATTTTTATAACGATATTCTTAGGATGTTTTTAATTCCTATATTGTCTGGTAAGGGTTTTTTTCAAGTCAGACCTGCGTTACTCCATCTTCAAATGTTGAGTAACCCTGGGGATATTTTTAACATCTCTAGCTTGCTTGTTGCCGCTGTACGTATCAAGCAAAAAAGATGTTCTAGATCAACTATTGTTTAAATTTTCTGTCTATTATAGCATGGTTTTTAATTCTGAATTATCAGGTATCTCTGATATGGATATAGGAGAACGTTGTATGAACATAGCGCAAATGTTTTACTTGGGGGTTTGTTTTCTGTATAAATGTATTTTGTACTTTTATAATTTTAATTAATCGAATAAGGTGGATTGAAATTGATGAAGTAATTTAAAGTGTCTCGCCACTGGGTAGTTAGGGTCAGAGTTCACAACTGCACGGAGGTGTTGAAGTATTCTGTTGTATACTTGGAGCTTAGTGCTCCCTAAATACTTAAGTCTGCACGTGCATTGAAGCACATAGACAGCAAAGTCAGTGCAACATGTATAGGACCCTTGGATCTTAATGGGTTCATTATTGAAAGCAGTGGTGTACTCCGTAGTGTTAATACTGAATTTACAAGCTCGGCAAGAGCTACACTTAAAAATTCCACACTAAGGTGACAACCACATGTTAAAGGGGCTGACTTCGGGACTGCTCTTAAGTAGTGCATCCGTCATAGAGGGTGCACGTATGAAGGTCAGTGATGGCAATTGCTGTAGGATCTAAGATAAAGTTAGATCTGTCAGAACGATGGAGAGAGAGAGAGATATAATACATTTCAATTTTATCTATCCAACATTTGTATTTAATATATTAACTAGCGAGTGTTATTTTTAAGTCCCTTCCTCCATTATTTTCTATAGTAGGGTGTTGCAATACCAATGCTTGGCCATATGTGGTGGGTGCTTCTCTTACTCCAAGGCAAGACTGGAGTGCATTTACTAAAGTTTTGGCACCTCCCGGGTTGCATAAACTTTACTAGTGTAATTTGTGAATAGCAATGTGCTTCATCTTTTGTGGCTGGGTGCTTGTAGTAGCTCATCCATCCATCCATATACCCCTCCTTGCTGTTCCCTAAAATGCCTATTCTGTAGTTGACAGTCTCTATTTTTCCACCACTCCCCCATGCTCCACCCATATTTTACAGGTGTGGCTTTCTCCCCATAAAAAAGATAGAAGCGGGAGGTGCAAATTTCACTCGTAAATTTGTGAACTGCAGTTTGTGAAGTTTACTACTATACTACTACCTTATATATTACAAATTGTAGTTTGGGAACCAGGGCCTAGTTTGTTAAGCAATCCCAATTTACATTGCAGCAGACAAGAAAACCGAAACACTAAAAACATAAAAGTTTGCCCAAGATCACAAACTTAGGTTAAGAGCATCAGAACTAAAAGTCAGGTCTTTTGCGGTTCCACACCTACTTGTCTAGCCACTGTATAACTTTCACCCTGTTTCTCATCATTAAACTGAGCATAGCTACATGGTAATGAGAGAATATAAA
This sequence comes from Lissotriton vulgaris, assembly GCF_964263255.1. Classification (NCBI taxonomy): domain Eukaryota; kingdom Metazoa; phylum Chordata; class Amphibia; order Caudata; family Salamandridae; genus Lissotriton; species Lissotriton vulgaris. Next base: position 201,612,922 of record NC_141698.1, on the reverse strand, counting down.
CAATGATATGAAATATATGGAGCACCCATAAAGTTATGACATTACTCAAGTAGTAAATTCAGTATTTACTTAGACATTTATGTTCTTCATTGAGTAGATATGTTTATACACAAAAAAGGAGGGAGGGGAGACAAGGAGCCGGATAAAGGTCCAGTGACTTTAGTGCTCCTGAAAAGTAGGTTGTTGGTGTTGATAGAATTGGAATGGAGGCGGTGGTCTGTGATAGCCAGGGTACCATGGCAGTGGCGCTGTAAGATATCCAGTTGGTGGTAGTTGTACATAGGTGGTGTAGGTAGGAGTCCTTGTCTTCCTTTGTTGCTTCTCCAACTCCCATTGTTGGAGGTGCTGTTGGATCGGCTTGACCTTGTTGAGGTAGAGGCACCGCCGTCAGAGGATGTTTCATTGGTTGGTGTTGTAGAGTCTTCTTTTGTGTAAGGATAGATATTTTCCTTATCAAAGTTCTTAATATCTTTCTGAAGTTTGTTGATCTTTTTTTGTAGGAGATAGCCCTTGCACCCTACCGAGGCGGCGAGAGGTCGGGTAGGTTGACAGACCTCCAGTTCCTATGATAAATGTAAGCACAGCTTTTTCTCACACAATGGCCTTTGCGGACAGCCACACTCCACGTCATATGTATTGGGAGTACCTAACACTGTGACTTCTTGCACAGATTTCGAGGATTCCCTCAGCTGTACCTCATGGGACACTTATCCCGATTTATATAGGTAAGCGTATGCCATGCCAAAACATCTGCATTTGAGCACAGTTACCTGAGGTCTGGCCATCAATGGTTCAACCTTGATTAGTTATATGGTTTATGCTAACAATACGGCACTATCTTACCTTAACATCAACCTTTAACCCCTGGCTGATATTTTCAATACGTTTGGCTCCTGAACATGATCCATCATGTGTTTGTCTGTCTATGTCGATATCTCAACATCACACCATGGTTCTAATGCGATTTCTTCATGTATACTTGTTTGTTCGTCATTTTGTGCGTTAGCCCTACACTATATATCGATAGCCTACTGCATGAATAACTTGCTGTATAATTACAGTGGTTGTTAATATCATGAGCACATGGTTGAACAATGGGGACCTTGGCTCCTCATTTATTATACCCTTCTGTAAGGGTCTCAAAAATTATTCCTTCTTTCTACTTTGTCTCCTTTGTCGTTCCAGATTACTCTACTATAATAAGTGGCACTACATATAATTGAGAGGCCACTACACCACACTAGCACTCACTGCACATTTACATTGGTCCTGAAGAAGTGCAAAGCATCTCCTCCTGAGACTACACATTGCATGAAACATGTTGACCTTCAACATGCCCTCTATGGGTATGGCACTTGCAGCTTTATCACTAAAAAGATCTCCGCTAAAGTTACCCTCCTGGGACCCATAGGGCATTGCAGCACCGGCCTGATGAGGCGCACTGCCCAATGATGAAGCATGCCATCCTTCTGGGTGTGTGAGGACACCAAGACAAGGACACACTGTGCCCAGACACTATAATTTGAGAACGACTCCAGCCTTTGACATGCTATTATAGTTCTCTCTCAGAGGAACTGTGACTCCCACGAGCTGCGATAGATATGGTTATAGGCCTGTTAATGGTATTTCTATTTAAAATGTGTTTTACAAAGCATTTCCCAAAATGTTCTAATATCCAATTCTGAGTCAGGCTGTTTTGTTGAGTAAGAATATTTTTGTATTATGGGCTGCATTACAGCTTAGGATGTGATATTTGAAGTATGTTTGTTGCAGAGAGATCCACTAATCCTCTGGATTCATAATGAATAGCTTTTGAAGTTGCTTCATTTATTTGTAGAAAGGCCCAACAAGGCTGTCCTTCGCCACTATATTTTTGAAGTTCCGAAAAAGGTAAAAGGCACTGTTATGGAGATACTGTATGGTGAGACCTTGCATTGTTGGTTGAATAGGGTATTAACCCTGCTCAAGCAACATCCACAATCCCTGTCAGGGTGAACCACAAAAGTCACCAAATGAACCTGTGCCTAACCCTCTGGTAGCTTGGTACAAAAGCAGCCAGGCTTAACTTAGAAGCGATATGCCAAATTTTTAAACAGCACACAAACAGTGATAAAGTGACAACACAACACAAGAAAAATACCACACTAATTTAGAAAAATAGAGTAAATTGTAATTAACAATTTGACATCACAATAACAAATTTCAAATCAGTATAACCAAGGTTTTTAATTTTTACAGTTTTTTGTAAAATCTAGCGTCTATAAGATCAAAGCGCCATAGAGGGCATCTAGTTGCGCAAGACTGGGTGAGAGGTGAAAAATATGGCCAACCGCGAAGGAGTGTAGGTCAGATGCAAAAAGTAGATTGGGACAGGTAAGCGCTTACCTTTGGACTTAGATGAAAAATAGAGAAAACAATTCTGAGAATGTAAAGTCCAGCGGGGTAAGGATGCAGACAATGTCCAAGGAGGGATAATCATTGTCAGGAAGCTGCTGGACGAAGTGGCTGTGAAGATTTCTACATTTGAACTTAATCAGTTTCAGTTTCATAAGTCTTTATTTCGGTAAAATTAACCATAAAAGACATCACAGAATAAAACATAATAAAACATTAAAACCAACATAATACATGAATTACATAATACATGGTGCTTCGCAGGGTGTTCAATAATAATAATAATAGGCTTTTTAACTAACTAATACTGTGAATATCTAACTCTAATTAGCCAAGACCAGCCTAAAAATGTAGCTACTGATATGGCCACTGGGAGAGATGTTACCATCCCTAGCAACCTTAAGGCCTCGTTGGCCCCTCTGGTCTTAAGCATTCGACAAATTGGTTTTAGCCATTTTTTCTGTGGGGCGACATATGCAGGGCATACAAAAAAGAAAGGATCACAGTTTCCTTCTGATCTTGACTCCATGGACATGAGTTCCCTACACCCCCCCTCCATTTGTGTGTGAACGATCTCAAGGGTAACGTTCCTGCTCTAGTAAGTAAGTAAGTAAATATAGCTTTATTCGATTTTCATATAAAATCATAAAAGCACATACATCAAGTCATGATCACAATTACAATTAATAAACGCTTACAAATGCACATACAGTTAAAAACAACAAGTATGATAATCAGGCGTATAAAAGAATTTCAGATGCTATACATTTTTAAAGTGCAATATCTACTGTCTGAAACAATGAGCAGGGTGGAACCCACAAGAGGGATGTTTTATCACATGGTTTTCCGCAACTTTATGACAGTTCTTAAGAAACAAGATAGAGCAAAGATCACATGCTCATCTTCAAGTCTTAACAGTCTTGAGAAAGCTGGCCTGCAGTTTCTTATACCCCAGCGATTCAGTAGGGATTTCAAATAAAGATTTCTGGGGTTAGAATAGAAAGTGCAAAAGAACAATATGTGCAGATTGGATTGCACTGCGATATTGTCGCATGTGCAGGACAGCGGAGTGATTGACCAATTGTTCATGTCAGGTAAAGTTACCATGCGATAAAAAGTCCCAAGGCGTAGACGGGACAGAAGCATTCTATGATACGGACTAGGATCAACATTTAGGTACAATTGCAAGCCTTCGTTGGGGGTAATTTCCTGAAAGTTTAAGATGGTTTGTTTGTGCTTTTCAGAATTCCATCTCAAGGTTTCCAGATGGGTGGTTAGTGTTTTTTTGAGAACTGATCTTAAAACACCATCCAAAGATCTCGGGTTTTCATAATATTCTGGATGACCTATCTCGGTCAGTAAGGTTCTTATATACAATAGCCATCTGAAGTTTGCAACCCCATCTAAGGCCAGGCAGTCTTCTAAAAGGTCCCTGTTGAAACTGGCTTCACTTGTAGTCCATACCTCATGCCATAAAAGGATGGGGGCCATCTTAATCGTGTCGCTCAAGTGCTTAACTCCTGTCTCAATATGTGTCATGAATGAAGATGTAGTTTTTGGTACGCCCAGAAGATAGCTGATAAATTGATTCTCACAGCCCTGCAGGGATTGATCCTTCTCGATGCCCCATAATCCCGCCCCGTAGGTGGCTGTGGACACACACTTCGCCCGATATATCTGGGTCAGCTCTTTGATTGGTTTGCCGCCCACTCTGTTGGAAAAAGCGCGCAGAGCGCCTATGGTACGAATAAAAGCCAGTTTCCTGGCTTCAATCGCCTGTTTCCAACGGCACCACCTATCAAACAGAATGCCCAAGTAGCAGAACTTATCTACAGTGGCTATATTCTGTTTGTCCAGGTATACGTTACAGGGAGCCCTCTTACGCTTATTGGTGCATGGCATAGTATATGTTTTTGAAATATTCACCTTAAGTCCTCTATCCTGCATATAACCTGCAAATTTAGTCACCGCCCTCTGCAGTCCCACTTGAGTCTGGGACATTATGGCTGCATCGTCAGCGTACAGGAGGATTGGTACTGGTGAGCCTTTCACGATGGGGTAATCATTTTGGAAGAGGGATAGATATTGACCCACTGAGTTTATATAATATGTGAATAACCTTGGGTCCAAAATACATCCTTGTCTAACGCCTCTTGAGAGGGCAAATTTATCAGTACATTCCCCCTGCTTGCCATATCTTACTCTTGCCCCGCAGTTGTGGTACAGCTCTCTGATGAAGATGATTATGCGGGCGTCAATGCCCATCTTGCCCAGCGTAAACCATAATAGCATGTGGTCCACGCAATCGAAGGCGGAACTTAAATCGACGAAAGTTATAAAAAGCGATCCGCCTCTAGCCTGAGTATATTTGGCACATAAAAGGGCCAAGTTTAAACACTGCTCGGCTGTCCCTATGCCTCTCCTGAACCCATATTGAAGGTGTGACACAACATTATGCTCTTCCTCCCAATCCTGAAGTCTCTTTAAAATAATCCTACCTGCTAACTTCATTAGGCCATCCAATAGGGATATTGGCCTGTAGCAGGTCGGGTCTTCTCGACTGCCCTTTTTAAAAATGGGGACCACTATTGCGTCCGACCAGGTTTCTATGAACCCCTTTTGATTACCCTTATTCAACACGTTTGTAAGCAGGGGAGCCCAGAAATCCGGTTCGGCTTTATACACGTCTACCGGGGTGCAGTCGGGCCCCGCTGCTTTACCTGGTGCACTGTCCCTGATTGCATCCTGAACTTCACCTACTGAGAAGGTTAAGTCAATCGGGAATGGGCAAGTTGGGGAATAAGTGTCCCTACTGATTTCTGAAGTTTGGGCTACAGTGAGGCTCGACCCTAGGGGTATAGTAGTATCAGCTATCTTTGTGTGTTTATATAGTTGCCTAAAGTGGGTTAGCCATCTTTCACCCGTTATTGCCAGGTCTATTTTATTTCCACTGTTATTCGGGTGGTAAAGGGCCCGATGTAGGTAAATGGCTTTTTCCGATTTCTAAATACCGAGGCGGGCCGAATCGGTATTCAGAAATTGGAAAACGAGATGTAGGAAAAAAACACCGAATAAAAACCGATTCGGTCGGCATCGGTATTGTGATTCGATACGTACCGAATCGGCACGGACCGAATCGGAATGTACCGAATCGGCAACCACCGATTCGGAAATTGCCGAATCGGCAACTACCGATTCGGCAATTACCGATTCGGCAGATACCGAATCGGCAATTACCGAATCGAAGGTCGGAATACACCCCCATGGCCAAAATGCCCATAGGAATGCATTGAACGATCCGAATCGGTAAAATCCGAATCGGTAAAATCCGATTTGGTAAAATCCGATTCGGTAAAATCCGCTACAGCCAATGAGGTGGATCCACCCTCCCCCACCCAAGCAGGGAGTGGCTACCCAGGCAGGTGCAGCTCATTAAGAACTTTCTGGAGAGCCAGCCTGAGCTGAACACTCACAGTGAGCAGCAGTGGGAGCAGGAGCCAGAGAACTGTGGATAGCAAGATGGCAAGCACCAGTGAGAGCCAGAAGGGTGGCCAGAAGAGAAAGCCAAAGTTTAGTAGCATGGAGCTGCAGGTGTTGGTGGAGGAGGTGGTGAGGGTGCACAGGCAGCTCTTTGGGAGGCTGTCCCTCACTGTGCCGGACAGCACGAAGAGGAGGCTCTGGAGTGAGATAGCTGAAAAGGTCAACGCAGTAGGTGTCACCCCCAGGTCCCTTGATGACCTTAAAAAACGCTTCTACGACATCCGCAGCCTGACCAAACGAAAGATGGCTGAGATCCAGAGGCAAGCTGGACTGACAGGTGGAGGCAGGAACCCGGCGCCACCCCTCACTGAGCTGGAGGAACTGGTGTCCAGCACCATCGAGAGGGAGTGTGTGACAGGAATCGGGACCCTGGATAGCTCAGCCAGAGCTACAGCTACAGGTAAGAAGCATGCGCATCATGACACACCCTACCAGACACCTCCCCATTAGACACAATGCACAGCCAAACCCCAGCCCAGTACTGTAACCAACATACAAGAGAAAAGCATCATGGTATATGTAGTCAGCAGAAGTTAGCAAAATATGGCAGTGCAGAACCACAAGATAGAAAAGAGTGGAACACATTCAAAGGAGACGCAAGGACATGTGCAATGCTTTAATTGTAGTGACTGTAATACATCGGCACTCAATTTACAAATGCTTCTTTATACCTAGGGGCACCATCAGGCGGAGGACCACAAGCTACAGAGGCACCAGCACCAACTACCAGTGCGGTGGCAGGGCCTAGCACGAGTCAGGCTGCCGAGGAGGAGGAGGAGGAGGACAACACCATTGGCCAGGGTGATGAGGGAGACCTGGTAATCGACTATGCATTCCTTCACTCCCCACAAATGTCAGGCACACCCCCCTTGCTGTTCTCCCCTGAAAACTCTCCGACAAGGGCCCACCCTGCACCTACAACACCTCCTGCCACGAGTATGGCTGTGGCTCCAGTCATCCCTATCCAGGGAGCAGCGGGTCAGGCCCCGGCCACCACCACACCCACACCAGTGGCACCCCAGCCCACACAGCAGGGCGGCAGCAGCAGTACCCGGAGGCGTGCCATTTCCAGCACTGCAGCGCCGGCACCGGAGGGCAGTGTCTTCCAGGGCCTTGAAGGCAGCATGGTAAAAATCCAACGGCAGCAGGCAAAGTCCATCATGGCCTGCCAGCGCCAGCTCCGCCAGCACAACCTGCAGATGGGCGAGATGGTGAAAGGGTTCAAGGCATTTGTAGACACAAACAAGGAGGTTGCTGCAGGTCTTGGCAGGCTGACCACAGCCATAACACAGTTATGCGGAAGACTTGAGGAGCACGAGCACTCGCGCAGGCGGGATGCCCGCGTGCAAAACCGATCCATTAGCCGCCTTGCTGCAGCAACCACGCAACTGTGTCAGCGTGGTGCCAATATGGAGGCAAGTTTGACGCAAAACACCGCCGAGGTCACCAGGGGAATGGCCCGCATCACAACAGCCATGGAGGCAATGATAATCTCCAACACTGCCGCCAATCCAGCCCTGGACCTGGGGGATGCAGGGGACAGCAGCAGCCGCAGCAGCCCGGCCAGCGCTGCGTCGGAGCCGCGCAGGAGCACCAGGCGCTCCGCAGAAGCCGCAGGACATGCGGAAGGGGGTGAGGCACACCCCAGTGGGGCTGCCAAGCGCTCCAAGAAGTAGGCTTGCCAGGGCGGGTGAGGCAACCCGGACCTTAGACATTTGTTTTCTTTACTTTTACATTTTATTTTGTTGCACATCAGTGCAGTAACGTTGTTGCAACATTATTAAAATTTGCTTTTCCCCACAGCCATTTACCTGTCTGTGCATCTGTACTCACTCAGAAATAGTTTTCTGTAATCTCCTCACGTCTGTATCTGCCATCACTTGGCGTAGACACCCCAGCAGGCTGTGTTAGTGGCACAGCATCGTCGTCGTCATGGTCCTCGTAGTCAGACAACTCCACCTCAGTGCCCTTCTTCACCGCAAGGTTGTGCAACATTGCACAGACAGCTATGATCTTGCAGCAGGTGATGGGGGTATACTGCCTTGCACCTCCACTCTTGTGCAGGCATCTGAATCTACTTTTCCAGATGCCAAAGGTCCGTTCAACTACATTCCTTGTGCTTTTGTGGGCCCGGTTATACCTCCTTTGGCTGGGTGTGGAGGGGTTGAGGTAGGGGGTGAGTATGAAAGAGCGGAGGGCATATGCACTGTCGCCTGGAAGGAAAAGGGGTAACATTACTCACATGCATACATGTATTACACCTAGCTACTTTGTGTTATGGGGGTCTGATGATGTGTCTCACCTAGGAGGTATCCTTCACCAAATTCGCCAGCCATCAGCCGTGCATAGATGCCGCTCTGTTGAAAAATGTAGGAGTTGTGGGTACTCCCTGGGAATTTTGCTACCAGGTCTGTGATGGTGCACTTTGCATTGAAGATCACCTGCACGTTGATGGTGTGCGTAGACTTCCGATTGCGGTATATGTATTCTGTGTCAGCTGGGGGGCAAATCGGAATGTGCGTGCCATCTATGCAGCCAATGATTTGGGGAAATTGTGCCATCTGGTAGAAGTCAGCTTTAGTTTGTAGCAGTTCTGCGTGGGTTGCAGGGAAAGAGATGTATTGGTCCATCCTGTGTATCATGGCGTCAAGGAATGTGTGGAAGAACCTTGACAGGCTGCTCTGGGTCACCCCTCCTACCGCCGCAACTCCACTTTGATAGCTGCCAGACGCAAGCAGGTGTAAGCTGCATAGCACCTGGACGTGTGCTGGGATGGCGTGTGCCCTTGGGGTGGGGTGGTCCAACAGTGGTTTGAGGTCCCTGATGAGCTCCAGAATGGTGTCTGAGTCCAGCCTGTACCTCTGTAGGATCTCTGCCTCTGTGAGCATGAACAGGGTGATCCTCTGTCTGTAGACCTGTTCCTCTCTTTGCCATTCCCTCTGTCCTTCCTGCTGTAGCCGTAGCCGCCTCGCAATGACATAAAAAGCTACCATCCTGCAAGTTGCAATGCATTTTGGGTGTGTTTTTATGGGTTGGAGTTGGTTACCACCTGATTGTAATCCATGGTAAATACCGAGTGAATAATACCGATTTTGAGCCGAAATCGGTGTTTCTGTGCTTCCCTACATCTCCCATCTGTCCGAATCGGGGACTTTCCCGATCGGTGATTCTACCGATTCGGTAGGTTATCCGATTCGGCTTATGTCCGATTCGGTGTCACTACCGAATCGGTACATGGACCGATTCGGATATTTTCCGATTCGGTGTCACTACCGATTCGGTACATGGACCGATTCGGATATTTTCCGATTCGGTGTCAGTACCGAATCGGTACATGGACCGAATCGGATATTTTCCGATTCGGTGTCACTACCGATTCGGTACATGGACCGAATCGGTATTTTATTCCGATTCGGTGTGTTACCGATTCGTTACATTTCCGATTTTCGGTATGTACGTATCGGATTATTTTCGATTCGGTAGTCATTCCGATTCGGTTTTTGTACCGATTTGGACGTTTTTCTTTGCCCTTCATCTCGATGGCAGTATACCGATCGGTAAGGGCCCAAAATCGGTATTTTCGGCCGTTACCGATCGGTAACGGCCTACCTACATCGGGCCCATAGAGTCTTAACCAACCTCCAGAACTTAGTGGTGTTTTTCTGGGTGGATGCTTCTCTTAGTGTAACCCAGGCTTGCTTTTTTAAAGCCAAACTTCTTTCTTTTAATGCACGTTTATATAATTGCCTGGCGCTGCGGATTGTATGGGGGTCCCTTGGTTTATGGGCCAGAACATTTTTTAGAGCTTTTAACGCTTTCGTGCACTTCCCATCGAACCATCCTGCACTAGATGTGTTATTATTATTCGCTACACGGGTCAACATGTTTTTGATACGATGTTGAATGTTGGCAAAGGCTGACATGACAGTAAAGGGGTCCGCGTGTTCGTCCAAACAAACATTAACATCAATTGCACACTCAGAGAACAGCTTTTTCAAGAACACACTAGGGACAATCTTCTCCCATTTCACCACATAGCCATTAGTTTTAGATAGCTCAATCCTGTATGGATACGTGGGAGGGATGCCATTGATATCATAACGCCCCTTTACGTTTACACCAATTGAGAGGGGATAGTGGTCACTGAATATGTCTTTGCCCACCGTCCACGAGGACAAAAACCCAGGATTAACAATGGATATCAAAATAAAATCAATGGTTGAGTTACAACCTCTGCCAAAGAAGGTTGGCTCAAACTGCACGGGTGAGGGATAGGTCTGGTTGGCAAAACACAAGTCAAAATTAAAAACAAAACCATTTAACAGCATCCCCATCTTTGTGTGAGAAAAGTGAGTTGGATTGTCCGCCCCAAAATCTGCGAGACCACACAGGGGAGAATCAGAGTGTGAACAAATCGTACAATTGAAGTCCCCTGCCCATATTATTGTTGGCCCCTTAAAGTGGTCAACAGTACACGTCAACTGGCGCAACATATTAGACATGGTAGGCTCCATTTCACTATCGGACATATTATTGTAGAAGTTCACCAATACAATTTTCTCATTCGAGCCCCAGTTAAAAGATAAAATTTGAAAATGGGTACTAGAAAAGAAGTTATGAATCTTAACTTCAGCCGTTGTTGAGACATAAACACAGAGCCCACCCTTATTATGGCCCTGAGCTGACGGCATAGCCGAAGAGTGAAATGTTTGGTACCCAAGAAGGTGTAGTTCTTCACAACACCATGTTTCTTGAAAACACAGGATGCCGTGCATGTGTATGGCGTCTAACCAGGCTTTGTTGGAAACTTTACTGGCTAGCCCCGCCACATTCCATGAAAGAAGAGAATTGAAATGGGGTACATTGCTAGTGACAACATGTGTGCGGCCTACGCTCACTAGGGGTCTTTGTGATTGCAGAGTTGGTGTGTTTGAGGAAACGAGAGGAGTCGTAGGGGTAGAGATGGTGCAATTATGGGGAGATAATTGGGGCTGATGGTAGGTAATGCCAGGTATCAGGAGATCACCAGGAAAATCTATCCCCTCCCTCGTATTGCCAAGATCCCTTTTAGACGGGCTGGGTGACAAGTAGTGGGCAGAATCGCACTGATGATTCTGGTGGCCCACGGACAGCTTTTCTGTGTTAGTAGATTCATGAAGTCATTCATTGTCATCCAGCCCAGAGAGGGGGTTGTAAAGGTTGGACAGAGGTATGTTCCAGGAGTCCTTGGGGTTATAAGAATATGAATCACCCCAGAACGCAATCGAATTATGATAATTTTGCGGTGGAAAGGGTAGCTGGCAGGGCTGAAAACGGAAATCATTGGTGGTGTCAAAATGATTCTGGCCCGTTGGCATCCACGTGCGATCTAGTCTGTCGGGGGCGTGAGGTCTGTACAATGATGGAGCATGGGTGTGCATAGAATGGGGGAGAGGAGTGTTAGGGCCCGTATGGAAGCTTTGAGGTGGAAGAGAAGGTATTATGGGGCCAGGCGGGGCTTTAAAACGCCATTTACTGCCAAGATGGTGAGGTCTAAACCGGGCTGGTGGTTGCCTCAGCATGGCCTCAGGATAAAAGTAACTTAGGTTATGGGTTGAGATTCCCCCCTCACCCGTCCCGGGATACCAGTCGCTAATGTATGTGACCAGCCTGTGGTCTTTAAAGTTGACTAGGATCACATCACCTTCGATGTCCTTGGGTCTAGTGCCTACCCAGTGGCATCGTCTGGCCGAGACGATATCACCATTTAAGTGTGGAGGAAGTGGTCTGTTTTTCCTCAACCAATAAATAACCTTATTTTTTAAATTGGCCTGATGTTCTGGATTACCTTCTGGCGGGGGCGGTACTCCTGTGAGTACAATAACGTAGTTTATGCACTCAGGCGGTAGATCAACGGTATTCCTTGATCTTCTATTAGGGTGCTGAGATATGGAGGGTGGGGGATTTATTTTATTATTATTGTTAGAATGCATACTATGGGGCCTTGTGTTCGAATGAGATTTATCAGAGGTCGTAAAAATTTTTGGTGACACAATTTTATTGCTGTTACTATTTTTGGCGTTAGGGTTACTATTCTGCAATGGTTTTGGGGGCCCAGCTATAGGCGGTGGATTTGCCTTAGGGATACCAGTCGCCGACTTGAGTTGATTAGGTTCTTTGGTAGACTGTGTTAAGTCCCTTGAAACGTTTGGTTTAGGGCAAGATATGCCCTTTTGATCTTGAAGAATTTTATCGATGTTCTCCCCTAATCTTTTGATCCTTTCCGTAAGGGGAAGGATCAAAGCCTTTATAAGGCGGTCGATATCATTCAGCAGCCCTGCGTAGCTAGGTACCGAAATTGAGTTGGCAGTCAAATCTTTCGTGAGATCTACTGTCCCTACTTTATCAGGGATGGTGAACGAAGCATGTGGTGCGTGTTTAGGAGGAGCGATTCTCTTTTTAATTACAAGCTTCTTTCTTCTCCTCCTCGGTGGAGAGCCGGAGGGGGCTTTAGGGCGCTTGGTGGGATCCCTAGGCGATGGTGTTTGGAACTTTCCCTCAAGGATACCCAGGGAATGATGGTCAGGTCCAATTGGGGTAAAAACAGGAGAGGGTATGTTTTTATCATAAAGAGGGGCTGGTTCCACTGGGGGAGTGCTTAAATCTATGGTCTGAGTGTCAGTTACCTGGGGAAGAATAGAGTCAGAAATAATAATAATGTCCTTTTGATCATGGGGATTCGTCTGAAAAATAAAGGGGATGTCTTCAATAAGGGAAGAAGTGTTAATGTGATCTATGGGTGTAGTTAGGTCCGTTAGGGATGATTGGGATGTTATAGCTGCATCAAGGGGCTGAAGGGGTCTAAACTTTAACTTTTCAATGGAGAGACGTCGCCCTGCTCGTTTCTCTGCAAGAGTGAGCTCCCTGTCAACGTCGCTCTTTATTTTAGCAAAAAATGTATCCAGTGGTCCTAGCATAGGAGACCCTTGCGTGGCTTGCACCTGGGTTGCCTCAGAGAAAGACATCGCTGTGGGTAAATAAGGCAGGGGGCGGAAATGGCAAAAACTGATTATATAAGCAGGTAGGGGACAATGTAATAGCAAAAAACGAATCTAAAATAAAGGACACGTACCACGAAATAGAAAGCAAAGACGAGCAAAAGGTCCAGTTATAGGTCCACAAGGGCAAAGAGAGTGGACCCGGCCCGGCCTCTGTCGGCCCAGCCCTGACGGCCACAGACGGTCCCGCCCTTGTCCCGGGCTTCTCCCGGCGCCCTCCCGCGCGCTCCCGCGCAGCGGGGACGATGCTTCCTCTATGTAGCTGTCCAATCAACTAACGGGTGGGCGGGGCCAGCAGGGAGAGCAGCCCAGCTGGTCTAAGGGCGCGCGGGGACTCCTGGTCCTCGGAGTCCCCCGCAGTCGCTCGCAGCCCTGCCGGTCAGTCCGAGTTTGCCCCCTTGTCTGAGCTAAGGTCCGCTACAAGCCGCAAAGCGGGACCCGCAAAGCGGGTCCGGCGAGGCGCGGCGGCAGGAGCAGGCTTCCTCAAAGGGGTTGGCGGCGTCCTTGAAAAGCTCCGCGTTTCTGCTTGAAATCCTGCTCTAAATTGATGGAAAAGTTTTCTATCAATACTCATTGCTATGGCGTCCCAGTAGCTTTCCAGAACTGTGTCCACCTTATGGCTCAAAAATCTACCAGACAGGGTTAATGAGCTATGTTCCATAATCAGCCTATTTCTGTATGCGGCCCAAAACTGGTCCTTAAGATCCTTTTTTCCAGGGAACACGCTGGTCCTGGGGTCGGATCATAGCTGGATAAGGCCCATATCTGACAAGGTGGATTTGACCGCTTTAAACCAAGGGAGATTGCCACTACCCACTATTCGTCTGAGATCTTCTATTCCCACAGCAAAGGTAGCCAATTCAGGAGTTACCCATATTCTCCTCCAAAGTAGTATCATTCTCAATTTGGCTAGTTCCTCTATTGGATAGCAACCCAGGTCCAACATTAAAGGAAGCATAGGGATCGATTGAGGAAGACCCACCAAGTTTCGTAAAAATTTATTTTGTATTTTCTCAAGTTGGGACAAGTTAACGTAACCCCAGAGGTCCGCTCCATATACAATCACCGATCTCATCTTAATATTGTATATTTTGAGTGCTGGAATCACTCTCTTAGTTAAAGAGGATCTCTGCTCCTTAACCAGTGTCCCACTCAACTGTGAAAATTTTAATGACAATGCATCCAACTGGGCAGTCCATCTTAATCTATAGTCTAAAACCACCCCCAGGTAGGTCATCTCATTTACCTGTTCCAAATTTACACCATTGAGATTAACCTGTCCCAATCTTGGTCTATTTTTGGTAAAAACCGTAAACTTGGTTTTGCTTGTGTTGACCTGCAAATCGTTGGCATCACAAAATTCTACAAATTTGCTAAGTGCCAATTGTAGCCCCTTTTGAGTTTTTGAAAGTAAAAGCGTGTCGTCCGCAAAAATAAGAATAGGAACCTTCATACCGCCTAAGCTAGGAGCGTCTGTAGGAGTATCCAAAAAATAAGCAACAACTCTATTAATAAATAGAAGAAAAAGGGTGGGGGCAAGGACACATCCTTGGCGGACACCTCGAGTCACTGGGAACTTTTTAGTGACTTGGCCCTGCATACCCCATCGAACCTGTGCATAATTCTTCTCATGGAGTCTTATGATTATGTCCAACAGGTCCATTGGCAGACCCATTTGTGTCAGAGCCTCCCACAGTTTGGTTCTTGGGACCAAGTCGAAGGCGGACTTAAGGTCCACAAAAGCCGCATAAATCACACCTTCACTTAAGACCACCACCTTCCAATAGATTCATAAAAATCTTAGAATCTGATCTATTGTACTTACGCAAGGCCTAAAACCGGCCTGCAGTGGTGATAGTATTGACCTTTTGTCCATCCATGCTGTAATCTTAAATAACACCATCCGAGAGATGATCTTTTGGATGGCGTCTATAAGACTAATTGGACGGTAGTTAGTGGGCAGGAAGCGATCCCCCTTTTTGAATATTGGAAGGATTTCCGCCCCCTGCCAAGAGTCTGGTATCAGGGCACCATCTGCCACAGCATTAGCTATCTTCAATATATAAGGGACCCAAGCTGCCTGATCAGATTTAAAGAGGTCTGAGGGAATACAGTCTATGCCGGGAGCTTTCCCACCTTTGGTCTGGCTTAAGGCCAACTCCACATCTAAACAATCAAAGAGGAGATCTGGCCTCAGGGTTCTTAAGGAGCCCTCCCGTATGCTTGCAACAGGGGCTACTAGTGGGCCAGAATTGCTAAATTGAGCCCCAAAATGTGCAACCCATCCATCTTCAGCTACATGATTGGAGGGGAGTTGTGATTCATGAGAATTCCCCCACTTAAGAACATGCCGGAACCTCGA
Source organism: Lissotriton vulgaris (assembly GCF_964263255.1). Lineage (NCBI taxonomy): Eukaryota > Metazoa > Chordata > Amphibia > Caudata > Salamandridae > Lissotriton > Lissotriton vulgaris. The sequence continues at coordinate 201,597,589 of NC_141698.1, read as the reverse complement.
TTGATTAGAGGATAAACTCGCCTCATAGAGATCCTGCCAGTGTTTGTCGTCCCAAGCCGACTTGGCCTCTTTCTGGCACTTTTTATATTCCTGCCTGTACTTCCATATGGCGGCACTGTCACGCGACTTAAGTGCTGCGAGTAAGTCAGTATGGGCTTTGCGACATATTTGATTGTACCACTTTCCCTCACCCAATGATATTCGGGTTTTGTTATCAGATTTTTTTTTAGTAATTGAGAAAAGTGATTTCAAGAAATTAAAAACATTATCGTGTAACCCACAAATATCAACTAAATCGGTCGTTATCTCCATAGCGGCCGAAACCTCCACGACTTTCCGTGAAATTAAATTTAGGGTGGCGGGTTCCTCGGCTACTCTACACCACTTTACCCTTCTTCTGTCATTCTCCAGGAACACATCTGCTGTAGTACATTTATGAGGGGCTCCCAACCGGTAATTGCTATCAAGCACTAGGCTGAGTGCCAAGGGGTTGTGGTCACTCTCAGGGCGATCCACCACCATCATGTCGACCAGAGAGGACCAGTATTCAGCCTTAATAAGGAAGTAGTCGATCCTACTCATCCTATGGCCATTATCAAAAGTGTGCTTCCCTTGTTTGTCTGAAGGGGTTCGCCCATTCACGGCTCTCAGTCCCCATTCAAGGCAGAACCCCAGGCAGTGGAGTGCTGCTTCTGTCCCTTTCTTAATAGGTAATAATTCTAGGGATGGAATCTTCCGAAGTTTGTCCTCTTCTGCCTGGAAGTCCATCTCTCTTCCAGAATACGGCTCAAAGGTGCAGTTTAATTCGCCTGCCAAAATAACAAAAGATTCCCTTCCAATTTGATTAAGTATAAGCTCCAGATCGTTGAATATACCAATTGGGCTACATCCACCCGGAATACCCCGAGCATAGACGTTTATAATAACTATCGCCTGAGAGCCTGGATTTGAGAGCTTAAGCACAAGGATATCAAGATTAGCAGTGCACACCTCTGAGATATGATAGTCCAATGACTGTCTTAATCAGACACATAGACCCCCTGAGGGTCTACCCACTCCTGTCCTACGAGCTGGTTTATAAAAGTTTAGAAACCCAGGGAGGAAGATAGGATCAATTGCACAGGTCTCTTGAAAGATTATAATGTCCTGGTTATTCACCAACTCCACCCACTCCTCAATTTGAAGCTTACTACGCAGGCCAGCTATGTTCCACGAAATAAGTCTCAATGATGTTGGGTGATTGGCCAAGCCCACCCCTGCGGAAACATTCATGGTAGATGATAAAGGGTTTCCCCCCCTCTGACTTGGAATAACCTGTAAAGGTACATCATCCCTCCTGAGATGGAAACAGATTTTATTAATTTCATCAGCTCCACGAACAGCCATCTCAGGTTCCTGGCTTCTATCTTGAATCCCTCTATATATGCTAAGCTCCTCTTTTCCAACCTCTGATGCCAACGCATCCTGGACCTCAACCTTATCTACTTCCAAACTCACGCCCCAATCCCCTCCAGAAAGATCGAGCTTCCCATTCCCTATATGATATGGCCTTGCATTCTGTACTTCTTCTTAAAATGGTCATATGTCTGGGGTAGCAAAAATACCCGTACAATCTTGGATGGCCTCCGTATCAAAAGGTGGCAGGTCAAGTCATTCATTTAAATCCAACCCCGAAATGGGTTCATAAAGATTATACAGTGGGATATTCCAGTACTCATTATAGTTGGTGTGATTAGTATAATTATTAGGTAAGGGTAAAAATGTCTGAGGGGACGTTGAAGTGAGGGAAGGGGGAAAGGATTATTTAAATTTTTAACAGGACGAGAAAAAAGTGGTGTGCAATAAGCCAAATTCAGAGGATTAGAATTTCTACCAGTTCTGGGATGAGTAGGGGGTCTAAACAGGGCCTCTGGATAAAAATAACTCAGGTTTCGAGTTGAAAATCCTCCTTCATTTTTTCCTGGAAACCAGTCGCTTATATATGTGACGACTCTGTGATCCTTAAAGTTAACGATCACAACGTCCCCTTCAATATCTTTTGGTCGGGGGCCCACCCAATTGCATCTTCTTAAAGAGATTACATCTCCGTTTAAATGAGCGGGGAGGGGTCTGTTGGTTCACAACCAAAAAATAACTTTATTTTTCAGATTGTCATTGTGTTCAAAATTTCCATTAGGAATAGAAGGGACACCTGTTAAAAGGATCACAAAGTTAGCTGACTCTGGAGGTAAGTCCACTGTAGTCCTACGATTTAAAGTCGCTCTTTGGGTTTTAGCTACCCCCGGAAACATAGTTAGCTTATTCGTAGAAAGGGGCGGTTTTTTAGGGACCAACAATTGCTTCTCTTTGGCTGACTTATGTGCAGCCGTCGGTTTGCTGGAGATTGGGGGAACACTTTTACTATTAGATGTTATTTTTTCCTTTGTTTTCTGTGGTCTACTTGGGTTCGGTATATTTGAGCTTGACTGGCATTTTGGTCGGGGCTGGTCCTTGGGTTTCACAGGGTCAGGATTTGTGCTCGGGTGAGCAGCTGCCAAGAGGCAATCCATTTTGTCCCCTAAGATTCTAACTCTCTCCATAAGTGGGAGCATATAAGATTTTAGAAGCTGTTCAAATAGTTCTATTGACTCTTTGTTTGACTCTCACCGCCCTTCTGAAAAAACCAACAGCTGACCCCACCGAACTCAAAAACTACCGCCCCATCTCACTTCTTCCATTCCCGGCCAAAGTCATCGAGAAAGCTGTCAACAACCAGCTCGCCGCCTTCCTCGAAGCCAACAAATCCCTCGACTCCTCACAATCTGGCTTCCGAGCAAAACACAGCACTGAGACCGCCCTCATCGCAGCAACAGACGACATTCGAACTCTACTGGACAATGGAGACACAGTCGCCCTCATCCTCCTCGACCTCTCTGCAGCCTTCGACACAGTCTGCCACAGCACCCTTTTACAGCGCCTCAAAAACATCGGAATCCAAGGAAAAGCACTGGAATGGATCACCTCGTTCCTCTCCGGAAGAACCCAGAGAGTCCGCCTCCCACCATTCAAGTCCGAGGCCTCTGAAATCATCTGCGGCGTACCACAAGGATCCTCACTCAGCCCCACCCTCTTCAACGTATACATGAGCCCCCTCGCGACCATCGCCCGCCAACACAACCTCAACATCATCTCTTACGCGGACGACACTCAACTGATCCTTTCTCTCACCAAGGACCCCAGCACCGCCAAAACTAACCTACACGAAGGAATGAAAGAAGTCGCCGAATGGATGAAACAAAGCCGTCTGAAACTGAACTCAGACAAAACAGAAGTCCTCATCTTAGGTACATCCCCCTCTGCATGGGACGACTCCTGGTGGCCGGAAGCCCTCGGAAAAGCACCCATCCCGACAGACCACGCACGGAACCTTGGCGTCATCCTGGACTCTTCACTTTCAATGAACAGACAAGTCAGCGCCGTATCCTCATCCTGCTTCAACATCCTTCGCATGCTCAGAAAAACATTTCGCTGGATCCCCACCGAAACAAGGAAAACAGTCACCCATGCTCTGGTCACGAGCCGACTGGACTACGGAAACACCCTCTACGCAGGTACCACCGCCAAACTCCAGAAGAAACTACAACGAATCCAAAACGCCTCAGCCAGGCTCATATTAGACATCCCACGCAATGAACACATCTCTGGCCACCTTAAAGACCTCCACTGGCTACCCGTCAATAAGAGGATTACTTTCCGACTGCTTACCCACGCACACAAATCACTCTACGACATCGGACCAGATTGCCTCAACCCTCGACTGTCCTTCTACACCCCCTCCCGCCAACTTCGCTCTTCCAGCCAAGCATTCGCCACTGTCCCTCGCATCAACAAAACCACCATGGGAGGCAGATCCTTCTCATACCTGGCTGCCAAAACATGGAACTCACTCCCCGCTTACCTTCGCCTCACCCAGAATCACCTAGCGTTCAGAAAACAACTTAAAACGTGGATATTTGACAAATAATCCCCCTCCCCTCCCCAAGCGCCTTGAAACCCTCTGGGTCTGTAGTGCGCTATATAAATTTTATGACTTGACTTGACTTGACTTGACATTGTTAATAATTCTCCTGGGAGAGGTGGTGATGATAGTTGAGTACCTGGTAGGGCATCACTCACTGGTGGGCCAGTTGTTTTGGTTTTGGGGCCTACTAAAGGAGGTGTAGTACTCAAAGATTTTTCCCCTTTTCTTTTTACCCCGCCTTTTCTCCTTTTTTTTCTTGGAGGAGAGTGAAGTACCCTCTGTGGATTCTTAGGATTAACTTTGGTCTTACTAACAGTATGTAGTGAAATTGTCTCGGTAGCTGCAACAATATCAGTTGAATGATTAGAAAAAGTTGAATGAAGTTGCGAGACAAGATTCGGGGCAGCTGAAGAGTTTAGATCAATGAGACTATTGGAAACAATAGGAGGGCTATTTATATTACCATCGCTGATGATATCAGAATGTACAGGGGTTGTACTATGGTCTTGAAAAATACTAGGGATATGGTCGGTGCTGAATAATTCAGCATCTGATTCCAACCTACAAGTACTACCCAATTCTTGGGTGATGGTTACATTTTGGGGGGTGATCAATGTTTTTTTTTGGAGTAATTCTATAGAGCGGCGGCGCTCTGCACGTTTCTCCGCTAGCAGGAGTTCTTTGTCAATTTCTTTATTTGCCCTTGCAAAATATTTGTCAAGGGGACCAAGGATAGAGACCCCAACACTAGAAGGTAGAGAACTAGACATGTCTATGGGCATCCTTGACACCTGGGGTACCCCAGGAAACGACAAACCTTTAACAGCAATAAGCAGTTTTTGAATGTTAGGGACTGGGCCCAGCCCAGCCTCCTTCAGCCCCTGACGGCCACAGACGGTCCCGCCCTTGTCCCGGGCTTCTCCCGGGACGCTCCCGCGCAGAGGTGGTTGTACTTAGTATTATTAGGTTTGGTCCACTCGGAGGGCGGGCTAGCAGGAAGAGCGGGCCAGGTGTTTCCAATTGGCCAAGCAGGGACTCCTGGGTGATGGAGTCCCCACGCTGTTGCTCGCAGCCCTGCCCTGCCCCTGTATACCCCGGCAAAGTCCACTGGTTCCACCAAAGTCCTCCTCGTCGATGCGGGACCCGCAAAGCGGGTACCGCGAGTTGTAGCAGCAAAGACACAAGTCAGCAGCTCCGCAGGCACACAGGACAGCCCGGTAAGACGGTCAGCGGCACAGCGCAACACAAGGGATCCCGCCTGTTGTAGATAGGAGGTGGGTTTTACTGATGTCCCGTACTCAGGGGGCGGGGCTAGCAGGGAGAGCGGGCCAGGTGTTTCCAATTGGCCAAGCAGGGACTCCTGGGAGATGGAGTCCCAGCGCTGTTGCTCACAGCCCTCCCCTGCCCCTGTACACCCCGGCAAAGTCCACAGGTTCCACCAAAGTCGTCCTCGTCGATGCGGGACCCGCGAAGCGGGTACCGCGAGTTGTAGCAGCAAAGACACAAGTCAGCAGCTCCGCAGGCACACAGGACAGCCCGATAAGACGGTCAGCGGCACAGCGTAACACAAGGGATCTCGCCTGTTGTAGATAGGAGGTGGGTTTTACTGATGTCCGGTACTCAGGGGGCGGGGCTAGCAGGGAGAGCGGGCCAGGTGTTTCCAATTGGCCAAGCAGGGACTCCTGGGTGATGGAGTCCCCGCGCTGTTGCTCGCAGCCCTGCCCTGGACCTGTACACCCCGGCAAAGTCCACTGGTTCCACCAAAGTCCTCCTCGAAGCGGGTACCGCGAGTTGTAGCAGCAAAGACACAAGTCAGCAGCTCCGAAGGCACACAGGACAGCCCGGTAAGACGGTCAGCGGCACAGCGCAACACAAGGAATCCCGCCTGTTGTAGATAGGAGGTGGGTTTTACTGATGTCCGGTACTCAGGGGGCGGGGCTAGCAGGGAGAGCGGGCCAGGTGTTTCCAATTGGCCAAGCAGGGACTCCTGGGTGATGGAGTCCCCGCGCTGTTGCTCGCAGCCCTGCCCTGCCCCTGTACACCCCGGCAAAGTCCACTGGTTCCACCAAAGTCGTCCTCGTCGATGCGGGACCCGCGAAGCGGGTCCCGCGAGTTGTAGCAGCAAAGACACAAGTCAGCAGCTCCGCAGGCACACAGGACAGCCCGGTAAGACGGTCAGCGGCACAGCGCAACACAAGGGATCCCGCCTGTTGTAGATAGGAGGTGGGTTTTACTGATGTCCGGTACTCAGGGGGCGGGGCTAGCAGGGAGAGCTGGCCAGGTGTTTCCAATTGGCCAAGCTGGGACTCCTGGGTGATGGAGTCCCCGAGCTGTTGCTCGCAGTCCTGCCCTGCCCCTGTACACCCCGGCAAAGTCCACTGGTTCACCAAAGTCCTCCTCGTCGATGCGGGACCCGCGAAGCGGGTACCGCGAGTTGTAGCAGCAAAGACACAAGTCAGCAGCTCCGCAGGCACACAGGACAGCCCGGTAAGACGGTCAGCGGCACAGCGCAACACAACTTAATCACTATTTTGGAAGTCGAAATTCTCCAGCGGGACGACTCAGGAGGCCACAGCTGACAAGAGTTTCACAAGACTGAATAGCACCATGGCAAAGGACCACTCAACAGGATTTACTGCTGCGGAGAAGAATGTTGTGGGAGCTGCCGTGAAGTCAGGGCGACCAGCAATGCACCTTGGGCAGACAGACAAGCATGTTGGTCCCGGTCTTCCCTCAGTTCTCAGAACAGTTTTCAGCCAAAATTTGTTTAGGTCCCAAGTTTAGGATTTAAGATATCCAGGCACCTTTAGCACCACCACCAAGGGTCCAGGACTTGGAGGGATGCCAAATGGGGGGTTTTGTCTCACTTATGCTCGGCCCAGGTGTGGGTTTGAGATGGAGGGAGCCTTTTCTGTCCCTGAGGCTCTGAAAAGGAGGTAAGCAAAGTAGCCCTTGAAGTCACTCTAGTAGTCCAGGGTTCAGGTGAGGAAGCAGGGCTCCAGGTAGCAAAGCAGTCCATTCAGATGCAGCAAAGCAGTCCATTCAGGTGCAGCAAAGCAGTCTTGAGGAGTACACTGCATGCCCAGTTGCAGGCAGTACTCTGAGAAGCCGTCCACAGGTCCAGAAAGTGAACTAAAGAGTGGGTTTGAGGGTCCTATTTTTATACAGGGTGCCTTCTTTGAAGTTAAAATTTGTAGAGTATTTCCTTTGAAGTCCTTGACGTTTTCCTGACTCTCCTGCCGTGGCTCTAAGCTGGCTGCATGAACAATACAGTGGGTACAGGTCCTTTGAGTGAAGGCAAAGCACAGCCTATTCAGTTGCAAGTGGTGCTGTCCTCAGCTCCACCCCCTACTACACTGCCAGTTGATGGCCCATCCAGGCATACCAAATCCCTCTATTGTATGACTGTCTGGAAGAAATAAAAAAAAGTCCAAAATCACCCAGTCATGTGACCTAGGAAAGGCTGCAGGCACCAAACAGCAGTGTCAGGGAAAAGCGAACTTTCTAAAAGTGACATTTTCAAAATAGTCATTTAAGTTTTGACTTTATCATTAAAGAGCATTTTATATGACAATTTCATAGGTACTAAACATGAAATGCCTGCCTGTCCTGCAACAAAAATTAGCAAGTATTACATTTTATAAGACAACCCCATGCTATCTTATGGGACATGTAGACCTCAGAAAAGTGAAAAACGAATTTAGGAGTTTTTTTTACTACCAGGACATGTAAAACTTAAACTTATATGTTCAACATTTTAATTCCAATCGCCCTGTCCTATGGGCTACCCAGGGCCTACTTTAGAGGTGACTTATACGCAATAAAAGGGGATGTTAAAGCTTGGCAAGGAGGTTATATAGCCAAGTTGAATTGGCAGTTTAAAACTGCATTCAGGCTGCAAAGGCAGATCAAGGACATGTTTTAAGGGTCTACTTAAATAGGTGGCACAATAAGTGCTGCAGGTCCACTAGTAGAATTTAGTTTACAGGCCCTTGATATAGCTTATTTCAGGGTATATTCCCTCAGAGTCAAGCGTGAGCCACAGATGAAAAGTAGGAAAAGTTATTCACAAAAGAGAAGCAGCAGAACGAAAGAAGCGCTATTTTTTTCAAAAAATTAGAAGGAAACAAATGTTTTTGTATACTGTCTTCCAGTTTTTCACCAAGTTACAGATGGAAATCAGGAAAGACTGCACACAAGAGGAAACCAAGTTCAAGCAGAAAATGAACCATTCACACTGTGGCACAGCGCGGTTAAGTCAGAAGTAGGCTAATTTTACCAACAATTATGCGTAGCAAACTGCACGCCTTAAACATTAGTGAAAATTAAGTGAATCCAGACTAACATGGTACTCCATTTGTTTCACTTTCTCCAGCAATAGGACAGTGACTACATTTTGAAAGTAAGGTAATAAGACATAAAAATTCCCACAAAGGGCTTGAAATGCCCAAATCTCTTTTGGAAGGAACAAGGAGAGGCAACTGTCAGACAATAAATGAAAAATAAGACATAGCTCTTATTTGAAATGACTTTGTTTACAAAAATGTTTTTTATTAATTCCCTTCATAGTTTTATACCAGCATTGGTCCAAAAACCAGTATAGGTCTTGATGCTAACCAATAACAAGGGTTTTTTGAAACACGTTGACCTTGTTGCACGAGGGAGTTGGTGATAATTAACAACCACGCTTAGGCAGTCCTGTAAGGAACATTGGAAACCTTGTTGTATCAAAATAAAATGATGTTACAACCCCTCTAAACACGAACAAATAAGGAGTTTCCACCTTGGAAATAGTTTTGAATAGGAAAACTCCATCTATTTCTTGAACTGATGACTGGTATAATGAAAATTGACATTTATGATTCATGTACTTTTTTATTTGAAGTGTGTGGGTTTAAAACATTGAGAAATGTATGGCCTTGTTGTCCAAAGAATATGGAAAGTGTACAGGTTTATGGGTTAAAATAACTAACATTTTATAGAAAGAAATATACGGTCAAGAACATTTAAAACCTGATCATTTTCCAAAAAATGTGTGGACAGAAAAATTATCAGCAACAAGCTTGTTCTATGATTTATAAGTGGCCCATTCTACCTGAGTAAATAGGCTAAACCCCCCAAATCAGTAACTTTCTAAAAGTTAGGGTCCGCCTGCCATCGATACAGGCCCTAAGTTTGTATTGGGATTTAGAATTTTTAAGTTAATTGTTAATAGTAATTTAGAGTGTCATAGTGGGTAGTTGGATTTGTAGCGGAATAGGGTTGGAATTAAATTAAGTGGTAAATATTGATAAGTATTCATTTGTAATTAAGTATGTGATTGCTATTCATTGCGTATATTATGTAATATTTATTTATCATACTTGTATTTTGGGTGCAGGTTGCTACGGCTGTAGTCGTATAGGGTGTAAAGTTAATTAGGAAAAAATTATTTAATGATTAATTGTTTTATAGATTGTTAATTATGTAAATTGTGTAATAATCATATGTTTAAGGTATATTGTCTGTGCAAGGTGCTGGGTTTGTAGGGGTACAAGGTGAGAATTATTTACCTATTTATAAATCACTTAATATTAACTATTTAATTGATTATTCATTATGTAAATTGTGTAATAATTGTATATTTTAGTTATGTTGTAGGGGCATAGGGAAGGAAGTCAATTAAGTAACATTGCTTTGTAGCATTTTAGAATCCAAGCGTAATTTACCGATTCATGCCCTTATATAGGTATAAATCACAATGCCCTTATATAGGCATAGAAATCATGCCCATGTTTAGACATAACCCATCCAGTCCAAATACAGGCATGGCTACTTCCACTAGTTCCAAAAAGCCACAACGATTTCTTGGAAAACTCGGCTTCAGCAGTCAGGAACATCCACTTGCTTGAATATTGATTTGTCCTAGAAATCATGGAGTTTTCAAAGAACTACCATTCCCGTGGGGTTCTTTGATAACGTTATTATGTCCTACTTTACATCAAACTAGGCACCTTCAAGGTATAAATATGCCTACACTTGCCCTAGCAAACACACAGTGGTTCGGAGCAGCTCGACTACCTACTTGCCCGACGCAGCTCGCTACAGCAAGTGCCGAAGGAAGCTGACCCTCCAGCTGACGCACTGACAGAGAAGCTGTCCTTTCTCTTGCTGACAATCCAGCTCCAGTGTTTCCAAGCTCCCCTCGTGGGGTGTTGGGAAATCGAGCCCGAGACAGAGAGACCAGACCTTCTTCATTCATAAAACCAAGGTACGGTGCTGATTAGACCCTAAGGGAAATCTTGGTTAGATTATTGGCAAAGACAAACTAAACCTATGCTACACCTCACTTACTTCTTCCCTCGTACTAGACTTAGGTTAGGTACATTGGGGTAGGTGTATTTTAGAAGCACCAGTTGAGTACTTTTTAGCCTTTGTTATTTATGTATGTATTTATCTATGGTCTAGGAGCCATACAATGCTTTTACAGTATTATTTCAGAATACTCTTCTTACTGTACGCCTTATACTTTGCAACTAGTATTACGATTGTACCAGTTCACTCTATTTGCTTGAGAAAAAAGACTGTTCAATAAAATCCTTTTTATTGAAAACGCCCATCTCTCTATTTCTCTGCACCTCTGATGAAACGAAGCATGCACGATTGACTGAGTAAAATATCTATCTATTGTGTCCACGACTCTGAAATTCAGTTTTATTCTTGGGGAAACAAAGTAGTCATGTTTATGCGGTTGTCAGAAACGAATCCCTTCTTGTTTATTCGAGAAAGTTACTAATGACCTCTGAGCTCGCTGGCACTCACAATTAAGTCTATTATATTCGATAGAGACCTAGTCGACCTAAGTCCTATGTCAAATCTATTGGATATATTATTCCAATGCACAGAGCCTATTGGGAATATAGGAACTACACTACAATATTAAACAATTAACTAATGATTATTTATTATTGAATTGATTACTAATTATGTAACTTGTGTAATAATTGTATATTTGAGCAATATTTTAGCTGCAGACTGCTGTATTTGTAGGGGTATAGGGTGGGAAGTTAATTAAGTAATGTTTAATTATTAATTTATTATTAATTCTTGAATTGATTATAAATGATGTACATTATGCAATATTCGTTATTTTGGTTATATTTCAGTTGTGGCTCGCTGGGTTTCTAGGAGAGTAAAGTGGGAAATTAATGAAATAATAATTAAAAAAAGATTAATGTATAATTAAATATTTAATTGATTATTAATTATGTAAATTGTGTAATAATAATATATTTTAGTTATATTTTAGTGGGGGCTGCTGAGTTTGTAGTGGTGTAGGGTGGGAAGTTAATTAAGTAATAATTCATTAACACTTGACTAATAATTGTTAATTAAATATGTACTTGTTTATAAATTATGTAAATTGCGTTATACCTATTTATTTTCATTATATTTTAGGTGTGGGTTGCTATTTTTGTAGGGGTATAGCATGGAAAATTAATCAAGTAATAATTAAATAAGCATTTTTTAATTGAAAATTAACCCTTACATTGTTTATGAATGTTGTAAATTGGATAATTGTTTTTTTTTTTATTCTTATATATATGTTTGCTAATAATGTTTATATTTAGAGTTTTATATGTTTTCTAAATTAATAGGGTTGCTCAATTATGTAATGTGTTTAAAAGATAGTAGTTTACCTACTATTACTTAGACCGGAATGGGAATAGTAAAGTTTACCCTTCTGAAGTCCAATGAGTTCCCTACTGTTGCACAGACTGGAGCGGGAATAGTAAATGTAACCCCTCCGAAGTCCAATGCTTTCCCTACTGTTGCACAGACTGGTGTGGGAATAGTAAATCATACCCCTCCAAAGCATAACGTTTTCCCTACTGTTGCACATACTGGAGTTGGAATAGTAAATCTTACCCTTCCGAAGTCCATCACTTTCCCTACTGTTGCATAGAGTAGAGTGGAGACAGTAAATTTAACTCTTCCAAAGTCCAACACTTTCAATACTGTTGCATAGAGTGGGTGGAGTGTGAAGAGTGAATTTAACCCAGCAGAAGTCCAGTGTTTCCCCTACAGTTGCGCTGTTTGGAATAGTAATAATATATTTAACCCTTCCGAAATCCTACAATTTCTCTACTGTTGCATTAATTGGAGTACGGGAAGAGCATATCTGTTATTCACAGACTCCAATACATTTCCCAATATTGGTTAAATATTTGATTATAATTTTATAGTTTTTGTTTATATTTTCATTTTATTTAAAATATTGATAATATTTTTTGTAAATATATTTTTTTAATTGTTTCTTTTTTATTTGTTTGGTAATTGAGTTCATGTTTTAGAATTGAATTGTTTATATGTTTTCTGTTTTGTTTAATATTATATATATATAGTGTTTTTTAAAGTAGTTAGTTTAAAGAACTCAACAACAAAAAGTTATATCATGTAAAATATATATTTTTAATAATTGTGTAACATATGTGTGTGTGTGTGTGTATATATAAACATACACACATATATATGCATGTGTGTTTATATAAGTATATATTTATATATATAGTATTAAACATTAGTGAGATTTATTTAATTTACATTATATTAATGGTTTATATTTAAATATGTAGGAAGTACTGCTTCAAACTATATATACATATAGTTATATGTAGTTTAAAGCAATACATCTTAAATATTTTAGTATAAATCATTAATATAACGTAAAATAAATAAATCTCACTAATATTTAATATGATATATATATATATATATATATATATATATATATATATATATATATATATATATATATATATATATATATATATATATATATATATATATATATATGTGTGTGTTTACTATTTGTTTTTCCAATATGTTTATCCTTACCATTATAAGGATAAGAAATTGATATTTTTGTAAACAATATTTTTGACATGATATTTCTGTTACGAAATATTGGTGATTCCGATATTATGTCAGTGATCCCATTATTTTCTTAAACGAATGCACTGCAAAGTGCAAAGAGGAAAGTCATTATGATTTGTTTAAATATTCCTAACCTAAAGATTAGTTTATCAAATGAATGCATTTATGTGCCCTTTCAATCAGCATAGTTTTTTTTTCTTTTTCCTAAGGGCCTTATTATGAGTTAGGCGGTCTTGGAGCGGACCGCCATGCCATCGCACCACATCAAGACCGCCTGGAATCCAGGTCGGGCAGTCCTGCGACGGCTGACCCATGGTGGTGCTGTGCTAAGGCTCATATGTGAGCCTTAGAAAGGGAAGGCAATGAGAAGGCAATTGCATGTTCCTCCAGAGCATAGAACTGGGGGTGCATGCATACAGGGGGCACACCAGGTTCTTTTGTTGCTAATGATTACTGTAATACATGTAGATCATTAATGGGTGCACAATTCTCAAAGAAAATAAAAACTCAGGGGGACAGTTTGACCCCTGTCGGACTGACAACCTCCCCAGGGCAAGTTTTATTTCTCCTTCTCCTACATCTCTTTAATAAGAGCCAATGAACATTTGTTGCATAACAGTTACATTGGGAAATGGCTTCCTGTCTCACAGGAGGATGTCTCATTCTAATATTTGGAATGTGGTGGAAGAGATAATGGTGAGAAAGAAGCACATGAACATTGCTGAAGAGGGCGTGTTCTTCTTTTTGCTGATAGGTGTCTCCCTCATCTTCTTCAATACTTGCATATTCCTTATACTTTTAGCCAGGGGCCAAGAACTAATAGATAAAAACAAGCATTTGCAATGCAATAGGTCTCGTATTAGGAAAGTTTGAGCTATTGGTTTTGTTAATGACAATTTTTTTATTTATGTGTTGTTTTTGAAAATAGCTAAATTAATAGCTTTGTCATTTACAATGTCAATAGTTATAACTTTCGCAAATGTGACACCTATAGCATTTGTAATGCAACATGTTTTGTATTTACGTGACTTAGATGTATTGATATTACAAATAACAATGGCTTTTAATTTTTTTAAATAATTAATACTTAAATAAGTGATTGTAATTTATAATGGCAATAACTTAAACTTTTGTAAATAACTTTTGTGAAGATTATGTTCAGTGACGAAAATCCAAGAACAGAAGTGAAATATTAACATCTTTTTGTGACATTTGTAATAAAGCTTGAAACATTGAGAGAACATATTTGAACCAGTGATGCTGTGGTGGTGCTGAGTGATGCTGTGGTTGTGCTGAGTGATGCTGTGGTTGCGCTGAGTGATGCTGCGGTTGAGCTGAGTGGTGCTGTGGTTGAGCTGAGTGGTGCTGTGGTGGTGCTGAGTGGTGCTGTGGTGGTGCTGAGTGGTGCTGTGGTGGTGCTGAGTGGTGCTGTGGTGGTGCTGAGGAATGCTGTGGTGGTGCTGAGTGATGCTGTGGTGGCGACGAGTGATGCTGTGGCGTTCAGTGATGCTGTGGTAGCGCATAGTGATGTTGTGGTGCCCCTGAGTGATGCTGTGGTGGTGCTGAGAGATGCTGTGGTGATGCGATAGAGTGAGTGCGATAGATAGATAGAGTGAGGTCGATAGATAGAGGGAGGGCGACAGATAGATAGAGGGCGATAGATAGAGTGAGGGCGATAGATAGACAGATAAATAGAGTGATGGCGATAGATAGAGTGAGTGCGATAGATAGACAGATAGAGTGAGGGCGATAGATAGACAGATAGAGTGAGGGCGATAGATGGACAGATAGAGTGAGGGCGATAGATAGATAGACAGATAAATAGAGTGAGGGCGATAGATAGAGTGAGGGCGATAGATCGATAGATAGGTAGGTAGACGGATAGATAGAGTGAGGGCGATAGATAGATTGATAGAGTGAGGGCGATAGATAGAGTGAGGGCGATAGATAGAGTTAGGGGCGATAGATAGAGTGAGGGGCGATAGAGTGAGGGCGATAGATAGAGTGAGGGCAATAGATAGATAGAGTGAGGGCAAGAGATAGAGTGAGGGCGACAGATAGATAGATTGAGGGCGACAGATAGATAGAGTGAGGGCAATAGATAGAGGGAGGGTGACCAATAGATAGAGGGAGGGCGATAGACAGATAGAGTGAGGGCGATAGACAGATAGAGTGAGGGCAATAGATAGAGTGAGGGCGAGAGATTGAGTGAGGGCGAGAGAGTGAGGGTGATAGATAGTGAGGGCGATAGATAGAGTGAGGGCGATAGATAGATAGATAGATAGATAGATAGATAGATAGATAGATAGATAGATAGATAGATAGATAGATAGATAGATAGATAGATAGATAGATAGATAGATAGATAGATAGAGTGAGGGTGATATATAAAGTGAGGGCGACAGATAGATAGAGTGAGGGCGATAGATAGATTGATAGAGTGAGGGCGACAGATAGATAGAGTTAGGGCAACAGATAGATAGAGTGAGGGCGATAGATAGATAGATAGATAGATAGATAGATAGATAGATAGATAGATAGATAGATAGATAGATAGATAGATAGATAGATAGATAGATAGATAGATAGATAGATAGATAGATAGATAGATAGATAGACAGACAGACAGACAGGCTTTGGTAGCTACCCACTGGAAATAAAAAACACTGAACAAAGAAAAGCGTGCAGAATGTGAACACATAGTGAAATACACAAATTGGCACCATGAAAGACCACCAAAATGAGAACGCAAGCGGTTAACAAGTTGACACACTTATACATCACAGGCAGCAGCAGTGTAAGCTTTCCTCCGCTTCTGTAACTGCGCATGATTGCATATGATGGAGAGCAAGGTGTGTGGTGTACTAGAGTGAAGTGTGTGCTAGTAAAAGATCACGTTTGACATGGTGCAAATCACAAGGTGAATGTATGGTGTATATGAGTGATAGAAATATTTGCAAGAGGGAAATGATAGATACACATGGTTGTTGAAAGTTCCTGCCTGCACGTCATGACGTACTTTTCCACACAATCCAGGATGACATGGATAAGTGAAGAGGGGGCATAAGGGGGCAGGGCTGGAGTGCCAAAGAAAGATAGAGGCAGTGTCATTGGTACGTTACTATCGTCATGCCTTTATGAGGCTGTAAGACTCCAAATTTGTACGAGGGGTGCTCTGCTTTGAATATTTATGCTACAGCAAATACAAACATAAAGATGATCTATTTACAGCAACTCAGCACATTTCCCGGGCCTGCCAGCCAACAGATCAAACACAGCCCACTGCCATTTGTACAGAATAAACAATGTGTATAGCGTATTTAAAAAATGCAATCATTAAAAACTAAACTAGATAAAGTGGTAACATGAATCTGTGAACACCCAACATCACAGGAGCCTGCACGCCCTCCTTTTACACCTAGATACAGTGGAACATGAATCTGTGAACGCCCAATATCTCAGGAGCTAAATCTTTAAAAACATAATCTGGTGGCATTATGTACTACGGTGCATGTCGTTAACGCACATGCTGGAATTACTTTTACATTTTATTAAAACCCAGTGACTGCTCCCAGGAGAGAGTGTGGCTGGAAATGGTTTCTGTTTTATTTGCAGATGTGCCCAGTAGATGTGCACTGGGGGCAGCTGGCCTGAGCAGTGGGCACTGAATGGAGGCTCTGCCAGACTGGACAGCCTGAGCCATGCCACCGAGGGGCAGGCCTTACTAGCATACCAGATGTTAGGATGGGGGGATGAAGTGAATTTATGTAAGGGGTGAACAGTCCACTCACAGGGGATTTGATTTTTGGGGCATATGAATCAGTTTCAGAATATTAACTCCTTGTGCATTGCATAGTTATTTTGAGACACATTGTAACAGCCTTAAAGCGCACATGCGGAGACCCAAAGAATGAAGGCGTGGGAGTGTAGAAGCAGAGGTGTGAAGGTTAGCAGGCACGGAATGGAAGAGGGGACAGCAGAGAGGGCAAAGAAGGAATGGAGGGGGTGACATAAGGAATGGAGAGAGAGAAGAGTAAGAAGGAATGGAGGGGGAGGGGAGAGAGGGGAGGAGGCAATGAAGCTTCATCTAAATTAAAGATTTTAGTAAAAAAAGCACAACATGGCGCCTCTGTAGTTAGCCTGAAACAGGAAAACCAGCACTGTACACAATGCGAGGGATTTTCCGGAACAAATGGCGAGGTCCGGAACTCCAGCCGTGGTCTGGGCAAGAGGCCACTGACCCTGCGCCCCCACGGAGCACGCATGAGAGGACTGCAAGTTGTAGTAGCGCTGAGTGCTTCCAGTAAACACAGTCAGACACATCTCACCAGACTGACACCAGCACACATTACACACCGCCTAAAGCCCCTGGCTTCTCGATTGATGAAATGAGATTGCGCAATCTCAACAGTGGATATACGACATTCTTCACAATATTGAATATGCACGAGAGGGTATATATTTCTAAGCACATATAACATTTCACAGGATGTTGAAATACAAATAGGATCACTAAGTAAAGAACATAACCAACAAAAACACACCCAGCATACGAAACCGAAACCGCTCCATGGACGGAAAATATCCCATTAAAATATTGGCAGCTGTGGAGGCCGCTGTAGCCAATGATCTCGCTGCGACAAGAAAAAAAATGTATTGTTTGTACCTGGGCGGGCAAAAATAAAGACGGAAACCCCAAAACAGGAAAATAAAAACGGGCTGCCTGCAACACATTTTTACCGAAAATGGGAGAGACACGGTTTATATCTCACGCCAGATCCTTAATGCATTTCATTAATTGAGGGAGTGGGGCATGCTTTCTACATTGGGCCCGACACGGTGCAAAAACAGCCAGCTAAGTAGCGGCCGGTACCACAGGGTTCTAAACGTATGGGTGGGCATTGGTTATGAGGCAATACGCGAGTCTTGCTGAGGGTGTACTCGGAGTGAGTTTTGGGCTCTTTTGATAACTGATTCCTGGAAAGAGTTTCTGCATGGCTGCGCAAGCCTGGAAGTGATTGCAGCTTAGCTTGGGTGTGTGTGTGTGTGGTCCACCTCACTGTGGCATGCCCTTCGGGTAACGAGACAGGGAGTACCTTGTGCACGCCCTGGGTGGGTGCAAAAGCTCCTGTGCGCATGTGACACGCGTCCCATGCTGAGCTTACAAACAAAAGCATGGTGTGGGGTGGGGGCAGCCCTCTCCTCCTAGTGCCGGATAGTAGACACGGGCTTCCAGAGAGGGGGAAATCACAACCAGATGCGTGTGGTACAATGCCCGTGAGTGTGTCCTCCAGGATCAGCGACAGAAGAAGCCAAGAGGTGTGGCATCAATTAAAATGCAGACGGGGAGGAAGTGTCGATGGAGGTCTGCGACGGGCGGAAAACAACAATTCAAACAAGCGGGTGCCATTGCGAAAACAATGACACTACAAATAAACTGCAAGGGGCGGGAGATGTTGTGTGGGAACAGTATGGGGAGATTAGATTAACTGGGAGCAGCGCCATGAGCCAGCAAGGAAAAAGCAACAAGATAAATGAATGCCACTTTGGAAAATTACGAAATCGGCCGCGAAATGAAACTCTTTGATGTAGCCAGGAAATTAAACCCTTTGAAGTAGCCAGGCTGAAAAAAAAAAGCAATTAGGACGGCCTGCGGCCGTGAATAAGTGACGGCGGGTGGCGGGGAGAGAGGAACAGATGGCTGTGAAGGGAGAAAGGCTGCTGGCAGGCTTGTGCATGAGAGCAGGTCACGTGATTGGGATTCACGTGAACTTTTGAAAATCCGCATTGTAAAAAGTCAGCTTTTGGATTGACAGCAATAGGTTCGAGTAAACTCAACCTAACAAACACTGGTATAGTGTGTGGGTGCAGTACTCTGGAACTCGAGGACTGATCTAGGTTTCCCAGGCACAGATCCTTTAGACAGGAAATGAGGAATTGAAAGTTCACATTGAGTACAGATTGTGATCTGGATAATACGTCTCCTGTCAATGATAGGTGCTCCGCTTGTGAGCTCTAACCCCAAAATAAGATTCCACTATGCATCTTCGCTGGATGAGCTTGGAGGTGATCTGAGCTTAGATTGACAGAGAATGTGTCATGTTAGCACCTTCAGTCCCGCAAGCTTCAATTGTATCATCACATCAACAGGTGAAAAACAAAGATCACCTGGAAAGGAACGACAATTTGATGCAGGCATGTATTGTGCATTATGTCCTTTGCACATATCCTCCGCTCCATATGCCACACTGTTACATGTTCTTTCACACAGACACACTCTGCATAACATGGGGGGAGTAGGGAGCCCATTTGTGGTAGAATGGACAGCTGTTATGTGAAAGAGACTTGTGGACTCTCTCCTCTCTGGTAGCACAAGTAAAGGCTATTGCCCTTGAACTAAGATCAGCTGTCACTAACTAGCAGTCACCCCATAACCAGGAATCAAAGGGCAGCAGCCACTCCAGCTACTGCTAGTGGTACCCTCTGGAGTATACTCAGCTAAAGCAGACCAGAGCACATGGTGTAAAGCTTGTCAGAAAAAACCCTTGTAGCGCATTCAGTGACCTCACAGATTGCCGAATCCACTAGGGGAAAACACAGGCAAGTTACAAAGCCACACAAGGGCAGGATTACACCGCTTTTTGGGGCACATTACCAACAACTAGCGATAATTATCGCTATGTGGGTTAGCGGCGATATTTTTATCGCCGAGCTGCGGCAATTTTTATTGCTTAGAAGCCTTGCTATTATCAAGGTTTATCTCCTAAGTGATAAAAATCAGCCGAAATGCATGAATATCGCGGAAAAGTCCGCAATATTCATGCATTACCGAGCTAATGCTCTTAGCCATGTTATCCACCTACCATTGGATAACATGGCTAAGAACTGCTCAGGGGCAGGTGTTAGCTTTTGGAGATATTCGCGCTTAGCGCGAATATCTCCAAAAGTTGGTAATAGGAGATAGCAATATTAGCGACTGTTTTCAGTCGCTAACATCTTGGCACGCCCACTTTGCATGTCACTACTGATAAATATCACTGACATGCAAAGCGGGGCCCAAGATGGTCGCTATCTCCTACTAGTTGTCGCTAACTGGTGTTAGCGACAGCTAGGTAATAAGGAGATCATTTTATCTCCGCTTTCTTGGCTTTTAAAGCCAAAAAAGCGGAGATAAACCCCCTTGATAATATGCCCCTTTGCCTCTACGCAGTGTAACTGCCACATTTGGTGACATCCCTCTCAATGTTTGTTGATTTTCAAATGTGAGTTTGTTTTTTGTTTCAGTGGTTGCTGTATGTGTGGGATGGGACGGCTTAGGAACTAATTGTCAACAGAGAGTTCTGGGAAATCCAGTCATTGGTGAGGAGAAGCTTGAAGGACCAGGTCAATCAGTTCTCGGTTGAGTGTTCTTCAATACATTCATGAGTGATGCTGCAAAGTAGCTGCAATGTGGCCGTGACTGTCTGGAGATGGTTGGAAGACCTATCATAGGATGGATACTCTAGAGATGATGAGAAGCGATGGCAAACAGATATTCGATTTTAAAAAGCGGTGGCGGTAGCATAGGAAGCAGCACTGTAAGTTAAGTTCAATCAAGTGCTCAGTGACACGTGGTAGCACAATCATCCTCAGGTGCAGTGTAACATGGGACGTGAGGTCTTAAAGCGCATCAGACAGGGGAAAGCTGTTTAGTTTTGTGCCAGATTAATTGAAAGGGGTTACATGGTATGACCATTCTCTGAGGAGAGCATGGGGAATGGGGGATGTGTAGAGCGTGGTATAACAATTGATTATACTACCCCATGTACAGAGCAAGTGCTGGAGCACAGACTTAGACACCCTATGGTACAATATACAATACCTACATGGTCAATATGATTGTTGATTTTTGTAATATGATACTTTCTTTGGCCACTGAGGGGGCTGCACCTATGAAAATACATAAAGTAAAATATAGCTTGAAAGCGAACAAATCTTGCAAATCCTCACAAACATTGACAGAGATGATGATGATGCATAAGGAGATGATGGACGGAGTGCTGAAACTTTTCACACACTCACCCCCGTCACAGATCTAGGTTGAATCCATTATCGTTCTTCAGCTCAGTTTGCCACCTCAGTTCAGACCCAGCTATATGCAAATCAGTCTTGGCCCTGTGCCACATGGGAAAACAGTCCAGCCCGAACTGCCTAGGCAGGCCTTCCCTGAACCGGAAACAAGCATCCTGGGACCGGTTTCAAGGTAACACTCCTCATCAGCCAGGCTAGCTTGAATCCAGTGGCAAAGTGTGCAAGGGACCCACGTCTGGGCATACCCTGCCAACTTACGTTGATGATGATAACAGGCGATGATCATTATTATATATGTAAATTGATGTAAATATATAATTTACCGTCTTAATTTCTATGCAGGTAAGTAATTAATCAATAATAACTCAAATCGGAAAGAAAGAACCAGAGTCCGTGGTGTTAGAGTTCTTAGGGGTTTTATTCCTCAAAAAGGAATGGTCAAGACCAGAATATCATGTTCTTCCCACCACAGGGGTGGAAGAAGGGATAGAGCGCTACATTTTATTGACAGTACATAGCTTATATACTTAATTCATGTCATAGAAAACAGTACAATAGGCGTAACAACTGAGAGAAGACAAGATAACAGTATCCACGTGTTACTAGTACGTAATCAGAAGGCGTGGACTAGGCGTGAACTGGAGGTGTGTGCTAGAAACGTCACAGATAGGTGTCACTAGGGGGTGGCACTAAACAGAAATGTTGCAATGTCAGCAGAAATCGGAAGCTTGGATGCGCGCGCAGTTGCATGACGTGTGATTGACGTGAAACTGGAGGGTGCAGGGAGCTTGACATTTACACTGACGGAAAGAGACAGAAGTCTGGCATGTCAGATCAACTTGTACTTCTATCATATCTGATATCTGATGTTTGGGAACCATATTATCTGGACGGAAAGGTCTCTGGGGCAGAAGCTATTCTATACTAACTGTGAGTGCGTGTATAAGCGCCTAAGTGTCTGCATGAGAAGCGTGGGGCATGGGGCCTTCCATGGGAGCATGGTAACAGAGGCTGTGAATTACTTGCACGGAGACAGGTCGGACCTTTGGCTCTATAGCTGAGGGGGATGTTTACTGAAGCTAGTAGGCAGGAATGTATTTTCGAGGAGCGGAACAGATAACTCGAAGGTTATAGTCAGTCTTGGCAGGCAGCAGGCTGAGCTGAGCGCGATGGGCCGCGCTGGAAGTAAGTCAGAGTTCACGGGTACAGAGGCAGCCTGGGCTGAGGCTTTCAGAGTCAGAAGCCAGAAAAGAGGCTCGATGGCAGGAATTCAGGGCCTACTTTGCCAGAGCTGAAAAACATGTAAGGTACACTACAAAAAGACGTTGGCATAACATACTTAGGAACGGACTATTTAATCCATTCAGGGTGGATCTGAAAGAGGACATGTTAACGTTGGACGCAAATGTATTTGCGTCTTCATAGCTGACACAGGAGGGAAGTTACATGCACTTTAAGCTGGTACATGGAGACGGTGGGGTACGCGCTAGGGAACACAACTTGACCAATAATTTATATTTCCTCATTCCCTCCTTGTTCCCTACGGACCCTTCATGATATATCGATCCTCATGAATCGATCAGTTTGTTCTTGTAACATCATTTGCTCTTCTTTCTTTCTTTTACGTTGTGAGAGAAAACTGGAATGTTCAATACAAGATGTGGCACACAGTCCACAAATCGCTGGCCCGCACTGCAGGCACAGGCAGCAACTGAATACTAGGACTAGGCCAATGCCTAGGAAGGATAGGATCTTCCATCCCCAAGCTGTTAACGTTGTCCAGAACCAACCGGACCAAGTCCAGGTGCCTGGATTCTGATGTATCTGATTTGCAATTTTATGGAGACGTGTAATAGCTTGATATACAGATGGTGCGTTTTGTGGAATGAAAACACAGCAACTTGACCCGATGACCTTACAGGCTCCACCTCTATCTGCCAAGATGACGTCAATAACAAGACGATTCTGAAGGACAACAACCCGCATGGCGGACTGCTCTTCTGTTAAGTTACCTAGGGCGGAGGCAGTTTCATTCACTACGGCTTCAAGTGTTCTAGTTAATCTGCGTATTAGTTTGCTATTTTGGACAGGGCCTAAAAAGAAAAAGAATCCTTTATTAAAATCGGTGTACTGTTCCCATGCCGTTTCTGTGTAGTCGACAAGTGGGATATCTCTTCTGGGTCTATTCTTTACTAGATTTGTATTTCTGTGGTAATCAGGAGGGGCTAGGAAAACAGGTGGCAGAAGGAATGCAATGTAACAGGTACCATCCCAATCTGGAGGTAGGCGTATGTATGCGGTATGACCACAAACAAAATAGGAATGACTGATAGCTTTAAAGGACGACTTACCATGATCACTGAATTCGACCACAGTGGTGCATTTACTATGACCTAAGTGTACTGAACCTTTCTTCCTGATACATAATTCACCAGTGACTGGTAATACTGACATAACGGGTAGAACTGGTGCGGCTTCGGATTCAACAGTAAGAATCATAAGGCTAATTGTGTAATTACCTAATCCATATACTTCATTTTCTAGATCAGTTCCTATTCTAGTGGGGAGTCCCTCCTTATCAGGGTAGCAGACGTCGAGCAGGACCAAGTTCAAGTTTCCCCAAACCCAGCCCCCATCAAAAACAGCAATATCAGGATCTAAGGAATTAATTATTTTAAACCATGCACCACAGGAGCCATTGTGAGTGAACGGGTACGGAAAGAGGGGCAGAGCTCCCTTGTAATTCTGGTAGGGAGGGAGTCGGCCACATATCCAGCAATCTGTAGCATTGTTAGTTTGATGGGAATGGTGTAGCATACTAATGAATGTGTTGTTGCGCAGCGCAAGTCTGTAGGAGAGTTCATGTGGAGGTAACTCACTAAAAGTGTGTTCAGCAGAGACATTGTAAGCAGATTGTTCACGCTTGAAAATAGGGTAATAGACAGGGAGAAGTATACTTCCAACTATTATCAGAAGACTTAGAAAAAACATTATTAACAATGTCACTATACAGTGACTACGCAGTGATTTGCAGTATGTACGTTTCTTGAATTCTCTCTCTCTCTCTCTATCTCGATCTAGGGGATACATGTCAGAAACTATTTAACCGATTCACCTAGGGGAGGACTTAAACAATTAAACTGTCTGACTTGCTAGATCGGAGTTTAAGTCTGTACTCCTCTTGGGGAGTTTTCTCTCGTTCGGAAGTTTTAAAGTCACTGGGCTCGATACAGTCTTTGGAAGGGGTGGATGAGCCTGGATCGGATTTCAGTTCATTACACAGTTTAACATGGCTCATGTGGACCCACCCCTTCCGGCCCTCAACCTTCACCGCTGTCCTCGTAGTAAGTAGAACGGTCTTCTGCGATTTCCAGCGGGGCTCCAACGGACTTTTCCGGTCGAAGTTCCTTATAAGGATCAGATCACCTGGACGGACATCATGTGGCTTTACATCAGTGTTGTCAGGGAAGGCTGCGGCAACCTGTGAACGACATGATTGGAGTGCAGACATCAAGGAGGCAAGGTAATCTGTCAACATATTGCAATCAACATCAGTAATTTTCTTAGGAATGGGCGTCCCCCACATATTCGGTGGTCTACCAAAGACCACTTCGTACGGGGATAGTCCTGATCTCGAATGGGCAACCATCCTCATGTAGAACAGTGCCACTGGCAGGGCGACTATCCAGTCGACCCCTTTCTCTTTACATATTTTAGCAAGGCGTGTCTTTAATGTCTGATTATGCCTTTCTACAAGGCCTGCGGCTTCGGGATGTCGGACACAATGGAATTTCCACTGGTATCCTAGCAATAAAGAAACTTCTTTCATTAATTCGGATGAGAATGGCTGACCGTTATCTGAATACACGACACGAGGCAAGCCGTACCGTGGGAAGAATTCACGAACCAACTGCTTGGCAGTGGTCGGAGCAGTGTAATCTGGGACTGGGTATGCTTCGGTCCAACGGGACAGAGCACAAACAATTACGAGGACATATTTAAATCCTCGACAACGGTCCATCTGGATATAATCCATCTGGAGGACTTCAAAAGGGTGATCGGGAGGATGAAATCCACCTTGCTCTACAGGGACGCTTTTACCTGGATTGAACTGACAACAGATCATGCAAGTACGCACTTTCTGTTTTGCTGCTGCTCGTAAGTGTTTATTGTTCCAAAGATTTTGTAAACTGTCTAACATCGCTTTTTCTCCTAGATGTGCTGGACTATGTGCTGTATTAATCATGACTTGAACCATAGAGTCAGGGAGAAACCATGTAGATTTTCCCTTCGTCATCCAACCTTGATCTGTCTGGATCCCTCCTAGTTCAGTCCATCTCTTTATTTCATCTGGAGTAGCATGTGCCTGAATATCGATAACATCTAGTGTGGGATCCCTGACCGTCATACAATGTGTCGGTCCTATTGTCTTTGTCATGTCAGTTGTCTGAGTGTGAGTCAATGCTGTATGTTTTGCTGTTTGGTCTGCCAGGTCGTTACCCTGGGAGACAGAATCTGTAACTTTAGTATGTGACTTACACTTCATGACGGATATGCCTGAAGGCAGATGTATTGCTTCTAACAGTGCTTGAATGAGGGGGCCATGTTGGATCTTGGCACCATGAGAGGTCAGAAAACCTCGCTCTTGCCATAACATGCCGAAGTCGTGTACAACTCCGAACGCATAACGGGAATCAGTGTATATGTTGACATTTCTGTTCTTGGCTAGAATACAGGCTCGGGTCAGAGCAATAAGCTCTGCCGCTTGAGCAGACAGTGTGTCAATACGATGTGTTTCTTTTACTTCGGTTTCAGTGGTCACGGCATATGCGGCCACTAATTCTCCTGTACTTGTCCGCATACATGAACCATCCACATAAAGTGTCAGGTCTGGATTTGTCAGTGGAACATCTGTTAAGTCTCGTCGGGGCTTTGTTACTGCGTTAATGATCTCTATGCAATCATGCGGGGCTGGATCTGTCATAATTGTAGGTAACAGTGTTGCGGGGTTCAGAATGCTGCAGCGTCTGATTTCTATGTGTGGCTGGAATAGCGTTAATTCGTAACCTGTCAATCGTGCTATAGTCAAGTGTTGAGTCTGGGTTCTGTTTAACAGAACCTCTACAGAATGTGGAACTTGTACTGTTAACTGATGTCCTAAAACAATTGAATCGCTCTGTCTTATTGCTAACGCTGTTGCTGCTACTGACTTTAAGCACGCAGGGAGTGCCTGGGCTACTGAATCCAATGTACTTGAAAAATAAGCGCAAGGCTTATGTGAACCTGCTTGATCTTGAGTGAGGACAGACAATGCTGTACCATCACGTTCTGTAACAAAAAGTGTAAACGGTTTGCTGTAACATGGTGTCGCTAAAACTGGTGCTTGACATAATGCTTTCTTTAATTCCTCAAAGGCTTGTGTATGTTCCTGAGTCCAAGGGAGGGCAGTCGAAGTTGCTGCCTCCTGCGTCGTTAACTGGATGAGTGGTTTAGCTAGAAATGCATATTGAGGAATCCATTGTCTGCAGTACGAGGTGAGGCCTATAAAGGCCCGCACTTCCTTTTGTGTCTGGGGTCGTGGCATATTTACAATTAACTGAATGCGATCGGGAGTGAGCTGTCTCCCCACTTTGGACAGCAAGTGACCCAAGTACACAACTTGCTGAACACAGAATTGTAGCTTCGAAGGAGACACCTTGTGTCCCTTGTCTGCCAGGAAATGTAAAACTGTCAGTGATGCTTGTTCACATTCGGGCTCACTTCGTGCGGTGATCAGCAGATCATCGACGTATTGCAGTAACGCGGTGTTAACTGGCATTTGAATACAATCTAGTTGTCTTTTCAGTGCTTGACTATAGATGCTGGGGCTTTCTGTGAATCCTTGAGGTGCGCGGGAAAATTTGAAGCTTCGTCCATTTAAACTGAATCCGAAGAGATATTGGCTCTCCGGATCAATAGGTACACTGAAGAAAGCGTTCTTGAGATCAATTACAGTAAAGAACGTTGCTTCTGAATCAATAGCAGTCAATAGGGAAGAGATATCGGGGACCACAGGGTACTGTGGTACAATCATTTATTCAGCTCTCGAAGATCAATCACCAGCCGATATACTGGCGGTGCATTGGGGTCAGTACGTTTAAGAATTGGAATGATAGGTGAATTACAGATATTGGAGTCGGTCTCTACGACCACTCCTTGGGCTATGAGCTCTTCAATGATTTCCAGTAAAGCCACTACAGCATCGGGTGGTAACTTGTATTGTCTGATTCGTGGTAGAACAACTCCTGTCTTGAGTGTAACACGGTATGGTGTGATATGCATGCAACCTACATCAGTTGGGCCTTTTGCCCACAGGTAATCTGGTACATTTTTCAATCTGACATCGAATTCTTGCAACACATAATGACCCTTGAAATCCCGTAGAAAGAGTCTAACCCCCTCCGGGGAACAGCAGATTATAGCTCCTAGAGCCTTCAATGTTTTAATTCCTAACAGATTTTCTGGGCACGATTTCGTAAGTAACAAGTCTGTAACTCGTGATAATGGACCCACAGCCAAGGGTACTGGTTCTGATACTTCATTTACAATAGGCTGTCCTGAAAAACCAAGGGAAACATTCTGTGAGCCTGAGAGGGGTGCCCCTGGGACTTCATTATGACTGATTGTGGTGCGGCTTGCCCCTGTGTCAATTAAAAACTTTCTGTCTTTTCCCAATACTTGACTGTGTACATAAGGACCTTCTTGATCTACAGGAATTTCAATAAGAGGCAAGCCAAATTCCCTCTCTAGGCCGTTTCATGTGTATCGTTGATACTCAGGGTAAGCAGATTGGGCATACTGGTACATCTGTTGAGAAACTTGTTGAGTCGTGGCAGTGGGCTGTGGTACCGCTACTGTCTGTGCTGTATGCGATGAAGCATGCATAGGCTGTGTATTCTGCATGGGCTGCACATTCTGTGAAGTCTGTTGCTGAACCTGATCTTGTCTAGGTGGATGCGGTCTCTCTTTAGTTTTACCTGTTGCTATGTTATGTTTCAGGACTGGACATTCATGTACGTAGTGACCTGGCTGCTTGCAATAATTGCACGTCCCTTTAACGGGACCTGAGACGTGACCTGTCTGGTTCGTACCCTTTCTGTTTCCGTCGTATGAACCGACTGGGCTACTAACATTTTCATTTTCGTGTCTTTCATACGTTTCTGTTCTTGATCCTGTTCTTCTCTAATTCTATTCTGATGGTATTGTAACATTTGTAACATCTGGGATGGCGTATTTGCTTGCCATGTACTCTCAACCTTGTATACACGATTCTTGACTGCTAACAGGGAATTATCAACTAACTTTGATACAAAAAGATGCGGGTACGATTCGCTACTTGGTTTAAGACCACTATTAATAATAAAACATTTCTCGAATCTTGAATAGAAGTCACTAGTATCTTCGTCGGGTTTCTGTTTACATGCTGAGATTGCATCCCAGTCTTCTTTTCTAGTTGCCAATAATCTTGGCAGAACCTGTACTATTAAACCTGGTAATGCTTTGGTTTTGTCCCCGAGGCCTACCCCTGGGACACGTTTGTTCTCTTCGTCTTCTATTTCTGCCCATACAATCTTTTTCTCTCCCACCTCCCATTCCTTTTCCTTTAGTTTCTCGTAGATGCCCGTGGGCAGCAGTACCTTTAACATTTTCATGATATCATCATATGTGTAATCCCCCATTAGTAACATGTCTTTAAGCTCTCTGTGGAAACCAGCAGGGTCTTTATCATGGCTCGGGACTAGTTTCTTCATTTCTAACAGTTCTAACTTGGTCAGTGGCGTGTGGACATATACACGTTTCAAGAGATTGTCCGCACCCATAACTGGGTGTACTTCTCGTAAGGGGTTCTGACTTTCAATGCCACTCAGGCATTGCATGTGATACGTTTTCCTTTCTGGGGGCGGAGCGGGAACATATTCAGAGCTTATAAAAGTGTTATATCTATGTCGCTGTTCTAGAATTATTTGTATTAACTTGGTACTTAAACCTCTCCATCTATCCATGAGTAGTGCTTCTAATGTTTCATGTAAGGGACCTGGATCAGAATGTTGGTTTCTGTATTTCGTTAGGAGGTGCTGAATCATGTATACACCTGCTAGTTTCTGTTCGTCTGGGGAGAGGTTCTGAAATGTCTGCGCTAGTGTATCATCATTATACATATCCGGATTTTCAGCTCATAATATGGCTGACCGGGCTAATTCTTGTTCATCCATTGAATTGAGTATGTGGTACCCCACTCGGTCTCGGAGTCTTTTATCAGTCTCCTGGAACTGGTGTTCAGAAGAATTCGGGTTTGTTAAGGCAGAGAGGAATACTCTCTTACTTTCCGGACGGATACCTTTCCTAAGGTAAGTTCCCTTACCCACATACGCTATAGTATCTGTAGTCTTTTCCGGTTCTTCAAGTTCTTCTTCCTCCTCGGAGGAAGCCTTTTCTTTCTCTTTTTGGTGTATCTCTATTACTGCCTTTCTAATTTTCTTGTACATACTGGCTATGCAAGTTCCCCTATCGTGTTTTCCTTCAGATATATTTTGACCCCACTTGTTTAGTGCATCTAATTCACTCTGATCTGTCCCAGGCCTGTCTCGTTCTCTTATTAGACAATTTATGAAAAAACGTAGTATCTGTGCTTGAACGTCAACTTTCTGACGCTCCATGGCCTCCTGAATACTGTCAGGGTCTTTCCCTGTCTGAATAAACTCATATATTCTATCTAGGCGCTCCTTCATTCCTGCATAGCAGAGCAGGAAATCAGTAGCAGATCTTAACCGTAGTGATGCCATCATCATTATATTGTCTTTACCGGGTACTGGATCATATCTGCAAACTGAAAGGTTTTCCTTAAATACATCAAGGCTGGGAGACTTGAACGTAAAAGGACTCCGCAAGTCCTTAAGCTGTAACCTGCGTGTCAATGGCGGGGTGTGTAGACCCCCGGTCGCACCCCCTGAGGCGGAAGCTTGGGCATTATCTCTCGGCGGAGTCTGTATCTGAACTTGAACTTGTCTTTTAGTAGGATCAGGTAGAAGTGGTTTCGGTAGATCAACTTTAAGTGCGGGAAGTGGTGGAGGTGGTGGAACAGTAGGATTCGGTTGTGGTACTGGCGGAAGCTGATCTTGGGGCGGGTTACCACCCCCGTCCCTGTCGTTAGGCAGGGCGCGGACAGGGAGATTGGTGTAAGTGGGTATTACATCCTCTAGATAGGAATTCAGGAATATGTCTTTAGTAGCCTTATGCATTACTTTAGTTGGAACTAATGGTGGCGGTAGATTTTTCGGTATTTCAGAGATGGCCTCAGGCGAACCCTCAGCCGCGAGATACATACCGTTCACAAGGTTATTTCGTGCGCGGTCTACTTGCTCTGTTTTTACTCGGATCCCCTCGGCAACTAACTCGTTTTCTTGGGCCTTTTCTGATTCTTTAAGTCTGTCTTCTCTACGTAGTGCTTTTTCAGCACGCTTGTGCGATTCCTTACGCCAAAACTCTATGGCGTCTTTCTGAGATTGTCTGGCTTTCTTTTTCCATAGTACTTCCTCCACCTTCATGATGCACTCAGCATCCCATGTTCCGTTAACAGGCCATCTGTGTCTTTCGTCTAGGTGCTTAGTATAGTCGGCCCATAACTCTAGAAATAATATGGCGTCTATGCCATGCTTGTGGTACATGAAGTTTCCTGGAGTGTCCCTCGGGGAGATAGGAATTGCTTCCTCTAGTATCCCTTTCCTAGTTCCTATCTGCTTTAATTTGTCGAAAAACGGCATCTTGTTTACTTAATACTGAGTGCTCAATCCTTACTACTTAATACTGAATACAGCTAGCTATACAAGAACACAATAATGCACATTTAAAAACGGTCACATTCATACCACGATATTAATCACATGAAAAGACATTTTTGAAACATATATGACTACCCCCTATACCGGATGTACTGCTAAACAGTACAGATACACTGGTTAACAGTGCAGAACTTCAGAATACTAGATATACTGCTAAACAGTACAGATACACTGTCTAAAAACAGTGCAGACCGGACAGCGGTGAAGGTTGAGGGCCGGAAGGGGTGGGTCCACATGAGCCATGTTAAACTGTGTAATGAACTGAAATCCGATCCAGGCTCATCCACCCCTTCCAAAGACTATATCGAGCCCAGTGACTTTAAAACTTCCGAACGAGAGAAAACTCCCCAAGAGGAGTACAGACTTAAACTCCGATCTAGCAAGTCAGACAGTTTAATTGTTTAAGTCCTCCCCTAGGTGAATCGGTTAAATAGTTTCTGACATGTATCCCCTAGATCGAGATAGAGAGAGAGAGAGAGAATTCAAGAAACGTGCATACTGCAAATCACTGCGTAGTCACTGTATAGTGACATTGTTAATAATGTTTTTTCTAAGTCTTCTGATAATAGTTGCAAGTATACTTCTCCCTGTCTATTACCCTATTTTCAAGCGTGAACAATCTGGGCCGACTATACTAAGCACCTAGACGAAAGACACAGATGGCCTGTTAACGGAACATGGGATGCTGAGTGCATCATGAAGGTGGAGGAAGTACTATGGAAAAAGAAAGCCAGACAATCTCAGAAAGACGCCATAGAGTTTTGGCGTAAGGAATCGCACAAGCGTGCTGAAAAAGCACTACGTAGAGAAGACAGACTTAAAGAATCAGAAAAGGCCCAAGAAAACGAGTTAGTTACCGAGGGGATCCGAGTAAAAACAGAGCAAGTAGACCGCGCACAAAATAACCTTGCGAACGGTATGTATCTCGCGGCTGAGGGTTCGCCTGAGGCCATCTCTGAAATACCGAAAAATCTACCGCCACCATTAGTTCCAACTAAAGTAATGCATAAGACTACTAAAGACATATTCCTGAATTCCTATCTAGAAGTTGTAGCACCCGCTTACACCAATCTCCCTGTCCGCGCCCTGCCTAACGACAGGGACGGGGGTGGTAACCCGCCCCAAGATCAGCTTCCGCCAGTACCACAACCGAATCCTACTGTTCCACCACCTCCACCACTTCCCGCACTTAAAGTTGATCTACCGAAACCACTTCTACCTGATCCTACTAAAAGACAAGTTCAAGTTCAGATACAGACTCTGCCGAGAGATAATGCCCAAGCTTCCGCCTCAGGGGGTGCGACCGGGGGTCTACACACCCCGCCATTGACACGCAGGTTACAGCTTAAGGACTTGCGGAGTCCTTTTACGTTCAAGTCTCCCAGCCTTGATGTATTCAAGGAAAACCTTTCAGTTTGCAGATATGATCCAGTACCCGGTAAAGACAATATAATGATGATGGCATCACTACGGTTAAGATCTGCTACTGATTTCCTGCTATGCTATGCAGGAATGAAGGAGCGCCTAGATAGAATATATGAGTTTATTCAGACAGGGAAAGACCCTGACAGTATTCAGGAGGCCATGGAGCGTCAGAAAGTTGACGTTCAAGCACAGATACTACGTTTTTTCATAAATTGTCTAATAAGAGAACGAGACAGGCCTGGGACAGATCAGAGTGAATTAGATGCACTAAACAAGTGGGGTCAAAATATATCTGAAGGAAAACACGATAGGGGAACTTGCATAGCCAGTATGTACAAGAAAATTAGAAAGGCAGTAATAGAGATACACCAAAAAGAGAAAGAAAAGGCCTCCTCCAAGGAGGAAGAAGAACTTGAAGAACAAGAAAAGACTACAGATACTATAGCATATGTAGGTAAGGGAACTTACCTTAGGAAAAGTATCCGTCCGGAAAGCAAGAGAGTTTTCCTCTCTGCCTTAACAAACCCGAATTCTTCTGAACATCAGTTCCAGGAGACTGATAAAAGACTCCGAGACCGAGTGGGGTACCACATACTCAATTCAATGGATGAACAAGAATTAGCCCGGTCAGCCATATTATGGGCTGAAAATCCGGATATGTATAATGATGATACACTAGCGCAGACATTTCTGAACCTCTCCCCAGACGAACAGAAACTAGCAGGTGTATACATGATTCAGCACCTCCTAACGAAATACAGAAACCAACATTCTGATCCAGGTCCCTTACATGAAACATTAGAAGCACTACTCATGGATAGATGGAGAGGTTTAAGTACCAAGTTAATACAAATAATTCTAGAACAGCGACATAGATATAACACTTTTATAAGCTCTGAATATGTTCCCGCTCCGCCCCCAGAAAGGAAAACGTATCACATGCAATGCCTGAGTGGCATTGAAAGTCAGAACCCCTTACGAGAAGTACACCCAGTTATGGGTGCGGACAATCTCTTGAAACGTGTATATGTCCACACGCCACTGACCAAGTTAGAACTGTTAGAAATGAAGAAACTAGTCCCGAGCCATGATAAAGACCCTGCTGGTTTCCACAGAGAGCTTAAAGACATGTTACTGATGGGGGATTACACATATGATGATATCATGAAAATGTTAAAGGTACTGCTGCCCACGGGCATCTACGAGAAACTAAAGGAAAAGGAATGGGAGGTGGGAGAGAAAAAGATTGTATGGGCAGAAATAGAAGACGAAGAGAACAAACGTGTCCCAGGGGTAGGCCTCGGGGACAAAACCAAAGCATTACCAGGTTTAATAGTACAGGTTCTGCCAAGATTATTGGCAACTAGAAAAGAAGACTGGGATGCAATCTCAGCATGTAAACAGAAACCCGACGAAGATACTAGTGACTTCTATTCAAGATTCGAGAAATGTTTTATTATTAATAGTGGTCTTAAACCAAGTAGCGAATCGTACCCGCATCTTTTTGTATCAAAGTTAGTTGATAATTCCCTGTTAGCAGTCAAGAATCGTGTATACAAGGTTGAGAGTACATGGCAAGCAAATACGCCATCCCAGATGTTACAAATGTTACAATACCATCAGAATAGAATTAGAGAAGAACAGGATCAAGAACAGAAACGTATGAAAGACACGAAAATGAAAATGTTAGTAGCCCAGTCGGTTCATACCGACGGAAACAGAAAGGGTACGAACCAGACAGGTCACGTCTCAGGTCCCGTTAAAGGGACGTGCAATTATTGCAAGCAGCCAGGTCACTACGTACATGAATGTCCAGTCCTGAAACATAACATAGCAACAGGTAAAACTAAAGAGAGACCGCATCCACCTAGACAAGATCAGGTTCAGCAACAGACTTCACAGAATGTACAGCCCATGCAGAATACACAGCCTATGCATGCTTCATCGCATACAGCACAGACAGTAGCGGTACCACAGCCCACTGCCACGACTCAACAAGTTTCTCAACAGATGTACCAGTATGCCCAATCTGCTTACCCTGAGTATCAACGATACACATGAAACGGCCTAGAGAGGGAATTTGGCTTGCCTCTTATTGAAATTCCTGTAGATCAAGAAGGTCCTTATGTACACAGTCAAGTATTGGGAAAAGACAGAAAGTTTTTAATTGACACAGGGGCAAGCCGCACCACAATCAGTCATAATGAAGTCCCAGGGGCACCCCTCTCAGGCTCACAGAATGTTTCCCTTGGTTTTTCAGGACAGCCCATTGTAAATGAAGTATCAGAACCAGTACCCTTGGCTGTGGGTCCATTATCACGAGTTACAGACTTGTTACTTACGAAATCGTGCCCAGAAAATCTGTTAGGAATTAAAACATTGAAGGCTCTAGGAGCTATAATCTGTTGTTCCCCGGAGGGAGTTAGACTCTTTCTACGGGATTTCAAGGGTCATTATGTGTTGCGAGAATTCGATGTCAGATTAAAAAATGTACCAGATCACCTGTGGGCAAAAGGCCCAACTGATGTAGGTTGCATGCATATCACGCCATACCGTGTTACACTCAAGACAGGAGTTGTTCTACCACGAATCAGGCAATACAAGTTACCCCCCGATGCTGTAGTGGCTTTACTGGAAATCATTGAAGAGCTCATAGCTCAAGGAGTGGTCGTAGAGACCGACTCCAATATCTGTAATTCACCCATCATTCCAATTCTTAAACGTACTGACCCCAATGCACCGCCAGTATATCGGCTGGTGATTGATCTTCGAGAGCTGAATAAATGTATTGTACCACAGTACCCTGTGGTCCCCGATATCTCTTCCCTATTGACTGCTATTGATTCAGAAGCAACGTTCTTTACTGTAATTGATCTCAAGAACGCTTTCTTCAGTGTACCTATTGATCCGGAGAGCCAATACCTTTTCGGATTCAGTTTAAATGGACGAAGCTTCAAATTTTCCCGCGCACCTCAAGGATTCACAGAAAGCCCCAGCATCTATAGTCAAGCACTGAAAAGACAACTAGACTGTATTCAAATGCCAGTTAACACCGCTTTACTGCAATACGTCGATGATCTGCTGATCACCGCACGAAGTGAGCCCGAATGTGAACAAGCATCACTGACAGTTTTACATTTCCTGGCAGACAAGGGACACAAGGTGTCCCCTTCGAAGTTACAATTCTGTGTTCAGCAAGTTGTGTACTTGGGTCACTTGCTGTCCAAAGTGGGGAGACAGCTCACTCCCGATCGCATTCAGTTAATTGTAAATATGCCACGACCCCAGACACAAAAGGAAGTGCGGGCCTTTATAGGCCTCACCTCGTACTGCAGACAATGGATTCCTCAATATGCATTTCTAGCTAAACCACTCATCCAGTTAACGACGCAGGAGGCAGCAACTTCGACTGTCCTCCCTTGGACTCAGGAACATACACAAGCCTTTGAGGAATTAAAGAAAGCATTATGTCAAGCACCAGTTTTAGCAACACCATGTTACAGCAAACCGTTTACACTTTTTGTTACAGAACGTGATGGTACAGCATTATCTGTCCTCACTCAAGATCAAGCAGGTTCACATAAGCCTTGCGCTTATTTTTCAAGTACATTGGACTCAGTAGCCCAGGCACTCCCTGCGTGCTTAAAGTCAGTAGCAGCAACAGTGTTAGCAATAAGACAGAGCGATTCAATTGTTTTAGGACATCAGTTAACAGTACAAGTTCCACATTCTGTAGAGGTTCTGTTAAACAGAACCCAGACTCAACACTTGACTATAGCACGATTGACAGGTTACGAATTAACGCTATTCCAGCCACACATAGAAATCAGACGCTGCAGCATTCTGAACCCCGCAACACTGTTACCTACAATTATGACAGATCCAGCCCCGCATGATTGCATAGAGATCATTAACGCAGTAACAAAGCCCCGACGAGACTTAACAGATGTTCCACTGACAAATCCAGACCTGACACTTTATGTGGATGGTTCATGTATGCGAACAAGTACAGGAGAATTAGTGGCCGCATATGCCGTGACCACTGAAACCGAAGTTAAAGAAACACATCGTTTTGACACACTGTCTGCTCAAGCGGCAGAGCTCATTGCTCTGACCCGAGCCTGTATTCTAGCAAAGAACAGAAATGTCAACATATACACTGATTCCCGTTATGCGTTCGGAGTTGTACACGACTTCGGCATGTTATGGCAAGAACGAGGTTTTCTGACCTCTCATGGTGCCAAGATCCAACACGGTCCCCTCATTCAAGCACTGTTAGAAGCAATACATCTGCCTTCAGGCATATCCGTCATGAAGTGTAAGGCACATACTAAAGTTACAGATTCTGTTTCCCAGGGTAACGACCTGGCAGACCAAACAGCAAAACATACAGCATTGACTCACACTCAGACAACTGACATGACGAAGACAATAGGACCGACACATTGTATGACGGTCAGGGATCCCACACTAGATGTTATCGATATTCAGGCACATGCTACCCCAGATGAAATAAAGAAATGGATTGAACTAGGAGGGATCCAGACAGATGAAGGTTGGATGACGAAGGGAAAATCTACATGGTTTCTCCCTGACTCTATGGTTCAAGTCATGATTAATACAGCACATAGTCCAGCACATCTAGGAGAAAAAGCGATGTTAGACAGTTTACAAAATCTTTGGAACAATAAACACTTACGAGCAGCAGCAAAACAGAAAGTGCGTACTTGCATGATCTGTTGTCAGTTCAATCCAGGTAAAAGCGTCCCTGTAGAGCAAGGTGGATTTCATCCTCCCGATCACCCTTTTGAAGTCCTCCAGATGGATTATATCCAGATGGACCGTTGTCGAGGATTTAAATATGTCCTCGTAATTGTTTGTGCTCTGTCCCGTTGGACCGAAGCATACCCAGTCCCAGATTACACTGCTCCGACCACTGCCAAGCAGTTGGTTCGTGAATTCTTCCCACGGTACGGCTTGCCTCGTGTCGTGTATTCAGATAACGGTCAGCCATTCTCATCCGAATTAATGAAAGAAGTTTCTTTATTGCTAGGATACCAGTGGAAATTCCATTGTGTCCGACATCCCGAAGCCGCAGGCCTTGTAGAAAGGCATAATCAGACATTAAAGACACGCCTGGCTAAAATATGTAAAGAGAAAGGGGTCGACTGGATAGTCGCCCTGCCAGTGGCACTGTTCTATATGAGGATGGTTGCCCATTCGAGATCAGGACTATCCCCGTACGAAGTGGTCTTTGGTAGACCACCGAATATGTGGGGGACGCCCATTCCGAAGAAAATTACTGATGTTGATTGTAATATGTTGACAGATTACCTTGCCTCCTTGATGTCTGCACTCCAATCATGTCGTTCACAGGTTGCCGCAGCCTTCCCTGACAACACTGATGTAAAGCCACATGATGTCCGTCCAGGTGATCTGATCCTCATAAGGAACTTCGACCGGAAAAGTCCGTTGGAGCTCCGCTGGAAATCGCCGAAGACCGTTCTACTTACTACGAGGACAGCGGTGAAGGTTGAGGGCCGGAAGGGGTGGGTCCACATGAGCCATGTTAAACTGTGTAATGAACTGAAATCCGATCCAGGCTCATCCACCCCTTCCAAAGACTGTATCGAGCCCAGTGACTTTAAAACTTCCGAACGAGAGAAAACTCCCCAAGAGGAGTACAGACTTAAACTCCGATCTAGCAAGTCAGACAGTTTAATTGTTTAAGTCCAGTCCTGAAACATAACATAGCAACAGGTAAAACTAAAGAGAGACCGCATCCACCTAGACAAGATCAGGTTCAGCAGCTCAGATGGGGTCATTCGAAGAGACAGGTCTTGTGGTCTTTCCTGAATTGGTTCAGTGTTGGGCTTCGCCAGAGATGAAGGGGGAGATAGTTCCAGGTCTTGGCTGCGAGGTAGGAGAAGGACCGTCCACCCGCTGATTTATCTCCACCCGCTGATTTATCTCCCATTTGAGCTCAATGGAAAGTGAGTTCCAAAGACTTGTACCCTGAGCTCGGAAGGACATAACTCCCCATTTGTTTTATTCTGACTTTGGTTCAGACAATCACATGGATGACATTTTCTTATCAGGAATTTGGGCCCCTGATTGCGATAGATCTTATGAATGATGCGCGCTGCCTTGAAGTTAATCTTTTTTTGAACAGTCAGTTAATGAAATTGCTGATGTTACACACACATTGATATGAGTCAAATAGACATCATAAGAAATGCTTAAATGGATGTAGGGTTCCTTTGCTCTTACATTTCTTCCTCACCTTCTCCTCCTGTTCTGTGTATTTCCATCCATCATGAAATATTATAGGCATGCCAAAGCCTTGCATTGAGGGAAAGGCATCATCGAGTCTGCAAATCTAATCCAAAATAGAAATATGGGGATAAACTTGCAATGTTCAAAAATGACATCTAATTGTCATGGGGTGCAATGAGGGTGACGTGGGATAGCATCTTTATAGATTTAAAGTAGACCCTCTTGTGTAGACAACACTCCCTAAATTGCCTTAATTTGTAAAAGGCTGTTCTATACTTCGATTTTGCAAATTTGGTGTGCCACCAGACACATGGTACCTGCCCCAGCCATGCTTCTCCTTCACAGAAGTCTCTTCATACAAAGTTGGAGCTTTTACGGTCTGGCACCATTGTATGTATCTACGCGGACCCTCGACTTATGCAAAACAATTTGTTAATGATCAATAAAGTATCTTCATTCAATGGTTTAACAATAAGTATGAGGGGGGCGTGGCCAGCAGCATGGCCGGCTAAGACGTGCTCCACCGTAGCTCCGGACGAGCTGCACTGAAACCGGCTTAAAACTAGTGCCCTGAAACCCCGTTTCGCCTTCACTGCTACTGTAAAGGTGCTGTGCTTCCCTGGGGACAACAACGGCTACACTACGCTACATAATTGTCCCGAAAACGGCGGAACGGAGACTGACCCGGCCCGGCTGAGAACATCAAGATGGCGTCAACGCGCTGAAACAAAAGAGAACTGTCTGGAGACGACAGAGCCGCTGGGACCTCCCGACGGGCAAAGAGATAGCTGCCGAGTGCCTGAGACGGCACGGGGAACCTCCGGTGCGGTGTGTAGGCGCCCCAAGCCCCGGTACGGAAAGCTTCTGGAAGCTGGGGAGTTCCGTGTCAGGCGCTGACTCGGGCCTCTGGATCCCCGGTGGAGTGGAGAGGCAATCGGAGGGGAGCGGCTCGCACCGAGACAGCAGACCGGACGGCGGGAGCACCCACCGGAGCGGCGGGACTACACCAGCGGCTCCCGGTGCTGCGACCCCCAGGCCTGGCTGTTTCACCGGCGGCTGGTTGACGAGAAGGGTGAGTGCCCCCACGCACGGAGGGCGCCTGGCCCGCATCTGCTTGCCTGGTGCCTGGGAGGCCTGTTCCCGGGATCGTGCTCTGTGCCGTGGCTCCCCCCACCCCCCGCCCTGCCCCGAGAGCTAACACCGGGGCCCGGGGGTGACGGGGATCGCCTCCCCTTCGGCCGAAGAGACACCGTAGGAGGGCCTTAAAATATCGATAGCCGGTGTCGCCCCGGGCCCACGGTTGATTACATGTTACATCCGGAGAGGCGGGAATGGAGGATGGGCCGCCCTGCCAGACGCACGGAATACACTCGCCGCCTACTACTGCAGGGCCGGTAAGGAGCGGTTGGAGGGAGAAGACCGGAGGCATACCCTGACAGTCGCCAGCCCTTTTCGCGTAGTGGCCTGACACAGCGACCCGAGGGGAGAGGCTGCAACATAGTGGTCGGTCCCTGTGGAGAACTGTGGGGTCCTGGAAGGACTGAGAAGTGCTACACCCCAATTGAGACGCTGGCCTGGGCCGCGGAATACCACTTGGAACTGAAAGGGTCGGGGAGCGGAGGGAGGCTGCAGACACGAGATACTGGATCCCGAGGCCACAGACATTTAGTGTAGGTGGTAGGGGGTGTGAGCTCCACGTGGAAATCGCCATTAACCGTCGACAGCCATGGGGAAGAGAGACACGATTCCCAAACCGCCAAAACAGGGCCCAATGGACAACTTTGCTGCGCGGCGGAAACCCATTGAGACCGCGCCTATAGAATCCGGCGTGCGCTCAGATACAGACTTGTTGATGGCGGCCATCCAGGCGTCCAGGGCTGATATTCAAGAATCTCGGACGGCCTTGGAGGTAAAAATCGGTGAAGTTGGGTCAGAAGTAACGTTATTGCGGCAAGATTTCCAGAAGTTGAACGAAAGGGTGACTTCGGCAGAGATGCGAATAGGAGAGGCAGAAGACTCGATCACCACCCTGAGAAAAGATATGACGGAACTCCAGGCCTCACATCGCCAGCTACTATGGAAGGTGGACAATGCCGAAAACAGGGCGCAACGCAATAACCTGCGCTTTGTTGGTTTTAGAGAGGGAATTGAGGGGGCGGACATGGCAGCTTTTCTCCGCTCCTGGCTAACAACGCCCTTCCCGGCGGCACAGTTCTCGACGTGCTTCAAAATCAAAATGGCACATAGGGCCCTACTGGCAAGGCCGCCTGAGGGAGCGAGACCCCGGCCTGTCATCGCTCGATTCCTCAACTTTGCAAATCTAGATCTGATATTACAGGAATCCAGAAAGCTGGCGGAGATACGCGTTGAGAACACAAACATTATGATTTTCCCGGACTGCAGCCAGGAGGTACAGAAACAACGCCGCTCTTTTGACACGGTCAAAGCAAAACTTAGAGACATGAACATTACCTATATGCTGCTCTTCCCGGCAAAATTAAAAGTAATTTATAAGGACAAAGCGCACTTCTTTAATCACCCGGAAGATGCCTGGCAATGGCTGGAGGAGCGACCCATCTTTCATAGGCAGGAGAACAACAGAAGAGAGGGGCCAGACAGGCCGACCACGAGCGGTGCACAATGGGAACGGCCGAGGCCCCAGCGACAGAGGGCCCAAAGAAATAAGAGGCGGACACCACTGACGCCCTACCCGGGAGGTGGCCAGACGGACAGACGGCGAGGGCGATCGGCCTCACCTGGATGGAGCGGCGCAACGGGATCCAGGTTCGGATGCCTGGACAACACGGCCCGATCGGAAGGAGATAAAAGAGAGGACTCAGAAGTACACTCATCGGGGGGAGAAGAGGGAGGAGCACGTTCCGTCCACCCACTGGAGACAGCGATCCGGGAACTGGAGCAGGTGTCCTCGGGACACACGACTGATCCCAGACCGGACACACAGGACTCACAGTCCTAAACAGGGGACGTTAGGGCGGCAGATATTGCAGCTCGACGATGCGGAGACACGCAAGTTGATGCACCCTCCTTACACCTATTGTTTACATTGGTTATTGACTTTCCTATGCACACATTCCTTAACTTTGACTCACGAAGCTGCTATGCTGGGAATGTATTATATGTTTTGCATTGAGCTGGTTACCGTAGGTTGAAAGGGAGGGGGACCTCTGGGAGGGCGACAGACCCTCTCCTGCTGACAGTTCCGCCTCAGAGAGGGATGGGACTGAAAGGGGAGGGAGGTGGGGCGGGGGGAGGGGGGGAGTTTGGTTTGGTTGACACTGATCAGTTGGGTTTGTTGGGATGGGGACGGGGAGGGATCGAAGGGAGGGGACGGGCGGTTGGTGGGGAGGAGAGATGGGCAAAATGAGTATTGTAGTCACTTGTCAGGCAGGCCCACATGCTAACCACCATACACCACCAGCAATTTCCCTTTATCACTTGGAATTCCTTGGCACACGAAATAGACAGCGCTTTTACACCCCACGGCCTCTACCGGCACAAGCG
The DNA here is from genome assembly GCF_964263255.1 of Lissotriton vulgaris. NCBI lineage: Eukaryota > Metazoa > Chordata > Amphibia > Caudata > Salamandridae > Lissotriton > Lissotriton vulgaris. The sequence goes on along the minus strand of NC_141698.1, from coordinate 201,555,502 downwards.
TCAGTGGCCCACAGCTGAGATTGCAACAGGTAAGGAATGGGTACCCTGGATAGAAACAGGCCACATGGGGAATCTCTTATGGTGATGACCTGGAATGTTAATGGCCTTGGCTGTAGGATTAAGAGAGGTCTGGTTAACAACTACATAAAACGCTCTGGGGCAGATGTGGCACTCCTACAGGAGACACATCTGAAGGGCACGAAATGTGCCTTCCTAGCGAGGGGGCAGTACACAGTCCTGGCTCACGCTGGGTTTACATCTGGCTCAAGGGGGTCGCGATATTGATAAAGAAGTGTCCACCAATGAAAGTAGCGAAAGTCTGGACCGACCCAAAAGGGACATATGTAGGGGTTCGAGGGACGTGGGGAAGGAGGGAATACACACTTGTCCAGACTTACGCTCCACCCAAACTGCAAACAGATACACTTCGGTGTATATCAGACATAATACTTAACACATCGGACACGGTGCAGATCATTGAAGGGGACTTTAACGATGTCATGAGCCCGCTGTTAGACAGAACAGGGGATCGCGACCGCCCCACGACCCTGACCTCGTTGGCCAGAACCATGACTACCCTTGGCCTTCTAGACATATGGAGATGGTTACACCCAACAGCGCAGACGTTCTCCTTCTTCTCCGGAGCCCACAAAGTTTACTCCCGACTTGACTATATCTTCATGCCGAGACAGTTGCTTCAGGCATCAGATTCAGTGGGATACTGTGCTAGAGGGGTGTCTGACCACTCGCCACTGGTGCTGGTTCTGGGCAGAAAGAAGCGGACCGGGCCTAACATCCTTCGGCTCTCGAACTGGGATCTGCAGAACCCAGAGCTCCTGAGGGGACTGCGAGCGGATCTTAAGGTATACTTGGCGGACAATGTCGGGTCAGTGGACTCCAAGGAGGTCTTATGGGAAGCACTCAAAGTGGTGCTTCGTGATAGGGCGCACTGTCGGATGGCAGACGCCAGAAGGAAGGAACAGGCAGAGGTCCTGGCGCTGGAAACGCAGATAGAGCAACTGGAGACGGAGCATCTCCGGACTAAAGACCCAGAGACCTTGAGACGCCTGGTGGACGTTCAGGCCCAATATCGGCAAGTTGTGACCAGGGAGGCGAAGACGCAGGTGCTGGCTACCCTACATCAAATTTATGATGTGGGAGATAAGTCTGGAAAGCTCCTAGCCTGGTTGAGTAGAAAAGAGAAGAGCGAGAGATGGGTAGAAAGAGTCAGGACGGGCCCGACAACGTGGGCATGTACGGACGACAAGATAGCGGATGCCTTCGCAGACTATTATGGGGCATTCTATGACACATGCGAACTAGGGAACAGGGAGGATGAGCTGTCCTATATGACAAGTATTGATATCCCGAAGCTTGTAGACACAGACTGCGAGGACCTAGAAGACGATATCACAGTGGAAGAGGTTAGAATAGCACTCACGAAACTCCGAGCGGGTAAGGCCCCAGGCCCCAATGGCTACCCTGCGGAGTTCTTCAAGAAAAAGGCAGACATCTTGACTAAACACCTTCTGAGACTGTTTGAGGATGCTGAGAAGGAGGGCCATTTTCCCCTAGACCTCAGACAGGCCACAATTGTCCCAATCCACAAGGCGGGAAAGCCTCCAGATGAATGTGCGTCCTATCGCCCCATCTCCCTGCTGAATGTGGAGGCTAAGCTGTATGCCGCAATCTTGGCTCTTCGGTTACGAAGCGTCATACCACAACTGGTACATATGGACCAGACAGGTTTCATTCCGGAAAGGGCGACTAGATACAATCTGCGTCGGACGCATAATTGGTTGTGTGAAGTGGAGGGCAGGACGGAACCTCACTGGTTCTTGTCCTTGGACGCTGAGAAGGCGTTCGATGCAGTACATTGGCCCTTCTTGGAGGGAGTCTTAGAACATTTGGGGTTTGGGCCCAAGTTTAGAAGTAGGGTACGGCTCCTTTACTTGGGCCCTGTTGCTCGAGTCAGGGTCAACGGGGCGATGTCCAAGGCTTTTCCCATACAGAGGGGAACCCGACAGGGATGCCCACTGTCTCCCCTTCTGTTTGCCCTAACTGTTGAGGTCGCGGCATGCGCGATTAGGCAAAACCCTAAAGTGTTGGGTTTCCGTTTGGGTCTGGCAGGATCGCAAGAGGAAAAACTGTCCCTCTATGCAGACGATGTACTGCTGTATGTGACAAAGCCAGAGACCACTATACCGGCGCTCTTTTCGGAGCTGGATCAATATGGGGCTAGATCGGGATACCAAATTAACTGGCATAAGTCAACGCTCTATGACCCCGGGGAAGGACGGAGTGGCCTGATCTACCAGACAGACTGCAGACGACTACTGTAGGTTTTACGTACCTAGGGATATTTATAACAACAGACAAGTCAATAGCCTACGATCGCAATATTATGCGTGAGCTCAATAACTTTAAATTAGACGCAGGCAGATGGCAGTGGCTCCCCCTGACACTTCTTGGGCGGGCGGCCGGCCTTGTTCAAAATGGTCTCCTTGCCGAGATTCCTCTATGCATTCCAAAACGAGTATCTTCTGTTACCGCCCAAGTTTTTCTCAGAAGTATATGCGGAACTAAGATCCTTCCTATGGCTGGAAAGCACCCCAGGGTGGCGTTGGCGACCCTACAGAGGCACCAATATGATGGAGGAATTTTTCTACCTGATTTAGAGGCCTATTATTGGGCGGAACATCTGCCCCCATCAATGACTGGGTCCACGCACCAGCAGCACATCCCACCTATGCTCTAGAAAGACACAATATGGGCACGCATAGCTGCATACACTACATTTACGAGGGGAGGGGATGAAATAAGCTGCTACCGGCCACCAGACTCACATTGGGAGCTTGACAGAAGGCCACGAAAGCTGTAGGGTGGACTCATAGTGAAGTAGTGTGGCTCACTGGTTAGAGGCGGCAGACCCGAGAGCAGAGGACGGCCCGGGACCAGGGTTCGATTCCCGGCGCGGCAGGTTTCTGGACCAGGGTCAGCGGACTTGATAATTCTCTCGCCTCGGTGCCCACTCTGATCAGCGTTCACACTCGGCAACTCTGGGCATTAGCTTGCCTCATCTTCACTAACGGCCCCACCAGACCGCTGGGGATGCCTGGTCTCACCCTGGAGATACCCATTAAGGGACCATCTCTCAGGGAAGCCAGGAAGGGTTTCGCAGCGGTCGAAGCGCCTTGGGACCCTACGGGTAAGTAGTGCGCTATATAAATGCCTATACATTTACACATAGGCCTTCGAGGCAGACCCCGATTTGGAACTGCGCATGGCTGAAAGAACTCAGTAAGTTAAAAGGTTTCAGAGGATGGGATGATATCGGCATCTCCTCCCTGGGGGATGTGGTTAAAAGCGGGACTCTGAAGTCATTTCAGTCCTTTCAGACGGAATTTGGATTGCACCGCTCCAAATTTTTCAAATATATACAATTTAGACACGTTTGGCGGGCGGAGGGGGCATTACAGGAGGCACTCCCATAATACCCCCCCCTGGAGGGCCGCTTACTACAGGAAAAGATCCCAGAAAAGGCTGTATCCTTGACGTACAAAACGTTCATGAATAATAAACCAGATAGGCTGACTGGACTCCGCACCACCTGGGAGAAAGGGCTGGGAGAGATGGACGACGTAGATTGGGGGGTAGTGCTGATGCACCCTAGAGAGGTAGCAATCAAATCACGACTCCGCCTGATACAATTCAAAATCTTACACAGGGCATACTTTGACAGGCAGAGGCTCATTAAGATGGGAAGGGTGTCTGACCCTAGCTGTCTGCGTTGTGGGATGGCAACTGGGGACTTCTTACACACACTATGGTCGTGCCAGCATATACAAACCTACTGGGGGGAGGTCACTGCAGAACTGGGGGAGGTACTGGAGACGGAGATCCCAATGGACCCGAAGCTCATACTCCTAGGGATGACAAATGATGTGGACCTGGCCCGCCCTCTGCTGATATTTTTGGCCCTAGCGCTGGTAGTAGCCAAGAGGGACATAGCCAGGAACTGGGGGGCGCCAAGTACCCCTCAACTAGGAGAATGGAGGAGGGGAATGGACTTGTACATGGCGGCCGAGAGGGTTATGTATAAGGCGAGGGGATGCCCGAAGAAATTTAGCAGAATATGGGGCAAGTGGAGACACTGCCATGGCCTGGATGGAGGACTATAAGGTCGGCCGGTTGTGTGTGGCCAAGACGTATACACAAGACAGAGCCGCCCGAGCTCGAGAGACTATGCACTGTGAGAATACCGGCCAACGATCATTGCTTGTGAATTTGATTATTGGTGGGGAGCTCTTCACTTTTGATGGGATGTGTAGGGAGGGGGGGTTGGTGTGGGAAGTGGGGCCTTTTGATTGACAAAGACATGACTGTACTGTACTTGTTCTCAGGTGTTAAAATAATAAAAATGTTTTTAAAAAAAAACAATGAGTATGAGAACTCTTTGGACTCATTGTTGGACAGTCTATTGAAAAGAGACACTGTAGCTTTAAAGTATTTTGAAAATGATGGGTATGAACTGTGGGGCACAGATGTTTGAACTTGAAAAGGGAATGCACTGATGTGATGTGCCTGCAGGCCGTTTTACCTTACTGAACTTTGATCCACGTGTCAGTAATAGTATTGTAACTTATTGTTAAGCTATTGCACGTAGGATTGTGTTGTAGCCTTAAGTGGGTTATATGCTCTTACGTTTATTATGTTTTGTGGACCTGGGGCTAGCAATCCATCTGATGGAGAGTAAATTCATCTAAATGCATTGATGGCAATGCAATATTTAACATAGGTATAAATAATCAATTAATTTCTGCTTAGGCAAAAATTTGAAGATTTGTAATATGAATGACAGATTTTGGACTCAACAGTGAATGAAGATGTATAATTGATCATTAACACTTAATATGAATAGGCGGTGGGTCTGTCTGGATCTACACAGTGGTGTCAGGCCTTAAAAGCTCCAACTCTGTATGGAGGGTCTTGTGTGAAAGACATTAGGACAGCACCATACCTACTAAGATATGGCACTGCTGCTGTCATCCTCTGTGTTGTGCACCGTAGGCTGCATTGTGCAAAACACACACACACTCTTGAACCAAAGTGCAAGGGTGTGTGCATGATTTCAATCATAGGTTTGGACAGCTCAGTGTGTGCAAATTGTTCATAATTTTCTTTCACATAATTACACATTTCAGAAAATTACATAAAATTATGCGTAATTATATAATGCAAATCCACCATTTTGCGCCGCATTTTAGCATGGAATGTGTCCTTGTGTCAATTTTTGACAGAAGACTGCATTTTGTGGACAAAAAAAAATAGTGCAAACAGGAAAAGCGCTGTGAACAACAGTTGCTCGCATCCCTCTGAACCTGTGCACTTGAGATACATTTTTACCACAAATGGATAGTTCATAACAAATTTTTACTGCAAATAGCATCTAACTTCTTTGGAAAGTGGAGTAATGTTGACAAGTCTTTTCTCAAACGTTATGCCTGCCTCGAGGAGCTATACATTTGTGGTGCAAAACCTGGTCTACCATTTTTAGTAGGCAGGGCTCTGAGTCAAAAACCACGGGTGGTTGCATGGAATTGTCAATGTCCTTTCCGCCCCACAACCAACCCCAATGGGACGCTCCCTTAACACAAAGTAGTGAAAAGATTTGCTTTGGGGCTTCTTTCCGGAAAGTAAAACCGAATATTGAACGTTTTGATAAATCTGTCCCAAGTGGAATGATTTTGCCCTTAGGTCTTCTTCAATGTAGAATACTGAATACATCAGCCAAAAAGTGGGCGTATTCATTGTGTTACCAGCATCCCCAACACAAATCATTGGTTGCCCCTCTGTGGTCACAGGTTCGGATCACAGCAGAGCCATTCAGACTTCCTTAGATAGATCAATAAACTGAGTAACGTTATGTTGGCCACACCCAGTCGTCAAATACATTACTTTGTTGTAGGACCACCGTGTCTGAAATGACACGCATCTGGCGCGCGCCCACAGCATTTGAATATTAGAATCATTCATGAATCATTGGCACTAACATTCTCTAAACCAGTCATCTGATATCTCTTAATCCCTCTGTTGACACCAGCCCTGACTGTTGCAGCATCCCGAAACCGCATACTTCAGGTAACGCTTCTCCGACGGCTTGAGGTGAAGCGAGTCATCCGCGGCCGGGCGGGCGGTTCAGGATTGCGCGCTCACGGCACGTCGTCATTTTGGCATGCTCGATAGACATTTATGAGGTTTCCGTTTTTGTTGTGTGGAGGCGGCGACTGCTTGCCAAATTTAGCGCAGGCTTGATGTCGCTGTCAGCGCTATGCAGGGAAAACACGCGAAATATTTGGTTACAATTTAAAGGCGAAGTTTCGTAACCTGCTGCTCTGGAGAAACCGGTCTCACCGAGATGAAACTATGTCGCACTTTTTGGGATCGAGCAAGCACTGAAATAAAGCTAGCAGAATTGAGGCGCTTTGTCATATTCATGGAGAACTAAAATGAGTTTCAAGAGCTTCTCTGGAAAGGAGGCAAAAAAAAGCACGGAAAACTGCTATTATTACTATTACCATCACAAATTTAAGTTTATTTGGTTTATATAAAACGAAAAGCTGCCTTTAATCATTGGGAAGAAGTACATTAAATACTAAAAACAACTTGAATATTACATGGGTGAATTCAATTAAGATAATACAAGTTTTAAAATCTAGGCTATGTTAACATGTCGCTCATTTTCCCCACATTCCAGGTCCTTTACGCTTACAGATTCCACCTGCTCTGAAGAAGTAGAATTTGGACAACAAGAGCAAGTGGTAATACTGAATATGTTAATACCAAACAGTAATACCACACTCAGTAACACTTGTAATTGTGTGGTATTGTATTACCACTGAAAACCATAGCGCCATGAAACTGCCTAGTGACCGTGCGCTGTACAAATACTTTTAACATAACATTAACACATAACAACCATGTATTAATTCCACTCTACATTAGTTTGTCTTCATAGAGCACTGAAGTAGCAAACTGTCCAGTTTTCAACACCAAGGTTTGACAAAGATGCAGGTTTGTATGCAGAAGCCATCAAGACTGTGACTTCCCTGAGCTGAAGACAGCGTCAGTTCTAGCCAAGAGGCCTCCATTGGCATAACTTGCCTGGGGAGCCGTTCTCCATAACAAGCAGTCTAATATTATGTAGTGGGCTGACCATGGTATGGCTGCACCCTAAGTGACTAGAAGAAATATCTTCACAATATACGTCTCATCCAGCAGTGAAAGTTAACAAAGGGCGTAATTCTTACTGGATTTTGGCAATGCTCTGTAGACATTCTAACATTCAACTTTTTAATCATAGTCGTTGAGAAGGCAATCCTTTAAAAGGATCAAAAGAGAGCACTTATTTAGGAGTTTTATGGTACGTAATGTGTAACCTTTCAGTTACGTCAGAACACAGATTGGGATAAGAGCACTATTTGAACTCATGATAAACGATGTGGGAGTGAACTCAGGATTGGTGGACTAGTGCTTAATTTGAACCAGTGGTTTCCGGTGCTCGACACAGGACTTAATTGTCAACACCAGCACTTATGACAGTCTGCCACAGGGTGGCGCAGATTGTCTAATCTAGTGACAAGCACAACAACAGTGGTCTATTAATTCAATGTGAGTTAAAAATGATTAATACCTGCTGCCAAAGCCATTCATATCTCTTTGGGGGCCTGGAATAGTCAGAATTGTCACAACTGTAGGAGTGTGATGGTTAGTAGTTGTGTTGTTACTGGAGTTGACAGCGCTGACCGTGACAACGGGCAGTGCCGGCGGAAGTGGCCTCCTGAAGAGGGACCTGGCACTTATTTCTTTTATACATTAAGTACTGTGGAGCCAACAGATTTTGTTCAGCGATGACGGCCATCAGAGTCTAGAAGGTCCATTTGGAAAGCAAGCCTGAATAGTTCTGTTTTCAGCGGATTACTGGATGTGAATGTGGTTGTGTTCAGATCTCATGGAGGGGACAAGGACATTCTACCATATTGGACCTTGAACTTCAACAGTTCTGTGTCTGGACTTCATCCACTTGCAGGATCGCGGCTGTATCCAGACTACAGCTGAGGAGCAGAGGTTTCTAGCTCGGCTGTAGCGTGTGCCTAGGTTTTGCAACTATTTTAGGGCATGTTTCCCCAACAGGTTTCATTATCTAACTTCCTGAATAATTTGTAGACTGAACAATGGGTCTTAAGTCTATCCAATATGAATCACCCATAATCACCTCGGTACTGTAATAGAAGGCATCTGAATGCGGTAGCTGATATTTAGGCGTGAACTCATATTTGATTCATTTGATTTGCCGATGTATAAACACGAACAAATGCCCGGAGGCAAAATTATACAGCTGAGAAATTAATATTAATGAGCAGTCTTGTCACATAGGAACTATTTATTAGTTAAGCAAATGTGTTATGTCACCTAAAAGCAAACCTGTGCTGTTACTGCGTTAATAACATGTTGAGTGATAATTTTGCATCTTCATTAAAAATAGCTATGAACATTGCATGACAAGTCATCCTCCCAAGGCGTCTGGAAATTAGCTATTCTGCAGCCACAGCATTTTCTACATAATTAAAGACTTGCCACACTAGCCACATAAACAAACATCTGATGTAGATTTTCTAGACATTAAAAAAATAGTTTCTGGTCCAACTGGATCATAAGTTACTAAAAAGCGTCACATATGGCATGTTGAGGTGCAGAACCTTTGCAAAGTTTAATGGTCCCCTTTTAGTTGGTGATTGCTGCGTTCAACTGCTATCAGGAGATGAAACCAGAGAGTATTAATATGTAGTAATTTGTCAAAATGACTAAATAATAATACCACAGAATGTGCCATATTAAGATGTATAATTTGCCGTTTCTTTCCACATTGTCATCCGCCCTGCATAATTTAGTCCTCCATTGCTGCCTAATTCCCAGGACCGGACAGGCATGTTTTCACATTGTGCATTTCTCTGGTGTGCTCCAGCCCTTAGAGACTCTGTCCCTTTATTGCAGGAGGCATAGTGGGAGGGGAGGATGGAAAGAGAGAAGATGGGGAGAGACTACAGAGGGAGAAGTAAGACCGGATGAGAAGGGGACAGACAGAAATTGGATGGATGGAAAGAGGTACTGGGGAAGAAATGTGTTGGAAATTACCATCTTTTGCTTGGTATTCCCCCAGACATTTGTCTTCACTGCCCACATTTTTGCTGAACCCATTTTTGTTGGCATTAGGACTCCTGCTAATCAGTGGTAAAGTGCGCTTGTGCCCCCTACCTATGGTAAAATTGTAACACCCATATTTGGCACACGTAATTCATTTATAATTCCCTACTAAATGGTACTACAAGCACATAGGGCCTGTAAATTAAATGCCACTAGTGGGCTCCACCACACATATTCTACCAACTAAGGTAGCACTTTAGTGGGTGTAATAGGAGTATTCCTCTATCCTTTAATTCCCTCTGCATCCAGCACAGAGATACACCTTCAGGGGTGATTCCAGCGCTCTATAAATTTATTCATTCATTCATTCACTGTAAAACATGTTTCAGGCCTGCCACTGCAGTCTGTAGTGCAGTTCTAAACTACAATTACGACCTAGCAAAATAAACATTTTACCAGGCCTAAGCATGACTTTTTAATACCTATAAGTTACCCCAAAGGTAGGACCTAAATGCATTGTACATAGTATTTCAAATGTAGGACAAGTGTACTTAAGTTTTACATGTCCTGTCAGTGAAAACCCCCCAAAGTCATTTATCTCTGTTGCAAGGCTAGCTCTCCCATTGACTAACACGGGGTTACCTTATAACATTTAATAAGTGATAACTTCAGTTTGGGAACAGAAAGAGAAATACTTCAACCATTCATTTAAATTGTAATTCAAAATTAGTGGTAAAGTCAGATTTGACATTACTATTCTGAAAATGCAACTTTTGGAACGTCTAAATCAAATGTGCCTTTCTGCCCTGTTCAGGATCACATGACTGTTAATGGTTCTCTTGTAGTTTGATGTGTATTCCTTCCAGAAAGGGGACCAAAAGGGCCTTAGTTGTGGGGAGGGTGATCCTTTCCTGAGCACGATGGCCTTGGGGTTGTACACAGCCCTTACTGAACTCCAAAGGGTAGCCCGAGAGTTCTACCCAGCCCCTTCCTGACTTCAGAAGATGCCTTCCATGTCACTGGCAAATGAAGCTCACACCGTACTTGTCTGCCCTTTGTTCCCCTAGGCAGATTGGAGCCAAACCCATGGAAAAGGGAAGAAATGGCCAGAACCATTTTAGGGTTAGAGAAAGGGAGTTTCTCCCACACCCAGGCTGGCAATAAGTACACAAGTGGCATACTCAGGACCTTTCATAAGAATATCCCTAGACCTGTGGAGTCTCAGAAGAAGCTGTTGTGACTCAGAAGAAGGACTGTACCGCTGTCTGAAGCCTGATGGTTGCTAGAAGAGACTCCTAGAGTCAGTTCTTTGACCTCCTTTTTCTGCTACAAGGACACAACAAGTTTCCAGAGACCTTTTCCTGCAACTGCCCAGCTGACCATTACCAATCGGACAAGTCTGAACCCTGCTGCTGGCCTCTGCCGGAGTGAGTCCTAACTCCCAGAAGGTGCCCCTCAGTTGCTGGACTCTTGGCTGGTGTTGAGAGTATTCTCCTCTAACCCTAAAACTGCAAGAACTGGTCTCCAGGTGGAAAAACAAAGGTTCTGGGCTCATTGCACTGAAAAGAACCATTCCCGGTCTCCTCGCAAATGCTAGCAAAACTCACTGAGGCTAACGCGGACCTACATTTGACTGCCATCGCAACCTTCCTGTACACAGACCCCAGACTTCTCTGCCCTGTACACTTTACATTGACAACTACAGCCCCATGTTTCCCGCCAATTCGAAGTTCCAGTTGTCAAGCAGCTATTTGTGCAGATGATGACCACACCACCAATGCTAAATTCCAATTGAGACCTGGAACTCAGCAAACCACAATCAATGAGCCCCTCTCCAGATTCAGCCTGCAGTCCAACTGACGGCGACCTCATCGACGAATGCTTCTTGTGTGATACTGGACTAAGTTGGAAGGTAATCTTTCCGCCGTGATGAACCACGTCCCTGTATCCAACCCGTGCTCCAGTGCTCCATTGCAGTCAGCCTTAAGTTTTGACTATGACTCGGTCCCACATGACCAGATAACCACAATTGGCGCTTTGTACTTTTTGGTGCTATTTCTGCTGAAAACCTAACAAATTAATATCTCCGATTCTTTTATTGGATTTTTATAGTTTTGTTGTCATTTTATTTCTTAAAATAGTCAATTTTTTTCTAAATTTGTTAAGGAGTTTTCTTGAGTTGTTTTTTTCACCATATTACTGCTTGAGTACTGCATAAAAACTTTACACAATGTCACTAAGTTAAGCCTGATTGCTTTTATGCCTAGCTACCATAGGTTTAAGAACAGCTTTATGTAGTGACATTTGTGGTTCATCCGGACAGGGATTGAGTTTATTAACTGAGTGGGGCTCTTATCTCTTTCAACTAATACTCCAGTTGTTTACACAAAGCATTAAAATATACCAGAAGGATATAATCGTAGATCCATAAGTGAATGATGGCGCAATGCTCACTCTTTAACTACTTGCAAAGTCCGACTCCATGTGTACACAGAGAAAGAACAGCCGCTTGTTTTCATTTGCTCTTTAGTACTAAAGTTTTTCTGTGTGGTTGATTTGAAATGCTGTTCTGACTGCCTATGTCTTCACATGTCTAACAGTTTTCAAGGCTGCCTTTACAGAATCTGAAGACTTGTTTGTTGGGTTTTAAGGTGCAGGCCTCCTAAATTTCTCATCAAAGTAAGAGACACTGAGTGCGCACAGGCAAAGAATAGTGGAATTAGACCAAACTTTGTACTCCCGAACAGGTTCACTTAAAAAGGTAGAACTTCTCTCAGGAATCAGTAGGAGATTGAAACTTCACCTCTCTACAGTTTCTTGACCTCTAACCTGCCAAAAGGCACATTGTCTCCTTTTTCCCTCTATAGGATTGATGATATAATCCATTTGACTCGGCCCTCTAACCCCTCTTGCCAATGCACCCTGCTACAAGTAGTAGGAAAACGTTTTTAAAAAGCTACATATGTTCACATGTACATACATTAGGAAGGAATCATGCTAGAATTAGTTTCTAGTTCAACATACAGGCTTACCACAGAAATCTTCTTTTCCCTAACTTGCGGCCATTCAGGGGTGAGCTCGATACAGACATGGATTCTTCTTTCCTTGAGCAAACAAGCTAAACTTGTAATAGCTTGGCTTCTAGAGTTTTCTCTGTGTTTATCTGTCTCTGATTGCCTGCAAAAGAGTAATTGATGAGTTTTGTCCTGTATGTGGATTAAGCCGTATCTTAATTCGATTGCAAGAACATCTATACTAAAAGCCTTCTAGACAGTTCGCAAGGCTCCTGTATTTTTACTCAATGTTCTATTAAATGATCTTTCTAAGTCCTTATTAAGGCAGATCTGCATATTACATGCGGGTTGTTGGGGGAAGGAACTGCTTTTCATGAATAAAAAATTCAAGAAAATAAGAAAGAACAACACAAATCTGTTAGATTTCCCTACATTTTCAATCCATGTGTATGAAACTGTCAGTGCACAACGAGAGTATGTGCACCAATATATTACTATTCTAGAGGAGGAGCGGGTGAAGGAAACCTTTAATTTATTGAAACATATTTTCGATGAGTAATAAAAAAATTAAGAAGAGCATATTTCAGTAAATCTCTAATTTAATAACCTTTTAAGTGTAGGTGTAGGTGCCGAAAGGGCAGAAAAAAGTACCAGTATTCTCCAGTTTCACATGAGAATTGTGGGAATTAAAGACTTTTCCTGAAAAAGCATTTTCTATAAAAAGAGAAAAGAAACAAAAAAGATGTTTTCAATAAATTCTAATTTCCCAGCTCAATATGAGTGTATGTAAGTGCCTTATAGATAAGAAACAACACAAATAGTCCCTCTTTTTATAGGAGGGGTAGGGGAAAGCAAAGGCTGTCTTGGAAATAAAATTCCTCAAAGATAACAAAAAAGCAAGAAAACTATTTTCAAATGTCTGCATCTCTTAATACTACAACTCAAAAACTGGTATTGATTGATTTATAAGTATGGGCCTTATATGTCAAAGGGTTTTCTCCATTCTGTGTCTATAGGAAATGTGTTAGTACATATGGGTCTATGTACCTTTTTAGTAATGTGCATCTTTCTTTTGCGAGGTGGATTACAAATTATATTTCCTTTATAAAATCTATACAGAGATCTTTTTATTTTGTAAAGGAGATGCATTTGTATACAGAAATCTTGTAAAATGATAATTAAAATAAGTTTTACCAAAAGAAAAACGGAAATCTATGACAACAGCTGTTTCAGGTTAATTATTTTAAAAATGTCATATAAACATCTGCTTTTCTTCTATATGTCTTATTTTTTAATATATATCAGGGATCAATACAAAAATGCCCTTTACTAATTTAACATTTCTTATACAGACATGCCTTTCTCTTAGATATGCATTTTACTAAGATAACATTTCTATCTGGCTAGCCAGAAATTTTGCTTTATAAAGGAAACCTATTTTTTAACAAATAAAATAACACAAATATCATATAAATGACGTTTCTATTAATAACTTTTTGAGTTGTGACCTCAAACAGGTATATTCAAACTCAAAACTGTGGATTTACCTGTTTACAATTATATATTACCACTAACACCCTGTTTTCCTCTGTAAGGCATGTTTGAAGTATGTGGATTTCAGATGTTCATTCCTTTATTGCTAATATGCTACTGTTCCACACACTTTCAAGGAATAGTTTATTGGCAGACAACTCCTGCTATGACCGACTGGTTTAATGGTTCCAACCAATTTGTGCCATGCTTTAAACTTAAGAAGCTGGAGAGGATGGGAAATGTTTGTTTTGGTAACCTCTTTAGTGGTATCTTTCTTCAGTAATATTCTAATTGACCAGAAGTTGGGTGATTGTCCAAGAGACTTTGAAACAACGTGCTCTTTGACTTTACTGAGAAGTAATATTTGAAACCAGACAATTTAAACTTGCTTTAAAGGAGGACCATTGGAATTTTGGAAATAAGGGTGAGATATACTAAGCCTTTTTATGGTTGCAAACTCTCAAATTCGGGTTTGCAACATTAAAAATGCCTTTTCAGAAATAACAGATGTTGCCATATTGAGTTAAAAAAAAATCAAATTCTTTTAATGGGATTACAAATGGATCCTAATTTGGGGTTTAGAAGGGGCTTATTGTAGGTATCCTTTCCAAATGCTGACTGTGGATCTGAAGTATCTGTGTTTTGCAACTGAAATCAAGTTACAAAACATTGAAAAGTTACAAAGACCTCAAAGGAGGTGCAAAATCATTTGCAAAAGGGAAGGGGTCCTCTTAGGTTCGCCTGATGAATAAACTCTATAGTTGGGGATTAGGCAGTGCTCCACACAACTAGCAGCCTTCAAGCAAACAACAAAAGCGTTTCTTCTTTAATGTGGCCGCTTTTAATTTAAGGAAAACAGGCTGCAATAAAAAATTACTTTATTTAACATGGTGGTCCGCTGATCCCAGCAGGCCACCAACCCTATGTTGGCCTCCAATAGTAGTGAGTTGCAATTTGTGACCTACCTCATTAATATTTATGATGTAGGTGAGATTGTGACACACTACAATTCAACATTTTATTACGTAACCTGTTAGCACGCTGGTCAGATCAGATTGTAAAATACTTTACTGTTCGTAAAAATACTGGTCGCAATTTGCGACCAATATTTTGCAGCCAATTATTTGTACATCTGGTCTTATTCATCGTGTGAAAACTGCAATACGGTACAACAAATTAAAAAGACAGTCTTAGATTAGAAATGTAAGTGGTCTTCTTCTGCCATGTCCCAAATTCTTATGCCTGCATTAAAGCTATACTTTTAATATGTTTGGCACCTTCAGCCACTTTTTCTAAAATACAACATATTGCTTTTTGGGACTTGCAGTTTTGTCGACCACCAAGAAGTCTAGGCTGATAATTGCCAACACACAAAGAAATGTTGGTTGCAAAGTTATTACTGGCTCTAGTTTCACACCTGCATGAATACCTTTTCCAGTCCTGGTTTTATTCTTTGCATTCTGGTATCTGCAGTTTGATTTTTCTATTACAGATACATGACTATAAATCCCAGAATGAAAAGATGAAACAGGAAAGCTGATATGACAAAACTTGTGATTACTCTAATCTCCACTAGAGCACTGCAAGTAAATTGTGCAACCTAAATACAATACAATGCAACCTACTTATTGTGGTGCCTAGCCTCCTACCAAAAGAAAACTGTTGATGCACTGACCTCTAGGTAAAAAACATTCTTGTTGTGCTTGAAGATTTGGTTAACATTTTTGGTGAGGAAGTCAAGTAGAGCATTTTGGAAATTATCCCACTATTTTGGAAGTGTAAATGCTTCCATGCAGTGACGGCTGGTGACTTTTCAAAATGGTGAAGCGTAAATGCCATAAGTAGGGTTGGTAGCGAGGATCACCCTCAAGAAATTTTAAAATGGCGCATTTGTCTGCACATTTTGATAAAGAATTTGCATGAAAATCTGTATGTTCAAATCGAGGAATTTACACAAATTCTTATTTAAGTACCAGCTCCTTGGTTCTCAACTACCTGAAAATCTGCCATTTATAAATGATTATGGCTGGGACAAAACCTAAATATTTTGGTTTTGGCTGCTAACGTAAAAAATGGAGCAAACTGATTTTATTTCAAAATTGAATCTCCCTTTAAGAAAGTGGAGCTAAATGTATTTGGCGTCTTCTTTATTAGGAAAGAAGTAAAAACTATTTAAAAATGGTCAGTGTAAAACGTTAGGTACCATGCCCCAAACTAACATTAAATCCGAACCTGCTTGCTCCTCTTCCTTTTTTGCATCAGAAAAAAATAGTGCAAAATGCTTTTACTCCTTTATGTCAGTCAGTCAGTCAGAGAGTCTTTATTCGATTATGAACAATCATAAAAGACACATATACAAACAACATTAAAACCACATTTGTCTTAATAAAACGTATAAAATATCAAAAAATTAAACTCAATAAAATCCATTTACTTGCCTAATACCAAATACATATAGGGGGGCTTTTATCATCAAAGAAAAATAAAATAATGCTGAAAGAGTGAAACCTCAATTGAATGTGACAATAGAGTCACAAAGATATAGGCACATGTTTGCATATTTGAATTGGAAGAAGACACCAAAGATCAAAAACACCTATTACAAGATGGCAAAAGGTATTGAAATACATACATGATTACATAATGCCCTGCATCCTAATCCTTCCTATGGCCGAAGTCCAGCTCCAGAATTTTGCCATGGCAACAACTATGACTTCGCTGGTGTCAGACTTTAAAATACGCAAAGCCAGTTGAGAAGATCTTGTTCCCATTTGTGCACAAACTGGCTTAAGCTATTTTAGGCGAGATGCCTTATAAGCAGGGCAAACAAAGAAGATATGCAGAAAGATCTCTTTGACACATGGGCAAGAGTGGCAGTGTAAATCTAAATTAGTCCCCCTGTTTTTGGTGAACGATTTTATGGGGAGGCTTCCCACTCTAAATTGGTGGTAGAGCTTCCTGTCCCCAAAACTGGTGATGGTGTCCCAGTAGGCCTTCATTCTGTATTCAGTTTTATGACCCAGAAAGAGGCCTGTTAAGGAATCTCCGTTCACCTGGGAAAAGGACTTCTGCCAAACCAACACCCTGTATAGGGCTTTGACCTCCGTATTTGAGGGGAAAGAGTTTCCTTCTGGGTCCAGCAAAAGTGTTTAAGGCCCATGTCCGATAGAGTGACCTTAATCTTGTGTAACCATGGAATTTTATTGGATTTATCGACTTCTCTGATATGCTTAAGTGCCTGCACCTAAGGAGCCAACTCCGGAGTGGTCCAGAGCCGTCGCGAATAGGCAAGAGGTCTAAAACCTGCTGCCTCTTCAAAAGAAATACACCCCAGATCCATCAATAGCGGCCTTAAAGGTGTGGACTGCGGGAGACCAGTCAATGCCCTTAAAAATGTATTCTGTGCTTGGACTAAATATGATACATTTTCAAATCCCAAGAGTTCAGCTCCATAGATTATTGAGGCTTTAACCTTTCCTTGATGAATAGCCATGACCAGGGCGACTGGTTTGGTTAGTGATAGACAATGTTCTTTTAGGAGGGCCCCCGATAGTTGATTATGCTTTACCACCAATAAATCCATCTGTGGCTTCCAATCCAATCTTACCTTTTTACTTTATTCCTTTATTTGTGTCAGTGCTACACTTTAAAACATGCAGTATATCTCACCAATCTGCCCATCTGTCACATGGTTAAACTCAATTTAAAAATGAGAACAGTTTGTACCCAGTACATAAAAGACATCCTTCATCAGGAACAATGTCCAAAATAGGACATTTGAATACTGGAAATGTTAGAATCAAAAAGTCAGGCCAGTCAGATTTTCATTCTCTGAAAGATTCCTTCCTTTACACATAACCGTTATTGGAATGGAGGCGCGCCTTAACTTTCAAAGAACTGTGATGGGTCATTGGAGCATGGAGGAGGGTGAAGTGGAGTGTGGTGGAGCGTGATTTGGGTGCAGAGTGGCCACCTCACTCCAGGTCATTGTGGACACTGTTCAAGTCTTGAAACTTTCTCCTACAGATGAGTATTTTCAGGTGTTTTCAGCAAGACTACAACACCCAGAATTCTCTAGGTGATCAAGCGAAAGTTCGGGAATAGAAACAGTGTCCATAATGATATGTTCATCACAGCACCGAGCGCCCCTAAACGTTTTTTTCCCATGATTATGAAAGTAGTAATAAACAATTGCACTATGTCTGGGTAATGGAGCGATCATAAAAGAGTGGATGTCACAGCTAAAATGCTGCAAAAAATACAGCCACATGGATTTTCATCCATGTGACTATGTTTTTAGGTTGAAGCCTACCAGACAGGCTTGCGAACAACTCCTTGTGTGTATTCTGAAATCTTCTTTGGGAATGCATTCCACACATTGCTTACCATTGGTTTTGTGGTTTGTAACTCACAGTTGCTTGCTTTCTATATGCTGGTTTAATTTGTTTTAGGCTGTCCAGTTTAAGTTTGTCCCTCCCATTGAGCATTATATGTTTACTGTATTCTTCCAAGTGCCCGCTTTCTATAAACAGGACTTTATATCCTATTTATATCTTGTCACATTTGCTGTGCACTGAAAGACAGAGATCAAATGTCAGTCTCTGTCTTCTGACGGAGCAAGACATTTACTTTTCTTTCTCTGACTTCAAAGTGAAAGAATGTATGTGACAATCCTGCTGTGAATGGAAAGGCTTTTTCTATCACACAACAAAAATTAAATGGTTGTAAATAAACTGTGCTCATATCTGGCTGATGATGGCTGATAGCCAGAAACCGGTCCTAGGATGCTTGATTCCGGTCCAGGGAAGTCATGGCTTGGCAGTTTGGGCTGGACTGGTCCCATGAGGCACAGGGTCAAGACTGATTTGCATATGGCCATGTCTGAACTGGGGTGGCGTGATGAACAAAATAACGATGGATTAAACCCAGATCTGCGACTGGGGTGAATGTTTTGCCAATGTGCAACATTCCCTCCATCACTTTGTATGTTTTGCTGTTCGCCCTATGTGGGAAGGGTATGCCCACACGTGGGTCCTGTGCTTACTACGCCACTGGAGTCAAGCTATCCTGGCTGATGATGGCTGATAGCCAGAAACTGGTCCTAGGATGCTTGATTCCGGTCCAGGGAAGGCATGGCATGGCAGTTCGGGCTGGACTGTTCCCATGAGGCACAGGGTCAAGAATTATTTGCATATGGCCATGTCTGAACTGGGGTGGCATGGTGAGCAAAATAACAATGGATTAAACCCAGATCTGGGACTGGGGGAGAATGTTTTGCCAATGTACAACATTCCGTCCATCACCTTGTATATTTTGCATATTTCAGAATATATAAGAATTAGGAAAGTAGAAATGAAGTACATTTTTTATAATTCTGAAGTGTGCTGAAAACCAACATTTGAATAGGAATAAAACATATATATACACTAGGTGATGACATTTCCACATATTATCGTTTGTGCGCAGTAGAACTAAGTCTGTGCAAATGTAATAGTCAAAATGTATTGTTGGTAATGGCAGTGCCCTACCACACCATGCAAACACATGCCACAGGCCACTGCACTCTACACCAATTCACTCCACAATACTCTACTCCACTCAATGCCCCTCCACTCTATGCCACTCTACTCCACACCACTCAATTTTATGAGACTCCACTCCACACTATGACACACCACTCAACTCTACGACACTCCACTTCACGATAACTACTCCACTCCACTCTGCGACAATCCACGACAAGCCCATTCACTTGACATTGCACTCTGCTCTATGCCCCTCCCCTTTACACCCCTCTACTCTAAGACACTCTCCAACATGCCACTTCATGACACGCCACTCTAGTCTACTCTATGACACGTCACACCACTCTACACAACTCCATTCTACGCCACTCCACTCTACACATCTCCACTCTGCGCCACTCAACTACACACCACTTAGCCCATTCCACTCCATTCTGATCTACCCCACTCCACTCTACTCCATTCCACCTCAATCTAACCCATTCTACTCCACTCTACCGCAACCCACTCCGCTCTACCCCCACCTACCGCACTCCACTCTGCTCCAATCTATCTCAATCTACAACTCTCCACTCCAATCTACCCCAATGTACCCCACTCCATTCCAACCTACCCCAATCCACTCAGTCTACCGCTCCGCACTCCAATCTACGCCACTACACTCCAATGAACCCCACTCCACTCCATCTACTCCAATCTACCTCATTCCACTCCAATATACCCCATTTGACCCGTTCCGATCTATCCCACTCATTCCAATCCCTCCTCCACCACTCCACTCAAATTTACACCAATCCAACCACTCCATCCCAATCTATCCCACTCCACTCCAATCTACTGCACTCCGCTCCACTTTAATCTACCCCACTCCACTCTAACCCAATCTATATGACTCCACTCCAATCTACCCCACTCCAACCCAATCTACCCCACTCCACTCCTATCTACCCCACTCCAATCTACTCCACTTCACGCCAATCTATTCCACTCCACTCCAATCTACCCCACTCCACTCCAGTCTACCCCACTACACTCTAACCCAATCTATCTGACTCCACTCCAATCTACCCCACTCCAACCCAATCTGCCCCACTCTACTCCTATCTACCCCACTCCAATCTACTCCACTTAACTCCACTCTATTCAACTCCACTCCAATCTACCTCCCTCCACTCCAGTCTACCCCAATTCACTCCAATTTACCCCATACGACCACGCTCCAATCTATCCCACTTCACTCCAATCTTCCTCACTCCAATCTATCCTTCATCTCCCTACTCAAATTTAGCCCAATCCACCCACTCCATCCCAATCTAACCCAACCTACTCCACTCCAATGTACCACACTCCACTCTAATCTACCCCACTCCATTCCAATCTAACCCAGTCTATCTGACTCCACTCCAGTCTCCCCCACTCCAACCCAATCTACCCCTCTCCCAACTCAATCTGCAATACTCCAACCAGATCTACCCCACTCCAATTTGATCTACCCCACTTCACTCCAATCCACTCCACTCTCCACTCAATTCCAATCTACCTCACTCCAATCTACCAGACTCAACTCCAATCTTCCCTAATCCCCACTCCAATCTACTAAAATCTACTCCACTACTTTCGACCACAATCTCCCTCACTCCTTTCTACCACACTCCACCCCACTCCACTCTACCAAAATCTAACCCATTCCACTTCACTCTACCACACTCCACTCCAATCTCCACTCTGCTATCACTCAAGTCTACCCCACTCAACTCCAATATACCCCACTTCAATATACCACAATCTACCCCACTCTAATATATCACAATCTACCCCAACCCACTCCATCCCAATCTAACCCACTCCACTCTACCACACTCCACTCCACTTTAATCTACCTTGATCCACTACAATCTAACCCAATCTATCTGAACCCACTCCAACCTACCCCAACCCAGTCTACCCCACTCCAATCTACCCCACTCTACTGCAGTCTACCTAACTCCACTCCAATCGACCACTCTATTCCAATCTATCCCACTCCACTCCAGTCTACCCCAGTCCACTCCAGTCTACCCCAGTCCACTCCAATCTACCAAACTCAACTTCAATCGACCTCAATCCCCGCTCCAATCTACTGCAGTCTACCTCACTCCACTCTACTACAATCTACCCCACTCCACTCCACTCCAATGTCTACTCTACTCCCACTACAATCTACCCCACTTCACTTCAATCTACTACACTCCAGAATATCACAATCTACCCCACTCTAATATACCACAATCTACCCCACTCCACCCCAATCTACCTCACTCAAATCCGATCTACTACAATTTACCCCTCTCAAATGTAACCTTCTCCATTCCACCCAATCCACCTCACTCTGTTCTACCATAATCTATCCTACTCCATTCTACCCCATGCTACTCTCTCCATTCCACTCTACCCCAATCCACTCCCTCCAATTTACCCCATACTACTTCACTGCAATCTACCTCACTACCCCATTCTACCCCAATTCACCTCACTCCACTCCAATCTAGCACACTCCACCCCACCCATATCTATCCCACTCCAGTGTATCCCACCCCACTCCAATCTACCCCACACCAATCTACTCCACCCACTCCAGTCTACCACAATCTACCACACTCCACCCTACCCAAATCTACCTCACTCCACACCCCCCCTATTCTACCTTACTCCACTCCACCCCAAACTACCCCAATCTAACCCACTCTACCCCAATCTACCCCATTCTACTCCAATCCGAGGAGGAGCTTAGCGCGCATCCAAGATGGTCGCGTGAGCTGAGAGCTCCCGAGACCCTCGCCGCCTCTACATCTATCCTGTCACGGATCCTGTTATGAACGACGGGTTATTGTGGATATAACCCTGCTGAACTACTTGACCTTTTCAAAAATTGATTTGGACGCCGGGAACCAGAAATACTCTGTCCTGACGCCTGAAGGCCTACACCGGGAGACAGCCTGGGACTCGAGCATCCGGAATACCCGGGGGGCAGTTGAACAACAACGGCTGTTGGAAGAAGACTGCTGCCCCTGGTCTACTTTCGATTTTGTTTTTCCTGCTCTCGTCCACTAAAAGACTGCTACCCTTTGTTCTTGCCGGTCCATGATACAACTTGCTCGACTGCTTCTATAGGGCGCCCTGCATTTTGATTTTTCGCAGTTTTCTCCGTGAGGAGCCATTCACACCAGGTCCCAAAAGCCCCTTTGGGGCGCACAGCTCCACATGGCGGGCAAGCCTGAAAGCGATAAACGGACGATCAAGAACACGTCTCGAGGTTGTGCCACTCAATCCAACAACATGGATCGATACACGCGCCCCAACGGTTCCCCCAGTGGGACTGGTAAAACTCCGGAGGACCTTGGAGGTGGCCCCCCAGAAACGGAGGAGTTGACTCTGCGAGACATAATGGGCGCCATTGCGAGCATGAAATCATCCATGGGCCAGCAGTATGAAACATTGGCCTCCAAGATCGACACAGGGGCTGTTGATGTCAGTTTGACCAGGACAGACTTGGCTAAAACTAATGAGAGGGTCAAGTCGCTGGACATTAAAACTGCCAGTCTTACAACCGACGTGTCCGATCTCCAGACTGAAGTCCGGAACTTAAGAATCTCGAGTGAACAGTTTGCCCGCCGGCTCGAGGATTTTGAAAGCCGTGCGAGGCGCAACAATGTGCGAATTATCGGAGTTCCGGAGACGTCTGCTGAACAATCGACTGATCTCCTGGTGGAAGATTTGATCTTAAATCATTCTACTCCAATCCAACCCATGCCACCCTTCTCCAATCTACCCCACTACACTCTATCCCACTCCAATCAACGCTACCCCACTCTAATCTACCCCACTACAGTCCAATCAACACAACACCCGTCTACCCCACTCAATACCGATCTACACTAATCCACTCCACTCTAATCACCCCACTTCACCTCAATCTACCCCATCCCAATCTACCCCACTCTACCCCAATTTACCCGACTCCAGTCTTCCCTTATCTACCCCACTCCAATCCACTCCACTGCACTCCAATCTACCCCACCCTTCTCCATTCCAATCTACCCCACTCAAATCTACCACAATCTAGCCCACTCATGTCTACCACAATCTACCCCACTCCTACACCCCAGTCTACCCTACTCCACTCCAATCAACCCCACTCGGCTCCAACCTACCTCAATGTACCCCACTCCCCCAAACAAAAGAGTGACCAGGACAGACTCATCTGTGTCACCACATTTTCACCTGCATCCAATGCCATCAGAAAAAGTGTACTGAAGCACTGGCCAGTCCTTAACGTGGGCCAATTAACACTAGACAAGCCCATGTTTGCTTTCAAGCGAGCAAAGAATATTAAAGACCACCTAGTTAGGGCAGCCCTCCCGCCGCAAACACTGAAAACCACTATGAATGATGCTTGGGGTCTTCCACCACTCACAGGCTATACCAAATGTGGAGGTTGTATATGTTGTGACACCACAATTGAAGGTAAAACGTTTGAATATGGTAGCATTAAATTTGAACGCAAATATTTCTCTAATTGCAATTCTGCGAATCTAGTGTATGCCATTTTTTGTCCATGTATGCTTATCTATATAAGGCAAACCAGTCAAAAAATAAAACTCTGAATTGGCCAGCACCGGAGTAGGATTAAATGTAAAACGGCGAATGCACCCCTTGTGGAACATTTCTCAGCCAAAGGACACAGCGAGAAAGATCTTCTCTGGACAGTGGTTACCATTATCAAACCGCCCCCAGGGGAGCAGACATTTCCCAATTGTTGAACAAAGAAGAACTATACTGGATCCTGAGAACCAACAGCATTCGGAATGGGTTAAATTGACTTGAGGACTGGACCTCCTTGCTGTAACTTTTCAATAATTCCTTACATGTCTCTGTTTTTATGAATATGCAGATAATGGATTCTTTCAATGTCCCATAAACCTGTATGCTCACTGTATTATAAGTCACCACTTCAAAATGGCCGCCGCACGCACTCCCTTTCACTATAGACACGTAATTAAGTCCCTCTACGCTGTCTACCACCTTGAGATAAACCCTGGGAAACCAGGTTCACTCAGTACCGGATCGTTACACCCGCGGTAGTGCCGCTGCACTTATCAAGTAAGTTACCCTTTCCTAAATGCCAAGACCGCATTTATGCCAGCGGGGTGTTTAAGATTCTTGTAACCCGGCAATCTCTCCCCCTGTTTTAGGTAGCCATTGTGCTCCTCGCGGTTCATCCTAAACGACTGAGTCGTGCATAATTACTTCCGGGTATTAAGGAACCGGACGCCCTACAGTCGAGGTTCAAACCCGGCACACCAGGTAATACGCTACTACGATCACCCCAAGTAGGTGCGCACGCCGGCGCAACTTCAGTTTCCTAATCGGCGATATATTTTTTACTTCACAGATAGCTTAATAAAGCGGTCCCACGTGTATGGAACCATCCACTGTTGGCCATACAGTTACCACGTACGTGCCCTTCAATAACTGTGATCTCGAATCATTCACACACTCGTGTGTCTTCACCTCCCATATGGAGCCGTCACGCCAGCCACTTATATCGGTAACCTGCACATATAACCATCTTCGTGCACACCTCAATAAGACCCACTGAGCATGAAGTCGCCGCTGTTATTCTCGTGCACACCTCAATTTTATCCACTGAGCATGTTGCCGCTGCTGTTATTCTCGTTTTCTCACCACGGCAGACCATGCCTGAAGCCGCCGCTCTTTTTCTCGTGTCTCCACAGCCACTGCGCCGTTAAGGTTCTCTCCCAATGCCATAGACCTCCCTCTCACTCAAAACGGATTTTTACTCTATTTTGTTGTAAGTTTCACTCCTTTCACTGATTGCTTGCTGACATGCACTTTCCGCAAACAGAAAAGTTAATCACCTATCACGCAGCTCCGAATAAAAGACAGAATGCGTCACTGGAAATCACTTTAAGTATAGCCATGAGGATCTTTACTACATGCCTGTTACTTATGCCATATCCTTTGTTTTTTCTCCCCTTTCTTTCCAATGTAAATATGTATGTAAAGTAAATGTAACGAAAAGGCTTAGTGCTTACTATTCCTGTTCAAGACAACAATGTTGATATTCTTTGTCCTGATGATGATGCCCCAATTATAAAAAGGCATCGAAACGTCGTCGACTATAAACCCCATATGCAAAACATGTAAGTAACATTGAGAAAAATGCAATGGTGTGGTTCTTTGAATACTTTAAGTCTGTTATATTGAGTACAAGTACGCAGACATATTTCTTGCTTTGTCCTTTTTGGCCACTTACTTCGTTGTTGTGTCTTGTATGTTGAGGGTCACGGCTGTGCCCGCTTGACATTTTTTTTAAAAACACTGTAATTGTATTTAATGGAAAATAAAATTTCTGTCCTGATGGACAGAAGACATACCACTTATTAAGTGTATGATTAATGTTCTTGTGTATACTATTCACATATAGGGACCACTGTCTTATAGAATATGATAATGCCCAAGGTCCCCATGCTATACCTTAAGGGTTCCCTTGTTCTGTTGAAAAAAAAATCAATGTACCCCAGCACAATCTACCACAATCCACCCAATCTATCCCACTTCAATTGATGCAGCGCTACTCCGGAAATATCTTCTAAAACCTCGTCACCTTTCCCTGAAGTTTCAAATCACACATTTACTCATCAGTGGGGCCCATAACCCTGCGAGTCACTCGTACACACTTTTCTCTACTTCATGGATTGGTGAGACTCAAAGGAGAGATGCTAGATCATAGCGGAGTGTCTAGATTAAGCTAAATATTTATAATATGTATACCTGCAGTTTAAATTGTTTTATCATGGTTTTATCAAAAAGACAATTTATTCAGACACACCACCATTATTTGTCAATGGATCTGCTAGTAAACAATTAGGCTAAGGATGAACAAGACCAGCTTAATTATCCATTTATCTAATTCTTATTTAAAGGAAATCTTCTACAATGACCTTTATTTATTCACTTATAAATTCGTTTAACGCAAATAGATTTTAAGAGAAAGGAAGATTTTAACTCATACATTTATTTTTCATTTTATTTCAAAGCTCAGAAATAAGCTCATTATTATTGAGATTATAGGACATGAATATTAGCAAAAGACATACTAGTTCCCAAAGTTCATCTCCCTATTCTGTCTAGCTATTAA
Organism: Lissotriton vulgaris; assembly: GCF_964263255.1. Taxonomy (NCBI): domain Eukaryota; kingdom Metazoa; phylum Chordata; class Amphibia; order Caudata; family Salamandridae; genus Lissotriton; species Lissotriton vulgaris. Next base: position 201,529,025 of record NC_141698.1, on the reverse strand, counting down.
CCTCATCTAAAGACTCCTTACTCATTCAAGTAAAGATACAGTTCAGAAAAATTCAAAGTCCTTACGCCTCAGGAAAATTCAGCATTCCGGAAGCATGTCAGGATACACAGATGGAAATCAAAGAAGAGAGTTTTTTCTTACGTCCGGACACACTCTTTCATACCCTTTTCCCCTACTTAATCTATCTACAAAAGTAACTATCAGTGTCTTTTAACAGTTCTGATTGGTTAATTCAAGGGGTGGATGAGCATAACCTCATCATCTTATTATTTAATTTCCACAAGATCAGCTCAATGAAAATGGTCTTTTTCCTTATTATATCCGCGTTGCTCATGTCCTTTAACTGGTACGTTTTAGTTCTTTTCCCACGTTTCTCAGCAATGATGTCCATTTTGTTGGCACTCAGTTGGACTTTCAGGGCACGCTGTCCTTGACCCATTCTACACAGGCACAAGCAGTTCATACTCGTCTGCAGTTCATTTCACCATGTGCATGCATACTGCACTTCAATCTCGGAGTCACAGAAACGTCCATTTTGTTCTAGGCCTCATAGGCCAGAACGGGAACTACTATAGAAATAAACACAATCAAACGTACATTATTGAATTATAACCCTTCTGTTTACCTTCCACCTTACTAAGGTGTGCCTGTTAGTTATTACCTAGCAAATAAAGCAACATATATGCATGATTTACTCACCAGTCTTCATATGTTTGCCACAAAAAAAAAAAAAGAAAGCCCATTCAGGCCGCTTTTGGTTAGTTTATAGCTGCTGCATTCATTTTGAACGTAACAACATCACTTAGTTAATTGATTATAATTTGCAACATGAGCAAATTAGTTTCCCACGTGTACTTGTTTGTGCATTCTATTCTATGTTGATTAATTTTCAAAACCACACGATTAATTCATGTTATTGTTATGCGTAAGTGACTTCACAAGGGGCATACACATTTTTTTTTTCCACTTTGCTCCCTCAACTCCCTCCTATAGATTATACTCTAGTATCTTCAATTTTTCTGCTGTCTTGATATAGTTTCTCTTGAAGCTCTTCCATCTCTATATCACCCTTTTCACGTTCTCTTTCTTGTTTTTCTTAGATCACTTTCTTTATTGACCTTGTAACATTTCTTCTCTTTCTAATCATGCAACATAATCTTAATATCTTAATATCAATATCACTACTATTATTATTGTTACTGGAATTAATACTTTACCTATAAGAGAACTACCTATTTCATGCAATCAATGTTTAACTGCTGAAAAACTTCTACCAAGTCGTTCAAGGACACCATCAACCTCCAGTGGTTCAACTTCTTTGTGCAATTCTGTAAGATTTTTAATATATCTCTTAATGTTTTGACTTTTATCTGCAATGTAAGTGCAACAGTGTTGTACTTTCAAAATTCCACAAACTCCTCCTACTTTTGCCAAAATCATATCTAGAGCAAGACGATTTTGCATCACCATAGCTCTCCTAGCAACTAGTTCAGTGTCTACCATTAAAAATCCACCTGCATTGTCTGTTGACAAAATATCTACTATTTCCGAATTCTGTTTGCATTAAAAGATATCCTCACTGCGGGTATCAGTGCTCCAAAAACATCACCTATTATTTCTATTACACTCTCTCTTTTTCTAAGACTTAATGGTTTACCTATCTCATGTATCCCATTAGTACCTCTATCTACATGAAACATTTTAGGAAAAACCAGGCCTACATAACAGGACCCATACCAATGATCAGGCAACTTATAATAAGCTTTGTTCCCACAAATGAAATAGATTCCAGGAAAAATTGGGTCATTTCCATCTTTAAATCCCCAACCCCCTATTATACGATAAGTGTCTTCACATTGACTCGCTCCCACAAAATAATGATCATACACATTATTGTCTCTGCGACTACAAAATTTCCCTAATGATGGGGTATCTATGCTTATGGCCACATTTACATTTCGTCCATCTAATTTTTCATCCTCAGATTCCCAATATTTAGATTTAGCATGTTTCACTTTTTCATTTCTTTTCTATACACTCCTCCTTTCTTCAACCATATCTAAAAATGCTTTTTGTTCATTCCTCATTTTAAAAGTCAAATTATGTCTAAAAGCATAATCATGAGTCAATTCTTAAGTTTCTAAGAAACATTCTCCCATAACCTTTGCAGGCTTAACTTTGTTCATTTCATTTATAACTTTCAATTTTGCAAAAACATTATCAGAATTTGATTAATAATACTCTAATTTGCCTGTTTTGTAAAATAAACATGCTATTACACTACATGTAATTCCATGTGTAAGTGGAAGATGGTGCTAGGAAACCCCTTCTGAAACTGATGCTGGCAATTTTACACAAACATAACAGTCACTAGCATCCATGGTTCACACATACTCAGATAATAACCTTGGAAAACTATTCTTTGAAAAATCACTAATAGATTTATCCTGATGAATCTCTGGCTCATACACATGTACTTTATCAGTTTTTAATTATTTTGTCCATTCATAGTCCCATTTGCTTTCACTTTCTCAAAATTTTCTATAAAGGGAATAATAATAGCTAAAATCAACCATACTAACATTAATAGTCCAGTACATATTAACCACATTCTACACCATTTTATAAACATAAAACATTTCGTAGTTACATTATTAGTAGCCATATATATATATATATTTTTTTTACATTGCGATTTTTACAGTTTTCTCTTCTCTTATTTTTTTTTCTTTAATAGACTTTCACTTTACACTCGTAGCGTTTTTCTTATACCAATGTTTCAAGTCTTGCTTTTATTTTGCAATTTCAGATCAATTATTTATTTTTCTTTCTTTGAGTATCAGTTTTTTACTCACTTTCTTTTTCTTGACTTGTGAAATTCAAGTTCCCTTGGCTGCCGTTTACTTCCTCAATAGGAGGCAAAAACATGTAAGCCTATTCAGGTGATTTATATTTCTGGTTTGGTCTTCTCACTCTTTTTGGCCTTTGAACAACCTCTATTCTCTCTCCCAACAACTCTTTCTGACTTGTTATTTCATTTTCTTGATCTTCTGGTTTTCTTGCTTTGTTAACCAGTTGGAATTTCAGTCCATCATTTTCTCTAGGCCAATTATCCCCTTTATGAGCCCTTTTTGTCTTTGGTTCTGTAGTGTTATGTTCCACTCTCCAAGCTCTTTTCCTTGAACTCTTTATCATTTGAGTTTCATCTCCACTGTCATCAGTTTCACTTTCAGTATTTTCAACAGTTTCATTTATGATGAACTTTATAATGTCTGTTTCTTTTTCAGAATCTGTTTTCTCTTTACCCAGCAGTTTCACTCTGTTAGGAACATCTCCATAACTGGTACTTGGAATCTCATCCTTGTCGTGAGCTATTTCCTCTTTTCCAGTGTCGGGGTTTTGGTTCCTACTTTCAGAGCTTTCTGACTGTTCTTCAGTATTTCCTTGATTACCAGTTTTATCTCCACTTTGTTCAATGTCCTTACTGGTATCAGTTCTTACCAAATTTCAACTTTCAGGTCGATCTTCAAAATTTGGTATTCCAATAGTTTCACTTTCTCCTTCAGATGCAGAACTAGCATCCGATACCTCTAGATGTCGACGTTCTTGTTGAGCTTCAATATCTGGATCTCTCTCTGGTTCTCCTTCAGAATCAGAATCAGTTGTGCTTTCACCTTCCTCGTGTGGATTTTCAGGTTCAGGCACACGGATGGTGTGACTGGCGTGCACCCATATTTTTACTCCAGCGCATTTAACTGCAGTCGTGCTGACCAAAATAACCTGTCTTGGTCTTCTTCTTCGGTGTACCTTTATTCGAACCCAATTTCCAGGGACTAGATCATGAGCTGGATGTTTCTCTTTCGTGTTTGACTAAGTTCCCACCTGATGTAACACAGAAGTTACCACGTCAGACAGGTTTTTGCAGTAATCCAGTATGATGTCATCATTAATAGTTAACAGTTTATCAACTTGTACAAACGCTTGTCTCATCACTCTGCCCATCAAAATCTCATGTGGACTCAGTCCAGTCTTTTTGTCAGGTATACTCCTTAAGGTCATCAGAACAAGTGGCAATGCATCTGGCCATTTCAGTCCTGTTGTCAAACACATTTTTGCAATTCTGTTTTTTATTGTTCCATTCACTTGTTCAACTACACCTGAAGCCTCTGGTCTGTAAGCACAATGCAGTTTCTGACGAATGTCCAGTGCTTCACAAATCATTCTGAAAATGGCTTCCACAATCTGTTTCAATTGTTACTGGAAAACCATATCGTGGTATGATTTCATGCAAAAGCAGTTTTGCAACAGTTAGTGGAGAAGCGTGGCTCAACAGTTAGAGTGGCAGACCCTGATGCAGATGTCTGGTCTGGGACCAGGGTTCAATTTGCGGCTCTTGGACACAATTTCCCCGGACATGATAATTCTGGCCTCGGTGCCTAGTCTAATCATGGGTCCCACTCTGTGACTCTGGGCAATAGCTTGCTTAATCTCCCCAACGGCCCCAGCAGCGCTTGGATGCCTGGCTTCACCTTGGGGGTGCCCAGGAGTGGACATTTCACAGGAAAGCCAGGAAGGGTTCCACAGCGGTATGAATACAGCGCTACGAGACCTCAGGGTAGAAGGCGCTATATAAATACAAACACATTTACATTTACATTTACTCCATCATTTCTCCGGGTGGGGAATGCTTCTACCCACCTAGAGAATAGGCAAATAATTAAAAGCACGTATCTGAGTCTGTTACATGGTGGCAATTCGATGAAATCCAACTGCATTCGTGTGAACGGACCTCCCTCCCGTCCTATGGTTCCCAAGCTCACAACTGTTTTTCTTCTTGGATTCAACTGTTGACACACTAGACACCTCTGACACAGGCTTTCGGCGATCATCCTAAACGTAGGTTTATACCATGTCTGTCTGAACATCCGAATCATGGAATACCTCCCAACATGAGCTTGACCATGGTACATTCGGGCCATATTTGAAATCATGTTATCAGGCATTACTGGTCTTTCATCTTTGTAAACTCAGATTTCATCTTCTTCCCTTTGTCTACACCCTGCTTTTAGCCAAATGTTTTTCTCTTCTTTACTAGCCTCTTCCTGCATCTGTCTCACTTCCTGCCAAGTCTCAACTACTGTGGTTACTATTAAAGGACTTGAAACATGTTCTTCTTTTCTGTCCCGATTTATGGATGCAAGATTTCTGGCACAGTATTTTTCAATGGAATCGACATACCTATTGCCCCTAGTGATGTAGTCATCTCCCTTCTTGTGAGCAGCACATTTCACCACTGCAATTTTATCAGGCCACTGAATAGCATCAATCAACATTTTTACAAATTCAGCATTTCTAATGGGGGATCCTGCAGAAGCTAAATAACCTCTTTGGGACAACAATGGTCCGTAATCATGGACAACATCAAATCCATACTGACTGTCAGTCACTATGGTGACTCTTATCTCCTTTCCTAGTTCACATGCTCAAATCAAAGCAATCAATTCCGCTATTTGAGCAGAACGAATTACTTTCAGACAAGATGCTTAAAAGACATCTGCATATGCAGCACTCAAAAGTCAAAGTCGAAATAGTTACTTTATTCGGTAAAAATTTAAAACCATCAAAGTGCACATCACATGGCATAAGACATTAAAACATTTCACATTCACTCCAATTCATGTCCCTTTCACAGGTTCACCATGAGACATCAAACAATTAGGCATTCCTACCAAACAAAAACATTCCTTGGTATAAATAAATAATATTAAAAGCTTGTCCTAATCAAATATGCACTATTTACAACAATGTTATGAAAAGTAGATTAAAATTGAACAAAGTCCACACTGTGGTACTATGAGTCTATTCCTACACCTAATTGCACCAATGATATAACTTGCAACCCCAAAACAGACTACTGGAGATGCCAACATTTGCAAGTAGGCCAATGCTGGCCTAACTTGCTCAAAGTTATGCCCTCTTAAGAGTGGAATGATAAATTTCATGCGTAACGAGACATAACATTTGCAGAAAAATATCATATGTAGGGTATTCTGTTCTGAGAAGTTGTCACATGGACAGAGACCCAACGTCCCTTCTTTAAAATACCCTTTTGGAAAGGCTAGTAGCCAGGGCACCATATTGTGCTTAAATCTGATTAAAGCAAATAAGTGGTACGGTTTGTTTATATATGTTAAATATGGTTGCAACAGGCTACCTAGACTCAGCATGACAAAACTCCTCACAGTGGGTTTGGCAAATTCCCTTTTCTCCCTTATAGACATCGATCTAACCAAGAACTGCTGCTTTAATCCTCTAATAGCTGATTTACCAAGTGCTCTAGGGCTTAGGAATAAGTCAGGACAACCAAGGGATTCCATTTGGGTCTTAAAATAATGGACCAAAGGTATGTCTAAGCCTTTGTCCAGAGAAACGCAATCTTGGATGATCAATTGGTTGAGGTTGGGGGGCAGCTGTGCCCAAATTCTCAGCCAGCATAATAAGGGGGCAACCGCAATCTGATCCGAGATAAAAACCAGCTCCAAGGTCCTCATGAATATTAAAAATTGGATTTTCCCAGTCTCCATATACCCCCTAACATCACTCCAATAAGTTGCCATAGGAATGCACTTAGCATTATAAATCTTCATGAGGGCCGGGAGTGGTTTGGAGCCAATTCGTCTAGAGAACTCTGAAATAGCCCCAGAGGCTCTAGAAAAGGTGTTCTTTTCGTCAATAAGCAGCGTAAACCACGAGCGTCTTTCATCAAATAGAACAACTAAATAGGGGAAGGCGGGGACTTTTGTAAGTTCCATCCCCTTACAATAAAATGTAACCTTCCTTGCTCTAACAGTACCAATAGACATTGAGTGTAACTTCCTTAGGTTTGTGATTACATCTAGAGAGTCCATAAAATCAATAAAACAATCTAAAAGTGATTGCAGCCCTCGCGGTGTCCTTGCCACCAGAACTGCATCATCAGCATAGAGTAAAGCAGGGATCAATTTTGAACCGACTTTTGGGACATCTTTGAAAGAGGAAGACAGGGCATCCCCAAGCTTATTGATATAAACTGTAAACAACAGGGGAGCTAAAATGCACCCCTGTCGCACCCCTCTCTTGACAGCCCATGCTTCGGTTAAGCAGCCATTCTCGTTATAGCGGTCAGCGGCTGTGGTATTTTCATGAATGGCCGCCAAGAAAGAGATCAAGTCTGGTTCAATACCAATGCTATAAAGGGACACCCAACGTTTTGATCTAATTACAAGGTTGAAACCTGTGGTTAGGCCCATAAAAGCCAAATGGAGATCCCCTGGCTTTGAGACTGTGTACTTCCCTATTACTAGGTGTAAATTAAGACATTGTCCCGTTGTACCCTTACCCTGTCTAAATCCATATTGAAGATCAGAGATGATGCAGTTTTTATCTAACCAATCTGTTAAGTGGGCAAGGACAACTTTCCCCATTATTTTGGCTGCGCAATCCAAGAGTGAAATCTGTCTATAACAGGCCGGGTCATCTCTTGAGCCCTTTTTAAAAATCGTAATGATTACCGCCTTCGCCCAAGAAGGGGGAAAGGCAACCCGGGTTGCAGCATTAAAAACAGAAGTTAAGATTTTAGCCCAAAAAATAGGATCAGCCCTGTAAAGGTCAGCCGGAACCCCGTCAGGGCCTGGTGCCTTCCCCCTTGATGTTGACGTGATTGCCTCAGTGACTTCGTCCAATGTGAAAGACAAGGCGTTTGAAACACAAACTGTGTCTCCTGGCCAACTAATATTTCCTTTTCTCGAGTCATTGTATACGCCCCCAAAATGCTGAACCCACCTCTCTGGTGAGATAAGATAATCACTGACAGAGTTAGCGGATTCATCAAAGATTGGGCTATTTACCAACGTCCAAAATCTAGTGCTGTTAGCCAAAACACTCGCTTGGCTAAGTTCATCCCATGCAATCTCTCTTAACTGTGACTTTCTTTTTTGTACTGCCATTTTGAAAGCCCTCCTAGTTTACTTTACCCTGCCAGGGTCCCTTGGATTCGCATTAAGCTCCTCCAAGAGCACCCTGTGCGCATTAACACAGGCTTGGTCAAACCATTTTTTATGTTTTTTGGGCTTTAATTTGCAGGGGACCGTCAAATTTGCCGCTACCTGCCTGGTAATGCGGTCAATTGCACCTAAGGTTGTTAATGGGTCAGAGTCCTGGTCCATACAGACTCCAAACTCCTCCACACAGTCTTTATGTAGATTTTCAAAAAAACTATATGGGGTAATTACCTCCCATTTTAGCCTGCAAGCTTGATCTTTTGGAGCAATATTGGAGTTATTTATATGAACCAGGGGTTTGACCTTCTTGGTGACAGAGATGTTAATAACCAAAGTCAAAGGGTTATGGTCACTCAGGCAACTACGGGTTACACAAAAAGTGCCTAGTAAAACCTTCAATAGTCCTGAGACTAAAATGTAATCAATAATACTTGATACACCTTGGCCCGTATATGTGCAAATTGGAGATAAAACGTTTGACTGGACAGGGCAGATCAGATTGTGGGCCGATAAGAAGCTCTCTAGAAAAGACCCAGAGTATGAATGTTCAAAATGAGTTAGCCTCTGCGGGCCATACTCCTCTTCTAGTCTTGACATGCAATTAATAGGACAAACATGAACGTTAAAATCACCAAGGATTAATAAATGGTAGGACGCATCAGCCTTAGCCCCATGGTCATCCAAAAAGGCAGCGAGAAGTCTTGAGTGCTCAAGCTCATCACTTCTCGTAAAGGAATTATAAAAATTACCCACTAAAAAACTAGGTAAATTTTTCCCTGTTAGTTCGACTGCTGAATGTAGGGTGAGCACGTATCAATTAACTTTGCCCTATACAGTAATTTTAAACTAATTAGCAGCAAAAGTCCCCCACTAGGTCTCCCCATTCTAGATGGGACAGCATATTTACAAAATGACAAGAAACCATCCAGAAAGTAGGGTTCTTTTGGGTCCCATGTTTCCTGCAGGGCAATGATGTGATGACTAGCAAGGAAAAGTTCCCAGTTTATGTCCCCCCTTTTGGATCGAAGACCTGCTATATTCCATGATAGGATTTTTAATCCGGGAACACAGGATAGATGCAGGCTGGAAATAAATTCAGTGGATCCCTGGGTAAAGGGGCCAGGCTCTTCATTAGAAATTATAATAGGAAGTGATGTATTAATTATAGGAAGAAAATTGTCTTCCTCTGCAATATCCCCCTTAACTAATGGGTCCACTGAAACTAATTGGGTTTCCGATAGTCAACCCTGTTCATCTAAATTAGATAAGGCCTCAAATCTGTTTAAGACAGGGATACAAGGGGTGAGCTCCATCTGAGGTCTCACTGAGGGCCTATAAAAATAGTCCAAAGGAAGGGCAACAATAGAAGTAGCGGACAGTGGGTAGTGATCATAAGTTTTAAGAATCTTTTGGGCAACTATGGGACTTCGAAAATTTACAATAACACAATTCCCCCATATGTTTTTTTGTGATCGCCCCACCCATGCAACTCTGTGCACCATCAAAATATTGTCGCTCAAGGCCACCTTGAACCCTTTAAATCTAAATAACCAATCCACGGTTTTATTTCTTATTTGGGTCCAGGATTCTGACTGATTGTGTCTCAGCGGCGGAACACCGGCCAAGACCACAACCAGAGGGCAAGCCGCCGGCGGCAAATCTAAGATGTCTCGTGCAGGTTTAGTGGGCGCGTTATTGGTAGGGCTCAGTCCTTCGCTAGATCCTGAAGTAGCAACGGTTAAAACCATAGGTGGCTCCTTCGGGATGTGGAAATTCTGGCCTCCCAAACAAGGAAAGGTTGCCTGCCCCGCTATGCCTTGAAGTACTTTGCTTGGTTGGAGGAAACTGCCCCTGGGATTTAAACTTGCATGCTGGGGTTGAGAGCTTGCTATGCACGTTTGTTCATTAAGGTTATTTGCTACCCCGCGGGTCGTGACCTGATTTTGACCCCCAATGGAGCCACTACTCCTGGGCAATACTGATACCCTGTGTTCTGGGCCTCCCACTACAATCCTCGCTACATCAGTAATTGGCCTCGCCTCAACATTTTTTGAGAGCAATACAAGTTTTTCTTCAATTACCCCAATTTATTCCAGAGAGGTGTGAGGAGAGTGGAGATTAGGGTCTACATTCGCTTCCAATAATCCGGGTTGTCTCCCAAATCCATCGGCTTGCTCATGTTAGCATTAATGAGTGAGGACAAGCCGTTGTCAATTCTTGGTGATGCCTTCCCTTTAGGTAGTTTGCTCTTTCCTTTATCTTTGTTTTTGCCCTTCGACGCTAAACTGCCCCTGGTACGCTTTGCCGGCGGTTCCCCAGGTCCACCCTCTATATTATGATCGGTGTTATGATCCAACCCTTGTAAACATACCCTGGCCATCCCTTCAATGACTTTTGGTGGCATTTTGGATCTCATAGCTTGGTCACCTTGGGCCATCCGGGCTGTAATGGGTGAGTGGGGTTGGGCTTGGGGCGGTGTTTGGGCAACAGGGAAATCAGAGTTCAGCGAAAGGGAATAACCCCTCATAGCGCCCTGAACACTCAGTCTTGATGAAATAGAGCATTCAAGAGAAATCTAATTAACTATCTCTCCCCTCTCTATATCGAGAATAGGTTCCATGTCAACCATACTGGCGGCTTTAGGAGATTCAATGAGATCTACGCTTATAACACTTGAGACTTGTGTAACCGCCACAGGTGATTTAGCCATTCTTATTACCCCCAAAGATGATCTATTTTGCTCCATACATGACCCCAAAGACAATCTCTTTTCGGTAAGCTGGATTTCGTGCTGGAGCACCAATTCGGCCCTGGTTAGGAAGGCGTCCAGCGTGCCTGCTACCCCCCTCCCCTCTGCCATGTGAGCTTGCGTTTTGTGGCCATCAATACAATAAATCTAAGATTTAAAAATACTAAAACAATGCTAAAACAGCTCCCCCTGTGGCCTACAAACTTATACTGAAAAAAGGGATATCTCAAGCTTAAATTGTAGACCAAAATTCACTAACAGTAGAACATAAATGTCACTGACCAGGTCCTCTAGTCCTCCAAGATGGATAAAGTCAGATGAAAGGGTGGTGGCCCAGCCCTGCCTCCTCCCAGCGATGATTTAAGCACCTCCTGGCGCGCTTAGCATGGCGTGGTATGGGCAGCGTAAGCGTCGTTTCCGCTGCTGCAAAGGACGCTGGGATCTGTAGTTCTGCCCGGCTCGCGGTTTCCGCTCCCACCTGGGACCGTCGCTACAGGCTGCCCAGCTGACTCGTCTGGCGTGGGCGCAAGGGTCAACAGCTTCCCAAGTACGTTCTGCCAGAAGAAAGAAAAAAGGACTACCGCGTTTTGGGAGCCCAGCGATGATTTAAGTGCCTCCTGGCGCGCTTAGCTAGGCGTGGTATGGGCAGTGTAAGCGGCGTTTCCGCTGCCGCAAAGGACGCTGGGATCTGTAGTTCTGCCCGGCTCGCGGTGTCCGCTCCCACCTGGGACCGTCGCTACAGGCTGCCCAGCTGACTCGTCTGGCGGTGGGTGGCAAGGGTCAACAGCTTCCCAGATATGCAGCACTCAAAGCACCCTCCTCTGTTTTCAAGCATGAACCATCAACAAACATCACATAATCAGATTCAGGCAATAGCTCATCCTTAATGTCAGGTCTTGGTTTGGTACAATACTCAAGGACATCTAAACATTTGTGATCAACCTCATTTCTTACCTCAGCTTCCATAGCATCAGGTAACAATGTAGATGGATTTATATTCACACATCGTGACATTGTCACATTATCTGCACCCAGAATTGTTTTCTCATATTTTGTCATTCTGTTATTTGTAAGGTATTGTATTTTTGTCCTAGTGAGGAGAATCTCCCCACTCTACACCACACCAACCTATCCCCCCCACTTCAATCTACACCACTCCAATCCACCCAGCTATGCTTAATCTATCCCATTCTACACCACTCTACTCCAATCTACCCTATTCCACCCATGTCTGCCCCAATTTACCCCATTCTATCCTAATCTACCTCAATTCAACCCACACTGCCCCTCTCCAATTTACACCACCCCACTCCAATCTACCCTAACCTACTCCACTCCACTCTTCCTCAATCTACCCTACTCCACTCCAATTTACCCTAATCTACTTCACTCCAATCTACCCCACTCCACCCCAATCTAACCCACTTCACTACAATCTATCCTAATCTTCCCCACTCAACTCCACTTCAATCTACCTCACTCCCGTCTACCACAATCAACTCAATTTACCTCAATGTACCCCACTCCACTCCTTTCTACCCCACTCTGCTCCACTCTACCCCACTCCATTCCAATCTAACCCACTCCACCCCAATCTACCCCATCCATCCCAATGTACCCCGAATCTACCCCACCCCACTCTACCTCTCTCCAATCTATCCCGCCCTCCAATCCCCACCACTCCAATCTATCCAACTCCAAGATACCCTATTGTAACCCATTCCATTGCAATCAATTCCACTCCAATCTCTTCAACTGTAATCTACTCCTATCTACCCCACTCCAATATGCCCCACTCTACTCGAATCTACCGAACTCCATTCCAATCTAACCCGCTCCAATTCAATCTACCCCGTTTCACTCCAATCTACCCAACTGCACTCCACTCCGCTCCAATCTTCCTCACTACACTGTACCCCAATACATTCCACTTCAATCTATCCCAGTCTACCCCACTCCAAACTACCCCACTCCTCTCTATTCCAGGTTAATCTACAGCACTCCACTCAACTCCAATCTACCCCACTCCACTCTACCCCAGTCTTCCCCACTCCACCCTAATCTACCCCTCTTCGCTCTACCCCAGTCTACCCCACTCCAATTCAATCCACCCCACTCCACTCCACTCCAGCCTACCCCATTCCACTCCACCTCATTTCACCCCACTCCACTACAATATATCCCACTGCAATCTACTTAACTCCACTTCAATCTACTCCACGCACCTCCAATGTACCTCACTCTATTCCACTCCAATCTACCCAACTGTACCCCATTCCAATCGAGCCCCTTCTACTCTGCTACAATCTACCCAACCTACACCAGACCAATCTACCCACTACAATCTACCCCACTCTACCCCGCTCCACTCCAATCTTCCCCACTCCATTCTATCCCACTCTAATCACCCCAGTCTACTCCACTCCAATCTACCCCAGTCTACCCCACTCCATCCAACTTTATTTATTTTTATTTTATTTATTGGGTTCTGTAGAGCGCGTAGTCACCCGTAAGTATCCCAGCGCTAAGTTCCTAACAAGCTAGAGGGTAACAGGGGAAGTGAAAAGGAAGAAGGAAGGGCAAAAAAGAGGCTCAGGGGAACAGGTGAGTTTTCAGCCGCTTCCTGAATCGGAGATAGTCTGGTTCCGTCCTGAGATCACAGGGAAGGGAATTCCAAAGGCGGGCTGTGTTGACAGAGAAACGCCGCCCACCCGTGCGCACCTTCTTCACTCTAGGAATAGTGATGAGGTATTCATGGTCGGATCGGAGGGATCTTGAGGCTTTATAAGGCCGTATTAATTTTTTTAGGACGGGGGGCCTTTGTCCTGTAGAAGTTTGTGTGATAGACAGAGAGCTTTAAACTTCACTCGTTCTCTCACTGGGAGCCAATGTAAGCATTTCAGGGCTGGTTTGGGCGAAGATCTCGCCGGGGTATTGGTGAGAATCCGGGCCGCAGCGTACTGGATCCTTTGCAGTTTATTAAGGGTTGCCTCGGGAGCACCCAGATAGATGGTATTGCTGTAATCCAGCCTTGACATGATAAGGCCTTGGATTAGCAGTTTCTGGGAGACAGGAGGGAGTAGTGGCAGAATCTTCCTGATGGATTTGAGGAGCCCGAAGCAAGTTCCGGTGATTTTTTTGGCTTGCGTCTTGAAAGACAGGTCTTTTTCAAGCCAAATTCCTAGGCTCTTGATCTCGGACTTGGGGGCCGGAGGTTCACCCAAGCAGGGTGGCCAGAGGTTCTGCGAGAGAGAAAGCCCTTTCTGGCCTAGGAGGAGAATATCCGTCTTTGAACCGTTAAGCTTCAATGCCGAGCTGTTCATCCATCCTTGAATTTCTGCAAGACAATTATAGAGGTCTGAGGGTTTTTGGTTAGGGTGGGATAGAGACACCACTAATTGAGTGTCATCAGCATAGCTGATGATTTTCACTCCGAACGGGTTGACAACCTCCTCCAGTGGGGACATGTAGACATTGAATAATGTCGGGCTTAAAGATGAGCCCTGGGGCACACAACAATGGAGGGGGGTTTCGGGAGAGCGGGTGTTATTCTCCCAGTCCTGAAAGGAGCGGTGGTCAAGGAACGATTTGAACCAGGTCAGGGCAGTGCCCTCAACACCGATGTTCTTGAGTCGCTGGATTAAGACCCGATGGTTGACGGTGTCGAAGGCCGCACTGAGGTCCAGGAGGATCACTGCCATTGATCCTCCTGCGTCCAAAAGGGCTCTGGCCTCCTCCACTGCTGCGAGTAGGGCGATGTCAGTGCCCTGCCCTGGGCGGAATCCAGTTTGCGAGCATCTGAGCAGATTGTTGGTCTCCAGATAGTGTGAAAGTTTTTTATTCACTAGTTTTTCGGCAATTTTACTGGTTCCGGGAAGGAGAGAAATTGGCCTGTAGTTGGCCAAGTCCGTGGGGTCCAGCAAAGGTTTTTTGAGTAGCGCCTTAACGACCGCCGCCTTCCAGCTGGGGGGAACTACTCCCTGGAGCAGTGAGGTGTTGATAAGATGAGTAAGTGGAGGAACGATGGTGGGGGTCACCTTCTTAAGAATGCGTAAGGGGACTGGGTCCATGGGGGATCCGCTTTTGATAGTATCTAGCATGGATGATACCTCTTCAACAGTGACTGATCCAAGAGAGATTAAACAGGGAGTGGTAGGGTTTGAGTTCAAACCGTCTTCCTCGCTAAAGTCGATAGGTGGAAGAGAAGCAAGGATTTTCTGAATCTTCTCCTCGAAGAATTTGGCCAATTTAAGGCATTTCTCTTCGGCTGCCTTGGGGTCTGGCAGATTCTTTGGTGCAGGGTCTGGGACTTTAAGTAATTATTTTAGAATGATGAAAGTTTCCTTGCTGGAGCAGGAAGAGCTTTCTATCCTTTCCTGAAAGAATATACTTTTGGTGTTGCGAAGAGTGGATTTGTAGTTTTTTAAGGAGGCCTGGAAGGCGTCTTTCTTAACTATCGATTTATCCTTCCTCCAAGAGCGCTCTGTTCTTTTGCACTCCTTCCGAAGGATGTTAAGCTCAGGAGTGTACCAAGGGGCAGGGTTCACTCTTTTAATTCGCCTGAGGGTGGAAGTTTTAGGTAGAAGTTTGTCTAGTGATGTAGTGAGCCAGGAGTTGAACTGATTATCAGCGCTGGCTCGGTCAGATACTGGGGGGAAAGAGTGGCCCTGAGATTGGCGGCCCATTTGTCTGGCGAGAGTTTGTGCCAGCGTCGGTCAGTGACCCGGATTTTGGCCTGTTGGGTGGGTGGGATGAAAAGATTTCACACTATAGATATTAAGAAATGGTCTGTCCACGGGAGGGGGATGGGGGTGCAAGTGGTGAGGCCCGTAATGTTGGTAAAAACGGGGTCCAAAAGATGTCCTTTGTCATGGGTGGGTTCTGAGTTAACTAATCGGATGTCAAAAGACGTGAGGTCCAGAAGAAGTTCGGACGCAGTAAGGTCCTTGGGGTCTGATAGATGAAGATTGAGGTCTCCCAGAATAAGAAAGTTGGGAGAAGTGGTTGCTATCTGAGTGACAGTGTCGACAAGGGAGCTTGCGAATTTCCCTGGGGTTCCCGGCAGGCGGTATATCAGCAGCCCCGAGAGGGAGTGCGCGGGGGATATTTGTAAGGCAAATTGGCAGCTTTCGCACTCATCGATATTGGCGTTGCTAGCTCTACATGCAAATTGTTCTCTGTAGATTATCACAAGGCCGCCTCCTCTGCCGAGGGGTCTGTTTTGAGCTTGGATTTGATAGCCTGGGGGTAGAGCGTTAATGACATCTGAATCCGACCAGGAAGTGAGCCTGTACCAGAAGGTTGATTTCATGAGCGTGTTTTGGAAGGGACGACAATTTAGAAGGCCCAGCTGTAGGCCGTTGTTATTTGAGGTAGTAGTGGCCGGATTACATAGGGCACAGTTGATGAAAGGTTTACCTTCCGGATGGATGTAGCTGCACTCAGGATTTTTCGACGAGATGAGTGCTTGGAGGCTATCTCTCGTATAGATAAGTCGGTCGTCAGCAGAAACGGGCAGAGTGAATGGGCCTGGGTCCGGCTGGGCC
The DNA here is from genome assembly GCF_964263255.1 of Lissotriton vulgaris. Taxonomy (NCBI): domain Eukaryota; kingdom Metazoa; phylum Chordata; class Amphibia; order Caudata; family Salamandridae; genus Lissotriton; species Lissotriton vulgaris. The sequence continues at coordinate 201,512,691 of NC_141698.1, read as the reverse complement.
CCGACGGGCCCAGACGGGCTTGCCTTAGGCGCGCCCGCTGCGCCCGTCCGCTGCGCGAACGTGGAATGCACATCTTTTTATAGCAGGTTAGGGGCGTGGCCTCGAGAGTGTGGGCGTGGCCTAAAGACCGGCTCACTCGCTGATGGCGGCAAAATAACTTGTAATTCCGCTGTAGCGTTTATCTCGGCTGCGCGGGTGTGGTGGGGTGAAAGCAAGTGCCCCAACAAGGTGCAGAGAGTCGGGAGACTGATAAGATTTTAAAATCAGCTCAAACAAACAATATTTTAAAAATTGTGATTTTCGTCAGCAAGAGCTCCCCGGCTGTGCCTCAGGAGTATAGGATCTGCAACTCACACTGCCCTACTCTGTGCCCCTAACTTTTAGCCATGGTGAACAGCAGCCCCACTGATACACAACATGGCTAAAACACATTTCCAAAGCAATAGCTTTCATATAGACTATAGACAAGATTATTGGTTTTGACAATGCTTGTTTTTCATACACACAGCAACATTACAAAAAATGCATCCACCGAACTTTAGGAAGTCTTCAACAATGCACAAACTCTGCTAATGGCCCTAGGGATGTCTGCTGTGCTGCTCCGTAGGGTAACTCTGTCGCTTGTTCAGACACACATAGTGTGGCTCACTGGTTAGAGGCGGCAGACCCGAGAGCAGAGGACGGCCCAGGACCAGGGTTCGATTCCCGGCGCGGCAGGTTTCTGGACCAGGGTCAGCGGACTCGATCATTCTCTCGCCTCGGTGCCCACTCTGATCAGCGATCACACTCGGCAACTCTGGGCATTAGCTTGCCTCATCTTCACTAACGGCCCCACCAGACCGCCGGGGATGCCTGGTCTCACCCTGGAGATACCCATTAAGGGACCTTCTCTCAGGGAAGCCAGGAAGGGTTTCGCAGCGGTCGAAGCGCCTTGGGACTCTCCGGGTAAGTAGTGCGCTATATAAATGCCTATACATACATACATACATACTATGAACAGTACAACGATTACTACACCAGCCTTGTTATTCACGGGGGCATCTCTGACGAGGCGGCGTTGCACAAGCAGATTACACCCACTTCTCGCCGTACCCGCTCCGCGGGTGCCGCTTCGACCAGGAGTGTTGGGGCTCTGACAGCGGAAGGAGAGGAACAGCAAGGCGGCTCTGGGCGTGAGGCTCGGCGGGGCTGCGAGCGTGCGGGGACTCCAACAACCAGGAGTCCCTGCGAGACCGATAACCAGCATCCGGTCCGCTCTCCCTGCTGGTCCGCCCCCCGCCCAACACACCTCCTATATCACAGTCTCAAACTCCCGCAGCGCGGGACGCAGCTCGGGGCGAAGACCGGGCAAAGAGCGGGCCGTTTGAGGCCGTTCGAGGACGGAGAGGACTGGACTGGGCCATCCCCTATCGCCCTTTGCTCGGCCACCTGGTTTTCTTACATAGCTCCTTTTCTGCTTAGGCGGGTTGCCTACCTTGTCTAGTTATGTGCACTCGGGCAACCCGTAGTAGGGCTGCTAAGGGGGGGCCGCAAACAAACGGACCTATGGATGATTTTATTACTCGCACAAATCTAGCTATAGACAAGGAAATTACCAAACTGCAAACTCGTGTCTCCTTGGACTTGGCTGCTGCTAGAAGATTGTCCCAGGACATTGCCAATTCTAAAAAATCCTCCTTGGGTCATATAGCATCTGCTATAACTCCGGAGCGTCTGGCCATTCCGTGCTGCGTAATCACGCAGGCAGATGTCCATTACACTCCGGCGTCACTTGCTTTACCTCCATCCTTGTGTCCCATAACCCAGTTTGATAATCAGAATCCACCCGTGGCTATCCCCGATCAGCAAACTACTATTAAATCTCCTACTCTGGTAATACCTGATAAACCTACATGCAATATTTCCAAAGGTAAACTACACAAAAGAAAACGTAATTCTAGGTCCGCTTACTCACGTAAGAAGGCTAAAATTGCTGTGGCACATCAGTTCAATGTTGGAAGTGTACCGGTGACTAACGCTTCAGGTGGGTGTGCCTCTTCGCCACAGGTATACCGAGAGGAAGATAAAGATGGTGCAGTCTCTGCATCTATTATTGCTAATGCAATTGCAGAGGAAGTTGGATTACACTCAGAGGGTCAGGAAGGGAGGGATGGGGAGTTTATAGGTATAGTTTGGGAAACCTTAAAGAAGCTCCTTTCTCCCCTAGACCTGAGATTATCACACATAGAAAACAATCTGCTAGAGATGGAAAAGAGTATTATAGCCTTGGCTACTCTTGGCTTGCGAGGTCTAGAAAACCAAGGTCTCCTAGAGAAAGACCCAGCCCCACAGACCCCACAACTTCCCCCTCCAGCACCTGCTATAACACGGCCTGTTCCCAAACCTCGGACCATGGGTGTTGATCGAAAAACCTCTGATCTTCCAACTAGGACATCTAAGCTCCCCACCACCCAAATTCCTGTACATACCAATGCAGGTGCTCTCTTAAGGCCAAATGCCAGCAAAGCTGTCCACCAATCCACCCAGGGTCCTCGCAACAAGAACAATTTTCGAGGGGGCTATATTGATCTTCCTCCTGAGGCCAATGATTATGTGGTTGTGTTGACGGGTGTGCCCCAGATTGAAAATGACCACCACGAGAACCATTGGTCCCTGAAGAATAAGATCATGCACTGGCTCAACGTGAACAGACCGATTCCAAATGGTCGGAGAAGTAGAGTTTTAATGGTCCGACGAGTTCCCTGGGTGGGTCCTTCAAGGAAAACCAGTCCTGGTGACTGCATAGTGGTAACATTCGAGGATCCATACACGGCCCACCATATTTGCTCATGGCTCACTGATGGCGAAGGCTCACCCATTGTACCTAGGCCATTGTCCTTTTTCTACCCGCCGCGTACTACACATACTCCGGGAGGCGACTGGTCACTGGTACACCATCAGACACGGAGGGGGTACTTAAATAAAGAGCAAGATCTAACTAGACGCTGGCTTGGGGCACCAACTTTGAACAGGTTTGGATGTCTTGAAGAAGTTGATTGACTCCTAAGGCAAGCTGTTTCTCCACCGCCCATAAAGGCTCCCTTAGCCTTTGGGGTCTCAGATTCTTTATTCTTGACAACCAAACCTGATGATACTAACTTCACCTCATTTCCGCAACCAACGATACACTCCCCGCTAGCACAGGGAGCGTTGAACTCCTTAAACAATCTAGGAACCCATGCAATAGTGCATGAGATAGTTGTACCCCCCATGACTCCCTGGCCCTGCCCGACGGGAAGCGACCTATCATAGCCAGGGCAATCACCCGAACCCAGAACGAGCCCTCCCAAATGCTAAACAGAGTTGTCGTAGCAGAGACAGGATTGGAGCCTGATCCCCCTATTTTTGTCACCTCGCCCAGGCAGGATACCCCACGTAAAACACAGCTGAAGATCCTAAGATGGAATGTGGCAGGGCTTGCACGCAATTTTGACAATCCAGAGTGGATTTCCTTTGTGGATCCCTTTGGTATTTGTCTCTTGCAAGAAACATGGTGCTTGGAACCTAGGCACAGGGTAGGCTACACAACTTACTTTGTTCCCGCCTCCCAACACCAGGGCAGTAAAGGTCGCCCGTCTGGCGGCCTTCTCATTTGGGTCAGCATTGTATTGGGTCTAAGCATAAGTCATAAAACCACTCAATCTCCTGATCTTCAGAGAATAACAATACAGTGCCATGGGGGCAGGAAGTTAGAAGTGTTTAACCTCTACTTAAGGGGGGCCAGGGGAGGGGCAACAATGTTATCCTCAACAGGATTAAATATTGAACTTGGATCCTGTAATATCGACTCCTTTGTAGTCCTCGCAGGCGACTTTAATTGCTGTTTCGAGCCTCTGGCTAGCGAGGACATTTTGGACACCTGGGAAGATGACGCAAGGAGAGGCATTCCCATGCTCTCCCTAGATCCGATCCAAAAATGGACCCAGAGTGCCATAGATATTAACTCACTCTGTATGGAACACGACCTCAGAGCAACTAATGGTCGTTCCAAGTCAGACCCCAGGGGAGCGCACACCTATAACAGGGTGGGACATACTTCCAGAATAGATTACATATTGTTGAATCACAATCTATGGCCGTTCCACCAAGATATGGAAGTCCTATTGACTTGTGACAGCGATCACAACCCTTTGTCTCTAACCCTCACCCCCCCGTGGCACGACAGGAACTCAGTCAAGACCACTCTCCCATGGAAATCATCCCACGAGCTTGTCCCTTCAAACTGTGGTAGGCGGCTAAAATGGGCCAAAGTAGCAGCGGACGAGGGAAGGATGGCGCAAGCAAAGACCATAATGACAGCTGAGAGGTTGCGTTTAGACACATCGGATATTACCGAACATGCTGTTCTTGCGGCCTTCACAGAAACCATCTCGGCCCTAAGCGAACGATTCATAATTCCACAAAATAGGGTAAGGGCCACAACGAGAGGGCATCCAAGGCAAGAGACAAATGGTACTCCTCGGAATGTCGGGTTGCCAAAGGGGAACTTATTCTAGCTGTAAAATCCAAAGACCAAGGTAAAATCAGACTTGCTAGGAAATCATACAAAAAATTTTTAGCCTTGGCAAGGGAAGTACATGAATCCAACTTCTGGAGTGAGCTAATGGATGCAAGTTCTAAAAAGGACTCCAAGGGGTTTTGGGATCTGATGAGAGCCAGGGACAAGCCCATTGATGCACAACTGACCTGCAACATCTCAGGGGAGGCTTGGTTTGCCCACTTTTCTAAGCTTTACTCCATCCCATTAGGTGTATTACAATCAAACACGGGTCTCCCATCCAGACTGCCGGTTGCCACCACATTCAACGATTACCCCTTCAGTGCTAAGGAAATAGAAGGGGCAATCAGGTGCCTTGTTGCTAATAAGGCTGCAGGCCCAGATGGCATTCCAGGCGATTTGTTGAGGGAAAACACATATGTATGGAGTAGACTAATTGCCTCACTCCTGAATGAGGCTGTGTTGGGAGGCTGCCTACCTGACTCCTGGAGGGGCGCTGAGGTCGTCCCGATTTTCAAGAAAGGCCGCCGGGACGACCCAGCTAATTACCGCCCAATCAGTCTGCTCGACTCCACCCAAAAGGTAGCGGGCAAAGTAGTCTTAGGCAGGATCTTGCACTGGGCTGAAGAAAATCAGGTATTGTCAGATTTTCAGGCCGGATTTAGATCAGGAACTGGCACCATCGAACAGACATTTCGCCTTTTAATGCTGTATTGGAAAGTGGTCGTATTGGGCAAGGGCAGTTTGTATCTAGTTTTCATAGATTTACGGACAGCCTTTGACCTGGTCCCACAAGACCAACTGTGGAATGTCTTAGAGGGGTTGGGTACCCCTCCATATTTGCTGGGATTGCTTATTAAGTTTCACGAAAGCAACTTTGCACAGATTAGGTGGGGTGATCAGGGGCAAAAAACATCTCGCATTCCTGTAGATAGGGGTGTCCGCCAGGGTTGCGTGCTAGCCCCCACTCTGTTTTCACTCTATGTTAACGGAGTGGTGGAGCATCTTCTCCAACATCCAGCAGATGCACCCTCCCTGGCTGGCAGAAAAATACCTACCCTCCTATTTGCAGATGACACCCTCCTAATCTCAAAAACCCCAGTAGGCATTCAAAAGTTGCTTTCTAGCTTTAAAGACTTTTGTGACACCAAGGGCCTAGCTATCAATGTAAGCAAAACCAAATTCCTCGTCCTAAACCCCCCTAGGAAAACTGTAATCCCTCCCACTCTAGACTCAGTCCCACTCGAAAGGGTAAAGGAGTTTGATTACTTGGGCATCCGACTCTGTGACTCCATGAATTGGAAGGCCCACCACCAAAAAGTCTATTTGACTCATAAGAGGGTTACAGGGGCCCTGCTAAAAGAACAACGTGCCTCATCTCTCAAACCCATTGGGGCAATATTAGACATCTACAGGGCAAGGGTGGTGAGTGCGGCACTGTATGGTGCGGAATTGTGGGGTGTACAGAGAGTCGACACCTTATCACACCTCAAGAACAATTTCCATAAAGATCTTATGAAGTTACCACACAGTACCCCTACACTCCCACTCTTACTTGATGCAGGTACACGCCCAATAAGTGAACAAGCTAGGCTACGCTCCCTCTTATTATGGGCTCGGATATGGAATGTACCAGAACTGTCCAGCTATGCTGATGCCCTAAAAGAACTCCTTTCATTACCCGGCTGGCACAAGGTCGGCTGGCTTAGGGAAGTCAAGCGACTTCTTTGTGAACTGGGTCTAGGAGATGCTTGGGCTAATAGAACAGCTCCACCCAAACAGATGCTCAAGAAATTATACTGGTCATGGGCGGCTAACGATAGAACGAGCAACTCCAAATTATGTAGATCTGTTGTAGAGTTTCTATCAATCAAGGAGCTCCCCTCTAGAGAACCTTACCTGAACTTGATTCTTAATCCGGGTGACAGATCGTTGTATTTCAAATTCAGGGTGGGAGTTTTACCTTTAGGGCAGTTAACATCGAGTTGGAAGCCACCATTGCAAACCATACCGTATTGCCCTTTCTGTGAATCAAGGGTTGAGTCTATTGCCCATTTAATGTTCGAGTGTCCCGCTTATGTAGCGCCCAGGACCAGATGGCTGAAACCATTATGCAGGAGCCTGGGCACTAGATCGCATCTGGAGGCTCTACGTATATTACGATCTGATGCTCGCCCCTTGTTCGCCTGTTGCCTGGCAAAATTCCTGGGCTGGGTATGGCGGATAGGATCTGTGAGGAAATTGCTTCTCCAGTAATACGTTCTGCTTGATCCAGGCCCTAGGTTGTTTTTACTCTTCGGGCAAATAAATCTATTTTTACGATATTTTATTACTGTTTTTGTAGATTTTATATAATGTATATTGTCTGAGAGGAATGAATTGTTAGATTGCAATGTACTTTTATTCATTTTGTATTGTAATGCTTTTATGATATGACAAATATATCGAAATAAAGCTATTCAAACAATTCAAACAATACTATTGTTTCAAACGCACCTGTGACAGGTCATAGCATGACGTCTCCACAGCGCCCTGACAGAGCATATCGAAAATGTATTTTAATGACTGCACTGCACGTGATTAATTCATAATGACGGACAATTAGGGAATGAAGTAAAGGAGTAGAACAAACGTATGAAAGAATTGACTTTTTAATACAGTGCAGCCATTTCTCACCTTACAATGATGGATCCAGCAATGAAATGTGACGATTTCACTCTGGGGGGAACATCAGCGGATCCCGAACACCAGGAACTCTTTTTAGCTCTATCTGTTCTCCTCATCATTTCTGGCAGCAAATTAAAGCAAATATTTTTTTTCTTTAAAACATACAATGGTAACGTCACACTCACCTCTCTAGAAAGAGAAGGACTTGTTAAAAGGAAAACGAAGGGGTGAGTCTGCAACTTCCGTTCCACCTGGTAAATTGCTCTGGCTCTTCCTTGCCTCGGAGGTGAGTCCCGTTACTCCACTGTACTTTGCGCGATAAGGCTGGCTCAAATATGAGCACTTTAATTTCTCTTACTTTTGCCTTGCAAATATTTTGACATCAGTGTACCCCCTTCACAGACATTTCCACAGAATTTCAGTTGCAAATGGAATACACAAATATTGTTCTGTGTGCTCTGCAGAGAGGCCAACCCACTGACAGGCACTTTGTTTGGCTTTAGCCTTAGCGCCTGCGTGCTCAATCAAAGCCCCTCATAAACACCTGGCATGGCTCAAGCCTCAAAGTATGCACAGGAAAGAATACAGATAAACAACATTATAAAATAGCTAACTCGTGGGGAATGCAAGATCAAGTAAACATGTAAAAAAAGAGATGAACTAAATCGCTGAAATGCATTCCCTCAACGTTTTTAACATTCATTATTTGCAAGTCAATCGATGTTTTTGGCATCAGTGTTAACTTAGGGGCATGTACACAGGGCCAGTGTTAATGTCATACATCAGAGGACTGGCCACTGTAAGCATATGTTACACAGTAAGCACATATCTATCGCTTTGGGCTTGACTCTGATATTTGGATCAGTTTCACAAGTAAGCAAATGCTGCAGCTTCACTGCGAGCAATGTCAGACCCTCCAGGATATCGCGATTTCGCGATTTGCCGCGAAATCGGCACTTTTAAAAAAATGCCGCGATTTTTATAAAAATGCCCGCAAAATCGGCATTTTTGTAGAAATCGCGGCATTTTTCGCTATATCCTGGGGGGTCTGCTTTATGTGGCTATCGCCTGTGAATTGGGCTAGCAGCCAAAGACATCCAGTGCTGAGTTTTACGCCACGCCCAGCCTTCACTGTCACGCTTGTCTGCCCACACCATTCATGGAGCATTCGAACAAGAAAGTGTTTGCTAACGGACGCCATCTGTCTGTCATTTTAACAGGGCACCGGTTGCCCCACCCTAAAGCCGGCACAGTTTGCACCCACCTCCCTTCTTCACTCCGATGCTGCACCAAAGCTCCTCAGATACTCAGCAGCATTGAAGCGTCACAGCGGGATGGCAAACCTCACACCTCCAGCTCTTGATGACCTGTTAAGAGGTGCTTCGAAGGTGACTGAGAGGAGGGGCTGCAGGTTCAGGAGCTGCGACATCTATTCACATGCAAACAGCCCTGAATGTGTCATGTCTCTGCTATTTATAGGGGGGCTCACACATTCCATTTCTACCCATGGCCCCAAACATCCGAGACTCGGCCAGATTACACCCCTGATTACACCGAGGCAGCACGTGGTTCTCTTCACAGAGCGTAATTACTGTCACTAAATTGTAAGCAAACCTCAGTTCTACAAACATGCAGTCTATAATTTAAGAAAATACAGAAATGGCACAATCACACCCACACTGATTAACAGAGTATGGAGGACAATCAGTTCAATCAGTTCTCTTAGAGTATCTCCTGTAAGTACTGTACATCACAGTGGGGGATGGCATTTTGGACAGAGAGCCTGTCTTCTCGTTGTCTTGTGCAGGAGGGGGCGAGGAGCCCAAGATGATACTAGAATACTGCATGCCCACCCCTGTGCCCACCCTGGTGGATCCTGTTCCCTCTCCTGTGAGGGCTCCTGCCCTCCCCTCAGTGATGGCTCCTGTCCCCCCATGTGGTGGCTCCAGTCCACCCCCCGCCTGTGATGGCTCCTGTCCCCCCATGTTCTGGCTCCAGTCCACCTACACCTGTGATGGCTCTTGTCCCACCCTGTGGTGGACCCTGTCTCCGTCCTGGGTGGCTTCTGTCCCAGTCCTGGAACGGCCCCTGCAGCGAGGGTGAAGTTCTTGATGGGCCTCTTCTCAAAAGGGCTCAGCTCAAAATTAATATGGAAAGGTCGGCGAGTAAGTAAGTGAAGGGATGGGTGAATGGCTGGATGAATTAGTGAAAGGGTGAATGGATGAATGAAAGATTGAATAAATGGATAATGAGAGAGGATGGATGGATTGATGAGAGGGGAAGGATGGAAAGAAAATGTAAATAGCTGGATGTATGGGTGGAAGGGTAGCTGGATGATGGATGAGGAGAAAGATGGATGAGGGGAAGGATGATGGATGAGGAGATGGATGGATGGATGGAGGGGAAGGATGGATGGATGAGGGGAAGGATGGATGGATGGATGGAGGGGAAGGATGGATGGAGGGGAAGGATGGATGGATGAGGAGAAGGATGGATGGATGGATGGATGGATGGGTGAGGGGAAGGATGGATGATGGATGAAAGGAAGGATGGATGAGGGGAAGGATGGATGGATGAGGGGAAGGATGGATGAGAGGAAGGATGGATGGATGAGGGGATGGATAGAGGGGAAGGATGGATGGATGGGTGGGTGAAAGGATAGATGGATGATGAGGGGATGGATGGACAGATGGTTGATGAGGGGGTGGGTGAAAGGATGGATGATGAGGGGAAGGGTGGATGGATGGATGATGAGGGAATGGATGGATGATGAGGGGGCGGGTGAAAGGATGGATGGATGATGAGGGGAAGGATGGATGGATGAAGAGTGGGTGGGTAGATGGATGGATGGATGATGAGGGGAAAGGATGGATGGATGGATGATGAGGGAAAAGGATGGATGGGTGATGAGGGGAAGGATGGATGATGAGGGGAAGGACAGATGGATGGATGGATGGATGATGGGTGGGTGAAAGGATGGATGGAAGGAAGGATGGCTAAGTGAAAGGGTCGATGGAGAGAGAAAGGGAGGATGGATGGATGACTAAAGCAGTGGATGGGTGGAAGGATTAGTAAGTGAAAGGATGGCTGGATTGGTAAAAGGGTAAATGGCTGAATGGATGAGTGAATGGATGGATGGGATGAAGAGTGGATGGATAAGTGTACAGATGGATAGGGTGAAAGGGTGGATGGATAATGGAGATGAGTGAAAGGATGGATGAGGGGATGGATGAAGGGATGGATGAGTGAAATGATAGATGGAAGGATACATGATGGATAGGTTTGCAAACGGTTGAATATGTTTGGAAATGGCTGGGCTTACTTATATACTATTGCGCGACCTCTGATGTGTCTGTAAAACGTACCTATTGTCCTGAAGTTTTGTCCTGAATTTTGAGCTCCTGTCCTGAATTTGTGTCCTGAATTTTGACCCTTTGTCCTGAATTTTTACACTCACCGTCCTGAATTTGCACCAATGCCAGTTGGTCACCCTATTCGCTGGCTTGGAGACGGAGCGCCGTGCAGAGATGTCTGTCCCTCAAGATAAACAGACAGAACCACTCAGCCGAGAGAGCTGAGGCGCACACGGGACGGGGTATCTGCAGAGGCGCGCTGGACAAGGGATGAAGTCAGAGGGTTGAGCTCACCTATTGCAGACCATTTTCCCCTGGGAGTGAGCCATGGGAAAAATCCTAGAGGCGAGAAATTTAACACGGGCATCAAGTGGCCCCATGTCATGGGTGTCAACTTCAACCAGTCCCCGCTTTTAAATCGGAGACGATTTGCAGGCTGACATTTTGCAACGAAACTACAAGTACCAACATGCAGTTCGCTACTGTTTAACAAGTGACCACTTGGCGGTTTTGACTGCTCTTTCTCTAGTGGTTAGGTCTGTCGAACGGGCATCCGGTGGGATATCAGGTCGTGTTCAAAATACACTGTACTATTTAATGTGCTTACTAATAAAAGGGGCGATAGGTATAGCCATCATTAGTGCAGCAGGTACAGTGGCACCAAGCTCTAAGGCTATTGCAAGACACAAACTGACCTGCAATGGTACGCCTCTTCTGGCGCAGGGCTTTGCAACGGGACGCATCTGGGAGATGCGTCACGTAGTAAATACCCCGCACCATGGTGCATCTTTTGCGCCGCCGCTGCGTCACAAAAGTGACGCAACGGCGGCGTAAAAGCAGCGCAAGGGGCTTGTAAATCTGCCCCAAAGTGTCTACATTGTAAAGAAACCAAATATACATAGCTTCATGTTGTTAAATAACTAAAAAAACTAAGATATCTGTGTTTGTTGTAGGAAAAATGGCCACATAAAATGCCGCAAAATTGCTGCTAAATTTACATATTTGTGCCGCTAAATTACCATTTTTGTGCCGCTAAATTTGCTAATCCATGCCGCTATATCCTGGGGGGTCTGCAATGTGCAGCGGGGGCCTGGGGTGTCAGTGGGGGGAGGTAAGCATGATGAGGGGTCTCAGCACAATATACAGAACACAGCATTAGCTTGCAAATACTTAACGAAGGGGAGGACACCGTAAAAGGGTGTTATAACTTAGCACAATAAATAGTCATGGGCCGATTAATGGATTTCAGCAGATTCGCGCCCTGGGCAGGTAATGACTTCCCCGTTCCCAATACGAATGCGACAGCCACCCTGACAACGGCTAGAACAAAACTTAGTGTGTAGTGCGTGGCAAAATTAGCATCACACTAAGGGGTAGCGAGAAAACAAAATCTCAGTACACCCCAGAACGAAGCAGAGTCGGACCTTGTCAAAATTAATGTATTCAAACATGTTCTTATAAAATATTCAAACAATAATCACATAAAATGAGCATGCCATGATGCGAAGCGCTAGTATCTGCCATGGTCAAGCCAGTTGGCAAACAACATATGCACCCTTGGCGACAGGCTTGTATTCAGAAACTAATTAATAAGTATTAATTGCCTCGGACTGAACTAGTCCAGTACAATGACAAAAGATGAACCGGTCTGAGGAGTGATTTAATATCACTGGGGCAAAGGGAGAAGATAACACGGGATCAGTGTATATATTGTGAAGCTAAAAATGCCAGTCACAGGAATGTGTCAATTTTATCACAGCACTGCGATACACGAAAGGCACTTGACATACCCTATAAATAGAAAGTAAATGCCAACTTTTGCAAGGTTTCCCCTCCTCCCCAGACCGTTGCACCCAAGACACAGAAATGACCCATGGATGTGCTGCCAGTGGTACTCCTCGCTCCACACCCCGGACTTGGTGCGCACGTCACAGGGGTGCTTCTCGGCCTCCGTACCGGCTCCAGGCCCTGGTGTGAGTGACACTCCGATGAAATGAAGTATGACAGGGCAGCGCTTCTCCCAGTCCCACTCAAGTGTGAACATGCCAGACACCCGAGAGCTGAGCCCACCACCCGCATCCACGCGAATTTCAGGGCACATGTGACATTTCATAAGCAAAACCAAACCATGCAGTTTAACACGTGACAGTGATACAGGCAAATATTCGGGACTCAGAGAGGCACCCCTCCTACACCCCGCCCCCTCTCGGGATGACCAATCCACTACCTCTTTGTCTCCTTTGGCCGCAGCCTAGCCCACCTCTTCCCATTGAAATTAATAGAGTTTTGTTAACTCCTTCCCGGGCCACTGTAATGTGCGCCCGAAGGCCTCCTTGTAGATGGCAATGTAATTCACAGCCATTACCTCCATAATGACATCACTCTCCTCGTGTGTGCTTCGAGGGCGAGCAATAGTCCTGGCCCCAGCCAGCACATGCGCAGGAGGTCCCTGACCTCACCCCTTCCTAAAAAAAACGGAATTTGTATTCAACACGAAGCAGTGAGCACTTCATTTGAATCAAATGAAGTGCTCACTGCTGCGTGTTGAATACAAATTCCGGTGTTTTTGTTTAGGAAGGGAGCTGCTGCTTTGTGTACACGGTCTCTCTTATCTCTTCCCTGATCCTAGTCCCGAAGATAGTGACGCCATTCCCCTTTCGCCCCTTAACACCAGCCGCCACTGGCTGCGTGTGCGTTGTCTGCCCTCTCCAGGACCGAAGGACGCATTCACACACTAACACAGGACTGGGAGCTGGGCGCTGAGATCTGCAGCCTGCACTGTGCGCAGTGTGCATGACATGGTCACAACGCCTGATGATGTGCTACGAAGTTTCCAGTGCCATCTTCCGGCCTTCAGCCTAAATCCCACTACTTGTCACAGGGCTGGCTAGATTCAGTGAGACATGCTGATCCCACTCCATCCGTGATGAATTGTGAAAGGGTTGGGCAAGTGTGACATAAGGCACCATTCGCCTGATTGTGTTGGTGTACTGGTGTTACCCCGAAACGAGTCCCGGGATGCTTGTTTCCGGTCCAGGGAAGCCCTGGCTTTGCAGTTCGGGCTGGACTGTTCCCATGAGGCACTGAGTCAAGACTGATTTGCATATAGCTGGGTCTGAACTGGGGTGGTGAAGTGAGCTATGGTACATTGATGGATTCTACCCAGATCTGTGACTCGGGGTGAGTGTTTGAAAAGTTTCAGCGCTCCGTCCATCATCTCCTTATGTTTGCTTTGTTCGCCCTAAGTTGTCAGGGTATACCCAGACGTGGGTCCCTTACTTCGTCGCACTTTAATAGGTTGATAGTCGCAGTGGCAGTATCGTGAAACCCAGAACCTCCAAGGCGTGGGCCTGCGTCACCCTGAGTTGTCCGGGGCCAGGCTGCGTGTTGGGGAGGGGAGGGTAGATAGTCTAGTGCGGATCCTCGGCTACTAGACCCTGCGGCTGGGCCTTCGACCTCTGGCTTGTCCGGAGCAAGGCTGCGCCAAAGGGAATAGGCACCGGGGTGAAGGGCTGCCGCAGGACACTGTCGTTCCTGCACACAGCTGCAGGAACATCGGAATTTGGGTAGGGCATCATCAAACTGCTGGAGAAAAAGGGGGACAATCTGGACATCAACAATTGGAGGCCAATCACCCTCTTGAATGTGGACAGTAAGATCCTAAGTAAAGTCCTGGCAGGAAGATGCAGAAAGGTGCTGGCCTCCATCGTGCACCCAGACCAAACATGTGCGGTCCCAGGAAGGAAAATCTGAGACAGTTTGACCATCATTAGAGACACCTTGTGGTTAGCGAAAGACAGGGGGAATCCACTAGCTATCTTGGCCCTTGATTTCCAGAAAGCCTTTGACTCCCTAAGTCACGCATACCTTTTCAAAGTGCTCAGGAAAATGGGATTCCCAGAAGGTTTCATCAAAACTATTGGCTTAATATACACTGGATGTGAAAGCCAGGTCCTTATAAATGGTACACTATCTGAGGGGTTCCACATTGAATCAGGGGTCAGACAGGGATGCCCCTTATCACCGGCACTCTTTGTATATGCAATTGAACCTCTCCTATGTACCATCAGGAAGGACAAGTGCATAACTGGCCCTCTGGTACCGGGCAGCCAAGGCAAACAGGTCAAATGTGTAGCATACATGGACGATGTCACCATTGCTTGCACTGACGCTAGATCCATAAAAATAACTTTCCTTATAACCCAACTCTTTTTCGTAGCATCTGGGCTACAGGTGAATGTGGAGAAAACGCACTGCATGGCTGTGGGACAATGGGACAAACTGTCTCAGCTCCCAGTGAAACCTTCCAAAGACCCAGTAAAAATACTGGGGATTCTTTTTTCACAGGACATGAAGAGAGAAATAAACTGGGAGAAGATCCAGACAAAGCTCAAGCAGAAAATGGCGCTCTGGACGACAAGAAAACTTTCCCTGGAAGGGAAAGTCCTGGTGCTGAAAGCAATATGTCTACCAATCCTGATGTTTATTGCCATGATTTTCCCTCCATCATACAGGTGGACAAAAGTGATACAAAGTTTTTTGCAAATTTTTTTGGAAGGTCAAAAATGGAAAAACTAAAAAGAGACACAGTGTTCAAACTACCCACAAAAGGAGGGAAAGACCTGCCAAACCTCCATGACTTCCTGATGTCACATTTTGTTAAAAACATACTGGGGGATGCAAAGAAAGACTCAAATGTGGCTGCCTACACACTGTTTGCTACAAGCTTCATCTTATCAAGAGTGGGCATATGTAAACTGGACAATGCAAAGCCTTTTTTACTAGAACCAACCCCTACGTACAAAGGCATCAAACCTTTTTTCAAGAGGCTGGAAGAGAGACAAATTCAAGCGAAGGACATCACACCCCAGATGGCCTTAAGCAAAGAACTGCAAGAAACTGACTCAGTGACAATGGTAAACAATTTATCAGAGAAGCAATCAGGGAAGGTTTGGGAGATGGTGAACCACAAAGACTTGACAAACTCCCAGAAAGACTTGGCATGGATGGTGGTATCCAAATGCCTACCAGTGAAGCAATTTCAACATGCAAGGAAACTGGCAAAAACAGCAAAATGCCCAACACCAGGCTGTGCAGCAGATGAATCCCTGATGCACTTCATTTGGAACTGCGGCGGAGCACAACGCATGTGGAAGGCAATGGGACAGCTCATTAAAGAATTAACAGGACAGGCATCCCTGTCCTATGAACTGGTTCTCTATGGTTTGGGCATGAATTGCAATGCAAATAAAGAAATGACGCTATGGAGAATAATAAACTGCGTGAAAGAGGCGATGTGGGAAAACAGCAACTTTTCCTTGTACAAACACCAAGCAATCACGGAAAAAGAATGCCAAAAACTTGTTTTCAATAAAATGTTCTCTTACATGTGCATAGACACCCATAGATTTGGACAAGAGTGGACAAAGGAAACCTGGAAAATCAGGAGTTGGTCTGGATGGGTAAAATGAGAAATCTTGATGGAAAACCACCAAAGATAGCCTGCGTGCGCTTCTTTGAGAATGGTTAAATGTACAGCACCCAAATATAAGGGACTGCTTAAAATGTAAACCTGACAAATAATTTTAAATAAAGTATATTTTTTCCAAAAAACAAAAACAAAAAAAAACAGTCCCAGGATGTTTATTTCCAGTCCAGGGAAGACCTGTCATTGCAGTTCGGGCTGGACTATTTCCATGAGGCACAGGGTCAAGACTGATTTGCATATAGCTGGGTCTGAACTGGGGTGGCGAAATGAGCTAAAGAACAGTGATGGATTCAACCCAGATCTGTAACTGGGGGTGGGTGTTTGAAAAGTATCAGCACTCCGTCCGTCATCTTGCTGCAGGGTTTAAGGCAGAAGTACATGGGTCTAAATTTGCCTGCATATCATCGCCCATCCATCATCTCCTTGTGTTTGCTACAGGGTTTAATCCAGAAGCACATAGGTCTAAATTTGCCTGCATATCATCACGGGAAGTCATTAGTGCTGGTGGCTAAGCAGTTGCCAGACAGATGACACCACAGACCCAAGGTCAGTGAGATGGCTAGCTCAGCAAAGGAGCAGATATATGGTGCATGTGCTCTGGTGAATACTAGTGATGGGGGTAAGGGGCTCGAATGGTGGATTAAAAGTCCTACCGCTTGCAGATCCAACAAACCCAACTGTCACTCAAAGGAATAATCTGGTTATGATCCAGCATCTTCTTTGAAAATTTTTCTAGCAAGCACAACAACAAGAAAAAGCATAAAAATAGGGAGCACGGAGACCCGGCTCCCTCATCGGTGAGCCACCAGTGCTTTCATGCTTAAAGTTCTGGTGAGTAAATGACTTTCACAATGACAACAAAATTGGGCGAGGAGGTAGGCGGAATGTTCTTCAATTCAGATAGCAAAAGGAAACGCAGAACAGACAATGGGATTCTAAGAGATTGAATCTGGGCACAGGCGGTGGAGTGGAACGCCAACAGATGTGAAAGGGAAAACATGAGCATCTGCATGTTGAGGAAAAACCGAATCTGGAAGCCCTACGTTATTTGTGGAAGCCTGACTTCACTGTGCATGTTTTTGGGCGTTTTTACCTTTTTATAGACCTACAAAAGGGCTTATCTAAAGCTGTGGTTACACACCCTGTCAATAAAAATAACACAAACAATTGCTATTCAAATAGCCGTGCCCATAGCTGTGCAGACAAAATGGGAGTTGTACCACTACACCATGTCTTAATAAATTAGTCTGCAAAAATATTGAATCCACTACATCTAATACTAATATGTCATCAAGGTAAGTAGATTTGTAGTTAAGAATAATAAATCTGGACTTCTCGAGATATACTTATCTTGGCGATATGTTATCTATTTAATATATAATCGCACAATATTTCTACTCACATTCCCCAAAATGTGTACCAAACCCAGTCGTTCACATACAAATCCGCACTTCCATTCCAATGAAAATTGTCCACTCACTCCCTTAAAATGACATATATTCAGAACAGCCTCCAATGATTATTAGCATACTGACCCTCAACCATGAACACACAGGATTCGCGCAGGACCAGACCATCAGAGAAAATAAAATATAGGCTCAGCTCTGTAAGCAATAGGAAATGGAGACCTTACCTAGAATCTTGAACCGAGAATCTCGAAAGATTTGGGGTGTTGAACAAACATTGAATCACGTGGGTTGGACCTGGGAAGAATCAGTGAGGCAGGCGGGATGAACGATTTAAGGAATATGGAATATAGAGATTTCCGAATCAGTTTTCAGTTCGATTTTCAGTCCAGTTTTCAGTTCAGTTTTCAGTTTGATTTTCCTTCGGTTGTCACTTACCTCTGTCCACTTACCCCACACCTTATCACTTCTTTGGGGCCTGGTCCCCTCTGGTTTCTCAGAGTCCCCAGCTCCAGCCACCATCAGTTGTGCTCCTCGGCTAATTGGCCTAGTGCCCAATACACAGAGGACATGTCACAGTGGAAACCTTACAACATTCCATGATTATTACATCATTATTACATCAGCACTTTGTGGGTGATACCATGTGCTTCCAGGCTAATGGTGAGCAAAAACCAATGCAAAGACACAATCCAGTTTCTTCACGAGGCACATCAACAAAGTCACTAAATGAGAGTCAGTTTGAATCTGAAACGATAGGCCTTCCTCGACATACTGACTCAAAAGAGGTCCTTTTATAAGTTGCTGGTAGATGGAAAGCGCTTTGAGAGACAGGACAAATGGATTTCGCCAAGTGGCAGTTCTTTTGTATATAAATTGCTGAAGCTCCCTGGTGACACATTGCCAGCAGGAACATTTTACTGACTACATAACTTACAGCACAGCACTTGGGGGCCAACTAACGTACCTGCGCCAGCTCCTGTGTCTCGCTCTCCCCAGCCGCCGCTCTGCAAAAGCGGCCGCCGAGAGGGGGGAGCGCTTGCTCGCCACAACGCCTACAATCCCCAGCATTCCCTGTGGGCCACCGGCGACGCCGCCAGCAGCGTCAATCACCAGCGCCCGGAGGCGCTTAAAGATCTGCAGACCCTGCAGAGGAGCGGGGACAGCACAGCACTTGAGGGCCAACTAACGTACCTGCGCCAGCTCCTGTGTCTCACTCTCCCCAGCCGCCGCTCTGCAAAAGCGGCCGCCGAGAGGGGGGAGCGCTTGCTCGCCACAACGCCTACAATCCCCAGCATTCCCTGTGGGCCACCGGCGACGCCGCCAGCAGTGTCAATCACCAGCGCCCGGAGGCGCTTAAAGATCTGCAGACCCTGCAGAGGAGCGGGGACAGCACAGCACTTGGGGGCCAACTAACGTACCTGCGCCAGCTCCTGTGTCTCGCTCTCCCCAGCCGCCGCTCTGCAAAAGCGGCCGCCGAGAGGGGGGAGCGCTTGCTCGCCACAACGCCTACAATCCCCAGCATTCCCTGTGGGCCACCGGCGACGCCGCCAGCAGCGTCAATCACCAGCGCCCGGAGGCGCTTAAAGATCTGCAGACCCTGCAGAGGAGCGGGGACAGCACAGCACTTGAGGGCCAACTAACGTACCTGCGCCAGCTCCTGTGTCTCGCTCTCCCCAGCCGCCGCTCTGCAAAAGCGGCCGCCGAGAGGGGGGAGCGCTTGCTCGCCACAACGCCTACAATCCCCAGCATTCCCTGTGGGCCACCGGCGACGCCGCCAGCAGTGTCAATCACCAGCGCCCGGAGGCGCTTAAAGATCTGCAGACCCTGCAGAGGAGCGAGGACAGCACAGCACTTCGGGGCCAACTAACGTTCCTGCGCCAGCTCCTGTGTCTCGCTCTCCCCAGCGGCCGCTCTGCAAAAGCGGCCGCCGAGAGGGGGGAGCGCTTGCTCGCCACAACGCCTACAATCCCCAGCATTCTCTGTGGGCCACCGGCAACGCCGCCAGCAGCGTCAATCACCAGCGCCCGGAGGCGCTTAAAGATCTGCAGACCCTGCAGAGGAGCGGGGACAGCACAGCACTTGGGGGCCAACTAACGTACCTGCGCCAGCTCCTGTGTCTCGCTCTCCCCAGCGGCCGCTCTGCAAAAGCGGCCGCCGAGAGGGGGGAGCGCTTGCTCGCCACAACGCCTACAATCCCCAGCATTCCCTGTGGGCCACCGGCGACGCCGCCAGCAGTGTCAATCACCAGCGCCCGGAGGCGCTTAAAGATCTGCAGACCCTGCAGAGGAGCGGGGACAGCACAGCACTTGGGGGCCAACTAACGTACCTGCGCCAGCTCCTGTGTCTCGCTCTCCCCAGCGGCCGCTCTGCAAAAGCGGCCGCCGAGAGGGGGGAGCGCTTGCTCGCCACAACGCCTACAATCCCCAGCATTCTCTGTGGGCCACCGGCAACGCCGCCAGCAGCGTCAATCACCAGCGCCCGGAGGCGCTTAAAGATCTGCAGACCCTGCAGAGGAGCGGGGACAGCACAGCACTTGGGGGCCAACTAACGTACCTGCGCCAGCTCCTGTGTCTCGCTCTCCCCAGCGGCCGCTCTGCAAAAGCGGCCGCCGAGAGGGGGGAGCGCTTGCTCGCCACAACACCTACAATACCCAGAATTCCCTGTGGGCCACCGGCGACGCCGCCAGCAGCGTCAATCACCAGCGCCCGGAGGCGCTTAAAGATCTGCAGACCCTCCCGCGTCGCGGGACGCGCGCGGGCGAGCCCGGGCAGAGGGCGGGCCGTCTGTGGCCGTCCGGGGAGGACGAGGGACGGGACGGGCCACCCCCCTTGGCCCCATCGGACTTCCAACAACTGACTCAGGTATTGCACATTGAGGTTCTGGACTAAGTAAATACTGTCGAGGCCCTTTATAAACCAATTAGACTAATTTAACGGCTGGAAGAATAGGGGTGCTAGAGAACTAAGTTGGTTTTGTCACCTGTCAATTGTGGGATTACCAATTAATGCAGTATAACTAAACCTGTTTTTGTGGGTATAAGAGTGACTAAGATGGAGACCCAAAAGGCAAAAATGTCCAATCATCCCAATACACGTTCGGTTGTGAGTAAAACTCACAATAGAGAGACTCCTAAGCAAACGCGAGCGGCAACGAAGGAGTGTGCCCTTCCAAAAGGGAATAAACCTACTGCAATTGATTTAATGTTAAAAAAGGTCTCGGGGGAAATAGAACGTATGGAACGGAGTTTATCCTCCTCACCTAACCTCAATGCAATTACTCTAACACCCTCTAGAGACCCACCAATGGCAGATAGCCCAAATATGATTGGAAATGCGACCCACTCAAATAATGATATTGAGGATGTCCCTTGTGCACAATCCCCGGGGCCAGAAATCTCTGGGTGTAACGAAACGATCCATCAGAGAAAAATGAAGCGACAGGGGAGGATCAAGGGGTCACAGAGACAAAGGAAAGCACCCGTAAGAGGCAGTCGCTCAACAAGCAGGCAAGAGTTTATACTAGTAGAAAATAATACCCAAACAGAAACAACTCCACCAGGATGGGTTGAGGCAGTATTAGGAGATCTTGAAAAACAACTAGAATCCTTTATCGCGGTACAGCTTAAACCAATTATGAGTAAGGTGGACAAAATTATGTGTGAGCTCTCCAAACAAAGTAAGGCATTAGAAAACACACTCACGAATCCCCCTACTGATTCAATTCAACCAAATGAGGTGGTTACTAATGACAATGCAAACAAAAACAGATTGCCAAATAACAACTGTGTTAGTCACACTCAACACACAATTGCACAGATCCACGAGGCACCAAAAACTTCCCAAAACCAAAGAGGGGGCTCCAATGACGAATCAAGAGGGGGACACACTCAAAGTACGAACCCCAAAAATATGGATAAACCCCCTTTACAACCACTAATGCAATGGAGACAGGAAGACCTCCCCCAGAGGGACGGGAGTTACGACCCATGTTATACAGATGCCGACCCCTTCTATACTACAAACAGCCCCGCCCCACACATAGATCTCCCTCCAGAGGCCAGCCCATTTGTAATAGTTTTTGCAGGGGTGCCAGAAATTAGGCCTACCGAGAGAGAATCACACTATCAACTACACACTAAAATCTCCAAGTGGTTGAATATACACAGACCCTTAAATAATGGGGACAGAGGAGAGATAGTGCACGTAAGACGAGTAAATTGGCTTGGTGGGAGGAAAAAAGACATTAGAGGGGACTGTATAGTCGCAAATTTTAGAGACACTAGATTGGTTGATTATATCCTCAAGAATCCTAATAGGAATCAAACCAGCACAATTTGTGCACTCCCACTCGGGTATTTTTACCCAAGGAGCTGGAACACTAATCGTGCTGATGATGATGGTGGGTGGATCCCTGGAAGACCACAACGCACACAAAGACCAAGACCTGTAGGCCATCCCGACCAGTTCTTTCCTCCACAAAACTATTCTCAGTGGAGAAACAGATTTGCCCCCTTACAGTCACTTGAGGATAATGATTGACTCATCCCGTTAGAAAATAATTTTGTATCAAGCTTAGCGACCAGTGAATGCTCAGGCCTAGAAACAGAGGGTATATGCGGGAATGCTGGGAATGCACAAATCTTGATGTCAGAAGAACTCCCGAACCAGGGGGAGAAAAGTGAACACATTACAGATCCACCAATAGTGGGTGAGGCTAGAGCAAATGAATCTATCATAGTGAGAGGGAAAGAGAATAGGGCTGGATTGACTGTGTTATCCTGGAATATAGCAGGCCTGGAAGTCAAACTCAAAAGTAAGGAGTGGAAAGAATTTATAAGGCGTTTTCACGTTATAGCTCTCCAAGAAACATGGGCGCGTGATTCTGACCTCTGTCAATTGGAGGGCTATAAGTGTTTTTTCAGACCTGCCCAAGGGACGAATTCTGGGAGAGCAAAAGGAGGTCTAGCAATTTACGTAGATTTAGATCTAAAGGGTACCTGGTTACAGTCAGACTGGGCGTCAGACACTCTAGAAGCAGTTTCACTACAGCACCAGGGGGAGAGACTACTATTTCTAAATTTTTATAACTCAGGGCCGGTTGATGGGAATTTTCCCATACTTTTAGAGCTGGAGAGTAGATTAAATGAGGAATTGGATTTAAGGTTGAAGGGGCCTGAACCAACTGTCCTGTTGATGGGGGACTTTAATTGCCACCTATGCCCTAAGCTATTTCCTATATCTGCCGACTGGTCTGCCTGCCCATTAGAAAAGGGTCCCCATTTTGTACAAAATAAAGAGGGCATAGCCCTGATGAAGCTCTTAGATAACTTTGCGCTCACCCATGTTATGGATTTAGCTGCACTTAAAGCAGGGGAGACCCCTATACCCACATTTAAAGGGAGAGGTGGGGGGTCTATAATAGATTTCATAATGATCTCTGCTTGCTCTAGAGAGCAGATTCTAAGAACAAGAACAGAATGGAGCCCCTTCAGTGATCATAATCCCCTTTTACTAGAGATTAACTATAAAGATTTATCAGGGAAAAACCCAGGGGAGGCCACTGAAACTCAAATCCAAGCAACAGACCAAGGGAGGCGCATGAGGTGGACAATGATCAACCCGCAAGATTTTTACTCCAACTTAGTGGGTGAAGGAAAAGATCATATAGAGGCCTGCTTAGATCTCTCAATAGAGGGAAGAGGAGTGGTTGTGGCCTTCAAATCTTTAACTAAAATAGTAGAAGGGTTATTGAAAACCAAGAAGCCGGTTAAACAATTATCTTCCCCAAGATGGTTCGATACCAACTGCTCAAGGGCTCTAAGAGAACTAAAGCAGAGTTAAAAAAAGGCCCCGAGGGACAAGATTGAAATTGCCCGATGCAGACAGAACTATAAAACCCAGGTAAAGAGAAGAAAGAGTGCTCTCCAAAAAGAAGTCTGGGCAGACCTGAGAGAGGCAGGAGAAAATAGGGACTATGCCCAGTTTTGGAGAATCATAAATAGACCATGCTTTCATGACTCAAGCTCCCAAGTCATTAGTTCCAACATACTACCAGAACAATGGATTAACCATTTTAAATCTTTGTATAATCAGCAGGAGGTAGACATTGGAGATGGAATATGGATGGGGCCCAGGGCAGAACAACTAGAATTATCTTTGGAGGAAGTTCTAAAAGCATTCCTAGGGCTGACGCGAAACAAAGCCCCCGGCCCGGATGGTACCCCACCAGATCTATTTCTAAGTAATACTGATTTATGGGCACCAATAGTAACGAGAGTACTTAATACAGCAATTAAATAGGGCCTCCCGAGATCGTGGTCCACTGCGGTGATTGTCCCTATATATAAGAAAGGCTGTAGGGACAGCCCGCAGTGTTATAGACCAATCTCGCTGATTGATGTCTCTGCTAAAGTACTCGGGAGGGCACTTCTCAACCGCCTAATAGAGTGGACTGACACTCATAACATCCTGGTGGATACCCAGTACGGGTTTCGAGCAGGCAGGTCAACTAGTGACCAATGCCTCAATCTATACCTCCTTACGGCTAAATACACCAAGACGACTGAGGGGACCATGTACATGGGATTCATGGACTTAGCAGCGGCTTTTGATAACGTCAATAGAGCCAAACTCTGGACACTTATGTATAACTTGGGAATCGACTCAGACCTCATTAACATTCTTAGGGAGCTGCACTGGAACACCACTGCCAAGGTCCGCTATAGCGCGGGGGGTGAGTACCGATCCCTTCCCGTGCTCCGGCGGGGTGAGGCAGGGATGTATCCTGGCGCCGTTCTTGTTCTCCCTCTACATAAACGGCCTGGAGAGTGCCCTAATAGCACTGGGGACTGACTGCCCAAAGGTAGGTTCGCGTCATCGGCCGGTACTTTTGTACGCAGATGACGCGGTCCTCCTCGCGCGAACAGCAGTCGGTCTCCAGCTCCTAATTAAAGGTTTTGCTGATTTTATGAGGAATCTGGACCTCTCCGTCAACCTTACAAAATCTTTCATTATGGTAGTTGGGAAGAAACCACATAAGAAATGTGTGTTCAAATTAGGGGACCATGTCTTGGACATTGTCACCACTTTCCCGTACTTGGGTCTCCTATTTGACGAAAAGATCATGTTTGCCCCTTTGATTGAGGAGAGGTCTAGGAGACTAGTCTCAGCAAATGGGGCCATATTAAACTTTGCCCGACGAATGGGACGCTGGTCCCCTGAGCAGGTGATGACATTGTATAGGTCTGTCAGTATCTCGAAGGCCATCTATGGAGCGGAGGTGTGGGGTTTTAGGGAAGCACAACAGATACAAGCAGAGGAATGTTTTTTTTTTTTAAACTGTTAAAGCTTCCCCTGAGCACCCCAGCAGCAATAACACACAAAGAGCTGGGCACCCCATGTAATGTAATGTAATGTAATGTATAGGCATTTATATAGCGCACTACTTACCCGGAGGGTCCCAAGGCGCTTCGACCGCTGCGAAACCCTTCCTGGCTTCCCTGAGAGATGGTCCCTTAATGGGTATCTCCAGGGTGAGACCAGGCATCCCCGGCGGTCTGGTGGGGCCGTTAGTGAAGATGAGGCAAGCTAATGCCCAGAGTTGCCGAGTGTGATTGCTGATCAGAGTGGGCACCGAGGCGAGAGAATTATCGAGTCCGCTGACCCTGGTCCAGAAACCTGCCGCGCCGGGAATCGAACCCTGGTCCCGGGCCGTCCTCTGCTTTCGGGTCTGCCGCCTCTAACCAGTGAGCCACACTACTTCGATATCCGACCTGATCAGACTGAGACCAATACTGTCCTGGTTTAAAAATTGGTCAAACCCCAATGCAGAATTATCCAGACAGATCATCCAGGATTGCCTACGGAAAGATAGATGTCTCCAAATCCCCTGGCTGAAATACATTAAAGAAACATTAGGGGCTATTGACCAGCAAAGGCTTTTTTTGGACCCTTCAAATGTGGACATCTATAGCAGACATTATGTACAAAAGCAACTACTGGAAAAATATGACTGTAGGAGGATTGAACTTGATTCTATTAAACCCTCGGTAGTTGCTCATTCGCTTGTTTGCAATGAAGTGGGCATGGAACCGTATCTCTTTTTAATGTATAGCCAACATGAGAGGTTTTTAATGACTCGTTTTAGGCTCAATCTGTTGCACAATATTTTAGCCTATCCTTCCGGTTTTACGCAAACAATTGAGCAGAAGGGTGCCTGCGGCTGCGACAATAGGTCTCCGCAGGACACCCTTCATTTTGTATTACTGTGTCCTTTTTATAAAATACCGCATCAAAGATTTCTGGTGGACATTTTAAAGGACTCAAATATTATCCATGCCAAATCTGCCTTATTATTCTTGCAAAGAGCAACAGAAATGCGTACTTTGTTTGCTATTATGAGTTTTCTAAAGATTGTGATCAAACTAAGAAATACAAGGGGTTGATAATGGTGGATGCAAGGAGATGAAACTAAAGGACATTTGCTGCCCCCTGTCAGGCCTACACTCTGTATATATTAACTACAAAAACTCTTTTTAACTCGTCTTTTTTGTTACAAAATCATGATGTTCAGTATGTTTTTATGTGGTCATGCATTAATATGTATTTTTATGATGGTTTTTAACCTTCGAAACAAATAAAGAACTGAACTGAACACTTACCTCTGTCCACTTACCCCACACCTTATCACTTCTTTCGGGCCTGGTCCCCTCTGGTTTCTCAGAGTCCCCAGCTCCAGCCACCATCAGTTGTGCTCCTCGGCTAATTGTCCTAGTGCCCAATACACAGAGGACATGTCACAGTGGAAACCTTACAACATTCCATGATTATTACATCATTATTACATCAGCACTTTGTGGGTGATACCATGTGCTTCCAGGCTAATGGTGAGCAAAAACCAATGCAAAGACACAATCCAGTTTCTTCACGAGGCACATCAACAAAGTCACTAAATGAGAGTCAGTTTGAATCTGAAACGATAGGCCTTCCTCGACATACTGACTCAAAAGAGGTCCTTTTATAAGTTGCTGGTAGATGGAAAGCGCTTTGAGAGACAGGACAAATGGATTTCGCCAAGTGGCAGTCCTTTTGTATATAAATTGCTGGAGCTCCCTGGTGACACATTGCCAGCATGAACATTTTACTGACTACATAACTTATTTTGAGCAATGGTTGGAACAACGTACATTCCAGCATTGGTTTGAAAGCCTCCATCTATTCACAACAGCACCAAACGCAGAACCATGAGAATGGAACGTTGATTAGCTCACAGGGCCAGCAGTTGCGACGTCACAACGCACTGGTTGCCTGGATACAAAGGAGCCTGCAAAGGCAAAGCCACCACAGCAGTAGAGAATAACTAGTAATCCCCATTCTAAGATGGCGTCCATGCATAGGAAAATGCTTCTCCTGGCTTCCCAAACAAATCTGACCTCCAAAATATGTAATGCATCAACAAGTTCTCCCTCATGAAAGGAGCTCAACACCTTCAACCAAGGGTGATCAGAGTATTATCATAAAAACAGTTTCCTGTGCACCGTATCTTTGACACTGCTGTGGACAAAATGGATGCCAGGCAAGAGCCATGTGGTTCTGAAAGCCACTACTGACAATTATAGACTGGAGGCCGCCAACAAACTTTATTGTTAAATCTTTTGTAGGAAACTAAAAAGACGTAGCATTCTTCTAGGCATTCCTTTGATGTTTATTAGTTTTCACAAAAGACCCTGTGCACAGGTCAGTAAAATATCTGATAATTAAATGACTCACCATTTTGCGGTTAATAATGACCAGAATGCGTAATGCCTGTCTTGTTATTTTGCTCCATTCTTGTTCAACTCCCCCGATAAAACAAGACCCTTTGCTTCATTTTCGCAAAGGTTGATGGGGAGAATTATAGGCCAATGACTACTAAGCACAAGCAAAACAATTCTAGTCAACTATACACCAGCTGGACACAAGAAAGCTCTAAACGGGTGTTTGCATAATACCAAATAAAAAAATAGCATCAGAATCCCCATTAAAATATGGAAAGCAACGTGCCTAGATTTCCAAATAATTATAGACATGGTAACTGAATTTGCAAGTAATCAGTTACAGTCTTGTGGTAGCTGGAAGTTACATTTAGAAACCTGCTGACTGGGAACCTGCACATTGACATTAAAAGTTACTGATGCCTTCGATGATATAAAAATATGTTTCCTTCTATTGGTTTTGTTCCTTACAAGTTCTGCCATTACCATTTAATAGGTCTCAGTTGTTGACTGTAATCCAGCGCCACTAAAGAAATTCTGTCTCAACTACACTACCCAACACCACAATACTCACCATTATTTATAAATCACACAAGGCCCATAAGAAACCGAGACAGTTATTCTGGCAACTGAATCATGTGGCCTAATTAATCAAACCTATCTAAAAATGATATACACTTTATATACAACTGCAGTTTATCATCATTAGAACCATGGTAAAATAACGGAAACACTTAATTAAGCCACACAGGTCGATAGATTAACTGATGGTAACGACTAAAATAATCAAGGCCAGCTTGACATTTTAAATCTTTTATTTTTCAAAGAAAAAGCATTTTAATAAGAAACCTTTTTATTAGCATTAACTTTAGCAGTTTTATTAATAAAGGCACATTGATCATGGCAATTCAAAATTATCAGAAGCATGAATATTTAATCAAACATATTTTCAATCCCTAAATCTATTTCCCTAACTGACAACCTAAAAGGGAAAATGTAAAGTCAATAGCCCTGTTAATGCTTACATGAAAGAAAAGTCCATCAGCATGTCATCATCTCTTGGAAATCAGGAAGTGCGGACTCGGGCTCCTGACAAGGGGTCAGTTTTTATACCTTTTCTAACTAACTAAGTATCTAAATTTCTAAAAGACACCAGAAATTCAGCTTCGCGATTGGCTGAGCCATGTCAGTCCACCAACGTGTCACTTGTTCGTGACCAAGTCCGGGGCACATCATAAGCCCCTATTGTTCATAAAATCCATCATCTCAACTTCCTCAGGTTTGCAACAATAAGCTGGGACTTTTGACTTCCTGAACTTGGCAAGCAAAGCAGGCTCAGTGTCCTTGGTGCACTCGAAGAAACATGAAGACTCGACTGTCAATTGTCCTGCACGTTATTCTATTTTGTTTTGTCAGGATACATTCTTTTAGCTCGAGAGTAAAAGCTTTACTCTGGTCAAGTCTTGTCCTTAGCAGCACTGCCAGCCAGCCATCTTTCATTGAAGGCCCACTTGTTAACTAATATTTAAACAAACACAAGACAGTAATTAATTGGAGAATTGAGACCCATTCTGTTTCCTACCCACCATAGCTAAAATTAACCCATTAGTTTATGTTAACTAGCAGAAAGCACACTTATGCAATGAGAACATATCTACCATTCTTCTTTTAGACCAGCAGGATTTTTCATGAACCTGTGCAAAAATAAAAGACACGACAAAGACAGAAGCACATATAAAATAAGCACATGCCATTAATTAAACAGCCGCATTAATGTTGACAGGGACATTAGACAAAGTTAGTAGATTATTTTTTTTAAACAAACTTGCAGATGCAACATAAAGCAGGTAATATTAGTCCCGCGTGTCTTAACTCACTTTTAATCTAGGTTGATTAGTGAAAACCATGCACAAACACATTAATATAATTATTGATTATGGAAATATGACTTCACGAGTCAGAATAAATTCATTTCTGAAACTAGCTCCATCAACTCCCTCATCTGGTGATTTTAAAATCACCAAAGAATACCCAAAATTTAGCAAATTTAAACCAAATTTAGAGACGTCACATTTGAACACTCTCTGTGTTAGTTTCCCTAAACCCCTGTCTCAGCAGTTTGTCTGGAACTCTCATATTGTGCTCTCCGAAACTCTTCTAATTCTATCTCCTTTTCCTGTTCCTTTCTAAGTTTGTATATCCTTCTCTTTTCCCTCACATGCTTCTTCCTTTTGTGGATCATACAACTAATTTTCAACATAAGTATCACCATGACTATGATGATTACAGGACAAAGTACTTTGCCAATGATTGAACTACCAATTTCTTGAAACCAATCTTTAATTGCCTCAATCCTTTTGCCCAAACGTTCAGTAAAATTTTCATCTTCCAGGGGTTCGATTTCTGAATGGAATTCTGTAATGTTTTTAATAAGTGTTTCTATATTCTGACTCTCATCTGGGATATAAGTACAGCAATGCTGGACATGTAAAATTCAACAGACTCCTCCCTCTTTTGCAAGCAGAATGTCTAAAGCAAGACGATTCTGCATAACCATGCTCCTTGTGGCAACAAGTTCTGTGTTGACTAATTGGAAACCACTTGCAGTGTCCGTTGACAATCTGTCTACAATTGTGGAAACATTTCTAATTTTGATTGCATTCAGGGTTATTCCTACCATAGGTATGATTGCGCCAAAAATGTCTCCCATGATTTCTGAGAAACTTTCCCTCTTGAACCTGTTCAAATGTTCACCAAATTCAAAAGAACCCTTTGCATTTCTGTCAACATGAAAAATCTTTGGCAAAACTAATCCAAGATAGCACGTCCCATACCAATGGTCTGGGAGGCTAAAATATGCTTTGTTACCACAAACAAAATAAATTCCAGGAAAAATCGGGTCTTTACCACCTTTAAATCCCCATCCCCCTATGATACGATAAGTATCCTCACATTGACTAGCACCCACAAAAAAGTTATCATACAGTGTATTATCTCTTCTAATGCAAAAGTTTCCACTAACTGGTTTATCTATGTGAATAGCAGCATTAGTATTAACATCATTAAGTTTCTCATCCTCAAGCTGCCAAAACTTGGATTTAGCATGATTCAGCATCTCATTCCTTTTGTAAATTGCTCTCCTCTCCTCAACCATGTTTAGGAAATTTTTCTCTTCAGCCCTCATCTTGCATATTAAATTGTTTCTGTAGGCGTATTCATATGTTAGCTCATTAGTCACCAAAAAGAATTCCCTCATCTGTTTAGCAGGTTTAACTTTGTTTAAACTATTTACAACTTTTAGGTTTGCAAAGATTTCGTCATAATCTGAGTAAAAGTACTCCAGACGACCTGTTTGATAGAACAAACTTGCTATTACACTGCATATGATTCCATAGGTAAGCGGTAGCATATTGTAAGTGACCCCCTCTGAAACAGAAGCAGGAAGCTTCACACAAACCTAACAATCCTTCACATTCATGACTCTTACATATTCTGACAAGAGTCTGGAAAAAGAATTGCTAGAAAAATCACCAACAGATCTATCTTGATGGATCTCTGGTTTGTGCTCAATAACTCTGTTAGTTTTGCCAACATGTTTTTCTTGTTTAGACTCTTCTCTACTTGTCATGTTTACCTTGAATTTCTCCTTGTCAATTCCAAAAGAAAAAATGACAGCTAAGATTAACCAAACCAAGATTAATAGAATCACACAAATAGAAGACATTTTGCAACATCTTCTTAGAATGGAACACCTTGAAGTGTCAGAACTAGGCATTTTCGAAAAATTAAAAATCAAAAATCAAAAACAAAAATTTAAATTGTAAATAATGTAAGTAATTAAACTAATACCTCCCCTTTACATTTTTTTTTAGTAACCCTGTAACAGCTTTTCTTCGACCTTGCGTCACATGAATGTGTTTCTCCAGCTAACACAATTTCTTCGACCTTGTGTCACCTAACACAATTTCTTCAGCCTTATGCCAAAAATAAAACCTCAGCTTAAAAGAAAATCACTTTAATCATTGTCACTGGGTTCTTCTAAATCCTCCTGATTGCTACTGCCAACATCCACTATTGGTGGAATAATGATATAAGTCCACTCTGGGGACTTGTATTTTTGATTGGGCCTGATCACTCTTTTTGCTTTACCACTAATTACTTCTATTTTCTTTCCTGTCTCGTTTCTATTTTCAGAATCACCTTTCTGGCTTGATATTTCATTGATCTGTTCCTTTGATCTGTTCACTAATTTGAATTTCAGGTTTTCTTTTGGCCAAATATCTCCTTTTCTTAAGATTTTCTTCTTTGGCACAGATTCGTTACATTCAGCTTTCCAAGCTCTTTTTCTGAATTTTCTTATTTCAGATTCTTCATCACTCTCATCTGAATCAGTTTCTGAGACTTCAAATCTACATCTAGGAACTTCTTTACTCGGCAGCTTCACTCTGTTAGGAACATCATCCTTGTAGCTGGTACTTGGTAATTCTTCCGCTTCTTCAGGAATTACTTTCAACTTCCCAGTTTCAGAATTCTTGTTCCTGCTTTCAGAGCTTCCAATCTGCTTTTCAATACTCTCCTGGATCTGAATATTTTCTTGCTCAGATTCTTTTTCTGCTTCAGATTCTTTTTCTGCTTCTTTTTCTAGCAGATTTTCATCATCTTCTGGATCTAGAGTCACAATTTCCAGATCTTTTTTATTCAATGCCTGATTCGCATCTGAATCTTCCAGATGTCGACTAGAAGGTCGATCTTCAGAATCTGGATCTTCAGGTTCTCCTTCAGAGTCTGAATCAGTAGTTGTGTCACGTCTTTGTCAGGATTATCAGGAGGTGGTACACGAATGGTATGACTCGCATGGACCCACCTCTTCAGACCCTTGCATTTAACAGCATTTGTTGTGACTAGTATCACCTGTCTTGCTCTTTGCCACCTGGGTACTTAACAGTTTCTTCTTCGATGAATTTTCGTTCTGACCCAGTCTCCTGGTAACAGATCATGAGCTTGCTCCTTTTCTTTTGAAATCACATCTGTTCCCAGCTGATGGAATACAGAAGTTACTACATCAGAAAGGTTTTGGCAATACTCGATAATTGCTCTTTCATTAATACTCAATAGTTTGACAACTGGAACAAATGCTTGCCTCATAACTCTGCCGATAAGAATTTCATGAGGACTAAGGCCTGTCTTTTTGTCAGGAGTACTTCTCAAAGACATCAGAACAAGTGGAAGGGCATCTGTCCACTTTACTCCTGTAGCTAGACACATTTTGGAAATTCTGTTTTTGATTGTGCCATTAATCTGTTCTACAACACCTGATGCTTCTGGTCTGTATGCACAGTGTAATTTCTGCTTAATGTTCAAGGCTTCACAAATTAATTGTAACAATCTGTTTTCAAAATGCGTTCCGCGGTCACTTTCAATAGTGACTGGAAAACCATATCTAGGTATGATCTCCCTCAAAAGCAATTTTGCCACAGTAACTGAGTCATTGTGACGAGTTGGGAATGCTTCCACCCATCTCGAAAACAGACCTACAATCACAAGTACATACCTAAGCTTATTGTGTGGTGGCATGTCAATGAAATCCATTTGCAACCTGGTAAAAGGACCACCCTCCCGTCCTATGGTTCCCAAGCTCACAACTGTTTTTAGGTCTCGGCTAAGCGCGCGGAAGTGCGTTCTCGCCGAGAACCTATTGTCGGCGTGTGTGCTTCCCAGGAGACAATCCTGGCCGCGTGCATCGCCTTGGAGGCGATTTCAAACTGACACGCGCACAAGTACGAGCGCTGTTGCCAGTTTCTTGCAATGTGCGCAGCTCCAATACAACACACGCATGCGCAGAAACAAACACACAAGGGCACACGCATGCACATACATACAGAGACACACCCCCCCACACATACACACACGCGCGCACACACACACAAGTGCACCGAGCCCACCCCACCGTCACCGTCGCACACATACATACACACACGAGCATACACACACACACACACGAGTGCACCAAGCCCCCCCAGCCCTTTGGAACTTACCGGGCCAATGTCGCGCAACCTCCTGCTGGCGGCTCCGGGGCTCTCCACCGCTCACAGGAGCCCCAGGCCGCGAGACGCATTGACTTCGCCTGCCTCCTCTTCCGGTTCGGACCAGGCCCGCCCCGTCACAGGCGACCTTGCCTGATTTCCGGTGCGGCGGGATTCGGGGGCATTTTCTGCACAAACCTTGTTCTTTGTGCAGTCTGGTTCCGACAAAGCGTGCACTGAAAGTTTGATAGACAATAGACTAGCCCATCCCTAGCATTAAAAAAAAAAATCACAAGCATCTGTAGGTGGTAGTCTATGCCAGTCTGGAATGTTACTGCATGCTGTCTAGTGTCTCTTAAGCAGCTTTCAACAAAATAGACAGGGAAGTTAGGCTGAGATAAAGGAGGAGGTGCGAAGGTAGGGCCCACCCTTCCCACCTCCCCAACTCTAACCCCACCATCCGGCCAATATAACAGCTGTAGAAAGTAGCCTTACCGGATGGGAGCTGTTTTGGAATGGATAAATGAACGTATTATAGAGTAAACTAACATATGAACAAACAGAGCATATGCTTCTTAATAGGGTTATAGTATGCTTTACGTGCCATGGATTTGAGTTACCACCTAATGTACTGTGTGAATGAGGGAGCTGTGTAACCGTACTTGAACACATAGTACAAAAGTTGGAGCTGTGTAACCAGTGGAAGGATATATTCTACCAAAGAGTGAGCTGTTTATGCACTAACAGGACAGTACAGGGTCTGAAGCGAGGCAGCTGCACCAGCTGCAACAGAACAGGTCCTATGAAGATGGGAGCAATGTTAGCGGGAGCAGGATAACTGCATGAACAAGGGAGGTGCGCAAAAAGTAGCAAGATGCATTGTACAAATAATATGGAACTGGAATGGATACATGCCTCCAGCTTGGTTCTGTAGATCAGCCAGGACTTCAGGATGAACAAGAAAGTCCCTTGTGTAATGTCCTTCTAACGATGGCCAGTGCGATGGAAGTGCAAAGTTCTTCCGCTTGGGTAGAGGTAGCCTGACCTTCAAAGCTTGCTTGTAGATGGGGAGAAGAACACGTTAATGCAGGTTGATCTGAGAGCTCACATGGGAACACTATCAGAATTTGCCGATCAGGCATTAGGGTGACGGTAAGCATGTCAAAGGCGCATAGGGCTTTGAACTTGATTTGCCGGTTATAAGGAACATGTAAAATTTGACAGTGGGATGCAGGATTATTGAGCCCTCCACCCGCTTCCAGTTGCTACACAGTCTTGTCCAAGTTTGGATGTACTGAAAGTGTTGATAGCGCTTTACATGAGCACCAGCATACATCACGCATGTTTGTAGGCACGGGGAGATTACGTGATTGGCCCAGATTCCCAATCTTCAAAGTCGGCGGCTCTGGCCATTAGACTGCACCACTTAAATAAAGTAGAGACTGGCGCGTGAAAAATAGGAAGGTGGCAATCCTAGGGCAAGAATGGCATAGGGCAACAGAGACAGAAGAGTGTGTGAGAGTGGTGGAGGACAAACGTGATAGCGGACAGCGGAGTGGCAGAGAGTAAGAGTTACAGAGAAGTATTATAGAGCAAGAGGCAAGTTGGAGTGACAGATGAGTGGCAAGGGAAGTTGGAGAGGCTGGGGCAGAGGACAGTGAGTGACAGGACTGAACACGAGTGAAAGGGAAGAATGAGTGACAGAGATAAACGACAGCGAGTGAAGCGGCAAACTGAACGACACAGGAGGCAGAATAGACAACTATGAGCAGGAGTGATGGCCGGGACAGGCCCAGGGAGGCGGGCCCCAGAAGAGCCCGCCCAGCCCCGCCAGACAGGCAGCGCCAGAACAGCAGGTCCAGGTCAGGCGGGCGCCTGAGAGCTCGTCTACCGCACACAGGCGCTGGAACAGTACCGGGGGCCGAGGGGGCTGGAGAGCTCTGAAGTGCGCTTTGAGAGCCTGGATGGGCTCGATGGCTCCGAGTCTCTGGACCAGTACCGGGGCAGCACCAGGGGGCGGGGGCCCGAGATCACCGAGCAGCTGGCCAGCCTCTGGATCCTGGAATACACCCCTCAGCACAAAAGCGAGTTCAAGGTGAAGAGGAGAGGGGACCGAGGGGGCGGGAGAGCAACTAGCCATGTGCGTGGCTCACTCTGTCAGCATATCCTCTCCTACACTGTAGATGTCATTTTTGTTTAATATTCACGTTTCTAAGTGGATTCTGCTGGGGTGGGGGGTCGCCCACTTTTAAAGGGCTCAACTCTGCTCTACCACACTGCTTTCAAGGACAGCATACTCTTGCACACACTCTCACTACTCACCAATTCCAAGTTGGGTAAAAATTTAATGCAACGCATTGTCATATACAATGCCAATAACTCAAACTTTAATGCTGCGAGACCTATTGCATTGTAAATGCTTGTTCTATTTGGATTCATTTGTTGGCAGGTCAAACATCTCTGCCAAAGTGATTCTGCAATGATCCTGAATTTTGGATTAAATCAAGTCTCTCTAAATAACCTAATCATGGAGTCTCTTCCCAAATGCCCTGGACCATGGTACATCCGTGCCATGTCAGCAATCATGCAATTTGGCATTACTGGTCTGCCATCTTTGTAAACCCAAATGTCATCTTCCTCTCGCTGTCTGCACTCTGCTTTTAGCCATGTATCTTTTTCTTCATCATCTGCCTCATTTTGTAGGTCTTTTACTCCCTGCCATGTTTCAACTACAGATATTAGCATGAGAGAGTTCAGAATGTGACTGTTGTCTTTTTCCCGATTGATTGAATAATTGTTTTTCGCACTGCACTTTGCAATCTCATCTGCGTAAGCATTACCTTTGGTAATATAGTCATCGCCTTTTTTATGTGCTGCACATTTCACTACAGCAATTTTTTCTGGTAACTGAATGCCATCAATCAATTTTTTGATCAATTTTGCCTTCCTGATTGGTGTTCCCGCAGAAGTTAAATAACCTCTTTGAGACCTGAGCTGGCCATAGCCATGGACTACACCATATCCATACTGACTATCAGTCACTATGGTAATCTTTTTTCCTTTTGCTCTTTCACATGCTCGAATTAAAGCAATTAATTCTGCCACTTGAGCTGACCGAATTCCTTCAAGAGGGGAATCCTCAACAACATCTGACACTGTACAGACTGAATATGCTGCTCTCAGAATGCCCTCTTCTGTTCTTAGACAGGAACCATCGACAAAGTAAACAAAATCAGATTCTGCCAAGGGAACATCTTTTATGTCCTGCCTGGGCTTGGTGCAAAATTCTAAAACATCTAAGCACTCATGGTCAATGTCTGCTTCATTTTTTACTTCAGTAATAATACCATCAGGCAACAATGTGGAAGGGTTTAAACTCACAAATCTTGCAATTGAAATATTATCTGATCCCAGAATTGTTTTCTCATATTTGGTTAGCCTGTTACTTGTCAAATGCTGGGTTTTGCTTCTGGTAAGAAGAATTTCAACTGAATGAGGTACATATACTTTTACAGGAAACCCCATTATGATTCCTTCACTCTGCTCAAGGCTTACACTTGTTGCAGCCACTGCTTGTAAGCACCTGGCAATGCTTTTGCAACGGGATCCAGAACTGCTGAAAAGTAAGCAATTGGCTTTCTCAGTTTCCCATGTCTCTGAATCAGAACTGACAATGCACAACCTTCCCTTTCACTGCAGTACAGCTCAAATTCTTTGTCGTAGTCTGGCATTCCTAAAGCTGGAGCTTCACACAGACTTCTTTTTAGCTGTTCAAATGCTTCTAACTCAGTTTTTGTAAGTGTAATTGGATCTTTTATGTCTGCTTTTGTCAGTCTCTGTAGTGGCTTTGCAATTACCGAAAATCCACTAATCCATTGACGACAATAACCAACCATTCCCAGAAACATTCTGACCTGTCTTTGTGTTGTCGGAGATTGTATTGCTCAAATCATTTTAATCCTTTCAACTGTCACTTGTCTGATTCCTTTTGCAATTCTGTGACCAAGATATTTTACCTCTTGTTTACAAAACTGTAATTTTGTAGGTGACACTTTATGTCCCTCATCTGCCAATCGATTCAAAAGAGTAATGGTGTCAGTTACACAATTTTCTCGTGTTTTTGAAGCCACCAGAAGGTTGTCAATGTACTGGACCAATGTTGATTTTCCAGGCAAATCTAAATCTTCCAGGGATTTCTTTAATAATTGATTAAAGATAGATGGACTCTCAGTATACCCCTGTGGGATACGACACCATGCTAAGATGCGATCCTGGAACCTGAACGCAAAAATTTGTTGGCTCTCTGGATGAAGTGGAACTGTAAAGAAGGCGTTACAAAGGTCAATGATTGTGTACCATTCTGCATCATGCGGAATCTGATAGAGAATTACCACAGGGTTCGGGACAACTGGGCAACATGGAACAACTATCTGGTTAATTTTTCTCAGATCCAGAACAATTTCTGTAAGTTTCGTTTGGCTTTTTGATCCCCATTATCGGTGAATTACATGGGCTGCTCTCAATCTCTTTTAAAACGCCTTGTTTTATGAATTTCTCAATCACAGGAATGACTCCCTCAATGGTTTCAGCTTTTATTTTATACTGAGGAATGTTTGGGAAATCTACTCCTTGTTTAACAGTAATTTTCAATGGATCTACATGTTTCATTAAACCCATTTCATCTCCAGTTAAATCCCACATTTTTGGATTAACTGGCTCTTTGAGCTCTTCAGGCAAATTATTTTTGTCAAAAGCAGGAAATAATTTACTATCCTCTTCGACCATCAACATTGTTAATTTGTAAAGACCATCTTCTTCTAATGTTTGGAGCTCAATACCATCCGGTGAGCAATACATTTTACAGTTCATCTTACACAAAATGTCTCTTCCTAACTGTGGGAAGTTGGCCTGATATATGATGTCTCCAATTCTGGGGGCACCTTGTATCAGTCCAAACAACCCTTATGGTGTCTGGTTGTAAGTCAACCTTATTAGACAAGCTATCCTAATGGTAGCATGGACTAAGCAGCCTTAAATGCTTAACTCAAGAGGTCTTGTTAAGCGAGCTGTTTTACCAATCACAATCCTTTAATATCAAATGAAAGGACACCACACAAGTTATATATTATAAAAATATATGTATTTATTACTAAAATAATCCTCTATACTCTTTATAAGTCTAGAGGCACAAGCGTTTAAACAAAAGCACAGTTAAACATATGAAAGTTGCACAATTATGGATGAGGCCGGGTGGCCACTCAAACCATATATTAAAAAAAGTGGTATAAGAGATACCAATCGAACAGTGGTTAGTCCTAGGGCCTAGGGAATCGTTGGGACCAATCGGGACTAGCAATGCTGAAGTCAGGAAAAGCCCGCGGGACTTGGGTGCAGCGCTTAAAGCACACGCATGCACCAATGCAAAGTCAATGGTGCGTAAAAGTTACAAAGTTACTGTTTTAGGAACAGAAGGACAAAACTTTAGACACATACACTAGAGGTGTGTACCAGTGTGGGAACACCGGTGTTGCTGAGTTACCTCACCCACAGGAAGCGGGTGCACAGGTGTGAAGTAGTGTCGGGTTTCGTCACGCAGGTCGATGGTGCCTGAAGATGAAGATGGTGCAGGCGTCGGGAAGGAGAAGTGTCCAGTGTGATCCAAGGGTGGATCGAAGATGTAGAGTACCTGAAAGCAGAGGGGACAGAGTCTGGGTCACTCAGCAGTGACCAGGGTGGAACCAGGAACGAACCAGGCAATGTCGGGCGCAATCAGGTGGTTGTCGAGAAGCTTGTCTCCGCTGCCATGTGGACTCTGGGGCACCGAGGATGTCCAGGAGTGGATCACGAGCTGTCCCACAAAGGTTCTCGCTGTCGGCGGTGTCGGCTTCCGGATTGGAGCAAACAACCCTTGGCAAGGGCAATCCATGCAGGACTGGAAGATCACTTCTTTCTCGGACTAGCAAAATCAGAGAGGGTGCTCCTTTTCAGGGGAGCGAGGGCCAGTCCAGAACAACCGGACTGGCAGTGTAAATTTGAAGGTTCGTTGGTTCTGGGGCCACAAGCCAACGGGCAAGTGACCGGACCAACGCATTGAGCCAAAAGTTGCAGAAGGGCCCCACGCAGCACTCGGTGAGTGTAGAGAGGTGAGCTTCGGTGCAGGAGTGGCTCAGGGCTGGGGCTTCTCAAACCCCAATGCACAGCTTCAAGGATGCCTCAGGAGCTGCACGGTCAGCGCCTCATGGTCTTTTTAAGATGGTCGGCCCCACGCTTCAGGTCGCCTCCACGGGTCTCAGCTTTGCAGAGACTGTGGATCCGGCTGTTAGAAGGCAGGAACGCTGGGTCTTGTTGATCTCTGTTGCTCGAGTTCTGGCGGGAACTGCAACAAAGCAAACGTTGAGGTGCTGGATGGTGCCTGTTTGCACAGGGTGGTCACTCCTTGACCACAAGGGAAATTCTTCAGTCTTCTACGTCGCGTAGGATGTCGAAGGGTCCAGAGTTTCATTTCATAAGTTTCAGTCAGGATAATCTGAATGCTTGGGCATTGCTCCCACTCTTATACCAATCTGGTGGGCTGGATCACCTGCTAGGTCCCTCCTACGGGTGGGACCCAGGAAGGGGGTGGTTATACCCCTTTCCCTTTGTCCAGGGTCGCACTGGGACTGGGGCTGGTGTGCCTCAGAACCGGTTTGACCGGATTATGCAAGGGGACGCCTTGTACTCCCCAGGCACTGTCTGGTTTCTTTCAAACCTCCCTGCTACAATCCACTATCTCCTGTCTGGGGTGGTGTGACACCTCTCCGCAACAGGAAAGCCTTTGTCCAGGCCTCCTCGGCTGAGTTTCGGTCAGCAGCAGGAGGTCAGACTTGTGTCTGTGGCAGAAGCGTCCATTTTGTGATGCTGAGGCTCTTTTAAAAATCAACCGTGTTTCAGTAAAGTAACATGTCTTCTCCCTCTAGAAGGGTGGAATGCTACCCCCGTCGCCAGGACTGGCGAGGGGGTAGTATTCCAAATCGTATGACACCTTACACGACATGTTTTGATAATGTCAAACTAAAGTTAGCACATAACCGCGATGGATTATAATGCACTCAATAGTATATGGTATGGCATTATCCCGGAACAGCTTACGGAATTGGTCCCGACAGCTGCAGACAGGCTCAGCTCATGCTAGAGCACCATCTCACATAAAACCAAGCACTCTGCCTCCAGGATTGTTAAGGCCTGCCATAGGAGTGCCTTATAGGTATATATGTGTCCAGTTAGGTTTAGATATAGGCATACTATATCTAAGCAAGGGGTGATTACACCACCTTGCCCCAGCTGAGTGATCAGCCAGTTGTGTCAATTTTGGATAGCCAGGCA
This sequence comes from Lissotriton vulgaris, assembly GCF_964263255.1. Lineage (NCBI taxonomy): Eukaryota > Metazoa > Chordata > Amphibia > Caudata > Salamandridae > Lissotriton > Lissotriton vulgaris. The sequence goes on along the minus strand of NC_141698.1, from coordinate 201,472,101 downwards.
GGGGTGGCAAAAGATATGCTGCAGCCCCTGGTAGGCCTTGGATGCACCTATGCCTGGGCACCTATAGTGCTCTGTACAGGGGCTGATAAGGTGACCCAAGCCAATTTAGTTATGCACCTAGGGTACATGGAATTCATTTTAAAGAGAGAGCAGATAGCCTGGGGCCCTGATTAGCAGGGAGCCAGGCCAACTAAGTCGAAAACCAGCTAAACACAAGGCAACAAATCTGGGGTAACCATAGTCAGGTAGCCACCTTCCTACACTAACACATTTACAGGACTACTGTCACAAGCTACAAATCTGTGTTTGTCTTTGAAAGTCCCTATCTCCACATTAACTGGTTCAGTTAAGTTCGTTTTAATTTGCTGATTTGCAACACCTACTACTTGGATGGTCTCACCAGAGAGAGGAAGATTTTCTATTTCCACTGATCTAACAGTAGAACAGGTAGCACCTGTGTCCACAAGAAAAGTGACATCTACATCATTCCCTTTACCATTTACAAATGGACCAGCTTGATCTACCTCAAGAGGGGCTCCAAGCTTACACTATGCTTCCTCTCTCAGGCACCGTCATGTGTAATCTTCAAATGAATCACTTGTTTCATTATCTTTCAACCAAAATTGTTGAGAAACATTTGACACATTTGTTTTTGCCAATCTGTTTACCTGATCTCCACCGGTGAAACCTGTTTCAGGGCTGTACCTCTGACCATTCACACAGTTGGGAAAAGGTGCTCGTGGAATCTGGCTCTGCTGATTCACTTCCTGTCGCTGTAGCTGCTGACTTAATTCGTTTAACTGCTGCTGTAGCTGCTGCTGCTGATTTATCTCACTCTGCATCTGTGGATTCAATGATGTATTTTTAAAATTTCTGGGCGGATTTTTACACTCTCGCTTCCAGTGTCCAATTTCACCGCAATTAAAACATGTGAGCTTTTGTTTTAGCTCTTCAATATTCACATTAAATTTTGGTTTGTTAAAGTTGTTTCTAAATTTGCCTTGGTTCTGTTGCACATTTTTATTTTCTAAGGCTATCTGCTGCTGTTCAGCTACCTTCACCTGTGCCCACATTGCCTTTTCCTTAAGCTTTTTCTGCTTCGTATCAATCTCGTCACTGCAATATTTTGCCTTTCTCAGGATGTCATCAACTGAAAGTGATTGCCAACCCACAATTCCGTTTTTAATCATTTCACTTATTTCAGGTCTCAGGCCATAAACAAACCTGTAAATGAAGTGGCTCATGTCCTTTTCACTTAATTTTTCATAGCCTCTGTATTGTTTAAAAACCAACAGTAACCTTTCATAAAATGAATGTACTGACTCTTTTGGTTCTTGGTTTGTCCTGTCAATTTTAACCCAATCTACTTCTTTCGGGGGAATTTTGTTTTTCAGCCAATAGATTACTTTATTATATAGTTCCATGACATCTTTAGATGGGGCACCTGCTATTGTGTCTCGAGCAGGTTCTTCTTTGGGCCAACTCACAGAAATTTTACATTCTGTCCAAAGATCTGATGGGACAACAATGTCAAAGACATGTGTGGCGCCGCGGCCAGGGCGACTGACGCTGGAATCTGGGGATCACGGTTTGATCCCCAGCTCCGGCGGCAGGTTAGTCCAGCACCATGTGACTCTGGGCAATAGCTTGCTTAATCTTCCCAACAGCCACCAGCGCCTAGAGACCCTTACGGGTGATTGTTTGCGCTTTATAAATGTGGATTATTATTATTATTATTAATATTAAAGAATCCATCCAGATCAATCCACAGAACTTTTTAAACTTTGATAAATCTGTCTACCTGACGATACCATTCTACTGACTTTTCTCTCAGCCGAGGAAAATCCTTTGTGAACAACAGAATGTCCTGTCTTGTCCAAGGGACATGCACATACCCTCCACCAGCTATTTCCCTCATAGGAAATTCAGAAACTGTCTCTCCTCTGTCTCTCTTGTCCTGCTCTTTATTCTTTGACCATTTCATTTTCCATTTGCCTAATTCACCTAATCTTTTCAGGAAAATTACTAATTCTTTAATATGGGTTATCCTTCCTGTAGTATTCAGGTTATCAATATCCTTTTCAGAAAAATCCACTCTGTAATGTTTTTGCAAATGTTTCTGTTTGCTTAAATCAATTTCCAATTCAGCAGCTATTTCTTCCAACTGATCATACTTGTTTTTCGTTTTCCATTGAATACTCTTACAGATAAAGAGCCATTCATCATCCTGATACAATCTCAAATTGTTGGTACCAATTGTGCCAATTATTAATTCCTCCAAATCAGCTTTTAATTTTGCAACATCAAGCTTTTTAAATTCAGGAGCTTGCGGGGACAGTGCATTTTGTGTTAAATCTATTTTATTCAAGCTCTTTTCTGAAGAACCAGAATCAGAATCTGCAACAGATGGTGTCTGACAACCTGACAAGCTTTGATTAAAAGTTAAATCTGGCATCATTGATTTTTCTCTGTGAATTTCTGTTAATTCCGAATAAAAATTTTCAGCCACTTTCTGAATTTCTGCATTTAATGGGATAGTTAGAGCTGAGTGACTTTTTTCTCTTTGATCAAAAACTGGTGCAACAGGACCGATTGTTACTGGTACTGTCACTGCTTCCATGCTTTTTGTTAATTGCTGAATTAATTCTTCTTTTGCCCTATTATAATTCGAAATTTCTGGTACATCAGCTATTCTTTCTGGGTTTCTCGGAAAATCATTTCTCTGTTCTGGAATTTGAGGATAATCTCTGTTTTCTCTTGGTGTAGTAGAAATATTTCTTGACCCTACCCTTTCAGGTAATTTAAAAAATCTGGGCGAACCTTCATCAGTTTCCTTAGGAGGTGCACTTGGAGAGGTTCCTGAAGAAACTCTCGGGGTAGATTGTGAATCTGCGTGATAAGGTGGCGGTTTGCGTTTTGTAGAATACATTTCTTCTAAAACTGCATCATCTAATTCTTCATCAAGATTATTTTTCTTTTGGGTACACTTTTGACCTGGTGTTTCAGTAGTCATTATTCTCACTGGGTACAGACCATCATACATGTCTGCTTTTCTCCAGCGTCTCACTTTATCCTCATGTGTTTCTCTATTTACATTTAATTTTGGGGTTCTGCTAGACCTCTGGTTTCTCGATCGAGTTCCATCATTTCAACCTCCCATTCAACTAAAGCTTCAAATTGTGTAGGGCTAGGCTTTGGCATAAGAGCCATCATTTTTTCTCTCAGGTTTCTTAAAACTTTCATATTAAAGGATCCATCTTCCGGCCATGCTAATACACCATCATTTTTGGTATATTGTATCCAACTTTCAAACCAAATTACAGTATGGTAACCAAATTCACCTTCCATATATGCTGCGGGTGTCTTATACTTATGAAGTAATTTTCCACCACGCGTTTCAATTTTCTTGTCGGGATTAAATATGTTTTTTACTTTCTGAAACCATGAAGGCTACGTTTCCTCTTTTCCGTACCAATAACTCATGTTTTTAAGCAAAATCGCTTATTTCAAAAAGATCGTAAATATTTTCTTGATGTTCCGCTACTCTAGCCAATCCGTTTTTGCGCACGGAAACTCATCAATCAGGTTAAGCCTCGTCACTACCTTGCTCAACCAATAGAAATACTGTTTTCAGAAAGGACCAATCAGCTTTCAGCTCGTTTCAGTCTCGTGAACCAATCAGTGCGCTTGCTGTGACGTATGCTAACCAATCACAGTGCATACCCAATGACGTACACTGCCGCTGCAGCTTCGCTGTGTGTCACTCCGTAAACTCACCCCTCCTTCACAAAATATTTTCACGGCGCCATTTTAAACAATACTTTTCAATGAATTTCAGTTAGTAACTACAGAAAAACAAACCATTTGTCTGTTTCGCTAAGTAAAGTGATAGTTTTTACAGTTATTCAGAAAATCTTTCACAAGAAATAGACAACGCTATTTTCACAAAATCATTTACGCATTCAAACGGAAAACCTAATCATACATACATGAAATCTTGGCAGGACTTTAACCAACCCTAGAAATCCTGAATCGCCAGTAAGAATAGACGACGCTTCCTTACCCTTCACTCAAGCTTGGATAAATCTATTACTCTTTTCACAGAGAGTTTTAAAACGGGCTCAGAGCCCTATGCTCAAAGCTACAATTTCATAGACAATCCTCACTATACATTTAACCTGACACACCTAAGGTCCCTAAACTTGTGTTGTACGTCCGCAACACTAGTGATATATCAATACCACTATTTTGAAACAGAACAAATGCACTGTGTAACTTCACCTGTCACACTACTCTTTCGCCGGCTAAACCAGGAATTTTCACACTGCAGGAAAAAACCTTTCGACTACATATAACAAGGGAACAAACTTAACATGTTTTAGACATGTATCCTATGTAACTACCATGTACCATGTACGTTACCATAGTAACCGTAACTCTGCTACCAGAGAAATTGATGCAGCGCCACTAAAGAAATTCTGTCTCAACTACACTACCCAACACCACAATACTCACCATTATTTATAAATCACACAAGGCCCATAAGAAACCGAGACATTTATTCTGGCAACTGAATCATGTGGCCTAATTAATCAAACCTATCTAAAAATGATATACACTTTATATACAACTGCAGTTTATCATCATTAGAACCATGGTAAAATAACGGAAACACTTAATTAAGCCACACAAGTCGATAGATTAACTGATGGTAACGACTAAAATAATCAAGGCCAGCTTGACATTTTAAATCTTTTATTTTTCAAAGAAAAAGCATTTTAATAAGAAACCTTTTTATTAGCATTAACTGTAGCAGTTTTATTAAGAAAGGCACATTGGTCATGGCAATTCAAAATTATCAGAAGCATGAATATTTAATCAAACATATTTTCAATCCCTAAATCTATTTCCCTAACTGACAACCTAAAGGGGAAAATGTAAAGTCAATAGCCCTGTTAATGCTTACATGAAAGAAAAGTCCATCAGCATGTCATTGTCTCTTGGAAATCAGGAAGTGCGGACTCGGGCTCCTGACAAGGGGTCAGTTTTTATACCTTTTCTAACTAACTAAGTATCTAAATTTCTAAAAGACACCAGAAATTCAGCTTCGCGATTGGCTGAGCCATGTCAGTCCACCAACGTGTCACTTGTTCGTGACCAAGTCCGGGGCACATCATAAGCCCTTATTGTTCATAAAATCCATCATCTCAACTTCCTCAGGTTTGCAACAATAAGCTGGGTAATAAGACTTTTGACTTCCTGAACTTGGCAAGCAAAGCAGGCTCAGTGTCCTTGGTGCACTCGAAGAAACATGAAGACTCGACTGTCAATTGTCCTGCACGTTATTCTTTTTTGTTTTGTCAGGAAACATTCTTTTAGCTCGAGAGTAAAAGCTTTACTCTGGTCAAGTCTTGTCCTTATCAGCACTGCCAGCCAGCCATCTTTCATTGAAGGCCCACTCGTTAACTAATATTTAAACAAACACAAGACAGTAATTAATTAGAGAATCGAGACCCATTCTTCTGTTTCCCACCCACCATAGCTAAAATTAACCCATTTGTTTATGTTAACTAGCAGAAAGCACACTTATGCAATGAGAACATATCCACCATTCTTCTTTTAGACCAGCAGGATTTTTCATGAACCTGTGCAAAAATAAAAGACACGACAAAGACAGAAGCACATATAAAATAAGCACATGCCATTAATTAAACAGCCGCATTAATGTTGACAGGGACATTAGACAAGGTTAGTAGATTATTTTTTAAAAACAAACTTGCAGATGCAACATAAAGCAGGTAATATTAGTCCCGCGTGTCTTAACTCACTTTTAATCTAGGTTGATTAGTGAAAACCATGCACAAACACATTAATATAATTATTGATTATGGAAATATGACTTCACGAGTCAGAATAAATTCATTTCTGAAACTCGCTCCATCAACTGTCAGAGCTAATGCAAGAAAATAAAAGATAAAATGAATGGTTTAGAATGTCGAAACACATCTGGGGCCTAATTATGGCTTGGTCGGAAAATTCAAGCCCCTGTTTTGCTCATGGTTCAGATTTCCAAGTTCACCAAACATTATTTCATCGGAAAATTACCCTCCTCCACATCAAACCTGCTAAACTCCTATAGGGGTGTGGGGAAGACCAGGTGGTAACTAGGACATGCAGAGTTTACAGAGATAATCACGAAAAAAACCTCATGTTATTCTCCATTAAAGGGAGAATCAGAATACTCAGAATAGGTGGAATTTAGTGCACCTGAAAAATTCCGAACCGAGGGGTATCAGTTTTAATCGGGTTTCATCAATTCTGTATACCTTTCAATATCACTCACAATCAGGACCTTAGGCTCTGAAATTGCACACCAATAGCCCTAAAGCGACCTGAGCTTGGCAATTACAGTTCATACTGTTATGCCAGATATATAAATCTAAACTAAAGGTTGAACTGTTAGCAACGCTGGAATCCTCTGTGATCTAAGAAGTGCTAACAGGAATACTTTGAATATGGTTGCTAATATTACTGTGAATCCTCCTTATAACTAATATTCTGAAGTTTACTAGCCAATAGTTTAGCTTCATATAAATCTACTTAAACAAACATGCCAAAAGGCAAGATAGAAGAAGGATTATCAAGCTGCTCTAAACTACAAAACCTGTAGTTTTCTCCTGTAATGTTTGTCTAAGGGCTTTGGGCTAAATGTTAATGGTGTGTGTTTATTATTTGGGAGTGTCTAGATGTAATGAAAATAAAATTAAGCTGGGGACGAAAGGAAGTGTTAATATAATTGGCGAGATGATGAACGTTAAAATTATATAAAAAATGTAAAAAGGTCAAGTTTAAAAAGGTGTAAAAAAGTTGATTGGTCAGAACACAGTATTTTATTTAGGAACTGATGATGGCTGGACTGTGCAAGCTGTTAACACATTTTATAAGGATTTGTAGCAAGTAATCATGTCTTAAATAGTAAGTATTACTGAGCGGGTAAAAATCCTATGTATTTATTGGTTGCATGGAATTATCCGGGCATAGTTAGGCAAATTCAATTAATATTTTTGTTCTTCTTTTGGTTCTGAGACTGTTTTTGCCTCTGCCTTGGGCAGAATGTATATCCGCCCAGGGACCTCATAACTTGAAAGCTTCCCGATATAAGCCGGTGGATATTCTGACAAAATATGGTTTAAAAAATACTGTGGACCACAAATAGAGTGTCAAAAGTATTGCGATGTCAAAAATATCACGACTCACGAGACAGAATACAGAAGGTAAGAATAATGTCTTTTTAGTTATTTGATATCGATTTTTAAATATAGTTTTATAATATATAGTTTTATTTAATATAGTTGTATAAATATTGTGTTTAATTAGTTTGACAAATATTAGTTATTTTAGGAATAAAGGTATTGGTAATATAATAATAATTGTTTTTAATTTGTTTCAGTATAGTTGTATAGTTAGTTTGTAGGTTTTATATGAATTGCATTTTTATTACATTTAATTAGAGATTGTTAATTAGTAGTGGGTTGCTGGGTTTGTGGAGATTAGGGTGTGACTTTTTTACAGTGTAAATTATTGCTTTTAATTTATAGTGAATTTTATGTAGTGTAATAATTGCTTATGTAAAATAATTATCTGATTATTTAATATTTATTTTTTGTTGATTTGTAAGTAATTGTTAATTGGGTGATCAATGTTAAACTGCGCTAATAAATGTTATATTTATTGGTTTAATTGTTTTATTTAATAATTAATTTGATACAATCATTTCCCATATTTATAATACTATTTATTTTATTATTAATTTTCATTGTCAGTGTTTTTATTTTAGGGTGGAATGGAGGGAAGTGTTTTAAAATTAAAAAATATTTTTCTTAGTTATTGCTTTTTATTGGTTATATATAAATTGTATTTTGAAATTTAATTATATTTATTTTATACTTAATGCATAAATGTCTTTAGTATGTTTTACATTTTTGGTCAATATGTAAATGTTGTATTTAAAAAGTTTAGAAGTCAGAATAGTAAACCTGATTTTTCCAAAGATCAGCATTCTATCAAAGGTTGCATAGACTGGTGTGACAATAGTGAATCTGACCCCTCCAAATTCCAACACTTTCCCTAATTGTGCTTATCTTAGAGTGGTAATAGTAAATTTGACCCCTCCAAAGTCACTTTCTTTCCTGTTGCTCACACTGTAGTGCGACCAGTCAATCTGACCTATCCAAAGTCCAACACTTTCCCTACTTTTGCTTATGTCGGAGTTGTAATAGTAAATCGAACCCCTCCAAAATCCAACACTCTCCCTACTACTGCTTATATTGCAGCTGGAATAGCAACTCCAACCCCTTCCACAGCTCAACATTGTCCTTAGTTTTGCTAATATTGGAACAAGAACATTGAATTTGACCCCTCCAAAGTTCAACACTTTCCATACTTATTGTAAAATTGGAGTGGGAATAGTAAATCTGACCACTTTAAAGTTCAACACTTTCCCTGCTGTTGCTTACATTAGAGTGGAAATAATACATTTGCCATCTCCAAAGTCCAACACTTTCCCTACATTTGCTTTCTTTGGAATCAGAATAAGAAATTTGTCCCTTTACCTACTGTTGCTCAGATTGGAGTGGGAATAGTAAATCCTACCCCTCCCAAGTCCAACATTTTCCCTACTTTTGCTTAGGTTGGAGTGGGAATAGTAAATTTGACCCCTCCAAAATCCAATATTTCCGTACAGTTGCTTAGGCTGTGGCTGGAATAGCAAACCTAGGGCCAGATGTAGGTATCCAAATACCGGCCGGTAACGGCCGAAAATACCGATTTTCGGCCGTTTCCGACTGGTATTTGGATATTGAGATGTAGGGGCATGTTAAATTACAGAATCGGTAATTTTATCGAATTTGTAATTTTTCCGATTCGGTAAAATACCGAATTGGTAAAATTACCGATTCTATAATTCAACATGTAGGTAGCACTGTAATCAGTGCTACAAGGGTTTAAGAATGAAAACCCTTCAAAAAGCATTTTTTTTGCTTTAAAAAACGTGCCATGTTGCAGACATACATGCCCTAAGGGCATGTATGTCAGCAACATGTGCACCCATGCACAATTGAGGGGTGCAACAGGGTGTCAAAGTGACACCCTGTCCCCCTTGCAAATTCGGTAATTTTACCGAATCGGTATTTACCAATTCGGTAATTGGCATTGATTCCTATGGGCCTCAAGGCCCATAGGAATCAATGGCAATTACTGAATCGGTAAATACCGATTCGGTAATTACCGAATCATTCCGATTCGGTAATTTCAAAAGTGAAATTACCTAAATCCCATTTACCTACTCTTAAATACTGAATCGGTATGATTCGGTATTTAAGAGTAGGTAAATCGAGATTACCTACATCTGGCCCACAATCCCTCCAAAGCCCAACATTTTCCTTGCTTTTGCTAAAGTTGGAGTGAGAAAGTAAATTTGACTCCTCCAAAGTTCAACGCTTTCCAACTGCTCAGCTTTGAATGGGAATAGTACATCTGACCCCTCCAATGTTCAGCATTTTTCCTACTGCTGCATACAGTGCAGCGGGAAAAGAAAACCAAACTCCTACAAAATCCAACACTCTCCCTACTATTGCTTAGAATGCAGCTAGAATGGCAAATGTAACCCCACAAAATTCTAACATTTTCCTACTTTTGCTAATATTGGAGAAAGAATACTGAATTTTATTCCTCCAAAGTCCAATACTTCCCCTACTTTTTCTTACATTGGAGTGGGAATAGCAAAACGGACCCTTCCATAGCCCAATGATGTTCTTACTGTAGCTTAGAATGGAGAGGGAATAGTAAATGTAGCCCTTCCAAAGCCCAACACTTTCCTTACTTTTTTCTAAAGGTGGAGTGGGAATAGTAAATCTGACCCTTCCAAAGTCTAACACTTCCCTACTTTTCCATATGTTGGAATGGGGATTGTAAATCTGTCCTCTCCAAAGTGTAACCCTTTCCCAACTGTTGCTCAGGTTGGAGTGGGAACAGTAAATCTGACCCCTCCAAAGTGCTAAATTTTCCCCACTGTTACTTCGATTGGAGAGAGAATATTAAAGGTCATCCCTCCAAAGTCCAGCATTTTCCCTACTGTTGCTTACAGTGGAGTGGGAAAATAAAATCTGACCCCTACAAAGTCCATCACTTTCGATATTTTTGCTTTCATTGGAATGGGAATGGTACATTAGACCCTTCCAAAGTCCAACACTCTCTCTAGTGTTGCTCAGATTAGAGTGGGAAAATTAAATCTGATCCTGCCAAAGTCCTGCATTTTCTCTACTTTTACTTATGGTGCAGTGGGAATAGCAAATCTGATCCCTCCAAAATCCAACACATTCCCTCCTGTAACTTAGATTGGATTGGGAATAGTAAATCCAATCCTTCCATGTCCACCACTTTTTATACTTTTGCTTTGTTTGAAGTAGTGATAGTAAATTTCACCCCTCCATAGGCCGACACGTCACCTCCTGTTGCTTAGAATGGACAGGGGATAGTTAATCTAAACCCCTTCAAAGTCCAACACTTTCCCTACTTTAGCTTTTTTTGGAATGGGAATGGTAAAGCTACATCATCCAAAGCCAAACACTTTACCTACTTTTGGTTGGATTGGAATGTAAACAGTAAAAGTCTAGCATTTTATCTACTGTTGCTTAAATCTGACCCCGCCAAAGGTCAAAACCTTCTGTAAAGTGACTTAGATTGGAGTGAAAATAGTAAATTTGACCCCTCCAGAGTCTTATAATTTCAATACTGTTGCTTATATTGGATTGGAATGGGAATAGTAAATCTAACTCTCACCAAAGTCCAATACTTTCCCTGCTTTTGTTCAAATTGGAATGGAATAGTAAATCTGCCCACCACTCCCCATAGTCCACACTTTCCCTACTGTTGCTTAGATTGGAGTGGGGATAGTAACGCTAACCGTTCCAAAATCCAACACTTTCCTTACTTTTGCATCCATTGAAGTTGGAATAGTCAAGCTAACCCATAATAATAATTAATAATAATACCAGCATTTGTAAAGAGCACAGCTACCTCCGGAGAGGTGTCCCGACACTGGGGGCTGTCAGGGAGATTAAGTGAGCTATTGCCCAGAGTCACATGGTGCTGAGCTAACCTGCCGCCAGTGCCGGGTATCGAACTGTGAACCCCGTGGTCCAGAATCAGGCCCACTGTCTACTGCGCCACACCTCTTCCACCTCCAAAGTCAATCACTTAAACAACATTTGTTTAGATTCAAATGCAAATAATAATTGTAACCCCTTCAAAGGCATTATATTACTTACTTTTGAATGGAAATAGTAAATCAAACCACTCTAAAGTCCAACATTTCCCCTACTTTTGCTTATGTTGTAGTCAGAATAGTAAATTTGACCCCTCCAAATTGCAACTGTTTTCCCACTGTTGCTAGGTTTGGAGTAGGAATAGTAAATCAGACCCCTGCAAAGTCCAACACTTTCCATGCTTTTGCTTGGATTGGTCTGAATATAGTAAATCTGACCCCTCTAAAGTCCTATATTTTCCACACTGTTGCTTGTATTGGATTGGAGTGGGAATAGTCAATCTAACCCTTCCAAGTTTCAATACCTTCCCTACTTTTGCTAATGTTGAAGTGGGAATAGTAAATATAACCCCCACCGAAGTCCAACACTTGTCTTGCTTTCACTTAGATTGGAGTGGTAATAGTACATCTGACCCCTTCAATAGTCTCCCTACTGTTGCTTAGATTGGAGTGGGGCTAGCAAATCTAACCATTCAAAAATCCAACACGTTCCCTACTTTTGCTTACATTGAAATTGGACTAGTTGAGCTATAACCTCCAAAGTGAAACACTTTAACTACATTTACTTAAGATTGGAATGGGAATAGTAAATGTAACTTCTCCAAAGTTAACATATTACCTACATTTGTTTGTATTGGAATGGGAATAGTTAATCTGACTACTCTGAAGTTCAAAACGTTCCCTACTTTTGCTTATGTTGGAGTCAAAATAGTAAATTTGATCCCTCCAAAGTGAAATAGTTTCCCTATTTTTGCTTGGACTGGAGTAGGAATAGTAAATCTTACCCCTCTGAAGTCAAACACTTTCTGTACTTTAGCTTTCTTTGGAATCATACCCCTCTAAAGTCCATCACGCTTCCTACTGTTGCTCAACTTGAAGTGGGAATAGTAGATCTGACCCCTGCCAAGTCAAACACTTTCCCTACTTTTACTTAGGTTGGAGTGGGGGTAGTGAATTTTGACTCTCCAGCTCTCCTTTTTGTGGGTGTCATTTTCATAAGTTGTTTTAAATATATTTTTATTTGTTTTCATTTTAAAAGTTAGTTTAATGCGATTTTTAAAAATTATTTATTGATTTTTAATACATTTTTCTTAATATATGTTTACTGTGTTATTTTATGCTTCTTAAATTGTTTAGTATCTAATGCTTGATATTACAATTAATTTTTTATTTTTATTATTTTTGTTTATTTATTTATCTTTTGTCTATTGTTTAAAAAAAAACAATTTTAAACAGATTTTATTTGTCAAAACATCACATATGATGCAGATCTCTGTGCCCCGGAGACGTCTGCCGCATGTAAGATACAGAAATTGAATTTGACCATTTTTCATGAAATTTCAGGAGAAAATGAAAGGCAATACAAATAAAATAAAATCCCCAGAACAACCCCCCCCCACACCCCTCAGCGCACTGTCATCTATTCCAGAGCAACATATCACTGACACAGACTGCCAAAGTACAATGTAAGACACCATCATCCACAAAACAATTATCCTGCCAAGGAGCTGCAGACAGATCACAAATAAAAACAGAGCAGGAGAAACTAACAGCAGGAGATATGGAGGTCACACTGGGTCTCGGCTCCAGTTCCCCCAAGGCAGCTCAAGCTCCAGGCCCGATAGTCAGCACAGCGCCTCCAGATCTTGTAGTGCTTCCGGGGACACCCCCTGGCCTCAAATACTGGGATCTCCAGGCCCATACAAAAGTCCAAGCCGTTTTTCCATGCAGAGACCGAGGGAACAACTGCTGCCTTCCAGGCCCTAGCTATGTCCCTCTTTGCCAAAGTAAACCCCAAGAAGCATAAGATGATGCTTGTAGATATTGCCCCCAATCCCTTCCATCACATGCAGTAGAACTAAGTTCGACGAGCTGGGGAGCTCCCACCCAGTACTTCAGAGAGACAAGCCAGCACCCCCCTCCAGAATCTTGCTAATGCAGTACAATGCCAGACAGTATGCAACAGAGTCCCATCCTTATGATCGCATCGGAGACACACCCGGGGGGGGGGGCATCTAAGCCCGCCCTCCAGAGCCTAACCCTGGTATAATAGACAAGATGGAGGTACTTGAATTGAACGAGCTGAAGGCTCATCGCAATTGCTGCCCCTCGCGGAGATGCCAGAACCTCTGTCCAATCTTCCTCTTCCATCTGACCCACATCACCCTCCCAGGCCTCCCTTAAGCGCTGCAGTGAAGGGGAACATTGTGTAATTAGGGACAGGCAGATTTTGGAGATCTTATGGTCAAGGAGGTCCCCCATAAATACCTTGGCTTCCACCGGACTGAATTCTGGCAACGATTCCAAACCCTCCAGGCTGGGGGAGATAGCATGACTTTACTGTAAATACTTAAAAAATTAGGTGGTTTTCGGCATCTGAAAGTCTTTCTGGATATCCTGGAAGGATTTTAAAACCGGACCCCGTAAGACGTCGCCCAAGGTGGAGATCACAATATTGTCCCAGTTGCAGAACCCAGGTACAGTCGCCAGATGTGGGAAGCGGCCATTATGCCAAAGTGGGGTAGATATCCGCGTGGCAGACAGTAAGGAGCGTCTCAACGGGACAGAGTAAAGAATCGTATGCACAGTGTAATTGCCCATGCACCGTCGCTCAATGGCGTAGGCCGGGTCTATCCTGTCCCCATACCACCACTCGTTTAAGACGAGCAGGTGTAATGCCATATAATAAGACCAGATATCTGCAGTTGCAAATCCCCCACAGTACGTTGACTGAAAACAAGTCTGTATCGCCACCCTGCAGCCCCACCATCCCAGAGGAACTGGCCCAAGGCAGCGTTCACCTGACGGAACCAACGCGGGCGAATCGGATAGGGATGATTCTGCAGTTGATACAGTAGGCGCGGGAGCGTCACCATCTTAAAAATAGCTGACCGGCCATAAATAGACAGGGGCATGTGAGACCAGGTCTTAATATCCTCATGCACGCAATCCGATACCAGGTTACACTCCCAAGCTGTGGTGGGAGAGTCAGACAGATACACCGCCAAATATTTCAATCCCCCATGAACCACCTGTACTGACGACACACAGCAGCCGAGCACGCCCCACCTCCCAAGACCCACTAGGTGGATTTCGGAGGGTTCATATATAGGCCCGAGGTTTCCCCAAAAATCAGCATTATCCGCAGCAGCCAGGGGCACGTCCTATCCAATTTGGTAAGGAAGAACAGTACATCATCGGCGAACAGTGCAATGCGATCAGACAATCCCTGTGCCCCTACAAAACCTGACACTTGAGCACCCAAGCGGCCAGGGGCTCCATTGCTAAAGCAAATAAATAGGGGGATAACAGACACCTCTGCCTGGTACCCCGCCCAATAGAGAATGTAGAGGAGACAGAGCCCGCAACTCGCACAGACGCTGTTAAGTCTGTATTTAATAGGGTTAAATATGACATGAATCGAGGTCGAGGTTCAGCCTTCGTAGGAGTGCAAATAAGTATATTCAGCTCAAAGAGTCAAATGCCCTGTCCATATCCGCCAGCAGCAGCGCTGCTTGTTCTCCCAGTCCCTGGACAGTCGCCACTGCAACATTCACCCGTCTAATATTGTGGCGGATCGCCAGTTGGGGCATAAACACGGCCTGATCCGGATGTACGAGCGAAGCTATATGGGGTTGGACACGATTTTTCAATTATTTTAAGGCATGTTTTTCTATTTTATATCTACAAATTATATTTGTTTTAATGTATTGTTTATATAAGTATATGTTTGAGTATGTAATATTAGTTTAACAGTTAATATGTGTTTTAAAGTTAATATAGTGTACAATAGTTGAAATTTAATTTACTTACTCATTTTTTGATGATATTGTGGTCTTATATATTTCTGCTGTTGATATTTTTTAACTTTACATACAACTTATGTATTTGTTTATTTTAGAGCGCGAACCAGACCCGGGAAGGTATCAGAGTGCTTTACTGGATTGACAGGTGGTATACAAAAGACTTAGGAGGGGAGGGAGCCATTGGGATAAAAGACAGGTAGAAACAATATATAGGGAAAACAAGCAGTCTCAATACCCGGATACATTTGGGATGAGAACAAGTCGATACATTGAACAAGAAAAAAAGCAGTATCAAATCCCGGGTGGGATGCCCGGAAGAGCTGGGTAATGCCGTAGTGGTAGGTGGAACCAGATCACGGAGGTGATTGTAATGTGAGTGTTAGGAGAGGAATTTGCCCATTAGTAAAGTTTTGGCCTCCTTTTTGAAGCGTGCCAAAGACGATAGTCTTCTGATGGCAGGCGGGAGTGAGTTCCATATTCTTGGGGCAGCCCCAGAGAAGGCCCTATTGTAAATGGGTCTTTTTTCTGAAGTGGGCGGGTCGGAGCAAAAGGTCTCTGGCGGACCAGGAGTTTCTGGCTCCTCCAGATATCACGAGTTTCTGGGTGAGAAATGCAGGGGACTTGGAGTAAAGGGCCTTGTGAGTGATGCAAGTCAGCTTAAGTTGGATTCTGGCCTTAAGAGGAAGCCAGTTCAGAGCTTTAAGGTGGGGAGAGATGTGGCTGAATTTCTTTGAACCAGTTAGAAGTCTGGTGGCGGCGATAAGGCAGGCTTTCAAAGGGGCCAGAGAGTTCTTGGGTAGACCTGCGAGGGTAGAGCACCAATATTCTAGTCAGGAGATGACTAGTGCCTGAATTGCTGTTTTTAGGTCGGGAGTGTTGAGGAAAGGTTTCGGGTTTCTAAGGTAGCTCAGGTGACATCTGGCAGTTTTGGCCATCGAGTTGATATGGCCACGCATGTTCAGGCTGCAGTCTAGGGTAATTCCAAGGGATTTAGCAGAGTCCACAATGGTAGAAGAGCAGTATAGCTCTGTGATAGCTTTGATCCAAAGTCTATAAAGTTGATATTTGTGCTCTCAATATTTGTTTGGGTGATATTTTTGTCACCGATATTTTTGTCAACAATATTTTGTCAGACAACTGGTCTGATGGGGTTCATGAGGATTTTTTTTATGAGACTTCTCTTGTGATCGGAAACTTGGTGACTTTGTGGTTTTTAACCCCCACCCCTCCAAAGAAAGAAACATTAGAAATTGTTCCCTGTGTAAAAACCTTACTTTCTATTGCAATGGTTAGCAGCACAGCACCTGCCAGGAGAGCATGTTATATGTGTATACTCCAAGGAATTTGTGGCATCCCATGACATACAGCAACCCTCTGCCTCAGGGGAGATCACTATAGTTTACAACAATAGCGTAAGGGGAAACATGTAGAACATTGTTTTGAATGGCTCACCTTTATTTGTGTAAGGTGGCACCTTTCAAAAAGTCATAGGGGCAGATGTATCAAGAAACCATTTTGCACTTCTCTAATAGCGATTGTTAAGGAATCGCTATTTGAGAAGTGCAAAATGGTATGTATGTAGAATTTCGCTATTTTTTAGCGATTCTTTAAAATTCCTTAATTGCGATTAGTTGAGTATTATTTCAAGGGTGCAGGGGTGTCTCAAAGACACCCTGCTGCACCCCTCAAATCTACATGTGTGTGCATGTGGCACACATACATGCCCTATGGGCATGTATGAGTGTCACATGCCACCCTTACAAATGCCAATTAGGGCATTTTAGAAAAAAATCGCAATTTACCACCAACTACAAGTTGATGGTAAAATGCGATTTTTTTACACAAATTCGCACACCAAAAATGTGTCATACATATCATTTAAGGAATCGCAAAATTTGCGATTCCTTAAATGCTATGCAAAAGAAGGAATCGCAAATAATTGCGATTAAATTAATTGCGATTATTTCATACATGTGAAATATCGCAAAACGGCCGTTTGCGAGTCGCAAAGGCCGAAATTCTGCGATTTTCAGCCTTTGCGAGTCGCAAAAGCCTTGATACATCTGGCCCATAGTTATTTTAATGGTGATGCCAGAACCAAATAACGTTTGGGCCTTAAGGGTGCGTATCAGTCTGTGCTTAATTAAATGAAAACACTAAGTTAAACAAAAAAGCACTTTCTTGAACAAGAGTAGAAACAACAGTGTAAAGATTAAACCTACAAAACCCTCCTTGATGACTGGCACATCACCAAGAGGAGCTGAACAAGGAGTGTCTTAGTTTGGCTGTTGATGCTAATTTACTGAATGAAACTAGGTTGGGTTTTGATGGAAGACTGGCTCTACAGGTTATAAGGTGGTAATGTAGAAACCTTGTGCCATACTTTGTTTCCCTCTTATTAGGCAAAAATGCAAAAAGTGTATAGAATAAGACATGATGGAGCCCAATCACAAAGATCCTCAGCTGTGTGCATACATATGAGACGAGAGCTCTTGAGTTTCCCAGTTCCATGCATGAGATGGTCACCCAGTCCATGCCTTTCAATTTGAATTCTGGTATGTTTAGTTCTTTTGGTTGTCGTCGGAATTACAATTACCAGAATGCAAAGAAAAAACCTTGGACTGGTGAGCTACTCACTCTTGGAATAGGGAAACATGAGAGCTCTCTGATACTCAGGAAGCTGCCTGCCATTTACACACATTTAAAACTGTTTTCTTTGAGAAAAACATTTAACAGCGTAAAATTTCCAAGTCAAATATGTGCAGCCACATCACAAGATGAAAGGAAGAAGAGGATGGACAGGGAGGGGCATTAGAAAGAATCACCAAAATAACAAAATTGGTTAAAAATACCCCGGACAAAGGAGCATGAAACAACAGTGACAGTAATAATAAAAAGCATTAGCAAAGCCAATAGGTCTCGCCTATGCAAGAGCTGTTGGCTTTTCCAAATTGTTTTAGCCATCTTGTACAAAAGTGTGGCTGCTGTTCATCATTTCTAAAAGTTTGTTCCATAGAGGAGTGTGGCGTTGAGTAGCAGGATGTACTTTGCTACAATGCATGCTTTTAGCACGCATGCTGTAACAATGCAAGTTTTAAAACGCATTCCATGACAACGCATTACACCAAGGGGTGTTGGATAGTGAATATTTTAATTTACTATTCCAACACCAGTCCCCGTGGACACTAGGGAAGGTGTGGGATAGTAAATTAAAACTATTCCCTATCCTAGAGCCCCCCCCAGTGTAATGCGTTGTAATGGAATGCGTTTTAAAGTCTGCGTTGTAATAGCACTGCGTGCTAAAAGTTGCGTTGTAAACGACGTTTCCCGGAGTAGCATTGAGTGGTATAAGGTGGCACAGAATGTCGTGGAGTGTCATTATGTGGAGTCTCATACAGTGGAGTCTTGTAGATTTGAGTGGCTTAGATTAGAATGGCGAGCAGATTAGAGTAACCTAGAGTGCAGTGGCATAGAGTGCATTAGCATAGAGTGCAGGGGTGTAGAGTAGAGACACATATAGTGCAGTGCTGTAGGGTAGAGTTCAGTGTTGCAGAGGCGTAGAGTGGTGCAGAATAGAGCGGCAGAGAGTAGAGTGGCATAGAGTGGAGTGGTGCAGAGTAGAGTGCAGTGGTACAGAGTGGAGTACTACAGAGTGAGTGGCATAGACTAATGCTAAGTAGAGTGGGGCAGAGTCGAGTGTAGCTGCATAGAGTGCATTGGCATAGAGTAGATTGGTGTAGAGCAGACTGGTGCAGAGTACTGTGTATTAGCATAGAGTTGAGTGGTGCAGAGTAGAATGGAGGGGCTAGACTGGAGTGGTGTAAAGTGCAGTGGTGCAGAGCGTCATAAAGTACACTTGCACAAAGTAGAGTGGTGCATAGTAGAGTAGAAAGGTTTAAAGTGCAGTGGCGTAGGGTGGAGTGCTGCAGAGTAGAGTGCCGTGACAGAGTGGAGTGGAGTATGCATGGTGTAATAGCACACTCCCCTTACAGCACAATTTCAATTACCATTATATTTGCACAGACATACATTTTTACTGATACAAGTATACAGCATACAAACAATAATGTATGGAAATATCATCACCTAGTGTATTGATTTGTTTTGATCGAATTAAAATATTTGTTGCCACCAAACTTCAGAATTACAAAAAATGTTCTTTATTTGTGTTATGAAATGTCTGCATAGTTCATTACAGACATATAAACTTTGAGGTGTGCTACAAAAAACAGCCTTTCACAGCAAGACTGTCACATAAATCCTCTCACCTTGAAGTCAGAGAAAGAAAAGAAAACACCAGGCTCCCTCAGAAGACAGAGTCTGACAACTGACCTCTCCCTTTGAATGCACAGCATATGTGACAAGATAAGAACAAGATGTAAAGGCCTGTTTACAGAAAAGAGAGCACACTGAAGGATTTAGTAATTAAGGGATGCTCTTTGCGAGGGACAAACTCAAGCTGGGCAGCCAAGAAACAGAAAGCACGCAAATGTGAGTTACAGATCACCAAGCCAATGGTAAGAAATGGGCAGAATACATTCAAACGGAAGCTTTCTGAATGTCCCAAGATGTTTTTAGCAGCCATCTGGTAGCCTTCAACCTAAAAGTACTTAGTGAATAGTTTGTTGGTAAAGTGGTCATGGTAATGGTTTTCTTGATTAAGGATTTCAAATTTTCACATAGATCTCATCAAAATATGTTTGTATAATGGGAAACAAATGCATTAAGAAACTTGAAAGAAGGCGGAAAGGTCCTTAAAGTGCAAATAAAACAATGGAATGTGCCATTCATTTTGGAAAAACAAGAATAAACTTTACTGAGATCATAAAAAGGCCATTTTAAGCTTCAGCAAGAGGAACACCTTGAAAGAATTAGTCAGAATGTATTTGAAAATGGCGACTCCACCCGCCACCTGCACTGTTTCATCACCAGCTCTTTGAAATGAGCTGAAGGACATCTTTAAGGAGAAGGTTGACACCTTCTAGAGAGATATACCTCCAAGTTACTCTTTGAGTTACATTGCTTACCCACAGAGAGACACATGTCAACTCTAGTGGAGATCGTCTTGTACAGATGTCATTTATGGTATAAAATACCCTCAACAATAAGTTTTGTATAGAATGTTAGACGAATAACTGTAAGTAACGAAGGGGTTCTGAATGACATCAAACGAAAGCGAAACTCGAGTTACTCATCTTTTTTATTTTACGTTAGCTATGACCCCACCTATTTCATCTCCCACCGCTGTCATCAGTTGTGCAAGAGTAGAGGAGCCATGGGGGAGCCTGACATAAAAAGGCCTCACCTGTGCCTGCCCCTAGCAGGCATTAAATTTGGTGTCCTGCCACCCACCCCTATCACCCTCGGGCCATCTACCACTTTGCCACCTTAATTTCTAAATATGATACCTGGAGTCCTGCCACTAAGGTTGCCACTTTGCTTTGAGAATACTAATGACCATTTCTATATGTTTTTACAATCGGATGGTCTAC
Organism: Lissotriton vulgaris; assembly: GCF_964263255.1. Taxonomy (NCBI): domain Eukaryota; kingdom Metazoa; phylum Chordata; class Amphibia; order Caudata; family Salamandridae; genus Lissotriton; species Lissotriton vulgaris. Next base: position 201,451,480 of record NC_141698.1, on the reverse strand, counting down.
AGATCATAAAGGTTTATGTAAAATACTCTGTTTTCTGCCTATCTTTGCTTTACAAATAATTTAGGAATAGAATGATGGTACAACTTCAGAATAATCTAGATGTATTTTGATGTTGTTTTCATTGCTTTAAATTTCTATTTTAAAGGGATAAAATACCAGATTTTAATTATTTTTCCCAATTTTTTGTAACTGTTCTGGCATTAAAATACCGGGCAGGCAGCAACGATATCTACCATTTTTCCACCCCCCCTGAGTATTACTTTTACTCCTCTCAAATATAAAAGAAACACAAGCGGGGTGTCCTGTCAACCCCGTCCCCCAGACCCACCGCTCACTACATTTACCCTTTTCTCGCCATCTAAATGATATACTATACTATGAGGGGTCCGCATCTACCACTCAAATATACTATAAAAATAATGCAACTACCTCCCTACTGTCGTTCACCCCACCACCCTCTGCATTTGCTCACTCAGTTCTCCTAACTTAATGAAAGCATGATATACTTCCACCCACCCACACCACTCTTTCTCTAATCTAACTACTCCCCCACAAGAAAATATAAATATCTCCCAACACACTCTGTGTCTCCCCTCCCTCTCCCAGAATGAAGCTGTGCTCCCTGGTCTCCAGAGCAGTGAGTCAGCACCCCGCTCACAGGCTGTGTCAGTGTGTACTGGAATTCCTTGTAATAGTAACAGTGGGAAACAAGTTTTGCTTTCAACTGTTGGTACCTCATAGCAGTGATTAACCATATTTAGGACCTGGTATTCAAACTAATGGCTCTCTGCCAGAGCCATAAATGGCATATAGAATTAGAGATGGGTAACAGTGAATTAAGGGGATGTCTTTCACTGAGGGGTTCTGAGTGACATCAAGTAGACAAGAATAGAGCCCCCTAAATTATCTGCCTCTGGTTTCAACTGCAATGCAGCAGGGTCAGGCTGGGACAGAAAATAAGCATGGGCCCCATTTTAAAAGTGGCCCCCATTAGTGAATCAGATAGATAAAAAAAAAGTAGCCCCATTTGCAAATCGGGGTAGTTTTGAAGTTGCAAAGATATGCTGTATAAATGTTTTGCAAGCTGTGGGACGCTGCATTCATTTGTGTTGCAGGCAATATTTGTGGTAAAATATCATGGGAATCAATAGTATAAATCGACACACAATACCATAAATCTGTCCCACAAATGGCCAGAAATCCAGCCCACACACTAACTTGTGAGACCAGGCCTTTGGACATTACCAGATTGCCCCATAAGCCAGTCCAACCCTGCTACGAATGGGCAGAGGAGCCTTTCCTACCTATATCACATATAAAAATACCTGACCGCGTGCCATCTACCTCACCACTCTCTGTCCCTTTCCTTACCTCTCCTTAAAAAAATGTTCTCCCAGTTATCCAGCACTGCTCTGACAGGCTCTAGGAGCGGCCAGCGAGAGCAACCTAGAATTCCTTTATAATGTAGCAACAGTGAGTTAAAAGTTCTATAACCAACTGTTGTTATGTCATCACAGCGAATTACTGGATTTAGAATCCAGTTATTCACACTACTAGCTATGAGAGCCATGCAAAACATATAGCAATATAGATGGGTAACAGTGAATTATGGGGATGTTTTTCTCTGAGGGGTTCTGAGTGATATCAAATAGATAACGAGAGCGAAACTCGAGTTGCCTACGATTTCACTCACAACTCCGAGGTGAAAAAAATCCTGTAATTCACTTTTTACCCATCTATTATTTTATATATGTATGCCCATCAAAATCATCTACCCCTGTTTTCAGCTGCTACGCAGTGGCAGTGGAGTAACGGGGGAACCATACATAACATGTCCTCTGTTATGTATACCAGTCCCAAAGGTTAAAAACAAAAACGTACCTGCCATCCTTGACCAACTCCCACCACTTTCCCTACCTTCCTTCCGTCCCCCTCCACCAGTTAAAGTACGCAAGCAGAGCTGTGCAGAGAGCTCCCAGGTGGTCTATCAGCCTGGCCTGGAAGACCTTTATGACATCACAGCAGTGGGGACCAGTTTTATTATCAACTGTTAGCATGTCATAGTAGTGGGTAATGAGATTCAGACACTGGAATAAACAAATTCGTCTCTCTACGAGATCCATACATAACAATGATATTGAAGTACTCGAGGGGCTTAGTGTGGTATCTCCCAGGTGTTTCCTTCTCTGCTTCATCCTCCCCATCATGTACAATTGAATGTTCCATTCCTGGGATTCCATCAGCGGTTAACCACAATTTAAATCTGTGTTCTCTCATCTATGACTTGGGTGTCTAGCAATAAACTTATGTCTTCACTACATTATGCTCCTTGTGAATACTTCTTCTCGCCTTCCCACACTGGCGATGAGGATGGGATTGCTGATGGCCGATACCCCAGCACGCTGATGGAGTGGAATTGCTAAATCTGATTGGAGGTGCTATTCTCAGCTCTTACATGTTGAGCTGGGTTTTGGAACTTTGGCGAGAGGACTTCAGGAGTTAAAGCCGAACTACCATGGTAAGACGGTATCTTTTTGCCTTCCCAGACAGTAAGATTAGTTTAAATGAAAGTAACACTCTTGAGGAGTCTGGCCATTAGTATCTTGTGACTGACTGTTTGAGAATCTGGGCAGGAATAACTAACCGGCTCCAGTCTACGCTACCATAGACTGCATATGGGATTGTGCTACTTTTTGAATGAATGCCTTTTAGTGCATAATGCAGCCCTTCAGTATTGTGAGTATTGTATATAGAGTATTTTTGTCCGAGATCCCCTTCCCCACTTCAAAAGAATAGCGCGCTCATCTCTTCACAAGATTTGACATTTCAAAGGAATGGCGCGCCCATCTCTTCACGAGATTTGACATTTCAAAGGAATGGCACGCACATCTCCTCACGAGATTCAACCCCTCTTCAGAAAAACAGCGCACTCATCTCTTTACGAGATTCAGTTTGTTCCATTTTTTTTATGTTCTTCAGCAGTAAAGTTCATTCAGGCATTTTTTGTTTTCTTAATAACTTTGGCACCATTCAATAAATTTGTATGACACTTCAAAAAACAACAAAAATGATCCTCAAGAAGACGGACAGGTCTCAAAAGTGCCATTTCCCATTTTAATTCCCAGAGACAGTTTTGCTATCCGATGCCGAAGAAAATGGCTGAATGGAATTGCATCAAATTTGGCAAAATTCAACCCATGGTGAAACCAGATATGTATTTGCAAGCTCTTGACCAAGTTCTGTTAATTGTTCCTTGAAAGTTTTGTTTTTTGGCGCCATTTCAGGTTCACTGGGATCCTCAGAAAAGGTATTGAAGTTCTGTCAATAGTTGGTATTGCATCCGGATTATTTGAAATCGCTGGAGCTGCTTGTTCCCTTGACATGTTTGTATAGTCAGATGCTACATCATTGTAGACAGGACTTTCTTGACTAACTGTTATTTGGGTTTCAAGAGGCACAAGTTCCATGGCTTTATTGCATAGTCCTTCTTTTCTCACTTTAGAATCTTCAAAGGTGATGAGTCTTTCAGTTTGAACTTCTTGGATAGTAGCAAGATTTGGTCGTCTGCTACATCTTGGGAGTCCACTGGGCTACTACTTATTATCGGCCACATGATGTGGTTTTACCAGGTCAATTGATACGGACCGGTTCTCCTTTCTTCCAGCAAGGGGTGGCTGTAACACTGTTCTTGATCCGTGGACTGCTAGTACAGGTACTGGTTTTCTGTAAGAAGGCCCAAATTCCTTCTTATCGGCTATTTTCTCTCTGACCAGATCCCCAGTCTTTGGAATCCAGACAGGTCTTGCTGGGACAGGTGTTTTTTCTTCAGTGGTCGTTGGCTTTTGGATGGTGTTGCTTAGACTTCTTCTTTTTTCATTTAAGTCCTGTAAGACAGCCAAACGTTCTTTGATATCAAATGGTTTTTGTTCCACCACTGAAGTATGACGATCGAGGTCTTCAACCATCATTTTAGTACCAAAAAGGATTTCATATGGAGTTATTCCACCCAGAGAATTTCTTGGCAGGTTATTAAGACTACGTTGGACTCTTATTAGATGTTTAACCCACCCGTCACCCGAACCTAATACCCTAGCTGTTATAGATTGCTTTATGTCACAGTTTTTTCTCTCCACAACCAAATTTCCCTCAGGATGGAATGGACTCAAAAACCGCAATGCAACGCCCAAACTGACCATGACCTCCTTATAAGCCCAAGAGCTAAAAGCAGGACCCTGGTCAGAATGTAGTGTGCCGATTGCGTATGTGCTGATAAAGACTCGCAAATCTTCTATAACAGTTCGGGCGTCAGCGGAGGGCTGAGGCCACATCCAAATGAATCTTGTCCTAGTATTTGTGGGACCGCTTTAGTCCATAGGGACGTTTGAGCGTGGATAGTCTAATGCTATCTAACAATGGTGTCTGTACTGGGCTGGCTACACTGTAGTCAGGAATCTGGTGGCGCTCCAAGCTGTGATCTCTGTAACAGTCATTGCAATTAATTCCGGATTCGTAAATGTGGGCTTTCATCCCTGGCCACCAGTACATCTCTTGTAATTCTAATAGAGATTTTGGGACCCCTTGATGTATCAGACCCTCTCCCACATGTGCTTCATGAATCAGAGCACCTCTCTTATTCCTGATTGGTATTACCCTATCCCCCACTCCAGGGATTCGAGCAAAAGGAACAGAGTTTGCATCAATTATGTATGTATACTCGAGTGGATACTGTAGAGGTAACGCAGCTCCGCTGCCTTTGCTCGTCGCATTGACAGCGAGCATGGTTTCACCATCTATTTTTGTTTTTGAACGAGTGATTACAGCTATGGAAGCCATTTGCACAGCTGGCTTCGCCGCTTCATCAGCCAATGAATTCCCTTCAACGTGAACTCCATCACGCTAATGACTCAGTGTATGGATCACGTGAGTCTTTTGTAGTTCTTTCTGTAAAAGAACTACTTGTTCCCAAAGCATTTTATGCTTGATTGTGCCACTGTTTGCTTCTTTGAAACCATTTTGAATCCAGCTGTGCAGATATTCATTCTAAGACTGCACGCAGTAATACGAATCACACACTATGAGTGTGGGGAATTCGCGAACGGGATTTTCAAGCGCCATCTTGAAAGCCTATAGTTCAGCTCGCTGAGCTGTACAATCTCCTAGAGATTGAGCTTTTGTGACCATGGGTCTGAATTTACCATTGCGCCAGCGACCTTTAACAATAGCGCACACAGCACTATAAGCTTGTTTTCCCCCAATTGCGGGCTGTGCTGATCCGTCTGTATATATTATACAGCCGTAATGTTCTAGAGGCAGAATTTCAGTGGGCAGAGGACATTCTTGTTCGTATTGGAGAAATTCTTGTGTCTTCAAGTAAGGGTCAAAAACGTATTCAACGTCTGTTGCAGCAAGAGAATTAACCCATTGCATCCATCTCGGATGTAGAGCTTTTGCATTTGGAATGCTTGTCTTTGTCACTGCCTCTAAGGCAGGTACAGGAGTAACGACTTTTATGCTTTTACCCTGCACGAGGGCTCTCTCTTTTGCTACCGCAGTCTGAACCGCTGTCAGAATCTTTTCTGCTGAAGTACATTTCATTTCAGCTTGTGTGTACAAGTGTGATTTGTAAGCTATTGGTACCTTTTCACCTTCATTAAAGGTTAGGTATGTGAATCCGCATCTCCCTGGGATGATTCGGATTACAAGGTTGCGTTTATTTACATGTGTCTGTAAATGGGTTGTCGCTGCACTGAACGCAACATTTCTGATTAATTCGTAGAGAGGTTTAACCCTTTCTGCGTAATTTAGATTGTAAGTTCTTCCGAAATTCAGGAATCCTAGAACTGACTGTAAATGTTTCCCTGTTTTTGGAGGTTGGAGCAGCGCACGTTTTTCTAAAAAGTTTGTTGCCAGGCTTTTGCCTTCACTTAAAAGTTCGTATCCCAAGAATAGGACATTGAGGTGGGCAATTCTTGATTTTTTAAAGTTGAATTCGTACCCTTCAGAGGCGAATCCAAGTATTATGGTGTTCACCCTGTTCAAGTGCTTGTCCTAGTCATCATCTGTAAGATAGATGTCGACAACATAAGATAATGTCTCATCATCATACGTTTGTAGTAACTCTTTATCTAGCTGAAAATAATCCAGGACTGTTCTTGAATCCCTGTGGGAGATGACAAAAGTGTTGTTGTGTCCCCATTATTGAGAAAGCGGTCAAATACCTGCTTTTAGGTGCAATGTTTTGACAGAAGAAACCGTTTGAAATATCTAGTGTCGTTTTATATTTTTTGTGCACAATGTTATTCATCAGTGCTGCACTGTGTGCATTTTGTACTGCAAAGGTTTTGCAACAGGAATTTAAATGTCTGTAGTCCAAAACTAGACGATATGTATTGTCTGGTTTGGAGACAGGAAACAAAGGATTGTTCATGGACGAGGTGCATGTTTTAATCACCCCTTGGTATTCAAGTTGATCTAGGATCTCCCTGACCTGTTTTTTAGATTCTTGTTTAACTGGATATTGCTTCTGAGCAGTTGGTTGATTATGGTGAGGAGAGTCCTCATTCCATCCCACATGATTTTTATATAATACTGGAGCCTGGGCCACAGCCCATTTCCTGGCATAGGTGTATTTTTTATGAATAGAAATATGATTTGAGAAGGCTGGCATAATGATCTCTTCGCCTTGTGGGCACTCCCTGACAAGTTCAGGTGGCCAGTCTTTTTCAGCCAGAAGAATGTCATGACCCTTAGATAGTTTTTCCCAAAAGAGTGCTTTTATTTTCCTAGTTATGTCCCCCTCTATTCAGAGTGTGACTTCATATAACTTATGTGGTACACTAACCCTGGTATCTGCAGTTTCATCCTGAATGCATTCATTCAGGTCCACTGTCTCCAGATGATCCTTCAGGATCTTGCGAGCTATGGTAACCTCTGCTGCGCTGTCCAGCATTGTCTGGGCCCACTCCCCGTTCTTGAGTTGTGTCCTCAAGATCCTCGGCATGTCTGATTTTTAGACTTGCTACGTGTTGATCGTCTTTGGACTTCACGCGTTCTTCCTTGTGTTCTGATCGCCCTCTTCTTTCAGATTTCTGCGAGGAAGTCTGAAAGGTACGAGAGGAACGTGTATCAGTGTCTAGATATCTATCAGGTTTTCTTAAATTATCCCTATTTCTAATGTTATACCTCTTTTCAGAGTACTCCTTTTGAGGAGACCTACCTCTGGATTGAGAACGCTTCTCTTTAGGAAGTGACTGTCTAGTATTTTCCCACTTCTTTTTAGTAGTAGTGAGATTGTTTTTGATAAAAACTTTTTCAGGATGTTCTGTCAGTTCAGGTTTTACTGGTTTCCCACCCAAACTCTCTCTTCCTAGTTCTTCATAGGATTTTTCAATAATTCTAGCAAGTTCATACGGTTGCTCAGTAATATCAAGTTCTTTTAATTTTTGGCGGATTGCCACGGATGCTGCTTCACTTTTAATGTTAGCTAATAATATAGCCGAGACCTGTTTGTACTCTTTTAGTAATTTCATACCAAGATTCAAGACAGGTTCTGGTCCGTATTCATTTTGAATCTGTTTCAGGACGACAGGTATTACCGCCATAGACGGAACACCATGTGTTTTTGTGTAGATTGAAGCAAAGTCTGTACCCCAAGTGTCACAGTCCTCCACGTGTGGTACGATCCCCATTGGCAAACAGATTGTTAAAATCCTGTGTTTCTCATGAGGTGTACTATCAAGAAATACTGCCTCTATTTGAGTAATTTTTTTAGCTAACCAGAATGGAATTTGTTTCCTTTTTGCGGGCAACTTACCAATGACTGATTGTATAGTCTGAGGTGTAATTTTGTTTGTGTTCCCATGATGAGGGGTGTGCTGTGGAATTCTTATGGCAGGTTGGACTGTTAGAGTCCGCATGACATATTGTACCAATTGTCTATGTATTTTAAATAATTGTTTTAGCTGAGCTAATAGTTCTACATCTGTCATTCTTTCAATGTCAGGATGTGGTGTATAGCTAGCTTGTACCGGCAATGTTGCTCCTGGTCTACCTAGTGGACCAACCCTGATAATGTGATTTTGATGTTGTAGGATGCCTTTAAACCACAGCTGATGCTCTTGGTAAGTTAGTGGTATTTCAATGTCCTCGAAAGAAACGTATTCCACTGGAGGTTCCTCTATCTTGTAGAAGTGGAACACATGTGGAAAGATAATCCATGAGTAGAATACCTCTGTCTGCCAATATTCATATGCCTCTATGACAAATATAACTCTACCACCATTTTTTATAAGCTTTATAGCTATGGTTTTCCTTACGTTTTCCGGGATGATTATAGCATCCGCATCGTCTTCATTAAACCCTGTGGTGTCAAAACCTGGCCGAGCAGTTCCAGCTCCACCGGCTTCGGTGTTGTCGTTATTCGACATTGTTTAATGAAAGTTTGCAGAGCAAGTTTCAAGGAAATAAATATAAGGGGGCATATGTATGAAAGTCCCGAATTGCGATTCTGAAATTGCGATTTTTACCGAATCGCACTTTCAGAATCGCAAATCGGTATGTATGAATGAAAATGCAAATAAATAGCGATTCCTTAAAAATCGCTATTTATTTGCGATTACCCCAAATGCGATTCCTTAACCAGTAGGAATCGCATAATTTCTGAATTTGCACCGGAAAATCGCTATAATAGCGAAAAATCGCAAATCGCGGCGAGAAAATCGCTAATTAGCGAAAAATCGCAAATCGCGGAGAAAAATTTGCTAATTAGCGATTTTCTCACATGATCCAATCAGGAACCCTGGTGCAGCATGATGACATCACAACCAGGAAGTGAGTGACTTCCCATGATGCACCTGACTTCCTGAATCTGAGGCAGAGTGAAGGAGTGTTTGGCAGCGAGCAGTGCACACCTTGGAAAACATGGCTGACAGTGGAGCCACGCCCAGGCAGGATTCACAGCAGCAGGAGACTGAGAACACCAGGAAAAGAAAGCAAAAGTTCTCAGAGGCAGAATTGGCGGCCCTCATCCACGAAATGGTGTCAAACCATGAACTTCTTTTTGGTGCAAAATCCAGGGAGGTTCCAGAGAGCCGCAAAAGGAAGATCTGGGAGGAAATCCAGCACCATGTAAATGCTGTGGGTGTGAGACCCCGGAGTATTGAGGACCTCCCAAAGCGCTGGTATGACCTGCGCCTGCGCTCAAAGGAGAAACTTGCTGCAAGGCTGGAACAGTCCAGGCAGACAGGTGCTGGGACCTCAACTGTACCTGCATCTACACCCCTGGAGGAACTGGTTGAGGGGACCCTGCAACCAGAGTGTGTGGGAGGATTGGCTAATTTGGACAGCTCTGACCAGCCAGCGGCAGGAAAAGGTAAGAATCATGCCCTCACAACCCTCACACCCCCTCACACCCCCTCACACCCCCTCTCACACCCTCACACCCCCTCACACCCCCCAGCAGTGAGCCAGGTGCGCAAAACAAGATATGCAGTCCAGAGCAGGCACACAGGCAGCCATAGCAATGCATTATGGGAGACGTAGTCACATATAAATGAAAGTGTCCAATATTTAGCAAAAACAGTCGATCAGATTATCTGCTGTTCTTGACAGTGAAACAAGAGCACAATGTAACAGAAATATAAGTGCAAAATGTATTTACACAGTGCAAAATAGTGAAGTAAATTAATGTGTGCTGTTCTATTCACAGCACCATCTACAACACAGCCCTCAGGCAGTGGGACATTGGCTGAGAGTCACCAGTCGGGAGATGGCGGCCAAGAGGCCAACACAGATGGGGATGAGAGCCCAGTGACCAGGCGCAGACATGGGAGGAGACAGATAGTCAGGCCTCTGCCACCATACCAGGATGAGGCGGAAGTAATTGGAGAAAATGACAACAATGCTGACACACAGCCAGGGCAAGAGGAACATGCCACACACCAGCAAGTCCCACGTACTGCAGCCAGGCGCAGACGACGCGCAGCAAATCCATTTGAAGGTCGAGGTGAAGAGTCAGTGTATGCAGGCCTGGAACTGAACATGTTGCAGGTGCAGCGCCTGCAGGCAAAAAATATAAAACTGTTACAGCGGGAGATGAGGGAGGGCTTCCGAGCACTCAGGAAGGACCTGCAGGATGGTGTACAGGCCGTATGTGACCAAATGCGCACAAGTACGCAAAGACAAGACAGGTACACCAGGGCCATCAATCGCTTGGCGGCTATGTCTGGCATACAGGCAAGGCGCAGCATCGACATGCAGCGCCAATTCACTCACGCTGCGCAGGACATTGCCAGTGCACTATTACAGGTGACCACTGCGGTGGATGAGTTGCGCCAAATACGCGCAACTGGGCCGGGAGTGCTGACTCCCAGTGAGGAAGACAACCAGTCTGGTAGGAGCAGCATCACACCACCACCAACCCTTGAGAGACGCCGTAGTGCCAGGACCAGTAGGGCTGCACCTACTAATGACCAATAGGCTGTGTAGCGTTTGACTGGTGAATCCTACTTTTTTGTTTTAGAGGGCACTGTGACATTAACATGTGCTAAGGTATTCAATGACACTACTGTTCATTTTCACTTCATGCGTTTCCTGCCATTAAGGAATTAAAGCTAATTTACACACTTGCATTACTTGGCATTGTGCTGTTTTTTCTTACCTAAAAATAGTTGCGCGTTATCTCATCACGCCTCTGTCGCCCAGCTGCTGCTACCGCGCTACCAGCTACCATACGTCCAGGTCCATGCCCCTCTACATCAGAGGATCCAGAGTCACTCAGTTCCACTGGTGTCCCTTTTCTTGTTGCAATGTTATGGAGCATGGCACAAGCCACCACTATTTTACAACACGTATTGGGGCTGTATTGGAGTGCACCTCCACTCTTATGGAGGCACCAGAATCTGCTCTTCAGTATTCCAAATGTCCGTTCTATGGTGCCTCGGGTAGCAATGTGTGCCCTGTTATATCTGCGTTCAGTTGCATTGTTGGGATTGAGGTAGGGAGTCAAGATGAAATCACGAACAGCATAAGCACTGTCACCTGTGGGTTAGAGAAAAAGATGTTAGCATGTGACATGCACATGGTAGTTACTATAAATGACCCCTATGTGTGAAGGCATTTACCGAGTAGGTATCCCTCGCCAAACTCCCCTCTTGCGAGTCTACGGTAGATTCGACTGTGTCTGAAGATGAAAGCATCATGGGTGCTGCCAGGGTACTTTGCTACAATGTCAGTAATGAAGTGTTTGGCATCACACACCACCTGAATGTTCAGTGAGTGGTAGCATTTCCGATTTCTGAAGAGGTATTCATTGTGTGCGGGTGGGGTTATTGCAACATGTGTGCCATCAATACATCCGATCACGTGTGGGAAATGCGCTATTTGATAGAAGTCCTGCTTTGTCTGTGCAATTGCCTGAGGAGTGCTGGGGTGGTAAATATGATGAGGCATCCTCTGGACCATGGCATCTAGGAAGGCATGGAAGAATCGCGATAGGGAACTCTGTGACACCCCTCCTGCTGACGCTATCACCCCCTGGAAACTTCCAGAGGCCAAGAGGTGTAGTGAACACAGGACCTGTATTTCAGTGGGAATGGCATTTGTCCTGCGGGTGGGGTGTTCAAGGTAGGGTCTGAGTTCAGCTATCAAATCATTAATGCTGCCTTCATCAAGCCTGTAATGGGTGTGGAGGTCCTCCTCGAGGCGCTGGGAGATGCTGATGCGCGAACGGAATACCCTCTCCTGCCGCAGCCTCCTCTGTGCAGCAGCTCTCAGTCGCATCCTCCTAGCTATGATGTAAAGCCCCGCCATTGTGGTAAACAGTTTTTTGAATTCTGTTGCTGCTTAAATAGTTTGCACCTGGTTACCACCTGCTCCTACTTGGTGGTAATTGCGATTCTGAATTCTGCGAATTAGCGAAATTCGCAAATTGCGAATTGGTCATACATATCATTGCGAATCTGAGAATTGCGAAATGAGCCAATCTGTGATTTTTATGCGATTTTTTTTTTCACAACAATGGAGAGAGAGAGGGAAAATAATAATGCTAGGCACTATGTGAGATGGGAACTCCTGGTCCCCCAATTAATCTGAAAAAACAATAAAGGAGTAAACCCTCGTGGGTAGAGAGAAAGGTAACTCTCTTACAATGAGCACTAGTGCTCTGGTTAGCACATTTTGCCCCAACCTGTTACTGGATAGAGCATATCCTTATAGAAGACCCCTCACTCACCAACCTAGTTGGTGACATGCTTCATCATCGGGGTCCCACCCCATAGGCCGAGTGCCTACAGGGTGTGCTGCGACACCTGATTACAGTGGAGCTGGTTTCGTTTTTATGTGTACAAGACTATCAAAATTGTGTATTAAAAAGGGCCAACACTACTCACTTCAAGTATTTATTCTTGAGCGCTTGAACCCTTAGTAAAAATAAAGTGTGGCACCTTTGCCCAATTAGGAAGGCTTTGGTGTCAAAAAGTCGTGTTAAAATATATAAAAATAGCGAAAGTGTGCTATGTGAATGTGAATGTACAAAACTATTGTTTAAAAAGGTCTACATGTTTCAACCCAAACATGGATTCAAGGGTTTTCGTCAGGACCGTAGGTGATTTGAACTGGGTGGTCCGCCCACGCTAAGGAGCGTCCTGCCCTAGTTCAATTTAGAGATCGTAAATAGGGATCTCGTGCAAAAAGGTGCGTTTTTCACTTTTGAAAAAACCTGTGAAAAGACAGGGAAACAAAAAACAGGAAGGGGTCACACACAGGGGTAGACAAAATGGATTGTACCACATGTAACATATATATTCATGATTATTTAGGAACAATCATAATATCCACGTGTGGAATCATACCAGCATATCACTATCGTGATTAGAACATATCTACTGCGTGGGTGGCAACAGAAATATAGTGATAAAATGCCGGGAGGTGCCTTTCAATCAAAGGGCAGCCGCCAAATGAGAGGTGTCGAAATGGTTTGGCGTCTGGGATACGTGAAAATCAGGGGTCGATAAATGGGAGAGTGACCTGTTAGCGTGCTGCGCTGTGAACGGCTGCCAAATAATTGTGAGCAGTCGTGAGAAAAAACCGTCTCAATAGTATTGAGGCGGCTGGTTATTCAGTGCTTACGCTTGAAAGCGAAACTCTCGCTTCATAGGCACCAGCGTTACCAAGTGGACAGGATTCCGTTCTCCTGTAGGTGAAAAAACAAGTTTCCAGTGTCAGCGCTGTGATCAAAGCGCATTGACAATCGAGTATTGCCCCAAGAAGAAATAGTAAATAATACAGGCGGTCGTTCCCGCTTAGCGGTCCTTCAAGTGTACTTACTTGTCGCTTCTGTTCATCAGACCGATTAACCTACTTGGTTCTTGCTCGGCGTGCCCCGTGGAGTGTCTCCGGTGCCTGTTTGCCGGTAATGTGAACACTTCCTCGTTGGGCGTGGCCGGGTCACGTGTGGTGAGCACGTGATCCGGAGATGGCCAATCACAATCTTCGGTGAACACTGTTGTAGGACTTGCCCGAGTCAAGCAATGTATACATTGCCATGGAAACAGGTGCAGTGATCTCGGGCGGACAGCGCTCGCGTTGCTTAGCTATATTTCTTGGGTATTTTTATCGTGTTTCTAAGCACATACATGGGAGTGGATGGGCAATATTTACAAGGTGTTTAGTATACAGAGATTACTTTCAGGACATAGGAAAATGATTGCCTTTTAGAGACTTTGACAAAACCGGACAGGCATAAGATAAATCCGTCGGGTGGGGTGCTCTCTTATGTCAGTACATTGTTCCACGGCATAGCGGGTTTGTATGTATTTGATTTTGAAGAGAAATACATTCTCAGCGATACAAACCCCTATAGCTCCAATCTCCTGATATGGCGTAGGTACATCGACGATGTGCTAACCATTTGGAAAGGCTCAGAGGAATCACTAACCTCTTTCTTCAACTGGATAAACACTCGAGACAATCATCTAAAGTTCACATATGAAAAAAGCAGTGACACCCTGGTCTTCCTAGACGTAAAAATCACAAAAAAAGATGGGAAATTGACTACTATTACCCATTACAAACCTACTGCCAAAAATAACCTCCTTCATTTTGAAAGTTTTCACCCCAGACCCCTACGCGAAAATTTACCATACGGGCAATACCTTAGAATCCGTAGGAACTGTAGTGAACTGGATGACTACAAGAGCCAAGCCAAAGATCTTTCTCAGAAACTTCAAAACCGAGGTTACCCTAACAGAATCCTCCAGAAAAGCCAGAAGCGAGCTCGTAATCAGCCTCGTGCAGCGCTCTTGGAACCAAAAGAAAGGGTCCCGGAAGAGATCCCCTTGACGTGTGTTACAACATATAACACTATATCCAATGACGTGTCAAGAATAATAAAAAAGCACTGGAACATTCTGAATACAGGCAACCTAAGATGGAACAAACCGTTATTCTCTTTCAAAAGAGCACGAAGCATAAAAGATGCGGTAGTCAATACCAGACCCCTAGCGATACACCCTAAGAAAGAAACACAAACTAATCTATGGGGTCTACCTAAGGTAACTGGTCACTACAAATGCGGAAGTTGCAGTGTCTGCCCCTTTACCACAAATACAAAAACATTACTGTTGGAACCTAACAAAGTGTGGACAATTAGAGGACAGACCAACTGCAATAGCGAGAATGTCATCTACAGATTGACATGCCCATGCGACTTGCATTATGTAGGAATGACCAGCAGAAAAATAAAACTTCGCATAGGAGAGCACAGAAGCACCATCAGGTGCAGGAAAACGAATACAAAGCTTACTGAACACTTTTTGTCGGTAGGTCACACTGCTGATGACATAAAGTGGACAATAATTGAACAAATACAACCTGGTACAAACCTAGAAAAACGCCTATACGAGAAGGAACAGAGGTGGGTCTACAGACTTTCCACGCACAAAACCGGCTTAAACGATAACATTCCGTGGAACAATGTACTGACATAAGAGAGCACCCCACCCGACGGATTTATCTTATGCCTGTCCGGTTTTGTCAAAGTCTCTAAAAGGCAATCATTTTCCTATGTCCTGAAAGTAATCTCTGTATACTAAACACCTTGTAAATATTGCCCATCCACTCCCATGTATGTGCTTAGAAACACGATAAAAATACCCAAGAAATATAGCTAAGCAACGCGAGCGCTGTCCGCCCGAGATCACTGCACCTGTTTCCATGGCAATGTATACATTGCTTGACTCGGGCAAGTCCTACAACAGTGTTCACCGAAGATTGTGATTGGCCATCTCCGGATCACGTGCTCACCACACGTGACCCGGCCACGCACAACGAGGAAGTGTTCACATTACCGGCAAACAGGCACCGGAGACACTCCACGGGGCACGCCGAGCAAGAACCAAGTAGGTTAATCGGTCTGATGAACAGAAGCGACAAGTAAGTACACTTGAAGGACCGCTAAGCGGGAACGACCGCCTGTATTATTTACTATTTCTTCTTGGGGCAATACTCGATTGTCAATGCGCTTTGATCACAGCGCTGACACTGGAAACTTGTTTTTTCACCTACAGGAGAACGGAATCCTGTCCACTTGGTAACGCTGGTGCCTATGAAGCGAGAGTTTCGCTTTCAAGCGTAAGCACTGAATAACCAGCCGCCTCAATACTATTGAGACGGTTTTTTCTCACGACTGCTCACAATTATTTGGCAGCCGTTCACAGCGCAGCACGCTAACAGGTCACTCTCCCATTTATCGACCCCTGATTTTCACGTATCCCAGACGCCAAACCATTTCGACACCTCTCATTTGGCGGCTGCCCTTTGATTGAAAGGCACCTCCCGGCATTTTATCACTATATTTCTGTTGCCACCCACGCAGTAGATATGTTCTAATCACGATAGTGATATGCTGGTATGATTCCACACGTGGATATTATGATTGTTCCTAAATAATCATGAATATATATGTTACATGTGGTACAATCCATTTTGTCTACCCCTGTGTGTGACCTCTTCCTGTTTTTTGTTTCCCTGTCTTTTCACAGGTTTTTTCAAAAGTGAAAAACGCACCTTTTTGCACGAGATCCCTATTTACGATCTCTAAATTGAACTAGGGCAGGACGCTCCTTAGCGTGGGCGGACCACCCAGTTCAAATCACCTACGGTCCTGACGAAAACCCTTGAATCCATGTTTGGGTTGAAACATGTAGACCTTTTTAAACAATAGTTTTGTACATTCACATTCACATAGCACACTTTCGCTATTTTTATATATTTTAACACGACTTTTTGACACCAAAGCCTTCCTAATTGGGCAAAGGTGCCACACTTTATTTTTACTAAGGGTTCAAGCGCTCAAGAATAAATACTTGAAGTGAGTAGTGTTGGCCCTTTTTAATACACAATTTTGATAGTCTTGTACACATAAAAACGAAACCAGCTCCACTGTAATCAGGTGTCGCAGCACACCCTGTAGGCACTCGGCCTATGGGGTGGGACCCCGATGATGAAGCATGTCACCAACTAGGTTGGTGAGTGAGGGGTCTTCTATAAGGATCTGCTCTATCCAGTAACAGGTTGGGGCAAAATGTGCTAACCAGAGCACTAGTGCTCATTGTAAGAGAGTTACCTTTCTCTCTACCCACGAGGGTTTACTCCTTTACATTTTTATGCGATTGCCTACTTTTGCGATTATCATTTCGCGATTTTCGCAAACGGGAACATCGCTAAAATGCATTATCGCAATTTTATCGCAGATTGCCTCTTTTCGCATTCTGTAGATTTGCTCTTTTAGCGATTCACAATTTTGCATGGCTTATACCTTCATACATGCCGTTCTGCATATTCGCATTCGCTAAGGCCGAAATTCGGCGAATTTCGGCCTTTGCGAATGCGAATTTCCTTGATACATATGCCCCAAGGTGCACAATATTTTGGAACACTGTATCCTTCAACGTTGAACAATACCAAAAACTAATAAATAGGATTTTTCGTCCTACTCCGTTTAAGGCGGATATTTTATCCTTTAACCCACTCCAGACGTCTATTGGAGTATTTTACAGGAAAAAGGGGTCTCTGTGAAAAGCACGGCTGAGTTACTCTAGTATCTAGCGTTAAATTAGTGCCTTACCAAACGTTGGGTGCCATGTAGTGTAGTTCCTATATTCCCAATAGGCTCTGCACATTGGAATAATATATCCTATAGATGTGATGTAGAACTTATGACGACTAGGTCTCTGATTGTGAGTGACTTAATTGTGAGTGCCAGCTAGCTCAGAGGTCACTAGAAACTTTCTCTAGTTCACAAGAAGCGATTTAGTTTCTGACAACCGCATAAACATGACAACTTTGTTTACCCAAGAAAAAACTGATTTCCAGAGTCTTGGAAACAATAGATAGATATTTCACTCAGTCATTCATGCATGCTTCGTTTCACCAGAGGTGCAGAGAAATAGATAGACAGGCGTTTTCAATAAAAGGATTTATTGAACAGTCTTCTTTCTCAAGCATAAGAAATGAACTGCTACAATCGTAAAACTGGTTGCAAAATATAATGCATACAGGAAAAAGAGTAGAATAAAATAATACTGTAAGAGCATTGTATGGAGCCTAAACCATAGATAAATACATACATAAATAACAGAGGCTAAAAGTACTCAACTGGTGCTTCTAAAATACGCCTACCCCGATGTACCTAACCTAAGCTTAGTTTGAGGGAAGAAGTAAGTGAGGCGTAGAATAAATGTAATATTCTTTTCCAAGAATCAGTCCAAGATTTCTCTTGGGGTCTAATCAGCTCCGTACCTTGATTTGGAATGAAGGTCAGGCTCAGGGCTCGATTTCCCAACAAGTAGATTGTCGAACTGCTCCAAACCACCGAATATTTGCTGTGGCAAGTGTGGGCATATTTATACCTTGAAGGAACCGAGTTTGACGTAAAGGTGGACATAATAACGTCATCAAAGAGTCTCAGTTCTTTGAAAACTTCATGAGTTCTTGGACAAGTCAGTATTCGAGCAAGGGGAGGTCCCTAGCTGCTGAAGCCGAGTTCTCTAAGAAATCATTGTAGATTTTTGGAACAAGTGGAAGCAGCCCTGCCGTATTTGGACTGCATGAGCTATGGCTAAATATGGTTATGATTCTTATGCCTATATAAGGATATAGTGATTTATACCTATATAAGGGCATGAATTGGGAAAATTACAATAGGGTCCTAAAATGTTATACAACAATTTACAGGACCAAAGCAAAAGTAAAATAAATTGCTTAAATGTGAGTGAGTGCAGTGTATGTTTGGATGTGGTGAAGTGAGGGAGATGCCAGGAAGTGCATTCAGGGAAGAGTGAAAAGAGGGTGCTGAAAAGGAAAGAAAGGTGGTTGAAGATGTGAAGATCTTTTTTAAAAAAAAATTCTGTTGGAGGAGAGTCCAGCCTGGACCCCATGTTTGGCCATTAGGCTTGCCTGCATTGCTCACTACATAAAAGTCATACCAAATTTTTACACCTCACCACTTTCAAATGTCACCAGCCACCACCGCGTTTAAACGTCACTGATGATTTTTTTTCCCATTACTGCCGATTCCACTTGAGTTGGACACCAGGGGGTTCATAAAAACCAAAACGCCAACATATCTTAAACTTTTTCCCAGGACAGCTGCACCGGTAGAAGATAAATGATTGACACAAACCACACACGTTCTTCCACAAAGCCTCCATACTAATAGCATGCAACCAATTGCAACTATCACACTGTAAAATGAAGACACAATATATTGGCCAGCAACACCCACCCATGAGGTCTTTTGCAAAGCCTCCTGTACTTAAACCCCTGTCAGTTTTTACTCTTCAACTTTGGATTTTGGTGCTTTTTTGCCTTCCTCAGTTGCTAAAATCAGCATTGCATCATTGATTTACATATTTATGCCTCGAATATGGTGTTTCATATTCAATGCAACCAATTGTTGTCTCTTGTTTCTCAGTTATGTGTCTGTAACAGCATAGCTGCTGGCTTGAAACAATGAGGAGAGCATCACTCATTGGCATCGGGGTGCAGCTGCCAATGCCTGGCAGTCTCCTACCACTGCCTTGGTAGACATCATAGCACGTGCAACCTTGTCACACAGTGTGTCCAACTCTGGGGCCTCCAAAGTGAACAGGGATCTCTTGGCAGCATAGAGACTGCTTCATTCACCAGTTGACATTTTCAGCTAATCCGCCTGACAGGCGCGATGTGCTCTGTGTTTAGAAAGAATGGAAGAGTGAAAGTGGAAGTTTCTTCTTCTGTTAACTTTCACAGAAAGGTATAGTTCTTACTAATGTCCTATGTCCTCAAAATTAATATTTTTCGATACCTTACCAAGAATTATCTTCTGGGCACAGGCAAACAGACTCTGAAGGATTAGCATTGATATTTGTATTAGAAAAAGTATTGATTTAAATTCAGATACAATTCATTGGCAGAAGAGTGATTTACAATAATATGAGAGAATCTCTTACAGCATGAGTGTCACTAGAAGGAATGTATCTTGTCTGAAAGTCCCTGCTTAGCGGCTAGTATGTTGCACATTCAGTTAAAACAGTAAATAATCTGTGTTGAGCCCATCCCCAAAGTGATTTTTGCCATTAAGGAAAGATGGGATTGTTTGATATGTCGGACAATAGTGGGGGTCTTTAAAGAAGGATGCTAGGCAAGTGCCATAAGAAGGTTTAACATTTGCATCCAACTATGGGGCTTATTTATACTTTGATGGAGAGGGTCCTCCGTTTCTACTCCGATGGAGTACCCTCTCTATCAAACTCAAGGTCTGTCAGCTCAATTTAGAGGAAGGCGGACCTTAAGAATGCCAACAACAGAATTTACTCCGGCTCCATCGCTGACATGCTCCTACAATTAGCCACATGGCTGCCCTCCAATTAAGAGTGGGTGAGCAGATGTTAATTTTTTGCTGTCCATCACCAAAAGGTAAAACATTGTGGTGAGGAACAGTAAAAAAATAAAAAATCCACGCCATGGGAGAAAAGTCCCATGCTGTTGGTCTAATTTGTTTTTCTTTTATTTTTTTTAAACAAACCCCAGCTTTGGGAGTTTGTTTAAAAAAAATGAAAAACATTGTAAGAATTTGATAGGCATCATATATGTTGGAGCCATCCATCAAACTTTTACAACATTGACTGGAGCTGCTGGGAAGTCAGTTCCTGACAATGTTTGGAGTTGTCTATGAGGGTGGTGGACATCTTTACATTTGGCCAGCAAAGGTCCTTCAGGATGGTGGAGGAAATGCCATCCACCATCCCAACGGACCCTCTGCCCCTCCAAAGTCTACGTCAGCCCCTATGACACAACAGAATCGGAGACTAAGGGGTCCATTAGGATGGCGGGCGGGCTTTGGCCGCCCGCCACCCTAACGGAGAAGTGGACCGCCCGCTAATAGTGCGGGGGTCCCGACATAGGCATTAGGATGCGCCCGCCATGCAGGCGGGCGCATCCTGTATGTTTACCATTGCAGCGGGCGGAGCAGAAATCTCCACCCATCGCAATGGTAAAAGTGCATGTTGTGCTTTTCAAAGGGCAACATGACAGGCACCGCACTGTGCCTGCCATGTTGCACTTTGAAATGCGGGGGTTACCATAGGTACCCCCCATGTGCACCCCCCCAAGCCATGGACTCCCAGGGGGCCCGCAACGGTCCCCCGCAGGGAGTCTCCGCATGCCTTTCCGTGGCGGCAATGCCGCCACGGGAAGGCATTGTCCACAGCCCATTGTAATATGGCGGGCGGTGTCTAACAGACACCGCCACCATGTTACTGGTTTTCTGCCCCGGCCGCAAGGCGACCGGGGCGGAAAACATGCGGGCGGTGTTTGTCACCGCTGCGGTCCCTCCCGCCATACTAAGCGGCGGGGGGAATTGGGCTGATGATGTCGGGCGGATTTCCTCCGCCAGCCTGGCGGAAGAAATCCGCCCGACATCATAATGGACCCCTAAGATTTAACTGTATAAGTTTACTGGAAAAAAAATAATTTGAAAGAGCTTTTACAACAAAGGAACATTTTTATTAAACACAAACAGAAATGGAAGCATAAATATTGAAACCTAAAAGTGATTTTCAGCCACACATACATACATCCTATTTTCCAAAAAGGCATTGCTATAATGTTATTGAAACTGAAAAAGATTACAACAGTATCAGAAGATCGGAATTTAAAGCAATACAAGAATGACATCATGTCGTACTCAACAAAAAGGGATGTTCTGATGTAAACATAGGCATGTATTGGCATAAAGAATACACCGTACCTGTGCTAAAAGAGGATGTTACATTAACTTAAATAGTGATCCCATATACTGATTCTTCTAGATAAAAGATTGATAAAATATTAGATTACAAAGAAAATGTTACAACTGTTCTCAAACACAAGTTCTTTCTAGTATATACACAGAGATTAGAAACAATCAAGGAAATGTTGATGTGTTTTTTGTTTTATCTACATTTTATAACGTAGCTTCATTATTTTCTTAATATGCTAATGTTTACATGTACATTTTGTTCCAGGAATTTAAATTACTTTATCGGGATTGGGAATACAACTTGAGACTTGGTGTACATTTATTGATGTGTATAGAGTTGTTTCATTTGATTTAGGTTTATTTTATGGTTTAATACAAACTTTAAAAAAATGCCATCGATTCCTTTTTACATCATATGAAATCTGCGTTTATAGGTTGATTAGACAAGGCAAAATAATTGGAAGAGTTCAGAAAATATTTAAATATTTTACATCATTCCATTAAACAAATTTTAGAAAGATAATGTCCGAGAGCTAACTTTTTAAAATTGCAAGTTAGAGTGGAACAAAATCAACTGATCAAGAGAAATCTTCAGTCGCACAACTCTGCCGATTTGAATCATTCCCCTTGCATGTAGAGTGCGTTAATTTCAGCATATGTTCAAATAGTGAGCTGCTGCTAAATAGTGAGCCGGTTCTAAATAGTGAGCAGCTGCCAAATAGTGAGCTGGTGCTAACTAGTTAGCTGGTGCTAAATAGTGAGCTGGTGCTAAATAGTGAGCCGGTGCTAAATAGTGAGCTGCTGCCAAATAGTGAGCCAGTGCTAAATAGTGAGATGCTGCCAAATAGTGAGCCAGTGCTAAATAGTGAGCTGCTGCCAAACAGTGAGCCGGTGCCAAATAGTGAGACGGTGCCAAATAGTGAGCCTCTGCTAAATAGTGAGCCAGTGCAGAATAGTGAGCCAGTGCTAAATAGTGAGCTCGTGCTAAATAGTGAGGTGGTTCTAAATAGTGAGCCGGTGCCAAATAGTGAGCTGGTGCTAAATAATGAGATGGTGCCAAATAGTGAGCCGCTGCCAAATAGTGAGCCGATGTTAAATAGTGAGCCACTGCCAAATAGTTAGCTGCCGCTAAATACTTAGCTGCTGCTAAATAGTGAGCCGGTTCTAATAGTGAGCCGGTGCTAAATAGTGAGCCAGTGCTAAATAGTGAGCCGGTGCCAAATAGTGAGCCCATGCTAAATAGTGAGCCAGTGCCAAATAGTGAGCCAGTGCTAAATAATGAGCTGGTGCTAAATAGTGAGCTGGTGCTAAATAGTGAGCCGGTGCCAAATAGTGAGCTGGTGCTAAATAGTGAGACGGTGCCAAATAGTGAGCCACTACCAAATAGTGAGCCGGTGCTAAATAGTGAGCTGCTGCCAAATAGTGAGCCTGTGCTAAATAGTGAGCCAGTGCAGAATAGTGAGCCAGTGCTAAATAGTGAGCTGGCGCTAAATAGTGAGGTGGTTCTAAATAGTGAGCCACTGCCAAATAGTTAGCTGCCGCTAAATACTTAGCTGCTGCTAAATAGTGAGCCGGTTCTAATAGTGAGCCGGTGCTAAATAGTGAGCCAGTGCTAAATAGTGAGCCGGTGCCAAATAGTGAGCCCATGCTAAATAGTGAGCCAGTGCCAAATAGTGAGCCAGTGCTAAATAATGAGCTGGTGCTAAATAGTGAGCTGGTGCTAAATAGTGAGCCGGTGCCAAATAGTGAGCTGGTGCTAAATAGTGAGACGGTGCCAAATAGTGAGCCACTACCAAATAGTGAGCCGGTGCTAAATAGTGAGCTGCTGCCAAATAGTGAGCCTGTGCTAAATAGTGAGCCAGTGCAGAATAGTGAGCCAGTGCTAAATAGTGAGCTGGTGCTAAATAGTGAGGTGGTTCTAAATAGTGAGCCGGTGCCAAATAGTGAGCTGGTGCTAAATAATGAGATGGTGCCAAATAGTGAGCCTCTGCCAAATAGTGAGCCGGTGCTAAATAGTGAGCCAGAGACAAATAGTGAGCCAGTGCTAAATAGTGAGCTAGTGACAAATAGTGAGCTGATGCTAAATAGTGTGCTGGTGCTAAATAGTGAGCCGCTACCAAATAGTGAGCCGGTGCTAAATTGTGAGCTGCTGCCAAATAGTAAGCCGGTGCTAAATAGTGAGCCAGTGTCAAATAGTGAGCCAGTGCTAAATAGTGAGCTGTTGCTAAATAGTGCGCTGGTTCTAAATAGTGAGCCAGTGCTAAATAGTGAGCCAGTGCTAAATAGTGAGCTGGTTCTAAATAGTGAGCCGCTGCCAAATAGTGAGCCGGTGCTAAATAGTGAGCCAATGCCAAATAGTGAGCCAATACTAAATAGTGAGCTGTTGCTAAATAGTGAGCTAGTGCCAAATAGTGAGCTGGTGCTAAATAGTGTGCTGGTGCTAAATAGTGAGCCGGTGCCAAATAGTGAGCCGGTGCTAAATAGTGAGACGGTGCCAAATAGTGAGCCGGTGCTACATAGTGAGCCGCTGCCAAATAGTTCGCCGATGCTAAATAGTCAGCCGCTGCCAAATAGTGAGCAGATGCTAAATAGTGAGCCGCTGCCAAATAGTGAGCCGGTGCCAAATAGTGATCCGATGCTAAATAGTGTTCAGCTGCCAAATAGTGAGCTAGTACTAAATAGTTAGCTGTGATAATAGTGAGCTAGTTCTAAATAGTGAGCCGGTGCTAAATAGTGAGGAGGCGCCAAATAGTGAGCCAGTGCTTAATAGTGAGCTGGTGCTAAATAGTGAGCTGGTGCTGAATAGTGAGTCGGTGCTAAATAGTGATCTGGTGCTAAATAGTGATCTAGTGCTAAATAGTGAGCCGCTGCCAAATAGTGAGCCGGTGCTAAATAGTGAGCCTGTGCTAAATAGTGAGTTGGTGCCAAATAGTGAGCCATGCCAAATAGTGAGCCGGTGCTAAATAGCCCCTGCTAAATAGTGAGCCGGTGCCAAATAGTGAGCCATGCCAAATAGTGAGCCGGTGCTAAATAGTGAGCCCCTGCTAAATAGTGAGCCACTGCCAAATAGTGAGCCGATGCTAAATAGTTAGCTGGTGCTAAATAGTGACCCAGAGCTAAATAAGGAGCCAGTGCTAAATAGTGAGCCAGTGCTAAATAGTGAGCCAGTGCCAAATAGTGAGCCAGTGCTAAATAGTGATCTGGTGCTAAATAGTGATCTAGTGCTAAATAGTGAGCCCGTGCCAAATAGTGAGCCGGTGCTAAATAGTGAGCCAATGCTAAATAGTGAACCGGTGCCAAATAGTGAGCCGCTGCCAAATAGTGAGCCGGTGCTAAATAGTTCGCTGGTGCTAAATAGTGAGCCAGTGCTAAATAGTGAGCCAGTGCTAAAAAGTGAGACGGCGCCTAATAGTGAGCCAGTGCTAAATAGTCATCTGGTGCTAAATAGTGATCTGGTGCTAAATAGTGATCTAGTGCTAAATATTGAGACACTGCCAAATAGTGAGCCGGTGCTAAATAGTGAGCTGGTGCCAAATAGTGAGCCGGTGCCAAATAATGAGCCTTGCCAAATAGTGAGCGTTACGTCGTTCCTGTTCGGGAACGCTTTTACGTGTTTGCGCCGCTTTTTGCGTGCTCGGGGAGAAAATATTGTGCGAACTTGCGCACGCGTCATCTTGTTTTTGACTCTATTGATATGGTTCTGAGGCCTGATTTTCAATCCTCCCTCTATCTTTCCAATCCTTTGTTTCGAAACACTTTTTTAAAATCTTTTTTATTTATTATCTCTCTGACTATTTTCCTGCTTCTATATTTTTGTCTACTTTTTGTGTGTTTTTAGCTACTTTTTCACTCTTTTTCTATTGCCTGCTATTTTCATTTATTTTACTTACTATTTAAATTTTATTACCTTTTCTTTCCCGCCCCAATCTCCCCAGAACCATGTCCAAGGGGAGGGCTCGCCACAGCCAGAGCCGCGACCGCCTTCCACAAGGGGTGCAGGCCCGGGACTTATTTGGGGAGGTGGAGTTGGCTGCACTCATTTTCTTTGTGCAGCGCCACCTCCCCTTAAACCTGGCAGCAGGTGGCAGGCCTGGGTCCGAGTACGGGCTCCGGGAGCGTCGACAGCAGTTGGGGAAGGTGCGCCGGTCAGTGTTCCTCTGCTCTGGGGTTCGGCGCACCCAGGCCCAGCTGATGCACCGGTGGTCCGACATCCTGGACCAGGAGCAGGACCTGCTGGACCTGCTAGGAGTGGAGGTCCCGGGTCTTGGTGAGTAACTATTTAATTATTACTACTTTGTGTCTGTTCTTCTGCTCTGTGTTATATAATGATATTGCGAATATCTTTTTTTTCCAACCAGCTAGAATGCTGCTGCTTACATTACAGGTTAATTATTACGTTTAAAAGTCTTCTGTCATTGTTATGACAAAGGTGCTCTTCTGCGCTACTACTAATCTTACTTGTTTGCAACTTTGTGTTTGCTCTCGCTTAGCGTGATTATGTAAGAGTTTATTTTAGAGAAATTAATTTACGTAATGCTATAGTGACTCTAGTCCTTACTTTGTCCTGTCACTAAGAGATAGGGGCGGATTGCTACTTAGGTTTAGTTACTTTGTAGGAGTTTGTAATTTTTTTTGTGGTATGCGTGATGCCCCTGTTACGTCACGTGCTGCTAGTACCCTGGTCTTTATTAGAACCTTTTCTAGTTTGTTCAATGAATGGTAATAGGCTTAGCACTAGCAGAACATCAGCACCAAAAATTTGGTGTATACAAAAATGTAGTCATGTGTCCTCCATTTGACCATATGCGTTGTTGAGGACTAAAAGAAGTGGAAATGCTTACATAATGTACAATTGGCACGCCTGGAGTAGGTGGGCTAGGTCAGGTGGTACGTCGTACTTAGGCTTAGTTAGTATTCTGGAATCAGAATGGAAGACTAGATTAGTGTTGATAAATAGTAAGTAGTCGATCCGCGAATCCCCCGATACTACTTGTTGACCAGATGATATCGGTCAATTTAGTTATTGCAATTGTTGTTTACATAAGTGTTTTTTGACTGTTCTTTAAAAAAAAAATTATTTGACACCATCCATCAATGTTTGTCTCTTTCTTATATCTTTCCTGTTCAGCACCCAGGGGCAGGCAGACAGGGGCGCAGTCGGTGGGATACCAATACCAACATCAAGAGGAGGCCACCAACGCGGGCTCTTCTGAGGGCCCTAGTAAGTCTTCTTGTTTTTAATAATAATTCTTATTCCATAACTTTTACTGCACCATATTTTTCCCGAACTATTATTTCTGTTTCCTAATGCTATTTTTTACCAACAATTATCCTTCGATCTGTACTGTTTCGAAAATCTTGTTATCCCTGCCTCTGCTATGATGACTCTCTGTACTACTATTATTAGTCTGTCTGTACTGTAGTAGATAAACTTGCCCAGTTGGCCACTCTTTATTTAAAAGAATTTAAATAAAACTCAGATTCACCAGTAGCTTTAGCCATCGAGTCCAGTCCTTTGGGTCGTCCTCTTGTACTACTTCTAGTCTTATTGATCTTGAGTCTTTGTTAATCTTGAGGCTTTGACAATTCACACCAACAAATTCCCAACCAGATGTATTTCTATTTTGATATGATAGGACATACTACTACTGTTGTAGGGATTTTGCACATACAGAACTTTGCACAAGAAAATAGGATGTTGGTGTTGGGAGGTTGGACCTTCCTCACACACCTCAATCAGAAGTTCAGAACCCACCACAATCCCCTGCCCGACTAGTTATTGCAGTGTCTTGTCATAACTATTAGCTCTCCTAACCGTCCCCCCAAGATACCCAACAAGTAGACAACCCAGAACATAACACACCCAACCTCTCAGTCGTGGAAGCAATGCAAATGCACACCCTTCCTTTCGCTTGCTCGCTCACTTGTGTAAGTCCACACCAAATACCACCAAGTCTATGTAAGTTCAAAATTTTTATTTTGAATTGACAAGCTCTGTACGTTGTTCTATAATGCAGCACCAACAGGAACATCAATAACATTAAAACAATAAACATTGTTACACTTACAGTTGGGAAATAAATCATGATAACTGAACAGTGGTGGAAGCACCACTATCCCCCTAGGTAGGAATATAGTTTATATAAATTTATAAATAAAGATCTCTAAGTGAATTCTGGGGACCCCTCACCTTAGAAGAACCTAGTACTGGTAGATGTTGCATCATAAGCTCTGCAAAGCTCTGGTTCGTAGAAGGGAATCTTCCATCTGTAATGCGAAAAATGAAATGGTGCGCGTTAGTATATTGCAAGCATTTCTCAGCTGTGCCAAAAAGTGTAGCATTTATGGATAAGCAATATAGACTAACACTACACCAGAACTTCATAAAAAAGTGGCTTGTTAATGTTTTGGTTGACCGCTTGTACGCAGCGCTTAGACAGTAGCAGTATGAGGTCATGTGGGCTCAAAGGTGTCTTATACAACAAGCTGCAAGGTAACGTCACATGTGCAAAAATAAAAGACACAAAGGTAAAATGGTTGCATGGCCCGGGCTAACTAAGCAAAGGCTAGACTGACCCTAGGGACCATGTATAACTACAAGTGTATACTCTACTACTACCTGATTTGTACTAGTGATGTATGTTGTATACTATTAACTCATTTTTTAATCTTGCTACTGACTAATAGGGGGAGGTGTATACGACGCCTAAAAAATGTGTATTGTTTTCTAGGCGCACTACCGACCACCATTGCCGGGGCCTACCAAAAATATGAATGTGTCCTTGTGTAACATAACTGGTGCTCATGTAAAGCTCTCCAATACCTTCGAGTCGAGTTTGCGCTATATAAATCGGCAAAAAAATAATATGTCCTAAATAACCCTGTACATCTTGTGATTACCCCTAGGGGTGCTTTACGTGGCTTATCTCAGAGGCACTGAAGAGAAAAGTTCCCAATAATGTTTGGGAATTATGATGTTAGATGAAGCAGGTCAATATAACCAAGCCGCTCATAAACATCTCAGAACAAAAGAAGTTATATATACAACTGCAGTGGGAAATAATATATGGAGTGGTATTGATTGAACCCCAGGATTCTTCTGAGAAAATACTTTGAAGTTTATCTTTGTCCGTTTTCTATATTTGCAAATGTACTTCTGTAAACAATCTAGGATTTTTATGATGTTGTATTACATTTCTGGGTGTCTGTGGGATATAGAAGAAACTCCCCCAGGACCCTCCCTAGGGAGCGTTTATTTACCCTTGAGGCCAGTCAGAGTTCAAGTTTAATATCATAGTTACACATTTGTTTTACACTCTGTTCCGGTTAGAAAGAGCACTTTCATTTCTGGTGCTTTGCAGCCATTGTAAGATCTCCGTACAGTTTTTGGTTGCTCAAATGAGTGACATTTCTGATATTTATGGTTTTCCTGGTCTTCTTGCTTGATTTTGCTTGTGAGCAAAGTGTCACTCATACCCATTGAATGTGGCTCAAAATGTCACTGAAATTATGAAAATGTCGCACATAGCCTATCTAAAACCATGGCCACTATGAGTGTGAGAGGGGGGTATCTGCAAAGAAGCCCATTTTCCAACAAAGTTAAAACAAGCATTGGCATGGCCAATAGGTCTCGCCTTTGGGACTTTATAAGTGGTTAGCCAGAGCTATAGCCTTTGTTTTTTTTAATATATATTTTTATTGAAAGAAGAAAAACAAGAGGAAATATTACACATTTAAGGTGTCATGCGGTAAAATACATTGCAACGGTGAGAAGGCGAATAAGCCAATATAGTAAAATCAGTGTACAGGAGAGTAGGACGTCAACATTAACAGGTATATAAAAAGAGAGTTACAATACGATCCACAACCCCGTTAAGCTGATGCCAGCAAATTCCGTCCAACTCACGATTCAGGATAATTAAGACCAAAGCAGACACCCAGATTATGTGAAAGAGATCGATTCAGGAAAGAAAAAGGCCATAGAACTAAACAAAGACAAAATAAAAAACCCTCCCCCGTTACCCCACCCTGCACCCCTGCAATGGCTACGGCCTAACCCCACTAGCAGCGTGCCTGTCGCCCCACAACTAAAGCCTAAAAGAAGGTAAAGAGTGGAGGAGGAGATGTCATACAGGCTCCCGGACCCCCTTCCTCCCCGCCAGAGGCAAACCACCCTGTATTCTGGTCAAAACACTGTGAAGCAGAAATTACAAAACAACCGGGGGAGTTTGTGGAGACCACCCGACTCCCGCATCATTGTAGGCTACAAGTCCCTTATCGAATATAGCCGTGTAATCAGACCCATACAATCAATGTAATGTAATGATGATACTTGTAAAGCGCACTGTTACCCCATCTTGGGGTGTCCTGGCGCTGGAGACCGCTGGGGAACCCGTCCTGGCTTTCCCTGTGAGATGGTCCATTCTGGGTATCTCCAAGGTGAAACCAGGCATCCCCGGCGTCTGTGGGGGGCCGTTGTAGAGATGAGGCAAGCTTAATGCCCAGAGTTGCCGAGTGTGATCCCTGGTTAGAGTAGGCACCAAGGCGAGAATTATAAAGTCCGTTGACCCTGGTCCACGACCCTGCCGCGTCGGAAATTGAACCCTGGTCCCGGGCCGTTCTCTGCTTCCGAGTCTGCCGCCTCTAACCAGTGAGCCACACCACTCCATCAGACTCAACCTTGGCCACTCCGATTTTTCGTGCGAGCTCTCTCCGCTCGAATCGCCATCCCAACAGGAGAGTCAAAATGTTCAAGAAAGTCAAAGTCAGTGCGGTACGATCAAATCCAACATATTAATACATGAAGTCCACAAATCAAAAGGAGATACCTGTCCACCAACAGTAAGGCACTAGAACGTAATTGAGTCAACTGGGAGAAAAAGTATGATGTATCATTCCAGTAGTCACTGATAAAATTATCCAGGAGGCTGTGTCCATCTTGGGCGGTATCGGCATTGAGTATGTTGAGTTATTGATAGTTCCAGGCTCGCTAGCTGTTGTTCGGGAGCCGACAGAAAACACCAGACCAGGTTTCCACTCGGGCCCTCTATCTCAGGCATGCCCTGCATCGCGGGTAACAAAACGTGTTCCAGAGCTATAGAAGAGTCGTGGTCCGGTCCCCGACACATACTCTCGGCTGTTACGTCCATTTTGTGGATGATGGCGGTGACCTGCAAGTGAAGCGCCCCAATGGCGGCCATTACGTTCTGCAACGACGGTGTACATTCCACCCGCTCCATATCTTCTAACAAAGCGATAGATCAGACCTTTGGCCCCGGAGGTCGACTACTCCAGGGTAGCAGGTACAAGCGGGTATGACAATAACGGAGGGCATCCGTCATTTTCGCGGTCTAGACACCGTCGCCGCAAGCGAGGAACCAAGCCCGTCGACCCCGGGAGGTCAGCAGGGTCTCCGGGCAACGGACTCCCATCCACAGCAACCGGTGCGTCCCACCGCCGTATCCTTAGAATCCACCTGGCCACCGTAACACCATTCAAACCGGTCAGGATATTCTCTCCTTCAGGAGACCGGACACCGCCCAAGTCCCGCGGCCGATGTTGTTCAACTCCAACCCGGATGGGTTAGAAATCGATGCCCCGGCTTCCACGCTGAGTTAGGACGAGAATGAAAACACGGCGTAGCTCCATAATTCGAGGAGATGGAAATCTCGGGATTACACCTTTAAGCTCAGCAACACTGCAGCCACACGGGAGTCTGGAACGATTTCAGGATCAATATCAGGATTCATGAGCTACTGGCGGCGGTCGGCGGAGCCGGGAGCTTACGCGGCCATCTTAGTTGCGAGCGTAGCTCCTCCTCCGCTGTTGCCTTTGTTAATGTCTTTAATCTGTGCTGAGTCTGCCCTGACACAATAAAGAGAAATGTTTGCTCCTTGTAAATATTGTTATCATCGTTAGGAGCTGCAAATGTGGCTTTGATGCAGTTGCACTTATGGGTGATGTTTAACCAACAATCTGGCAAGTGTGTACTGCGTTAAAATAGTGTACAAGAGATTGTATTGTTTTTGCGCTGTAATAGTTTGTTTTTTAAAAAGTTTACCAAAACACTCTACTTAACAGTACTTTCATTTTTGCCCCACTGTTTACACCTCTATGTTAACATTGAAACAGAGTCCCTCAGCCAGGTACAGTAAAATAGCTCATATAAGCACCTTGCATCCCTTAGCAACCAGTTCCCAATTAAAATATACACACGATCAAAGGCAAACAGACGCTGAGGAGGGACATGGCACAAGACAGCGCAAAAACGTTTGGGAAATATAAACAAGCATGCGCGGAAACGCAAATTATAAACAGTTGGCCCCAGAAATGTGTGCGCATGCAGCAGCTACAGGTTTAAACTAAAGCAGTGCTGACTGTAACTTTCATGCTTCATACACAAGTGAAAACATTATTGTAATGCTCTTGCGTTACATTATAAAGATACAACATAAATTTTTTGTAGCCAAAAACAAAACCTTTTAAGAAGCGCTGTATAAAAAACTGATTTTATTAGCAAAGGTAATTTTTAGACAGCGGCTTAAAACACAAGAATACATTCCCTTTTGGAAGGCACGGAGGGATTAACTGATTTGCCCAGAATCACAGGATGGTGAGCCAACGCCGTGACTAAAACATGATTTCCCAGCTTCCCGCTCAGCAGCTCTTGTCATTGCCCACATCTTTGTGCTTTAGGGAGATTGCCTACCATCGTGTTCTGTGCCCATGCTCTGTTTTTGTACGGTTCTATTGCAGAGAGGGCTTCTGTGCCTCTAATGTTATGTGCAGTGCGCCACAGTGATGCAGTGCACCAGGTGTTGGTGTGGAAGGAGGGGGTCTGGGGACACAGTGAGGAGCAGCGGGTGTCACAGTTTACAGAAGTGTGCCTGAGGTGGTACTGTCCCTCCAGTTCCTTAGTATATGGCAGACTGAACACTCTATGCAGGATACCGTCTATAAATATTATAACACCCCATAGATTAGCAGAACTGTTCCAATCTTAAACTCTCAAAATAAAACTCAGAAAAAGTAGTGTTTCAATCTGTAAAAGTAAGATTTACATAGTCTTACCACAGCACAATCAAACTTTAAGAAACATGAGGAGCCGAAGAGTCACGTGTTACAATAAACAGGTAAAAAGTACGTGCAGTAATATCTTGAACACAAGGGCGCTACACATATCTCTCTGTCCACATTTATTAGGGAGATTGGGCAGTAATTTTGCGGGTACTGTGGGTCCTTGCCTTCTTTTGGTATGACTATGATGTTGGCCTCGGCCATCGAGTCTGTTATTCTTCCTTTGCGGACACAGTGAGTGAAGACCTCGACCATGGTGGGTTTCAGCAGTTGTAGGAATTGTTTGTAGAATGCGGCCGTGTAGCCATCAGGTCCCGGTGCTTTGTTCGCTTTGAGTGATGTTATAGCCTTTTCCACCTCCGCCCCAGATATGTCCTCTTCAAGGGATTCTCTCTGTTGTTCTGAGAGTTTGGGTAGGTCAAGTTTCCCAAGTAGTTCCGCCCCTCCGTCTGCCGCTAGGTCCTTATCTGCCCGCTAGGTCCTTATCTGCCGTGTACAGTTCCCCGTAGAATTCTTTGAATACTTCCAAGATTTTTTTGTTGGTTGTTTGTGTTCTCTTCGCTGTATCGGCTATCGCTGCGATTGAGTGTTGTCTTTGTTTTGCTTTCAGGTAGGCCGCTAGTGCCTTCCCTGCTTTGTTAGCTGAACATAGGTTAATGGATTTGTATTTGTTGATCCATGTGCCTGCTCTCTCGCTCAGTATTTTGTTGAACTCATACTTCCTCTTAGTCAGGTCGGTCAGAGTGTTTTTATCTGCTAAATTTGCACAGTGGCCCTTTTCTAGGTCTTTGATCTGGTTCTCCAGATCTGTTATTTTCTTGTTC
This sequence comes from Lissotriton vulgaris, assembly GCF_964263255.1. Taxonomy (NCBI): domain Eukaryota; kingdom Metazoa; phylum Chordata; class Amphibia; order Caudata; family Salamandridae; genus Lissotriton; species Lissotriton vulgaris. The sequence goes on along the minus strand of NC_141698.1, from coordinate 201,418,303 downwards.
CTACTTCTGTTCATTCTGGCCTTGATGCTCAAGAGTTTGCCTCTTATCGAGGCCTTTAGGGCCTCCCAAAGGGTGCCCTTGTCAACATCCACGGTATAATTGAAGGCAAGGTATTCTTTGATTGCATTCTCAATTTCCGCTAAGTTTGCGGGGAGTTCCAGGATGTCGCTATTTAGTCTCCAGCTGCGGCCAGGCTTCTCATTGTGTCTACCGCTAATCGAGAGGGTGATGTGTGCTTGATCTGAAATTGTTATTGGGCCGATTTCCGTTTGGTCTATGAGATGTGTGTGCGTGGCTGACATTAAAATGTAATCTATTCTGCTGTATGAGTTGTGTGGGTGTGAGTAAAAAGTGTATTCCCTTGCGTCCGGGTGCTGCAGCCTCCAAGGGTCTCTCAGTGCGAGTTTGGCACAGAGGTTCCTAAGGGTATTCTGTTCGGGCGGCAAGACTGAATCCGTTCCTGCCCCTTCTTATCCACAACTCACAGGTAGGATACATTAAAAACAGGCTGTCTCAAGACAACACCAGACTCCTATGCCACCTTATCCATCACACCGCCAACAGCGAGGAACAGGCGGTCATGATCGCGCTGGACGCAGAGAAGGCCTTCGACAGGGTCTCATGGCCATTTTTAGACCTATGCATGGAGAAGTTTGGCCTAGGGAATAAGTATAGAAGCATGGTGATGGTGCTATATAATAAGCCAAAGGCCTGAGTGGTAGCAAACGGGGGGACATCAGAACCACTCACTCTAGAAAGAGGCACGAGACAGGGGTGCCCACTCTCCCCAGCCTTATTCCTGCTAGCACTGGAACCGCTGCTGGTCATGATCAGGAACAACCCAGACATAAAAGGTGTTGTGTCAGGAATAACACAGTGAAACTAGCAGCATACGCAGACAATATACTGATCACAACAAATAACCCGACCACCTCAATAGTGGCGCTGATGAACACCATAGAAGAGTACGCGCTAGCCTCAGGCTATAAACTAAACAGGGAGAAATCAGAATGTAAACCCATGAACTGCCACACAGCAAGTGCGGTCCTGGGTACCTCTGGATTGGCATGGCAAAAGAAGCCCTTAAAATATCTAGGTCTCCTTTTCGTCAGAGATCTGAGGTCAACCCTAGATCATAACGAAGAATCTGTCTTAAATAAAGTAAAAGGGAAACTGGACTCCTGGACCCCCAAATTCATCAGCTGGTGGGGACGGGTGCAGCGATCAAGATGATGATAACACCCATGATCAACTACATGCTAGGTATGCTACATTAACACTCACTGAGGAATTCCACAAGAAGCTAGACAACATGATCAACAAGTTCCTATGGAAGGATAAGAAACCTAGGATTAGCCTGTAAAAACTGAGATTGTGCAAGAACTTGGGAGGGCTAAACATCATGAACTTCAAGGTATTCCAAACGGCCTGCCTGGCCAAACAGGGTATATTTTGGCTCATACCGAACCAGGAGTACACGCCAGTATGGCTCACGCTAGAGACGGACATCCTAGAGGGTGCAGACCCCATAGCCATGCTCACAGCCAACAAGCACCCTGAAGCAAACAACGCAGTTCTCAAGAACACGAGAAAGGCACTCCTGAAGGCAGACAGGAGGATGGAGCATAGTATCAGGAGGTCGAGATAGGAATCAATTTGGTTCAACTCAAAAATACAATACAGAGGGAAGACACTAGACAATAGGGCGTGGTATGAGGGAGGGATCACCACACCTGCACAGCTAGGGAAGGATGATACACCTTTAATATTTGACACCCTGAAACAGGCCTACAATCTACCCAACATAGAATTCTATGAATTCCTAAAAATCAGAGCAGCTATCACAAAAGCAAGCCTGACTAAAGGGACCCCCTCCATCATACAATACATGCACAACCTGAAAAGGATCGGGCACCAGACCGCCCCACTGTACAAGCTCTTAGGTCCACACATGTCAACACTGAACAGAAAAACGATAGAGTTCTGGGAAGCACTGCATAACAGACATTTTAGCAAAGATGAGAAGTCCCGCCTCTGGGTCTCAGCCTCCAAGAACAAAGTCTCCCCCCAGCATGCGCAAACAAAGTACTGGCTACTGCACAGGGCGTTCTGGACACCGGCTCGCCTAGCTGAAGTCGGTGTCATAGAGAGCGACACATGCTGGAATTGCCATAAAGCAAAAGGGGATCTTGCCCAGCTCATCTACGACTGCTCGAAAGTCAAGTCTTTTTGGAGCAAAGTGAACGACTTCATCAACACGTTAGTGCGGGAAACATACAGCAAGGTCTCGATGGATTAGCCACCGCATTCATGGCCCCAGATTTAGAATCCAAGGAGGACAGGGAACTGGTTGACCTCTTACTCACAGCGGCAGTTAAAACAATCTTAGCGAACTGGAAGAACACAGGCAAGGCGACATTTAAGAGCTGGGTCAACTGGGTAACCTTCCTCAGGGGGGCGGACAACATCACGGCAAGGAGTTCAACCAGTCACACAGCAAGAAGTGGGATGTGGGCCGCCCTGGACGCACACTTAGGGTCACACAAACCCCTGTAGACAGACAACCACCCATCACCCGTCGCTGGTAACCGCTGTAGGCTAGAGGAGAACCACCATGCTAATGGTCGGTCCCCCCCCCTATCCTCTTTTTTCTCCTCTCTCTTCACACTTTCTTTCCCTTCTCTTGGGGCCTACAGAAACGTCAACTACCAATATCAGCCTACCCTACGAAGATGCCGAATGCAACCACAAGGCGCTTGTATCTCACCTGTATCGCCCCCGCATTACCACTGTACTGTATTACACAATGTCTTCAATAAAATTCTTTGAAATAAAAAAAAAACAAAGGGCGCTACACAATTATGAATAACATAACAAACAGTGTCATCCCATTTCTCAGGCTGCTGTAGTGTATGAATCCTCCCTAACCGCAAGCAGATAATCTGACAGAAGTGTCTGCCTCGAAGAGCAACAGTTAGTAACAACTCTGGGTTTCCAGTAACATACCCCCCTAAAACAACAAACTTCACAAGTGAGGGGCCCTGCGTGTGTCACTAGACTCAGCGCTAGAATCTGTGCCCCGTTCAGCGAGGTCAGCCGTGCAGAGATGAAAGGCCTAGTGTTTATAAGCGGTGCACGTTTGTATTTGGTCTGCCCTAGTGTGGGATTTTATTTTGTTGCTTTCATGGATATTAAACTACGCTCTAGTCATTTTCTTTTGCAACTCCTTTCAGGTTTTCAAAATGGAATACCACAAGTAAGAAAAGAATTATGCCAAGTTTAAAAAGTGAAGCAGGGCTGACTGTAACATTCATCCTTCATACACTTGTGAAAGCATTATTGTTATATTATTGTGTTAGATAGTAAAGACAGAACATAAACTTTTATTTGGAAAAAACAAACACCTTTTTAAGAAGAGCTATATAAAAAGCATATTTTATGAGCAAAGGTGATTTGTAGACAGAGCCTGAAAAACCCGCCTGTGTTTGGGGTTGTGAATAAATAGTTTTAGAAATACAAATAGCCCCAGAAATGTTTGCGTATGCAGCAGGGAGATTAACTGATTTGCCCAGAATCACAGGATGGTGAGTCGACGCCGTGACTCAAACATGGTTTTTGCCCAGAATCACAGGATGGTGAGCCGACGCTGTGACTCCAACATGGTTACCCAGCTTCCCACTCAGCAGCTCTGGTGATTATGTCAAATCCTTGTGCTTTAGGGAGATTGCCTACCGTCGTGTTATGTGCCTATGCTCTGTTTACGTACGGTTCTGTTGCAGTGAGGCCTTTTGTGCCCCTTATGTTATGTGCAGTGCGCACGACTCAAATTGCGCTTATTATCTTATTGTGTGCTAGCAAACTCCCACCTTGCAAGTATAACTGTGCTAATTAAACTGACAAAACCTCTGGGACCTCAACCCCCTCTCATCGCACACACTCAAGAAATCCCGGCCTCTAACTGCATAGACTTGCCTCACTTTAAGAAACCTATCGAGCCAAGGAATCACGTGTTACAAGAACTGGTGAAAAGTGCGCGTAGTGATACTTTGAACACAAAGTGCGATACACATAACAAACCGTGTCATCACGTTTCTCATGCTGCTGTGGTGCATGAATCCTCCCTAACCGCAAGCAGCTAATCTGACAGAAGTGTCATACCTATGGAACGACCACAGCGACTGAATTACATTTGGCAATAAACCGATAGATGTCCGACCCCATTACCTTACTACGGAGAGTATTGACGTCAATCCTCTCCGTAGTAAGGAAGGCGGGTAATAGAGTCGGACATCTATCGGTTTATTACCAAATTTAATTCCGTCGCTGTGGTCCTTCGATATGTAAGCATTGCCAATGTGAGTGTTGACCCGGATGTGGCCTTGTAATGAAAAGCATTGCCATGGCGACGGCTTGTATACAAAGATGGCGCCGCTCTCTTCGTTGAACTAGTGAGCGATTTTCCAAAAGTTGTGCTTTCCCGGCAGAGGTAGGTAGAGAATAGGAGGGTATGGAGCAGTGTCTCTAAGCCACCCAATCCGCACCCCTTGACAACCCGATCACTGTCCGGTGCAGGCGCCTCGACGCATCCTTTAATTGTACTGCAATAAGTATCGCCATCTGCGCATTTATTTACATTTTCTCAATGTATTAGATATGCTCACTTGTTCATGGCTTCCACGTAGTTTTCCAACACACGTGACACCTGTCTGCACGTGCGGTGTAAAACAACGCACTTTGCGTGCGTGCGTGCGTGTACGGTACCGCTTTCATAAGTGTGGTGGGCAAAACCGTCACAGCTCTTAAAGCGCAAAAAAGCCAGGGCTGGTTCATGATGTCCCACATAATAATTACGTTTTTTTTATAATGTATTTTTAATTCAGTTACCTTCTCAACATGTAGCAAGCAGATCAGATGTTGCTATGCATTCCTGTTTAAGCTAACGTTTTGTTTTACATTTTTTAATAACTATCCTGCTCCAATGTAAGTGAATGCATAAATTGCAATTTTCTTTCTGTGACAAAGTATCTGTGAGCGCTTCACTCTTAAACGTTTTAATGTATTCTTTGACTGCATAACACATAATGCCTATTTCAATCGTTGTGCATTTCTTGTGTCATGCTGATGCTTGTGACATCTAGGATTAGTCATAAGGAGTATCTGAATGTAAGACAGAAGCACACCTAAATTAGATAAGCACTAAAATCTGCTTTTTTGGTCTCCTGTGGTGTTCTGGACCCTAGGCTGCTGAGTAATAATGACACGGACACAATGTGGTGGGGTACTAAAAACTGACCGCAAGCACGTGCGATCTGCCCTTTTATTAGCAGACGCCATGTCGCCTATGTTGGATGGGTGTGGGTTGAGTGTGAGACCAGCCCTTTTTTTTTTTTTATTTTAAATTTAATGCGATTTTATACAGCGCAAACTTTACCAGAAGGAGACAGAGCGATTTACATAAGAACCAGTTTCAGTACATAAGGATTTAGGGTTACGTGCGTTACATAAAAGATACAAACAGAAAAAATTGCAAATGTACAAGTTGTAAAGTCACACAAGGAAGAGAGTCACTCAAGGAAGCAATACAAATGGATAGACTCTAAACGTCACATAAGAATGGTAGAGAGTACAATGGTCTACAGCATATACTAGTGATTAGAGTTATCTCTATATACATATACTAGCAGCCCGTCCCGACCTTGTCCGGGAGCATTCAGGCTTCCCCTACCCCTGCCTGCCCCGACATTGCCCAGCAGCCCGTGCCCCCGCCTGCCCCGTCCCCCTCCTGCCCCGACCCCCGGCTGCCCCAGTTTAAGGTGCGTTCACCTGTCTTCGTGGTGGGGTCTACTACCAAGTAGATTCTGACAGTGAATGGGAAGACAGATGAGGAGATGATTGTTATGCCCCCGAGACTCTGACTTTCGCCTCTGTGCTCCATAAAGACACACATGCATCTATTCATTATTAAAGCGTGTTGCAGTAACCCCAAATGGTAGCAGGAGCATCTGTGCATCCCAACATCTCGTCCCCCGCCTGGCCCGACATACTACAGCGTGTTGCAGTAACCCCAAATGGTAGTAGGAGTATCTGTGCATCTTGTGAACTTTCGTCAGCCGATCCCCGTCCCCCGCCTGGCCCGACACCCACCTGCCCCGACATTGTCCCCGGAGGTTTACCTGATCCGCCGCTCCTCAGTTTACCGCTCCTCGCCTCTCTGCTCCTCACCGCGGCCCGACACCTGCCTGCCCCGACATTGTCCCCTGCTTACCTGATCCGCTGCTCCTCAGTTTACCGCTCCTTGCCTCTCTGCTCCTCACCGCCTGTCCGCCGCCGCTCCTCCCCCACGCCATGTCAGCCTCTCCGCTGCTCCCACCGCCGCTGGCCTCACGTCACCGCTCCTCCCTCGCGCCATGTCCGCCGCTCCTCGGACGCTTCTCCTCCCCGTGGTGACGTGAGCACGCACGTCGTGGCCGGCGCTACTTTGGGGGGGATTACTTTTTTTTAAATATAAATATTGTAAATAACGTTTTATTTTGACATTTATTTAGCCTATAAACATCTACACACCCTGAGGATTTCAACGGTGTATCGGGTGTGTAGATTGGCGCAGTTGTTCCCGAGTTTACCCGCCCCAAAGCCTGAAAGTTCTTACTTTATTATAGTAGTATAGATATACACAAATAGTAGAATTGGGTGGGAGTAGGGAGGGTGGGAGGGATACTGGGGTATGGAAAAAAGGCAAATCAGAAACATTTGAGGATCGTCAAGGGGGAAACGAGGGAGTGTGAGACCAACTCTTTGGAGTGGCTGGGTAAAGCTACATGTCCAGCAGGACACTATATCCCTCCCAAATGTTTACGAAAACCAAAAACGAGTCCAATCTGTGGGAATATATTAACCAAACGAAACCCCACTGAGTCTCTCAGTCTCTAAAGGATGTCCGCAAGACAGTAGTGGACAAGTGGACAGGTGAAGCTGCGAGCACCTGGATATCACTGCTCGCATCCATGATTTAACCAGATGACTCTGGGCATGAACACAGGTGTGAATTTAATCCGGACCCTTCGACAGCCTGTCAGTCGGGTTAAAGTCCACCCATGGACTGTGGGTCTGTCCCGGCTGCTCTTGCGGTGGTGGGTTGGTGTCAACAGTACAAACTAGGAAGCATCAAGAGGATCGATGGAGTCTGCTGCAGAGCTTTCCCATGGAGAGGCTTGACTTCATGAAGGAAAACCTTGCAGGACTGGGACTGCATTGACGATTTTTGGACGTCATCCTTTGATACCCCTGCACCTTCCAGTACCTGTTGGTGGAAAAGTTTCAGGTTCATCTCTCATGCAGGATTCCCTTGAGGGCCTTTTCACTAGGTCACCACATGACCATGTGGGCTGTGCTGGGAGGCGAGTGGGCCACTGCCAGACTGCCAGCAGAGCCACGGTTGAGTCACTCATGCAACCACAAGGGTAAATGATCCATGCCCAGTTGTGCTCAGCAACAGGACCCAGGTACGGGTAGGGCCAGCAGGTAGTCTCTGGAAAATTGGTCCCTCATGGTGCAAAGAGTGCTTTTTGGGTCTAGTTGTGGTTCGCGGACTTAAGGCTCCACTCTAGTGTTGAGATGCTCTTTCGGTGGTTAGGGTGATGCACATGGTATTCTGGTGTTATTTCTATTAGACAACCTGTACAACAGGAGACAAAAGCTTGCAGGGGTAGGGTGACTGGAGGTACTTTGCATCCCTGTAGCTCGGTGTGTTTCTATGCTGTTCTTCTCCTACGGCATATGCGGTTCTTAGTCGGGATGCCAAGCAGCCACCACTGGGCCTTGCGGTGACCTTCAGGCCCATCCTTGCTTTCTTCGTGCAGGCAGATGATGACAGCAGCAGCCGGCAATTCCTGCCCAATGCAACCTCACCTTCCCTTTTTCTGCTGTTTTTCCTTTCCATCCAGCAGGATATGTCGTATCGGCACAGTGATTGATTGATTGATTTATTTATTTGTTGATTAATTAAAACCATTACAACAAAGAACAGAAATAAATACAAACACAACACATTACCAGATTAAATATTCCAGGATACAATGCATAAAGTTGACCACAATCAATTAACTTTTTCCAGTTCGGTGTAATTTAAAATTATTATTTCATTTTTAAAACAGTCTATAGGGCTTGTCATTTTTCAGGGATAAAGTGCACGTATGTCATTTGATAAAAATAATACACATAATAAATAGAACATTATCTAAAAAATAGTACTCTAAAAACAAACAATTAGTACATTGAAAAGAGCCATATAAATAATTCATCATCACCTTAAAAACAGCAACATCCTCATTTCACAGCCGTAACAAATTTAGCATATACTTTGGGTGTCAACCTTACATAATTTCATTTCCACTGTAAGCATAAATTTTACAAATTGGTGTGCTACGGCGAGATTTTTGATCTCTTATCAGATCACTATAGATCTAGATCCCAACTCAGGTCGACTGAACCTTTGTTACCTGTCATAGAGTAAAAAGCAATCCACTACTAGGTTAATCAGTTTAGGACTTTACACAACTCTGAAGAACCACTTACTACGAATAAGTTTTAAAAGTTTTATTATAAAGCCAAAGATAACTGGAGATACAAACATCTCAATATAAGGTTCAACAGATACACTGGCATCAATACAAACATGAATTCTCTAAATGTTCTTAGGCGACAGAAGAATATCACCAAAACTAATTCAAAAATCATCAAGTTTGCAAGAATGGACACAAGTTGTAACTTGTGCGACATTTACAAAAGGGAAGGAAAATCCAAATTAGACTGTCCCTACACTAGACTAAGTGACATCCCTACTTAGCAAGATCTTAACCTAAAAAGGTGTCAGCCGTGGTGACTTCCAAAGAAGATCACTCACTTTCCCTTAGTCTTTGTTGTAAATCTGTGCATCGCAGTTATGCCCTATCTGTCTACCCATCTGCTCTCTTAGGTTCCTCAGGCCATCTGCTCTAACTCCACCCAGGGGTGCTGTCCCTAATACAAAATCACAATTACAGTAGAAACGCCCCTCAGAGACGCCCCTCACGTACACCCCTCACGTGGTGTCGGTTCTGGCTTTTTCCATGCTGATACTCCTCTGGGCTCCTTGTTAGCGTTGACCTTGCTTCTTAGGCTCTTCTCCGGCAAGACGGTACCCCCCAGGAAATTCCTGAACCCTCCTCCAGGCCTGTGCCTGTCTCCCAGAACAGAGCTCTATTCATCACTCTCCTGATTGGAACCCCCTCGCACCTGCAAACAGACACCCATGAAGTGGGCCCCAAATTCCGGCCTCCAGCTTATCTCCTGAGTCGTAAACCTTCGAGCATGGTCCACAATTTATGCTTAGCACGACCTGATTCTAACTAGCACATGCAGATCAAAAGAAACAACCTTATCTCTCCAGGCCTACTAGAATTACATGAAACAGGCCTGTGCACACTATGAAGCTTTATTTCTCAGCCTAAACAGTATTCTAGCTTATTACACACACTGGTTATAGGGAACACTTCTATAAAACGTATATTTTCAGTTCTATGATCAATAATACTTTGAATTATAACAGCAGTAATCCATATCATGTGAAATTGTAAAGGCACGTTTTCTTTCTCAGTGAACTGCCATGAGGCCTACACATTTCTACGTTTAGCAGCATTACATTCTCCTCTGCAACAGCCACATAACATGGAATTTAATATCATTCTAACATCTCTAAACACTTCTACATTAGCTTTTCATACTGATATATGCACTCTGTATTAATTAAACACTCTTATATGTATGCACTCTATAAATTCGACACTCTTATATGTTCCTTTAACTAGACTGGTGCAACGTGCTTGTAAATATGGTGCACCTCTACATTTTACTTGATTTGCGCTCTCTCAGTTCCCCCCTTTGATGACCTTTAGAGGTCATCACCATCACAACACCATCCCTGAGGTATGAATTGAATCAAACAGAAAAATAATACTCAAAGCTATCGCGTTCATAAAATATACTAAGCAACAAACTACATGTGATTCCATAAGTCAATGGAAGATGATGGTACCTAATACCTTCGTCTACAGAGGCTGGCAATTGCATGCAGACATTGCAGTCCTTTGCATCCATAGCATCAATGTATTCATAAAGTAATTTAGCATATGCATTTGATTTGAAATTTCCTTGTGATTCATCTACGTGCAACCTACGAGCTTCTGCTGCTAGCAAAGCTTTATCTTTCTCTGTATTGTCCCCCCTTTGACCAGCAGTAGTAGGTTTCGGTGTCACTACAACCTTTGCTTCTTTTGTTGCCTTCTCTTCATTTTAATGTCCCACTATATATGATACAGTAACTACTAAAACTATAAGTAAAATTACTCCCACTAAAAGTGTGCCTACTATGCATTTTGCCTTGCGGTTCGGGTTGCCGGCCTCCATGATCTCAAGACAGTGTAGTTCTATTTTTCTACCACAACACAAGTCTCTGCTCTTTGCTCCTTCAACAGTGTTTTCTTTGCTTATTCGGTCTTTTCGAACCACACCTGGAAGCTGGTAATCCCTTTTGCAAGATCAGTCTTTTGAATTATAGCAACAGACAACCCTAGCCCTTCTCCGTCCACTAAATGGAAAAGTCCCTAAGTTTCTTCTTCTTCCACTTGGCGCTAGGTTATCTTCTCAATCCGTTTATTTACAAAGTCTTTAGCAGTCTGTAATCATGCGTGTTCCAGCGGCTCTAATCACATATTCTAAAATTTCTAAGCGAAGAATGATCTCCTCGAGTGCTGGTATCGTTGGACCAAAAGTCGGAAATTCTACTCTGTTTAAAACCAGTTCTCTTATTCTGCTCAGATAAGGAGGATTGGGAACAGTGAGTGTCAGCAACCCTTCGATCTCAAGTCCAGGTACCAACAACACCACTTCCAATGTTATGATTGGGTCAGTACTGGTCACTGTCACTTCCCTCACCCTCCCGGATCTCCGTGCACTAGACATCTGCTGCTAGGTACGTCCACTCAGGAGTGGCGTATATTCTGCAGGGCACTCACACCCTCCTTGATCTTCTTGGACCCTCCTGTTCTTGATTCTGTGCACCTTCGTCCAGATCTGAGTCTTCAGATATAGGAGCAAGGGTTCTCTCTGGAGTTGGCTTCAAGCTCAGCCTCTTCTTCCTTTCAGGCCAACTAGCTTCTCCACGCCTTGTTCTCCTATTTCTTGTCCTCACACTCGGTTCTTGATCACTTGTGACTTGATCAGTGTCTGAGCCGTATTCACAGCAACTTTCTCCTTTTCTCTCAGCTCGTCTCCCGGTCATGCATGCGTCCCATTCATACCCTGAAAAATGATTACTTCCGACCAAGCGATCACTTTCCTTGACTGTACGCCCACAGTCTAACTGTAATTGTCACCTTAACTGACGAAATGTCTTTCCGTGAACGTCCAGACAATCGCCTTGACTGATAGGTTACTTACACACAGTAACTTCCGACCTGCGTCCGTTACCCATACACTCACTCTTGCGTTCCCCTATCACGGTCCTGCGGGCGATCAGTGGTACCTCATGACCCCCTTTACAATGGTCGACAATTACTCTGGATGTCCGATACACCCGAACCACTTAAGCTCTTCTCTGAACTTAAGATTTTCACCAGGTTGCGCGCGCTCACAACCCTCCCTTAATCACACTACAGGCATTCAACTCCGCATGACATTACAATACAGATACAACACAAAACACCGCAATCTGACAACGCATGACCCTTATTATACTCACTCTCGTCCGACTCTGCTGCTTTTCTCTCGCACCGCCAGCACTTTCTTCGGCAGGCGATTCTTCTGCTGCTCATCTCTCGATCTCTAGGGGCCTCGGGGTAATCTTAACCTAGTCTAGATCACCTTCCTCTAGAAGGTAACCATCCTACTCTGCTACCAACTGCTACGGCGGGATTTTTGATCTCTTATCAGATCACTATAGATCTAGATCCCAACTCAGGTCGACTGAACCTTTGTTACCTGTCATAGAGTAAAAAGCAATCCACTACTAGGTTAATCAGTTTGGGACTTTACACAACTCTGAAGAACCACTTACTACGAATAAGTTTTAAAAGTTTTATTATAAAGCCAAAGATAACTGGAGATACAAACATCTCAATATAAGGTTCAACAGATACACTGGCATCAATACAAACATGAATTCTCTAAATGTTCTTAGGCGACAGAAGAATATCACCAAAACTAATTCAAAAATCATCAAGTTTGCAAGAATGGACACAAGTTGTAACTTGTGCGACATTTACAAAAGGGAAGGAAAATCCAAATTAGACTGTCCCTACACTAGACTAAGTGACATCCCTACTTAGCAAGATCTTAACCTAAAAAGGTGTCAGCCGTGGTGACTTCCAAAGAAGATCACTCACTTTCCCTTAGTCTTTGTTGTAAATCTGTGCATCGCAGTTATGCCCTATCTGCCTACCCATCCGCTCTCTTAGGTTCCTCAGGCCATCTGCTCTAACTCCACCCAAGGGTGCTGTCCCTAATACAAAATCACAATTACAGTAGAAACGCCCCTCAGAGACGCCCCTCACGTACACCCCTCACGTGGTGTCGGTTCTGGCTTTTTCCATGCTGATACTCCTCTGGGCTCCTTGTTAGCGTTGACCTTGCTTCTCAGGCTCTTCTCCGGCAAGACGGTACCCCCCAGGAAATTCCTGAACCCTCCTCCAGGCCTGTGCCTGTCTCCCAGAACAGAGCTCTATTCATCACTCTCCTGATTGGAACCCCCTCGCACCTGCAAACAGACACCCATGAAGTGGGCCCCAAATTCCGGCCTCCAGCTTATCTCCTGAGTCATAAACCTTCGAGCATGGTCCACAATTTATGCTTAGCACGACCTGATTCTAACTAGCACATGCAGATCAAAAGAAACGACCTTATCTCTCCAGGCCTACTAGAATTACATGAAACAGGCCTGTGCACACTATGAACCTTTATTTCTCAGCCTAAACAGTATTCTAGCTTATTACACACACTGGTTATAGGGAACACTTCTATAAAACGTATATTTTCAGTTCTATGATCAATAATACTTTGAATTATAACAGCAGTAATCCATATCATGTGAAATTGTAAAGGCACGTATTCTTTCTCAGTGAACTGCCATGAGGCCTACACATTTCTACGTTTAGCAGCATTACATTCTCCTCTGCAACAGCCACATAACATGGAATTTAATATCATTCTAACATCTCTAAACACTTCTACATTAGCTTTTCATACTGATATATGCACTCTGTATTAATTAAACACTCTTATATGTATGCACTCTATAAATTCGACACTCTTATATGTTCCTTTAACTAGACTGGTGCAACATGCTTGTAAATATGGTGCACCTCTACATTTTACTTGATTTGCGCTCTCTCAGGTGTATTATATGGACGTTGACACCACTTGAGCAAAATATTAATGCCGATCTACAAGTCCTATGTCCCATTTCTATAAAAATAGGTTTTAAAATTGTTTTCTGTTCCTTCATCATTTTTGGGCATAGTGTTACCATATGCAGCAAGGTTTCATCATATTGCCCACATAGCCGACAAATATTTGATACCCATTTGGACTTCCATTTGGGAGTTCCATCTTTAGTTGAATAGATTCCAAACCTTAATAACATAAATTTGTTCTTAATTAAGGGTTTTTGATGAAAAAGTAAATAGGGTTGGACCATCATTTTGTCGAAGCAATTGGCAATGGACCAAAAGTGTTTTTTTTCCCCAACTCATATTTATCCAACACTTCTGACAGCAAGGCAACGGTTGAATTAATTAATTTTTTATAAACCATTTTACTCCTTGTTTCGTCTTCCAATTTGGGACATTCGAATTTTAGGAGACACTCGGCTAAATAATCCTGCCAGCTTCTAGAATATTCACTTGTCGAAATCTCGCTCCAACACATATTGGCCAACATGCCCTCCTCGGCTCGAGATAATGCCAATAGTGTTATAACAAATGCAGCTTTACGCACCAAGAGCTGATGCCGTAAGCCAAATTCCAATCTTAAATTGGCACGTGAAATCTGCCTAGGAATCCTAAATACTGATTTATATGTCCTTGCAACTATGGCCTCCAATACTTTCACGTCTCTACCCTTAAAAATAACGGACCCATAGTCCAGGGAGGGAATGAGTTTTGCTTTCATGACTTTAAGTAGGTGGTCATAATTGGGGCATACTAATTTATCTCTTAATTTACGAAATGCGAAAGCAAGTGAGGTACCTTTAGCCTCTAAGTTATTAAAATGCTGTCTAAATAATAGTCGATCATCGAATGTAATTCCCAAATATTTATAAGTTTTTACACAGTCAACAGACAAACCATTGATATTCAATTCCTTAACTCCAAGTTTGCCTTTCCCTATTAACATTATTTTTGTTTTTTTTATATTAATTGTTAAACCATTTTGGGTTACATATATATTAAAAGAACTTATTAGTCTTTTTAGTCCTATCATAGTTTGGCTAAGTAAAATAGTATCATCAGCATACTATAAATATTTGATTTCTTTACCCATTACAGAAGTGGAATGTGAATTTACATCCTTAAAATGGGTTGGGAGATCGGACATAAATAAATTAAAAAGACAAGGAGCGAGCACACATCCTTGTTTTAAGCCAAGATTTGTTACAAGGCGACGGGTACTTTCCTTTCTTCGGCAGCCTTGCGCCCTACCTCAGCATGGGCCTTTCTTCCCCTGCCAATCACGGCGCTCTGAACACAGGCAGGTCCAGAGCCCACAGTGCGACCTTGGGTAGCACTTGCATTACAAGGTCAGAAACACGGTGTCGGGCATGGTAGGCACAACCAGTGCTTTAAATGGACAAAAATAAGTGCAGGTACTCATCAAAAGGAGGGATAGACTGGGGGTGGAGCTTGGGGAAGGCATAATGGCGGTGCTAAAGGCGGAACAAGGGGTGGTGCTACGTTTTTGACCTTTCCAAGGTTTTTATGCAAGAAATCTTTATGCATTGTTAGAATATCGGATGTATCTGTCCATTAGCTTTTTACACTAATACCATTTATATAGCACTTACTAATAAGTGCTTATTACTACCCAAAGTAACCATTTTTTTTGGCAACCTTAAAAAATGAAAAGATTGGGAGGAGGAGCTACGTGGGCATCCAAGATGGTCGCGTGAGCCGAGAGCTCCCGAGACCCGCGCCGCCCTTATTGATCTATCCTTTTGCTATCCTGGTCACTTCGACGGGCCTTTGAAGTACTACTCTTGCTGATGCTGCTGTACTTTTTGGGGCCGAGATCGGACTTCGGGAACCATATTTACGTCGTCCTAATCTTTCTGGCCTAGCCCCGGACGGGACCGGGGGCTCTGCTGCTTTAGATGGCCGAGCAGTAATGCAACAACAACGGCTGCCTGGCATCTGCTTCACCGATGGTGTGTCACTTTCACTTTCGGTTTCTTGTCCCTCCTTGAACTGACTGCCTACGACCTAATTTACACTCCTGGTTCTGGTGGTCTAACCAGTTGCACGTCTCCATCGCAGTACCGGCTCAGTGGACTGTGATTTTTGTGAGGCTGAGACTCTAGAGATCCGGAAGGTCGCTGCCATTCTATCGCACCCGGGTGGACCTAGCGGGGTGCTGATTCCAACATGGCGACGAAACCCGAACTGGAGAAGCGCAGGAAAGTCACCAATCGTGGGGGATCGATCCAGTCTAATGTGATAGATCGCTATACTCAGCCGAGAGGATCCCCCAGTGCTACCGGCCGCAGTTTAGAGGACCCAAAGACGGACATGACGGCCTCATCGGAGGTGTCCCTTCAAGACCTACTGGCCGCCATTTCAGGACTCAAGGCAGATATGGGTCAACAATATGAGGCCATCGTGTCCAAGATAGACACGGTTGCGGTTGATGTTACCCTTATTCGGGCCGATTTAGCTAAAACTAACGAGAGGGTCAAGGCATTGGACCTAAAAGCTAACAGTCTGGTGACGGATAAGGCGGAAGCGCAATCTGAGATCGGGAATCTGCGGTCGTCGCAGGACCTGCTAAATAGACGAATGGAGGAGTACGACAACAGGGCCCGGCGAAACAACATCCGCCTGGTCGGGGTGCCGGAGGACAGTGGTGCTGCCTCGATCGATTTACTGGTCGAGGAATTAATCGTTGCTAAACTTGCTCCCGCAGGCCTCAGTAAGTTTTTTGCGGTCGAGCGTGCATGCCGCTTCTCAGGTGGACAGGTTAAGCCGGGGGGACCCCCGAGGCCTATTATCGCTAGGCTGTTTCACTTTCGGGACAGGGACGCCATTCTTCAGGCCGCTCGCAAGCACGGCCCACTGAAGTTCGACAACAGCTCTGTCTCTATCTACCCTGACTTTACTCCTCAAGTACAGTGGCAACGGTCTGGGTTCCTGGGAGTGAAACGTCGCCTGAGAGATCTGGGATTTAAATATGCGATGCTGTTCCCTGCTCGCCTACGTATCGAATACAGGGAACGTGCTTACTTCTTTGATCAACCGGACAGTGCCAGTGACTGGTTGGACTCGTTGCCAAAGGACGATGCCGAGAGCAGAGGCCCCGAAGGCGAGGACGGAGGCGCATCGGCGCAGGAATGACTTTGGGTCCTGAGGTCCGATTTTGGATCGTAACTTTTGCAGAGTAACTTATATCATGTGCCTTCACCCTTATGTCCGGGGTGGGGCGGGTTGGGGTAGTTTCTCCCTTCCTCCTCAAGGGTTCTTTGTGTAGATTCAGATGGGGCGACAGGGAAACTGCAGTTTGGGGTGACTTCTTAGTCAGCAGGGGTGCAGGGTGGGGGGTGTTGTAACAGGTTCTTGGTTGGGGGGTGGGAGGTGGGGACTTGGTTATGTTCTGTGTTCTATGTTTCTCTTTTCACATGGTACTGTATCGCTTTCGTGCATCCTTGTTCTAAGGTTCCGGGAGGGGTTGGGCTGGGACTCTTTCTGGGATGGGGGGGGGTGACGTGAAGGTTCTATCCTGGAACGTTAATGGCTTGGGGGACAGGATCAAACGTGGTTTGTGTTGCAATTTATAAGACGTCATTCCCCTGATGTTGTTTTACTTCAAGAAACCCATTTGATTGGTAATGCCTGTAAAGCTCTTGATCGTCGAGGTTACCGACTTGTCGCTCACGCTGGTTTTACATCCGGCTCCCGAGGGGTTGGTATAATGGTAAAATCCTCTTTAGCCCTTGAAATTGATGATGTCACCCTCGATGATCGGGGTCGCTATGCTGCCGTCTCGGGGAGATGGGAGGGGAAGCTGATTGTAATTGTTGTTGTTTATGTTCCCCCGGGACTGCAGGCTACCACTTATGCTGACCTGGGTAGGACTCTCCTGGGGCTTCCAGATGGACTCCTGATCATGGGTGGGGATTTTAATTCGGTGATGTCGGGCGAGTGTGATCGGCTGCCCCCTAGAGTTCTGCCATTGTCACAGATGTGGCTGACTGACTTAGCGGAAACTTTCGGGTTGGTAGATGTTTGGCGGTCGCTGCACCCCTCCCAAACTCAATACACTATCCACTCTGGTGCTCATGGCAGCCTCTCAAGAATTGATTATTTTTTCATGTTGACTGCTAACTTATCCTTGGTGCGTGAAGTCCGACATCTCCCCAGGGGTATTTCTGATCATTCTCCCTTGTTGCTCGAGGTTTCGGTGGGAGGTCTTTCTGGAAGCAGAGTTCCCCCTGTCCCGCCCTGGCACTTTAGGAACCCTCGGCTTCGATCCGATTTGATTAAGGCGATTGATTGTTACTTTGATGAGAATGTGGGTTCGGTTGCTTCCCCTACGGTTCTGTGGGAGGCCTTTAAAACTGTTATACGGGGTTCCGCACTGTCCCTTATTGCAGCTGACAGGAAGGCTAGGAGGGAGGCGGTGTTGGCCCTTGAGGCCGAAATAACTACGCTCGAAAGTGAGTTGGGTGGAGATGATACGCCTGCACTCCTGCACTCCTTAGAACTGAAGCAGGCAGATTATAGAGCCTGTGTGACTGACGCTGCTAAGGTGATGCGTATGAATCAGATGGGCCGTTTGTATGATGTGGGTGACAAGGCTAGAAAACTCCTGGCGTGGCTGGATAAGGCTGAAAGGATGAACCGCGTTGTGCCCGTTATCACCCATGAGACTGGTGAATGTGTGACTGATCCCGGTGGGATTGTTGAATGTTTCGTGGATCATTTCCGAACAGTTTACAGCTCAGTGAGGGACCGTGATGAGGCCGATTCCCGTTTACTGTTGCGTGACATTGCACTGCCCTGTGTCTCAGAGGAGGATAGATTGGCCCTGGAGGCTCCCATTACAGTGGATGAGATCGCTCTTGCCATCAGGTCCTTGCGTTCGGGTAAGGCGATGGGTCCCAATGGCTTGCTATCGAGCTCTATAAACTTCGACCGGATAAAATGGCTGCTCACTTGCGGACAATGTTTCTGGATGCATTTGAGGCGGGCGTCCTTCCGTCTGAACAGCGCTTGGCTACTATAGTGGTCATTTACAAGGAGGGCAAGCCTCGTGACCGTTGCACCTCTTATCGCCCCATCTCATTGCTTAATGCCGAGCCAAAAATTCTGGCTAAAGTTCTTGCTAATCGTTTATTGTCTGTGATCAGCGACTTGATCCATCCGGATCAGTCCGGTTTCATACCCCATCGAAACACAGCTCTTAACCTTCGCAGACTCCACAGCGTTCTCGCGAGAGCTGGAACTCTCACTGAGCCTGCAGTGGTGGCCTCCCTGGATGCTACAATGGCCTTCGACACCATAGAGTGGCCGTATTTGTGGGCGGCCCTTTCCAAGTTCGGCTTCGGCCCTAGCTTCATCGCATGGGTGCGGCTCCTGTACGAACAACCGTTGGCCCAAGTCGTGGTGAACGGCAGAGGTTCTGATTCGTTTCTGTTGGGGCGTGGCACCCGTCAGGGGTGCCCGCTCTCCCCACTTCTTTTTGCATTGGCACTGGAACCCCTTGCAGCGTGGCTTCGATGGGAGCCCTCGATTAAAGGGATCCGATGGGCGCCGGATCTGGAGGATCGCGTCTCGCTTTACGCGGACGATATCCTTCTTTATTTCACCTCACCCCAGAAGTCTTTAAACGTGCTCTTCGATGTCCTCACCTCCTTTGGTAAAAACTCTGGGCTGGTTATCAACTGGACCAAATCATGTGTCTATGTTATAGCAGGGGTACTGCCTTTGCTGCCCAGCAGGTTCCCTATTCAGGTGGTAGAGGATGGCTTTAAATATTTGGGGATCTTTATTTCCATGGACTCCTCGGTGCGATACGATCGTAATCTGTACGCTCCTCTTCGCCGCCTCAAGCTGGATGTGCGACGGTGGCGTGAATTGCCTTTGTCTCCATTGGGACGAGCGGCACTTTTTAAAATGATGTCGCTCCCCAGGTTCCTATATGCCTTGCAGAACTTTTACGATCCTGTCCCCGCTCGCTATTTCCGTGAGATTGAAGGTCTACAGAGGCAATTGATTTGGGACGGACGTGCTCGTATTGCCTTATCAAAACTTACGCTCCCCTGGTACGATGGCGGTATTGCTCTGCCCGACATCAAACGTTATTACTGGGCCTCGCACTTGAGTGCGGTTAACCATGTGACGTATTCCCCGGAACCCGCTCCCGCTTTCGCCCTGGATAAACTCCTGTTGCCAGGCGGCAACTTCAATAGAGCTTTGTACTCGAAGTCACCACTCCGTCTTTTGACTGGTCCTACGAAATGTGCTGTGCGTGCCTGGAAGGATGCGAACGAGGCTACAGGCTGGGGCGGCAGATTGACGCGTATGACCCCACTGTATGATTCTGAACGGCTGGGTAATCTGTGGCGGACGAAAGGGTTTGATAGGTGGGATATGATTGGGATTAGCAAGGTGGATGATCTTTGGGCCAGAGGAGCAGTGAAATCCTTTGAGGCCCTAAAGGTAGAATATCAATTGGATGATAAGGAGTATTTTTGATACCTTCAGGTGCGGCATGCCCTATCCTCCGCCTTTCCCCCTGGGACTGACGTCCCCCAGTCATCTCCGTTGGAAGATCGTATTCTTGATGGCCATGTTCCGGACAGTACGATCTCCTTAATTTATAAAAAACTCATTAACAACAGGGCTGACCTGCTGGAGAAGCTTCGTGCCTCCTGGGTGGCGGATGGGCTCGAACTGGATGACGAAGACTGGCAAATGGCTATTTCTTCCCCTAAGGAGGTGGCTATCCCGGCTCGACTCCGTTTTGTGCAACTAAAGATCCTCCACCGCGTCTATGTGACTGGTGTGCGTTTGGTACGAATGGGGCTTGCGACAGATGGATTATGTAGACGTGGCTGTGGTATGAATGGTACTTTTCTTCATATTTTGTGGGAGTGCCCGGTTATCTCTGCTTTCTGGTCTAGGGTCCACGATGTGATGGGGCGTGTTACTGGGGTCCCTCTCCTTCCCGAGGCAAGGCGCTGCCTGCTTAATGTGTGGGAGCCTACGGACTGTACGGCTGCTCAGACTTTCTGGATTACCCTGGGCAACATGGTCGCCAAAAGGGACATTGCACAGCTTTGGGGCTCCAACAGACCGCCTGGCCTCAGTGCCTGGCAAGATAACATGGATTGGTGCATGTTTCGGGAGAAGACGGTGTATGAGGCTCGGGGTCGTCCTAGGAAGTGGAATAGAATCTGGGCGCAATGGAATGAATACCGGGGTGACATTTGTACCCCACCACTTGACTATGCCGAGGCCATTCCCCCCTCCCCATAGTTCACGTTCCTTTCATTAATTCGATAATAGGCTTACTTTCCTTAGCCATGCCAACGCAGTGGTTTCAGCGTCCTTTTATACCTTGAGAATGGTAAAGAAGCTCTCCCGTTTCTTCCTCCAAACTCAGGTAAAACCCTAATGTCTACGCTAGTCCTCTCAAAAATTGATTATTGCAACGGACTATGGCTAAATGCACAGGAACAAGTCATGAATAAATTACAACTAGTGCAAAATGCTGCTGCAAGAATCCTAACCGGCACACCCAAATTTTCGTCCATCTCACCCATTATTCGCCAACTACATTGGCTGCCTGTCAGAAGCCGCACAAAGTTTAAGGCTTTGTGCATTGTTTATAAAACATTGCACAATACCGGACCGGACTTCCTAAAAAAATCCATCACTTTCCACAAACCCAATCGTTCCTTACGCTCTGCGGCATCTCAGCTACTTGATATTCCACGCACGAGGAAAGCAACATGGGGTGACAAACGCTTCACAGTTGCTGCCTCTAAATTGTGGAATCAGCTCCCCCTTAATATCAGATCTAGCTCTTCCTTACTTATATTTCGTAAGCACATAAAAACTTGGCTTTTTAACCAGTAAGTTTCTGTAAGAGCTCCCTGTAATCTTAACGAACTCTAGCGCCGAGACACCGAAAGGTATTTGTGTGCTCTAGAAATTTTATAAATAAATAAATAAATTATCTTCTATTTTTCACTCCCTTCATCGTTCCCCTCCCCTAGTGGACTTGCTTCCATTCTTGTATATCGCTTCCCGTTTTTCCTCCCCTCCTGCGAACTTGCTATTGCTTTACCATGTGTTTGTTCTTCTGTTTGTTTACCTTCGACAAAATAACAAAATTGAACCTTCGATATCCTCTAATTATCGCTTTATGCACTGCACCATTATGTAGCACGTAGCGGCCTTCCTTGCTGTATGATGTGTTGTACTTTTTGACCGATTGTCATAGCGGCCGGCCCGGAAGGGTTGTAGGCAGACGCTGTGTACTGTGCATTTGGTAAATAAAGGTTTAAAAAAAAAAAAAAATGAAAAGATTGAGAAAAAAACCAGTAAGGTGCTATATATATGCCTTGTTGTTGCATGCAGGTCCTTGCTGCAGGGGCATAATTCACTAAGATATATGCCAAGGATGTTAACTTGTGACCTACAGATAAGACAAGGATCTATGCAACAAAAACAGTATCCAACTGAGCTATCTACATAAAAAAACACATCTCTGATCTACCTGCTGTATGCTATACTTTCCAGCAGGCACAATGACCCTCTATGCAATTTTATGGTGAGTTGAACCTTAGATTACAATGCACACAAATCTTTCTAGCAAGCGCATTAACCACCAGAGTTATCCACTTTATTGCTACTTATGGTGCCCCAATCTTACTTACTTAACCCCTTCGCTGCTGATGACGAGCTCAGCTCGTCAAGAGCCACTGTGGTCATGTGCGGATGACGAGCTGAGCTCGTCATCTAACGCGGCTTTTCGAAAAAAGCCGCACAGCGGAAAAATAACCGCCGCAGCGATGCGGTTAAGAGAAAGGCACTGGCTTCCTGTTTCATACGATTAGTAAATGCTTAGCTGCAAAAAAGCCAGCAATTCATCAGACACTCTTTTCATTCTTGGCACTTGTGGGTATTTCTGCCTAAAATGGAAATCAGAGTTGCTTTCCAAGGGACATACTTTGTGTAGCTTCAGTACGCATTATATACTCTCTCTCGCTGCCACTGGATAAGAAATGTTGACCCAGAGACACTGGTGAAGTTGCTGCTAGTGGCTCAACCTTTCAACATTCCATTTTATGTGATTGAAAAGGAGTGGTGGACAGAATAAACAGGTTGCACATGTGATTTTAGATGAATAAGGGTATCTAACTGGGTTCTCTGAATACACTCTGTGTAATTAAAATATACACCTATATATGTAACACAGCACACATGTTGAAAAAATTTCTCTGTTAGATTATTTGAATTACTCTAAAATCTTTTGTTGACATTACTTTGCTGTATTTATTGCGATCCCACGTATGTTAATTTAGATAATAATGTATTATATGCCTCATATACTTAATACAGTAAATGTGAAATGTATTCTTGCATTTTTAACTGTTGATGAAAGAAATATTTAAAAAAAGCAACAGACATTCGCATCACCTTACAAATGGCAAGAGGGTCTGTCTGAATCGAAATATGGCTACTGACATGAAGTCCCAGTCAGGAGATGAGACTTATTACAAATAAAATATGTTTCCTGTGCTTGTACTCAAATAACTTGTACCAATGACCACCTGGGGGTGCAAAATAGATGAAGCGTTTCAGTTTTCCTGCTTTTGTTGCCCAATCACAGTGTGCAATAAATTGTAACCATGAGTGTGAGTTACATGCACTTACCTAGTCATGCTTTCCATATACTGGCTTCTGATTAAAATACAGCCGTATACTTCCTTGTGGTATGTAAGCCCAGATGGTTTAGCGCTGGCTGCAAACATCTCTGTTCAAAAAGCCTATCGCATTTTTCACAGGGATCAGCGAGTTCGGTACCGAGATCCCATTATATATTACACATTCAAATAGGCACTTTAGTTGTGAAACAATGGTTAGAGATAGTGAAAGTCAGCGCAAACATTTTGTTCTGTCCAGGCATATTGAAAATACCCACCACAGGCAACAGTAATTGGAAAAAATGCTTGTATGTATTTTGTAGATGCACAATTTCAAGTATTTGACTTTTACATAGTGCTCAGCATCTTGTCTTGTGATAGATGTATTGGTGAATATGTGTTAAAAAGCCTAATGGCAGCAGTTTACATAAAGCGAGTTCTGCTACAGAAGCGTCATTGCAGCACTGTGTTACCCTGAGAAATTCCCCTCACACCCTCGCCCATTAGGTTTAATAGCCACCTCTCTGCCCCAGCTGTCTATAAACAAAGGATAAATGAACCTCCCTGCAGCCACAACTCTGCTCTGATGGCTTCCAGAGCAGTACAAGCAGATCAATGTGTAATGGTGACAAGAGCAGCTGTTCTCTTGTTCTCTTGTAGGAGCCCAGTCCAGGCTTCCACTGTGATTAAGAGTGGAAGGTGCTGCAGAGGTACAAGGTGATGGATGTATGTCGTTACAACGCATACTTTTACAACGCATACCTTTACAACGCATTTTTTACACCGCAACATCCATTACAACGCATTCCATTACAACGCATGCCATTACAACGAAATCTTTGAAACTACCTTTACAACACATTCCACTACAACGCATACTACATTTACAACGCATACCATTACATTGCATGTATGGTAAGTATTGGATAGTGTAGGGGTAGTAAAAATTACTATTCTAACTCCAGGGGGTGCAACAGTAGGGTAAGTGTTGGATAGTGTAGGGGTTAAAATTACTATTCTGACTCCAGGGGGTGCAACAGTAGGGTAAGTATTGGATAGTGTAGGGGTAAAAAATACTATTCTAACTCCAGGGGGTGCAACAGTAGGGTAAGTGTTGGATAGTGTAGGTATGCATTGTAATGGTATGCGTTGTAATGACTGCGTTGTAAAGGTATGCGTTGTAGTGACATACGATGTAATGGTTGCGTTGTAATGGCATGCGTTGTAATGGATGTTGCGTTGTAAAAGTTTCGTTGTAAAGGTAGTGCGTTGTAAAAGTTGCGTTGTAAGTGTTGTTTCCCAAGGTGATTGATGAACGGAGGGCCACCAGCATCAAAGCCATGCCAGCTCAGTACGACAACTATACACAAAATTTCAAATTGGACAACCCAGTGCAGTAATCAGACAAGAACACTGAATCATGATATGAACTGCCGATAACGGGACACAGAGCTCTGTTCAAAGCTACGAGCATGCTTAAAACCACAAATGAGAACCTTTCTCTTACACTTCAGCATCCATCACACTGCTAAGGACTGCGTCCCATAACACGATAACTGCACCTCGATGGTCTTTAAGAACAATGTGCAGCACTTCCCACATAGGATCAAAACAAAAACAACATCTTTCCTACCACACACTCTTACATGGTGTAGCAGTGCTACTCATGTACAGAAGCGCTTCAGCACCCTATGTACAAGTAGTAAGGGCTATATAAATGCTGCAATACAATTCAATATTAGGTTATATCCTCAAAATGGGAAACCAGGGCCTACTTTAGGGCTGCGTGACTGGTGTGGCTGCACTGTGCACTGACTTGGAGAGGGGAACCGACATCAGGGGGGATTGGAGGGCTGTGTTGAGCAATAACTTAAGATTGAAAGACACCTGCTGCAGAGTACCTTGTGCGTCCAGCTTTCAGTTCAGGCAGTAATACAAATGTCAAGATAACTCTTGTGATTAAAGTTCTTGCTAGACAGAGTGAAATGGCGTTTTGTCTAGTGGCAGTTTTGACTCGCCATAAAGTAGCACAGAGGGTAAATATGCCTGCTGCAAAGAACAGAACTGTATAGTGATTGTAGGATTTAATTGTTGGATTTATATAGCGCACGATTGCCCGGGGGCATCTAAGCGCTCAGCGGATAGTCAACCTACATCTGGATTATATGAAAGTGGAATTTAGCTAGCCAATAACCAGGTGTTTAGTACTTTCCTGAAAGTGAGTAATGTTGAGCTGTTCTTGATCTCTACTGGGAGTAAATTCCACGGTTTCACTGTACCCAGAATGAAGCTTCTTCCTTCCCAATGTGCTTTCTTATATTTGGGTGTCTGAAGAAGTTTGCTCTGAGATGATCGAAGGTTTCTAGCAGGCTGGTACCAAGAAAAGTGTTGTCTCAGAAACATTGGTCCAGTTCCCTGCAGAGCCTTGTAAACTAAACAAAGGGATTTGAATTCGGTCCACTTTATCATGGGAAGCCAGTGAAGCTTCTTTAAGCCGCAGGCAATAGGCTGGAATTTGGCAATGCCCAGCAGCAATCTGGCAGCTGCATTTTAGCCCATTGCAGTTTGATCATATATTGCTTCTAAAGGCCAATATAGTATGTGGATAGCTAAGCAAATTACACCAGCCTTAACCAGCGCTTTAAACCAAATTAAAGTGTATTTGAGAGAGGGGCTACGGAGAGATGAGGGGCACATTTTGGGGTGGTAGTGAAAGAATCCGTGGTGAAGGTCATGGGGGGGAGGGGTGTGCCAAAAAACCTTATTGCACTGGGCGCCACCAGCGCCCTGTGGGAAACTACTTTCTTTTTTTTTTTTTTTATTTCAAATACTTTTATTGAGAGAAACTACTTTCTAATGAGAAATGCTGGCAGGGTCTTATGGGACATTGAGAGCTCTTTCGCTTTGGAAGAGGAAACATGCCTAATTGGCAAACAAAGTGATATTCATCTTTTTGTCACTCCTCAGAATTTTGTTCCCTAATATAATTTAGAAGAATGGTGGAGCATGTCTGTATTTGTATTTCTTTTGGGACCAAACGTCCTCATCACAGACTCACTGCATCTCTCGTCCAGGCTACATTTTTACTCAATAAGCGATTGTTATGTTAATTTAGAGAGGTAGTGTCTCATTGAAATTTCAGTAATGCAAATGTAAATTTGTCACTTTAGCAATTTACTGTCAATTGAGGTAATCTTTTTTGTTATGTATTCCTTTTGCAGGCATTGCTGCTGTTCATGTTTGCTTGACGCCAACCTGACATTTCAACATGAACGCAGAAGATGACGAGATGAGTGTCTTTTCCCCAGACCAGTGTCTGTGCAGAGGCAGGCCTTCCTCTGAAAAGAAATTCACCTCTCCTGGCCCACATGTGGCTGGGCGTAGAACATCCTCAGCAAAATCCTTCACCTCACCTGAACCAGCCATGTTCCGGCCTAGACCCTCCTCAGAAAGAACTCAGGTAAATATATTTTGCCAGAATTGTAATTACTGCACATCATATGTTGACTAAAGGCATGGGCTTCTTTAAAAAAAGGCAAATAAATAAATGATTGTTAAAATCAATTTACTATAATCATCAGACAAAATCAGAATAGTTTTTTAGAAACACCATAATTGGTTGATGTCATAAAGACACTTAAGCATTCTAATGTCTATCTTGCCATTACTTGTAAAAATTCAGGAAAAAACTCTGTATTGTAGCTCTCAGCACGCGACAAGCTAGCTTAGTATTATCTGTGCCCCGCTAATTCTGATAGCACAACGATCTACTTGCTTGTCATGGTAGCCCGAGAGCCTTCATCCTCTTGGTGATTTGTAAAGTGCACTGACACCCCTCATGGATAAGGCAGCAAAATCCAAAAGTCTTTAATAAATAGATTCTGTAAATGCACCGTCTTATGGGTAGGTCATGGCATTTTAAATAGGAAACAAGTTTACAAAAATAACCATTGAAGTGATCTTAATGCCAGAGTGATAGAAGTAGCCAGTATTTGTGATTGACCTTGATACAGCAAGTACTCCTCCATATAAATATCAACCGATTTGATGTTAAAAATGTTAACTTAGCTTGTTTGTTTTAATTTAAAAGAGGCATTATAACTGATATGCAGGTGCTGTAACTGATCCATGTTTTAATGCTGCTGCAGCCTCTCCCCAACTCCTGGCATGGGTGTGGTTCCTGGTTAGATAGTTCACCCTCCTTCAGAGTGTGCCTAACAGGTGTGCCATACAAGGTTCCTCCTGGAGGATCATTAGCCAGGGATGTTGGTGACCTACCATTTTCAACTATCTTTTGGTTCCCTTTTGATTATAAAAGTTCTTAGCATAAAGTTTCGAAAGTCATTGTAACAAATAATGCTAAAGTTATGATAATCTTGCTCAACACACTTCTTGGAATTCAGCATGTTTTTTATTGACTGGGTTCTTCCTAGTTTCTTAACTATGATCAGCTTTATTACGTTGAGTAAAAATGGATTGTATTTGAAAGACGTTACCTAGGAGGCCATGCCTGCGTCTTCTAGTAGACTGGGTTATGTCAGTGCTCAGCACCACCAAATATTAAAAACCAGCCTTGAGAAGTGTCTCTGCTGGTTCCTCTTTTTTCTGGTCTTTGTCTATTAAATGCAGGAAATAAACATTATTGACAAGGAAAGGAGATTGATAAGTGGGAGAAGAAGACTAGAGTTATGTGTAAGGTGAAAGGGAGAAACCGCGAGAGAGAGGAGGAGAAACGCCAACCTATCCCCACACTGTAAACTTTCAGGGCAAAAGTTAGTAGAATCACACAGCAGGGATTGTGTTGGAGCTCACAGAGACATTTTCCACTAAAGCGAGGCCTGGCCAAAGTTGGAGTGCTATACTGTGCGGAAGAATTAGTGATCTTTTTCCAGACGCCTGTCAGGCTCCAATGATCACAGGATTTCTCACTGTTAACAACTTGGAAAATGGCTAGCAAGTTAACTTTGAGAAAACTCAAAGTATGTTCTTTTGGAAAAAGCAATTATAGAGGAAAGTGGGATATAGATGGAAACAAGATCACTCAGAACACAAATTATAAATATTTGAGTATCCTATTTGACTCAAAGTTAAGTGAGCCCCTAGCTGTAAGAGCTACGTCAGATATGTTAAACACAGACTAGTCAACTTTAATATAGACTTGGCAATCTGTGTCATTATTTGCTCCCCTTTCTCCCGTGCTCACCACTAGAGGGCATGCCTGGTGGACTTTCTACTGTTAGACTAAGCTGCCTGGCCTTGATTGATATCTGTGTACTGACTCTCAGAGTCTTGGACAATATTCTGAACTTGCCTTTTCTTTTGGATCCGTGTCAAGATTATGTCAGCCAGAATGTTTCCCTCTGTCCCACAAAGACTACGTTTCTCAGAAGCCCTGCCCTTGTGGCATTTTTCAATCCTGATTGGCAACCTCCTTACAAATAACCAGGAGTTGACTTGCATTCAGGATCCATGCTGGGTGTTGTGGAAGCCTCCTTGATGTTCCTGTCTATGTCTGAAATTCATACAATTTCCTGCTGCCTGCTTGTGCAAGCGAAGGATGGGTGGTTGAATCAGCACACCTGTCTCTGGCTGGTGCTTTCTTGCTCACACCTGAAGCATGTGATCGTTAATAATCTCTTTAAAGCATCTGAGCCATTCAGTCAAATGTTGATAGTTGTAGCAGAGTTCCTGTCTGACAGACCCTTTGTTTCCAGAGATTTCCAGGTTCCTGAGCAATAGCAAATCCTTGTTTCTTGAACCCACACTATCTTGAAGTGCATCCTAGGTTCCTGAACCTGCAATCATTTGTAGTGTGTTCTTGTTTCAAGAGCTAGCATTATTCTGCAAGGTTTCATTTTTTCTTGAGCTAGTGCAATTTCAGTCCTTCATTAATCCTTGAACTAACACAACTTCTGCAGTTACCCTTTTCTCAGTCCTTGCCTTCCATTCCCTTCTTCCTTAGTTCCCAGTTTCTTTCTCTGTGTCCTTAGCTCCCAGTTTCCTAGTTCGCATGTATGCCTGCTTCCTACCAAATGTTGCCTATTTCCGTTCTTACCTGTCAAGCACTACTATTTTCTTGCTCCTTGTCTTTCATGACTGTGAATTAGGTTCTCCACCCTTGCTTGATGTTACCACAGTGCTTGTTCCTTTGCGATTGCCAGTATTCCTGGGCTGACACCGCTGACAAATACTGTTGTGGTTCTCGTTGGGAAACATCCTTTACGACGCAACTTTTACCATGCAGTACCTTTACAACGCAGGTTTTTCAACGCAAGTCATTACAACGAGTTGCGCCGGGGGGCGCTCTAGGATAGGTAATAGTTTAATTTACTATCCAACACCTTCCCTCCTATCCACGGGGACTGGAGTTGGAATAGTAAATTAAACTATTCACTATCCAGCACCCCCCAAAGCAAGTCATTGTAACGACTTGCTTTGAAAAACCTGCGTTGTAAAGGCATGCGTGGTAAAAGCATGCGTTGTAACAACGTACATCCTTCTCGTTCACTGTATTGGCTGTACTTTGTTGCCTCATGCAGAACTTCCCCAATGGATCGCTATTGTTCAATGACTCATTGTATGATCTTGTAAGCTCTCTATCTTCCCTTTCTCTACCTGGCCACCAGTTCTTGTCAGATCCCTGATAGTTTGTCCTAACGCTCAACTTATAGGCCTAGGCTACCTAAAATTCCTACAGCATTGGATATTATGGAAGTGAAATCCTGGTGGCAGCTCCAGCCATTGAGAGTGGCAACGAAAATGGAAATTGTTAGACCGTAAGGTATTGCATATTCGGCAGACTTGTAATTCATAGGTTTGAGTATATTCCTTCACACTGTTGCTTCTTTGCAAGTCAAAGGTATAGGTTTTTAATGCATACCATCCGCCTTAAGGGCATACTCCCAACCGAATGTAATATTTGGCATTTTTAACGGTTGTAAATAAGATGAGCTAACTAAATAGAGACTTTTTTTTACTATTTTAAAATAAATATCAGTATTTTATGATGTTTTATTGCATGTGATCAATTTATAAATTTGTTCTTTTATTGTTATTTTATATGTTTTACATCAACTAAAAATAAACATCAAAAAATAAAAAATAAAACAAAAGTTAATTTGACTTTCGGTAAGTAGCATTCAGTGTTCTCATCTTCTTTTAACATGACTGCCACATTGTTCAAATTTCAACTGGTATGGCTCTGTAAAATCAGCTACATTAAGAGTCTGGGCTTTAAAAACGGTTATTAATTTTCACTTTCCTTCTTCTTCTGCCTCCTTCCTTCTTCCCCTTGTTGGTTTTCCATTCCCATTGTCTTTCCTGCTCTCGTCTCTTTTTTCTTTGTTCTCCAGTTTCTTCTCTTCTCTTTCCTTAATTCTGTATTAATCTTCTTCCCCGTGTCTTATGTGGCTCTCTTCTTGCTGTCTCTCTCTTTCCTTCTTTTTCTTCTTTCCTTCCTTTTCTCGATCGCTGCACTGTCTCTACCCTGCCTCTTTTCTCCTCTCTCTTTTTTATCTTTACTTCTCTTACTTGCACTCTTCTATTCCCTTTCTCAGCTCCCCAGTAGTTTTGCTGTCTTACAAATCTCCTTCCTTCTCTTGGTCTTTCTTCTCCTTCTTGCTCTCTGTTCTTCTTTCTTGCTCTTTTCCACTCATCCTGATCACACTTGTTCTCCTTTAATACTCGCTCCTCATATCTCTTCTCTCTCCTCTTTCTGGCTCACGCGTCCTCTGCCACCTCTACTATTCTTCAGAAGTGCCATCAAATGTTATTTACAATTTTAAAAAGTGTATATCTTTCGCCTTCCCTCTTCTCTTACCCCAACATTTTCAGTTTTTGTAAATAATGCTGCAAGCCACTCTTGTCATTTGGCACCAGCCTTTATTACCTCACTGTCACCTCCACTTTCACCTTCATTATCCTCACTTCAGTTCTCATTTATTCTATGTGTTAATTTTACTTAGCATTCACAACATGTCAAATAGAAACATATGTTTCATTAAGGAAGGGGGGTCATTTCCATTTTGAGGAAATGAGCTATTGTGTGTCCTTTATTACAAAAAAATAATTTGCAGCAGAAAACTTGAATAACATCCAACCTACCTTCCGGGTTTCCCTTACAAGAAGGTTATTAGAAAGACATGTTTTAACTATGTATTATATTGACTGTGGTAATATTGCTTTTATGGTTTTCTATCTCAAAAAACCGAATAAAATATATATTTTGAATTGAATTGAATTGACTGGCTTTGGCTTTCACTCAGATTCAGAGTTTTGCTGAAAGAAATTAACTGCTGGACTTCCTACAAGTAGCATTTCAATCTGGCTGTAGCACCAAGTTAGTTGTGTTGTTGGTGTTAGATGTTATAAGAATGCTCGTCGATAGGACTGGTTTTCAGGTAGAGCTGGTATTGTATCTCTCAGCCACCTTCAAATCTCATGGAACACTTTTCCATGTTAGCATGACAAACCAAAGCTGGGTATAATGGCAAGCAGATGGATTGGTTAATCTTATTTGATAGACTGTAGTCAGTCAGTAACTATACCCCTATTAAGTTTACGTTAAAAAAAATCAAATACTGCGTCCCTAATGGATCAGTTCTATCCCTGTTTCTATTTCACATTTACATGTGACCTCTGGCCAAAGTGATTCATCAAGTTGACATCCTTTTCTACATGACATTAAGTTGATCTCGATCGAGCACAACTCCATGGGCTCATGTGAGTGAGACGTTCTTTCTATCAGACTGACCGCCACTCTTTCAAACACTGGTGGGTAATCACAAACTTCTTGACCCAGGCTGAGATTTGTATCACCTACACTGATACTGTCAGTGGGCTCTTAGCATGTTCCCACAGATAAAGTGCTGTTCTCTAGAAGCTCATGGTGCAAGAGTTTCTAGTAATGCCCCGATTACTTACCGGTAATCTTCATTACTCCGAGTATAGTCTTCCTCGCCACATGAGTTACATAGTGAGCTTCAGCTCCACACCAGAACCCTCCAAAGCAAAAAATTAGCCTCCCATGCCTCCCATCCCTTCCCAAGATGGCCGACCCATTACCACCTGACCTCTATAAGAGGCGGGCCGGCCCAACCCATCAGCCTGAAACCACCAAGCACAAACATGAAGCCGATAGCCAGACAGGGAGGGAGGGATGGGAACTCATGTGGCGAGGAAGACTATACTCGGAGTAATGAAGATTACCGGTAAGTAATCGGGGCATTACCTCCTCGTTAGTCTTCCTCGCCACATGAGTTACATAGTGAGCACATACCAAAGCCAAGCGGCTTCATGGAAACTCACAAGAAAACCAACAGACCAGGGGATGACCACGAAGGAGGCCAAACCCAACAGACCAGTACGAGTGGAAGGACCACCCAGGAGAGAGGCAACCACGAGTAGCAAAACCAACCCGGGACAGAAGACACCGGGAAGGCCGAAAACAAACCGGACCCCAGAGACATCAAGGGTCGCCAGGAAAAACCGCCCCAACCGAAGGAAGGCAGAGAAAGGCACGGGACCGTACCCCACGGAGCCAAAAAGGCAGCAGCAACCAAGGCCAGAACAGAAACAAGCAGGCCCGAACAACACACCAGGGCAGCCCAACAGGCAGCACAAAGCGAGAGGGGAGCAAAAGCCCAAGAGAGGAATCGAACGAACAGAGGACAACTCCACCACAGCGACCAAACAAAAAAGCAACAGTGGAAAGAGACAACCAGTCCGCTACCGGGAAGCGGCACCAGAGCCATCCAACAGACAGGCAAGAGCCGGAAAAATGGAAAAGGGAGCCGAGAAGAAACAGAAGGGGAACAACCCCCGCCACACAAAGGACCCCCGGAAGGGACCGGGACACCAAGGAGAGAACCCAGGCAGGCACCAGGGAAAACGAACCCAGGAAGGAGCCGGGAACGACACCGAAGAGACCCGGAGGAGAACCAACCGGGCAAAGGCGAAAAACATTAAACCCACAGGCCCGCTTAACGGCCAGAAGGGAGAAGAAGAGGCAGAAAGAAGCCAACCGGCCAGGTACGGGAACACCCCGCACAGGGACCAAGCAACCGGCCCAGGAAGAAACACAAGAAGGGAGCGAGCCCCCGAAGAGAGCACCAAGGCGGGCAAACAGACAGCCAGCCCACAACCAGGGCCAGCCCAGCGAGGCAAAGAAGAACCGACAGGTACAGGAGTGCGGCAGCAACACCCCAAAGGCGTGAAGAACAGAAGGGCAGGGAGAAGACGAGCCCGAGCCATGACAAAATGCCCAGGGAGCCACCAGAGCCAACAGGACCCGGGACCCCAAAACCAGGGGAAAGAAACGTGGACACACCCACACCGGAAGCGCAGGGCCCCGCCAGGAAAACCCAAAGCACCGCTGGGAACAAAAACAGCCAGCAGGCAAAGGGACCCCAGGAAGCGCAAAGCCGGGAGCCCAAACGAGAAGGCCGAAGAGCCAAAACCGGAGACCCCAAGGAAGCAGACAGGACCAGACGGACCCAGGAGACTCCCGAACCAAGCACAAAAAGAGACCCGACCCACGAACCACCGAAGGAGAGCCGATGAGAACACGAGCAAACAGGGCCAGAAAGGCCGGAGCCAAAAACGACCCAGGCAAGGACAGCACCAAAGTGCCAACAGACAAAAAGGGGGCGAACCCCGCACACACCCCGGAGCACAAGGTAGGGGACAAACCCACCACAGTGACCAACAAGCCCCAGCAAGGCAGGCGTAAAAAAAGGAACCAAGCAAGGGCCAGAGGTACCGAGACCAACAGGAAGAGGAGGATCCGCAAAGGACAGACAGGGGCGAGAAAGCACCAACAGTCAACAAGACCCAAACCACGACCAGAGGAAGGCCCCACCAAGGCAGACAATCCCAACCGGAAAACCCATGAACAGGACCCGGAGAGAAAAGGAACAGTGCACCCGCCAAAAGCGACCCTGCAACAAAAAAGAAGGACGCACGCCCCATCAGAGGCAGGCGCCAAAAGACTCGCCAGACCAAGCAGGCACCACCCAAGGGAAACAGAGCCACCAAAGGACCATAGCCCCAAGGGCAAGAGAAGGATCGCAACAAAGACCCGACCCCCAGGGGGCAAGGAGAAGCATGGTGACAGCAGAAAGCCGACAGGAAAATGGAGCAAGAGCCGCCCGTCGAGTCCTGACAAGACCAGGAGAACCCACCAGGAGCAGGAACAGTCAGCAAGAAAATACTGACGCAGCCCAGAGACGGACAGACAGACCCCAACAGCAGGAAGGCCACCTCAGAGAAGCCGAAGCCCACAGCCCCCGGAAAACCCGGAGGACGGCCAACAAGGAACCAACCGGGACCGACCCCACACAAAAACAGCAGGGACACGAGTCCACAGGACAAAAAGGACCACAGGCCCAAAGCCCGGAAGGCAACACAGCGAACCACGAAGCAGAGGCCCCACAATCCAACGCCACAGGCGTCGAATAACAAGAAAACCAAAAAGCACCCCACATGGACACCAACACAACAATGGCGGGCACCACCAAAGGCACAAGACTCACCACCGAGCCACAGCTCCACGGACTCAAGCCAAAACAAGGAACACTGCGAAAGAGAGAGCAACCCAAAGGGAGAAGCTGAGGAGAAACACGAATACGCGTGTCAACCACAGGCAAACCGGCAACCCCAGAGCCCCAGGATGCAGCCGAAGCAAACACGCCCCCTGACCATCCGCAGAGCATGTGAACCACACACGAGGAAGAGGGCGCAAGGGGAGCCCGGCGAGCAAAGGAGCAGGAGGAGGAGAAACCACCGCCAAGGTCCATGGAGGAAAGGGCCGAACCAAAGGCCAACCCGGAGACCAGAGAAGCAGCCCGAGAAGAAGAACAGGAGCAACAGCCCCCGGAAACCCCAAAGGCCACCCCAAGCAGGACCAGGAACAACTGCGGAGGGCACAGACCTACAAGAGGAACGGAGAACCACCATGTCGACAGCACCAGGCAAACACAGGAGGAGACCCACCATTGCACCAGCCCCGACCCTGCCCAACGACTGAAAACAGACGAGAAGAGGAGCACAAAGACCCCAAATGGCAGGAACCGACCCCGACACCCGAGGGCAGGACAGAGCACAGAGACAAGGAAACAAAGGAAACGGCCCAAAACGTGCGAAAAGAAAAAAATATATATACACATATATACATATACAACGCACGACAAAGAACCACCTGAGGACACGGCCCCAGCATAGGCAGGACACGAACCCAGGGCCGATTAAGGGCCAAAGAGCGAGGCACAGCCACAGAAAACGAGCGCAGGAACCGGAATGGGAACCAGCCACTCAGCGACAGGGAAGCCCAACGCAGGCACAGAATAAAGAAACGAAAAATAATGCAACAAGCAAAAATGCAGAAAACGAACAAAAACAATGTCCGAAAATGAAACACCGGGGGACATGGTCACAGCACAAGTGTGTGAGAGCAGGCGCCACCAAAGGCAAAGCACCACTCAATGAGCCACAGCACCAGCAAGACCTGACAGCAACGAAACACCCCAGCCCACCATGCACAATCAGGGCCCACGACACAAAGGACATGCCACCGAAATGGTGGACAGAAGAGCGGGGCACTGTCACAGCCCCAGTGCCCAAAATCCGAAACAAACCTGAACAGGGACATGAACCACGGGCCCACAGAAGAAAAGACAGATGCCCAACAGACAGACCCTGCAAGGGCCACAGCCACCGCAGACCGGAACAACAACCGGACGGACCGGGCAGCAAGAGGCACAGAAGTAGACAGGGAGCCAGGCACCGACCCCGTCGAGACAGAATCCCGAAGGAAAGAGGAGGAAACACACAGGGACCGCAGCCGGAACGAACCGAAACAGGCAGAAAACAGCCGAGGCATGTGAAACAGACCGCACATGGACAAAAAGAGATGACGACAGCATAAAGCTCGTCCCCTTCAACTAATGGAACGTCCCATAGCCTGATAGCAAAGTGAAAAGTACTACAGCTGATTCCATAATTTATATTGCGAGAATCAAGGATTCACTCAACTGTGCCGTAACCCAGGATCGAACCAGGGACCCACAGATCTCCAGCCTAACGCTCTCCCTACTGAGCTATTACGGCCTGCTTGAGTCCCGAGAAAAAAAAACGCCCCCGGAGGGCGGGTGTGCACAGACCAATCCCAGCGCGGCACAGAGCCGTGGGAAGAAGCCCAGGAAACCCCGTTCAAGAGAAAGAGCGGAAATCGCCCAGCACCGTACACGGAGGACCGTACACTAAGAAATTAACGGCGGCCGCACGGCATTAGGCACACACAAGGGAAACCACAGCCGCCCAGGCAGGAAAAACGTGGGAAGAAGGACCCCGACCGGGACAAGGACTGCACCCGACCGGACGGCAAAAAGGTGAGCCGGGTTTGAGGAGCGCAGCCAAGAAGGAAAAAGGCGGCCACAACATGCATGGAATGGCCGCCCCCCACACCCCCCGCCAAAAGGCAGGGTCAAAAGAAACGCTGCTGTACCCGCTAAGCGGGGACATCCAGTGCCCAAACATGTGCCCGGCCCATAAAACAAAAGCACACCGACAAAGAAAACAGTGGCATACATGGGAAGGAAGGGGACCCGGGAATAGAACAACAAACACGGCCCCTTGCAGACACCGGTGCCGGCAGTAACAAACAGTTACAGGCAGCGCGAGGCGAGGGGCCAGAAGGGCTCAGAAACAGCAGAGCCCCAGACCAACCACCCCCCACCCCCCCTATTGACCCCTGGCCCGCTAAGGCAGAGCCTAACCGGCATCAAAGAGACCGGAGGAAGGAAGGGGGGAAAGTCCAAAAAGCCCCAGAGTCCGCTAGAGCAGGACCACCGACCAAGGACCCATGCTCCTGCTACAGCAGGAACCACTTACCTGAAGACGCATCTGGAGAGTAATGACGCGCAGAACTAAAAAAACAGGCTGATGGGTTGGGCCGGCCCGCCTCTTATAGAGGTCAGGTGGTAATGGGTCGGCCATCTTGGGAAGGGATGGGAGGCATGGGAGGCTAATTTTTTGCTTTGGAGGGTTCTGGTGTGGAGCTGAAGCTCACTATGTAACTCATGTGGCGAGGAAGACTAACGAGGAGGTAATTGCTTCTTATGAGATAAAACACCTACTAGAGTGCTGCCTTACATTCTTTCAATCACAAAGAGTATTAAGGACAAAGAGGGAAATTGATTCATAACTGTAACAAAGGAAAACAGTTGTTCTCTTGGAATAATAACTGTAAATTATTTGTTTTTTGGGAATCACGATTTGATTTGGACAATCAGTGAGTGAAAAACTTAATTTTGGAAAGTGTATACAAACAAAAGAAAAAGTGATACTGTAATCTATACTTAAAGGCGGTTTGCTGTGTGGTTTGATAGTTTAAACAGGAAGGCATATGAAATAAATGGCATATGACCATAGGCATATCTTAACTTATTTATCACAATGGAAAAATTATAAAGACATGATAGGTTATGAATTAATACATTTGGTTCCCAAGTAGCATTATTGATGACGTTTGAATGTTACGTCTCTATAGGGGTAACCATCAGGACCAACCATAAAACATAAACCCCTGTGAAGGACACTATGGGAAAAAAAGACTGGTGAAAAGAAAACCCAGAGCCAAAGAAAAAGGGCAGGAAACATCCTCAGTGGGGTAATACCAGACACTCTATCACTTAACCATAGAGGGATATGGCTTGCAAAGCCATCATGGGGGGCACGATCTGAGCGAGCTCCAAAGATTGCCCTGCTAAATCAACACGAATTGGATCCCCGCGACCCCCTGCCACCGACTCTGAGCACCGATCTGGGCTCCTTGCCCAGAGGCCAGCTTGTGGAGGGGTGCAGCCCTGGTCTACAGCCCTGACCTGGGCTTGCGGCCGCACTGCTGACTATGACGTGTCCGTACACGCGGCCCCTACGCAGAGCCATGGTCTGGGCCTGCGGCCGCATTCCTGATTATGACGTGTCCGTACACGCCGCCCCTACGCACTGCCCTGGGCCTGCGGCCGCATTGCTGACTGTGACGCCGCCTCTATCCCTACGAGGAACCGGGCGACGACTGTGGTCGAGGTCGCCGCCCAGCTGGGCTGAGGACAAAGTGCGGAGGTGTGCGTCGTCGCGACAGTGCCACCAAAGAGGCGAGGAGCGGGACAGACAGACGAGAGATGGAGCTGCCCCGATGTGTGGACACCGGCGGCCGCTGATTCGTGCTGCAGTGACGTGGCTGCAAATCAGCTGGGTCACACGTCTTGTCTGAATAGTTTTAAAAAATATATATATATCAGTAGCAACGGGGACGATGAACCGCGGAGCCTAGGGAAATTGGTTCAATCTGGGCTGAGTGAGACCCATCAACCCGGGACACACACAGGCGCTACACCCAATCAACTGATAATCCAAACTACTCTGGCAGTCAGGTGATGGGCGTCTGCTCTACATGTTATATGGACTAGGCATCTATGTGAGAGGCATCACCAGGTGGCTGAACTGTTCTCCTACTTCTGCAACATTATTGGATATTGATTCCTGTCAGTGCACTGATCCAAACTACTCTGGCAGTCAGGTGATGGGCGTCTGCTCTACATGTTATATGGACTAGGCATTAAATGTGAGAGGCATTACCAGGTGGCTGAACTGTACTACTACTTCTGCAACATTATTGGACATTCCTGTCAGTGCACTCTGGGCCCCCTTGTTAGCCCCCTGCTGTGGCTGCGAGATCCCCTGTGTGGGGCCTTTTGCCCTCTCGCATCCTGGGACAGATTTTTGAGGACTGATTTGCTGCAGGCACAGACCTAGCGCCACTCCGGATGCCCGTACACACCCACATGTAGCATTGGCACTTTTTATATCCTGCGGCATCCCCACATTAGCACATTGCACAAGAAGATTAACACCCCTGGTCACACACTAAGTGGAAAACGAGCTCCTTACGACCATTCACTCTACTTGTAAAGCAAAGTGACTACAGAGGTCACACACTGCTCTCCCACTGGGAATCACATGCAGAAGAGCTCACAAGAAGGCCCACAGCTTGACGACTGGACTGTGCATTCATGCGCCAGCCCAACACACCTGAAATATGGGGGCTGCTCATGCTGCCACATTTCCCTCGCCCATATTTCTGGCAAGCGGGCCCCACCATCGAGACGGACACACAATACCCAGTAACCACTAGCAATATCGTCATGGGCCGACAATGTGTGACCACCCATTAGCGGTGGCGAAAAAGCTTGGAACTGCACTGTAACCTACGAGAACCTCCCTCGAGACCAAGTTAGACGCAGTTACAACAGACTTGACATTTCTCCACACCGATCATCGCAAATGAGCAGAGAAGGTCCATGAACTGGACAGTCTATTGCCATCATACAACGGAAAACTGGTGACATGGACACCTCAATACGATTACTGTGGGATTGTGTCAAAATGCTGTATCGAAAAGTAGAAGATGCCAGAGGCTGGTCGCGACGTAATAACATGCGAGTGGTGGGTCTGCTGGAGAGAGCAGAAGAATCGGATGCGGTCGTATATGTCGGACAATGGATGCAACAGTTACTGCCTCAAGACACTCTTTCACAATACTTCACAGAGGCACCGGGTGCTTGCCTGCCGCCACTCACCAGGTGCTAACCCCAGACTGTTCTTATTCCCCGTGATGCATTACAGAGACGGAGATGCTATTCTCAAAGAAACTCTGCAATTACATGAAATCAAGGTGGACAATGCTACGATTATGTTCTTTCCGGATTATACTGTTACAATACAAAACAACGCTGCACTTTCCTTGCAGCCAAGTGCAATCTAGGGGAACTTGACATCAAATACTCTCTGCTGTTTCCGCCTCGTCTGCACATTGCCCGGAGGGGATACACCCAAAAGGGTCTGGGAATGGCTGGACTCCACTGGACGCTCCACAAACCCCAAATCTACACAGACGGCACCACCAATTGAGATGGCGTGGGGATGCAGCACCGATACCGATGACCAAGAAAAAAGCATCCTACCCTAATAGCTGTTCCAGACTTTGAGCAAATGCTGCAGGAATGCAGACAGGTACTACAGACCGCAGCGGCAATAGGTGAACACAATAGGAACTCCAGGATGGATGATGACTCCTTCAATCACTCAACAATGATGGCTCTTCGACCATGTGTCCTTCCAGGACTGATTCAGCCTT
Organism: Lissotriton vulgaris; assembly: GCF_964263255.1. Taxonomy (NCBI): domain Eukaryota; kingdom Metazoa; phylum Chordata; class Amphibia; order Caudata; family Salamandridae; genus Lissotriton; species Lissotriton vulgaris. The sequence continues at coordinate 201,377,933 of NC_141698.1, read as the reverse complement.
GCACCCTGCTCGCGGACTTTACCCCGCATACTACCAATGACATTGTTTTACACCTGCTATTAATGCAGATCACATTCTGCAGTCCTACTGCTATTCCTACCTGTACCTAGGACTGCCATCCTTGTTGGTATACATCAGATTTGTTGTATCTTGCAGGTATGATCTACCCTAGTCTATTAATTGGGACTACAACCCTAGGTAGCCATCAACGCTTCTGCCCGTGCTTGGGTGGTAGGGCAAATCTTGTTTAGCTATGCGCTGTGTGGGTACTTTGAAGTATCATTTCACTGTAGCAGTGAGACCGCTTACTGGCACTTTTGCTGTCCCCTGATAGGTTGCTGCCTAATTGCCTTTTCTCGATTAAAGTTGTTACTTGTTTGGGTGGACACATAGTGTGTTTCTACTCTTTTGGTATTTACAAATTTATGATTGGTGTCAAGATATGTTTACTTGTTTGCTATGACCCACGCCCTTGCCAGGCTCTACCTCACACATTACATAATGCTTGTTTCTTGCCTGAGACTCATCGCCCCTACTGGTGATACACTGGCACCAGGGAGATGATCGAGTTCACAACCGACTCATTGCACACTTTAACATAATGACGTGGAATATCAGGGGTATGCACACACCATCTAATTGGCACTCAGTGTATGCCTACATGAAAAGACATTTGATACATGTGGCACTGTTCCAGGAAACACACCTCACGCAAATAGAAACCAATAGCCTACAGCGTTGATGGAGGGGTCAGATCCACAGCACCAATTTTTCTAGTTATGCCGTGGAACACTACTTTGGATCAGACCCGGCACCCCATTTATAACAGAAGGCACGATTATAGACCCTGAGGGCCACTATGTGTGATTGCGAGGACAACTAGACGGCCGGCATGTGCTGTTGGGTTCTATCTATGCACCAAACACTGACCACGTAGTCTTTTATCATGCACTTCCACGCACTCTCTCAGTAGAATGGCCTATCATGGTTGGACACTACTCTAGATCGATGCTTTCTTCCACTGCGTCACACATCAGCCACCACCAATGCCTGCTTTTTAACTGATTGGCTCCAGCAACAGCACCTAGTGGACATGTGGCGACACCTCAACTCGGTAGTAAAAATCTACTCCATTTTTTCTGCCCCAATCAAGTTACAGGTCCGTATTGACAGGACTGTGGCCACCCCGTCACTACTCCCTTCCATAACAAATTGAAAGCTTAGGGTGCACACACGCTGATCATAATTCTCAGCTACTATGTTTGCAATGGGAAAACATAATCTCCCCCCATTCCCACTTGGAGGTTTGAAGTAGTGCTATTAGAAGACCCCCGCTTTCGAGACTCAGTGGGCACTATGATTGATGACTATTTTCAACGCAATGCAGATACAGCTTCCACTAGCTGGGTTGAATGGGATGCATTCAAAGTGACGCTGAGGGGACATTGTTTGGGTGCACAGAGTAATCGGAGACGCAGACTTTATTATGACATCACTAGTCTATAACACAAACTTTTAAAGTTGGAAACCTGGACTATAGACAACCCGGGAAACCGGATCACACTTACTGATGCACAGCGCAACCATGCAGCCTTACTGAAGCGTATGCGCTGTCTAATCTGTGCTGCAAACGCAGCGCTTATGCATGCCACTGCAGACAAGACAGGATGGTTGTTAGAATGGCTTATCCGCCAAGATCAACCCTGCAGGCCCTTGACAGATTTGCGATCCAGCACAGGCACACTTCTATATACCCAAACCGACATATAAAGGAACTGTCCCAACACCTTATCAGAGTCTATCAGTCAGTCCCCGATTCCAATTCCAACTCCGACAAATACAGATCATTCTACGCTAATCTCACTGTCCCCACCGTTCCGGCTACAGTATGACTGGAATTGCATGAACCTATAACCTTGGCTGAGATCCAGAATGCAATTAAGGCACTGGCAAATGAGAAAACCCCGGGACGGACCGTTTGCTGGCTGAATAGTATAAGGCATTTATCTCGTCAACTCACTCCGCAACTGCTCAAATTGTATGACGAAGCACATGCTTTGGGAACTCTTTCAGACTCCCAGGGAACGGCAATTGTAATATCTTTGGCTAAGTCCAATAAAAATCCTGAAGTTGCTGGCTCATTTAGGCCATTAACGCTACATAACTCAAATTACAACATTTTAGTGAAAATTCTTGCGGATCAGCTGGCGCCCCAGGCCCAGACACTGGTGAACCCAGACCAGAATGGTTTTGTCCCTACATGCAATACTACCTTGAAACTCCGCAGTTTCTGGCTGTTTGGTACTGGACCTCTAGAAGGTCTTTGACTCCCTGGAATGGGATTCTTCATTTGCTGCATTGGCCCAATAGGGAACCAGCGATCATTTACCTGGGCTAGTATCTAAACTCATTTCGCTATATGGGGATCCCTTATTGAAACGCAAAATAGGTTTAGTGCATACCAAAAACCATTTTGGGTTGCAAACCCTGTGAATTGCAAGGTCTTTGACTACATCATATATGGCTCTTCATTCCAAAGGCGTGAACTACATGAAAACAATCATTGATGAACTTGGAAATTTTGGAAATACTAGTCTAACCATTGTTAAGTGCAAGACTATGCTGGTGGACACTCATGCCCCATCCTTAACCAGATAGCTTCAGCCGTGGCTCGTGCAGGTAAGAGCAGTGGGCCAACTCTTACCTGCATGGGCCTTGGCTGGATATCTTTAAGATCTTTGATGGTAACAGAAAATCGTCCAATTTCAACAAAAAGTTATAAATATGCAGGAGGAGAATCCAAAAGCCCACATGTTAGCCATATGGTAAAGAAAATTACAAGGTGGATTCTCTCGACATTTTATAGTTTCTATTGACATTTTATAGTGTGGTAGTTTCAACATCATTTAGAAGATAATTTTGCATTAACAGATCGAAAGATGAACATTCATGACTGATACGATTATTCGGTTTTATACATTTGATCCTAAATAAGTTCTCTGCTTACTTCTGTCACACCAAATCCACTGTGTAGCCAAAAGTCTGTTTCAAACGTACCCAAGTACGATTACAAATTTGAGACATAATAAGCATCTTAATTTTGTGCACTCTTTATTGTCAGGACATTTCTCATCTGCTGACCAGCATTTTTAAGAACCTGTACACTGGTGAAGTCATAGGGAAGGACAAAGGAGATCATTATTTCAAATCTCGGGGAGGAGACAACGCGTATCATGAGAAGTTTGTGGATGAACTGCAAAAGGTAAATTCAGAGCTTTCCACATGTAATGTAAATTGTCAGAAGATAATGTGCACATATTACCATCAAACAAGCACTTGAATACCATCCTCCTCTAGAATAAAAGATTATTGAAAGGAATTGTAAGCAATTCATTGTTGATCCTTTCCCGCTCCCCGGCCACCACCTTCCCTCCCCCTCTCCTCACCTAACCAAGAATAACAGGATTATGTTGAGAAAGAAATTGATTTTTTTTAGGAAGGGATAACCAGCTTGCTGGTTCAGTGAACAGCTTCATCAATCTACAGCCTACATGGAAGTGCGCCTTGAAACAGGAAGTCCTAAGGAAGAAAACATAGTGGCACACAAATTCATGTAAAGAAGGGTTTGTGGGGTAAGGGTATACTGAGTCGAGGCAAAAGAAAATGACTAGAATTCACAATTGGGTTAATATGTTGAGGTGGGGAGACTTACCAGGATAAAAACATATTTTACAATTTAACCCCTTGCATGCTGATGACGGCCCCCAGCCGTCATGCACTACGGTGCTTGTGTGCTGATGACGGCTGGGGCCGTCTTAAACCCACCCACTCGCGATTTTGCCGCACAGGCGCAGAATCGCGGCCACATGGAAGGGGTTAATAAATGAAACTTTAGAGAGAAGAGCAGCTCTGTATTGCAGCTGGAATAGACTGCCTAGTTCTAGCTCTCGGCGTGACTTTCTCTCCCTAAATTACTATGCAATATTATGTATTTTGAAGTCTTTGTAATAAATCCCAGTGAAATAGGCTTACCGATGAACAGTTCTTTCAAGATCTTAAAAAAGATATATCCTCTTTGTGTAGATTTATAGAAGAGCGGAAGAATTGAAGGAAAGCCCTTATACTCTATTAATGTACATGTCGTCTTGATTTGAAAGACTTGATTGGTAAGCACATATTCAGGTGTGTGGCAAAGAATGTTGATAAATACCTATAGAGCATTGGGCTTTCAGTCTCTTTAAAGTGGACTGCGCTTCTTCAAATGCTTTATTGAGCTTATAAAATATTTTGAAAATACATTTATTAAACTTTAATATTTTCTCAGCAAAAATATGAATTACAATGATTGGTATTCCTCTGACCTAAAAGTTATTTGTGTGGTGCCAATTTGAAATAGATTAAATGAATAGTGAAGGGTAGGTTATTGTTATAAAGAGGAAAAAGTGATCAAAATCACATTCCATATTTCTCTTCAACCCTAAAACAAGGGTATCAGATTTAATATTTTTTCTAATTAGCTTTCTTCATGACATCAATATGGGTAGCCGCTGCAACCTTTGGCTTGCTTTTGCTGCCCTTTGCACTGCATTTGCTACCCCTACAACAAACAACAAGGTGATTGATTGATGGAATGTTTGAATTATTCTGAGCCACTGGCGAACCCTCGGGCCACATCTCAGTTCAGCAATTCTTGTGGCCAATGAGCCACTCAAGACAGAGTCCTGCCTTATTAAAGTCAGTACTGAACCTGCTCTTCATGGGAACCATTTGCCTAAAACTGCCAGGCGGGGCTCCCTCTAGGAGGGAACACAAGCATCCCTAGTTTGCGGCCCATGGCACAATGAGCACAGGACTCACATGACCGCAGGGATCATGAAGGCACTAGTAGGACAAGAATACAAACAGGACTGTCCAATTCCTGTTTATCCTCTCAGGTTTCCACGCTTTTCTCTCCCCCTAGCCACATCAGTACCAAATATTGCACCGATGAGGGCTTAGGGGACTGTGGATCATCCGTGTGATATGACTGGAGGTCCCATGGTGCCAGATGCTTTTCCCATTGGCCTAACAGGGCTTCCTCCCACTTCTACTGGTTTTCCAACAAGTGTTAACAAGCATATTGTGATTTGTGTATGAGAAAATATTTCTGGTTAAATTTACGTTGGATATTTCCAAGGCACATATATGTGGGAACTTTCCCTACAATATATACAGGAGTTGGCCGGCTGGCTACTTCCATATAAGTGTTATATAATTCCAGAATAATTTTTAGCCCAAGTACATTTTTGTGTAATTCAAAGTAAGATTGGGCAAGTGGAGAGATCTAGGCGCTTTACTGAGGAAAAAACCACGATGTGGAATATCAGTAAGATATCACTGTCATAAAGTTAAGCTATGTAGCCAATCAAATCAATCAAAGTACATGCACCAATATAACTCAGTTTTTTTGCAGACCACTTGGTGTGGCAGGCACAAGCCTAGTCTTGAGTGTAAAGTGACCACCTCACTCCACATAATTATGGACACTTTTTCCAGTCCAGAACCTTTCACCTACAAATCAATTATTTCAAGTTTGTCCGCCTAATAAGTTCAATTGAAGCAAAATAAGACTAAAGTACCCAGAAAGCATATGGCTATCACACAAAAGTCCAGGACTGGAAGCAGTGTCCATAATGATCTCACCACAAAAGTCACTCCTCAAGTGCATTTGCACAATCTATTCTCGTTGAAATACCACCTGAACCAAAACTCGATTAAGTTAAATAGTAGGAGACAGAGAGTGTGGTATTTAATTTTTTACTCTGTCTTTTTACCAGATTCGAACGGAGCATGACCGTCTCATGGCAGAATCAGACATGGTGGAGAGACACATTATTCAGGCACGAGCTCGAGCCACCGCTGAAGAAGAACGGGCCCTAAACAGACTTATGGAGGAAGCTGGGGATAAGTTTGATTCTCTTGGCCTGCCTCCAGGTAAGGGCTCATGAAATTGTAGCGTTTTATGTATTTTTAATTAGTCAATATTATTTTCAAAAACACAAGTTACACCAAATAGTGATACATTTGCACTATTATAGAAAGTGTTCCAGTAGACAATTATTTACAAAGACATGACAGGTTGGTAGGCACAATGACCAATACATCTTAAACACATGTTCATTTGTTGAAAGTACCCTTCCCAAAAACTATGCTATGATGAGATTTTTTATATTCTCGGATCTTGAAATCTTGTCTTGTTGATGGATTTCTTAAATTGTGTTAGGTGCTGTATATATCTATGCACATCCCTTCACTTGACTTCACTTGCACTGCGCCGGCCCATGTAGCACCTTGTTATTTGTTGAAATAGTCACATGAGGATTTGTTTAATATGATTAATCCAATCATTAAATGTGAATACTTTTTCCTATTCTCTCACTTTAAATTGTTGCTAGTAGGGACCATTGTGCCTATCAACCTGTCATGTATTTGTAAATAATTGCCTATTGGAACACTTTCTGTAATAATGGCTTGTATATCCTAGTTCTTTGAGAGTACAGGGTTTGTTTGACCCTTCATAGGTCTCGCCTATGCAGCGCGAATGCACTGCATAGGAGGAGACCTCTTGAAATCGATTCAGTTTTTCTGCCAAAAACATGCACGCATTGCATTGCCTTCAATGGCAACACGTGCACGTTTGGCGATTCCCTTGCGGGAGCGAGCTTGGAAACCATCTGTTTGTAATTAACTTGCAAACAGATGGTTTCAAACCTCGCTCCTGCAAGGGAAACAGGCTCAGGCCCCCTCCTCTCTCCCCTCCCCCTGCTGCCTCCTCCTCTACTTGTCAAACTTGTTGTATTGAGTCTCTAATTGCCATCCTTCGGGATACATTATCAGATCCTCCTACCTGCTCCGGCTACAAAAGTAAAGAAGCAAACAAAGCATGCGCTGGAGGGGCTAGAAAAACAAGTACTGACTCAATGACCTGTCCACTTAATAAGGTAGCCCGAAATGCAATAAAGAGTTTTACGTCTGCACCAGACTTGCTTCCAAACGCTTATAAACAATCTCAAGCTCAAGCCAAAGCAGGCTTTCTACTTGGAAGGTAGAATCCCTCCATTTAGACCAATAAAGGGTTCTGTCTCAATTTGTGTTTACTTTCCCCATCCAGAGCGAAGCATGTAATCAAACGGCAAATCTTCATTGTATCGTGGCCATCCGAGAAGCTGCCATTCCTCTCGACTGGAAACACTCTCTTCTGAAATTGCCGACCCGTTACCCTACCCGGGGGAAGCATTAGTCCTCTGTCTACTTCTTACGCATCTGCACAAACTACGACGCAAGGCACGTCAGAACGCTCTTTGACTCTTGCTTTGCAGTGGGTGTTATATATAATTAGCTGTGGTTAAGGCCTGTACTCAAGGTCTTTCTGGGTGCCACATTTTTAAACATGGTTGCAGTGTTTTAATTTAGCAATGGCAGCGGCTTCTGTTGCCCTGCCCCAGAGGGTGCCGCTTAGGACAACAAAGATACTGGATATAAAGGAAGCGAAATCTGCCTCCCTTTGATTTGGTTTTTACTCATCTCAAGTGCATTTTTTTGGGACACTGATTGACTTTAGGAGTTCTGCACCATTTGGGTCGTCCTTGAGCTCCTGACAAACAGATCGGAACAGCCAATTTGCGTTTGTCCAAGGGCATGAAGGGTAGACTGAGTTGTCACGCTATAGACCCCACGCCACAGGATGGAGTTGTCACGAATGTTTAGATCATACTTCTGCTTGTCAACTTGAGGTGGCGCTCTGTATCGTTTCAAACGAAAAACGGTGATACAGTGGTTTCCTCTTGATTTATTCTACTTCTAGACGTATGTTGAGGTTGTTAACTAAGGGTAAGCTCCAACAAGTAGCTTGTAGGCTACTGGTAGCTCTCCAGGTTCATATATGTAGCTTTTCTGTGTGTGGATCAGTCTAATAAATCATGATTTAGCTTGGATCAATTAATGTATGTATAATTTTCCTGTGTGCACCACTCAAGGGCTCCCCTCAGATTCTCTGACTGCCTTTCTCTTTCTCATTCTTCTTGCCTACTCTCCTCTCCATATGTGCTGCAGCTGGTTCTTCCAAGGAGATGTGCTATTGGTCCATGATTTGCAGCACCATCCCGAATTGCTCCTTTTCGTATGTCCCGTTTCGTTTAAAACCATATTAAACAATTGTAGTGGATGCTTACAGCTTTTCGTGTGCTGGGGTGTAGCTCATGGAACAGTTTAGCAGGGTTCTGTGGGTGCTGGATGGAAAGTGCTTTACAACAAGGTATTTCCCTCACCGATAATGGTGGTTGCTGTACCAGGAGAGCAATCCTGGCTAATGCGCAATATATACCAAGCGATAAACAGCATAAACCATATTCTATTAACAAACAATCCTCTATTTGCTAGCCCTGGGGGAAAAGCAGTGGTTAGTGCAGGAAAATAAAAGGGCTATCGGCCTCGCAAGGAATACGTGAAGGTGCTCTATAAACTATGCACGAGATCACAGCGCGGCCTAGTGATCTAAGTTGAACCCTCTTGAATCGTGCCCTCCTGCAAAATAGTTCAACCCAGTTAGTGCACAGATGATGAAAGAGAAGGCATCCTGGGATCGGAGCTTAAATCCACCTCAATGACAAAATCAGAAAGGAAGGGTCGCACAGTGGTGGAATGTTGGCAGATGAGAGGCCAGAGATGGAAAGAATGGGCAGGCTTGCAATGACGAGGAGGGTAAGGGATAAATGCAGGCCACTTTTCTGCAGCAGGGGGGGGATTTGATGGTTTTGGAAAATGCAGCACAACATTAAGGCAAGGGTGTGGCCTAACGGCAGCTAGAGCAGGCGACTTCGAAGCTGAGGAACAGGGTTTGAGTCTGGGCAGGAACGCTAAACATCCTGTGATGCTGGGCAAATCAGTCAATCTACCCCTGTCCAACAAAATGAATGTGTCCGTCTGTGATGCACCTGGTGCTCATGTAAAGCGCTCTGATGCCTTCGGGTCGAGTTTGTCCTATTAATAACTCCAAAAAGGAGTGTATTTTCTACGATTTGAACCAAGATGCCCGGCACATTTCACAGCTGAAAGGTTGTGGGCAGAGGTCTGCCCTCTTTCTGTGTCTCCACTTTCCCCATCTCGCTCGCCTGCCCCTCTATCCTCTTTCTCCTCTCTGTCATCCATAGAGCTGATGTTTTATGTTTTTTTGATAAATGCAAAGGACAATCCAATGAAAGCTGCATTTAAGATGGCGCCTGTTGTTGAACCCGAAGCCTTGCCAACATTAAGGCTGGGGATTGCAGATACTTCAATGGAACTGAGGCTAATTGGGCATTTCAGAAACAGCTGCTGTTTCTATTTGTCCCTGACATGACCCAGAAGGAAGCGGAAGTGGCCCGTGTGGCCGATACCATCATTTTCTTGGCTTCCAGGAAAGGAAATGTGATGATTTCATTACTTGGTAGCTCTGGAGAGAGAATTTTACAAGAAGACCTCATGGTCAAGGGTCATTCAATGTTGTCCGGCCAATGTCCCCTAGTGAATGATGACGCCTGTTTTTGGGGGCCCTTGAATGGCCCGCTACAATCCCGCAGAAAGTTACCGGAAGTGCACAAATGAGGAACCCAAACAAAAAGTGTGGTTCCCATCTAAAAATCAGCATTGAGTCCCCTCTGTATGTCCTGTTCTCTGCTTTGATCTGTAACCATTGCATGGCCAGACTAATGGTCATAATGGGCGGGATCTGAGGGGCCCAATGTCAGGGGCGGCTCTAGGTTCATGGCAGCCCTGGGCAGGGAGCATACGTAGGGGCCCCCCGGAGGAACACAAGCGCGGGGCCAGTGAAGAGGGGGGATCAGGGTGTTTGGGAGTGGAACAGAGCCGGAGGCCTCCAAAATCCCTGCCAGGGGCCGCCACGCAAATATGTATCCCTCCTCAGAGGATTATTATATTACGGCTATATATTGGCGTGGCGGCCCCTGGGGTTTGGCGGCCCTGTGCAGGTGCACAGCTTGCACATGCCTAAGGCCGCCCCTGCCGATGTGCCCATACTGTTTTTAATTTTAGAAAAGCCAATTCCCTACTTTTGTGAAAACACAACCATTCCGGAACGGTAAATTCTGACATTTAAAATTCTTTAGCTGAAGTTTAAGGCCGAGAGTTTGCTGTGCTGTGAAAACTAAGGAAGGGGCAGACATCTAAATGAGCCTTTCTGCCAGGGTGCCTGCTTCCCTGAAAGAAATGCAAATGTGCACAGCTGGTCAGTCTGCAAATGAAAGGTGTGCTTGGAAGCCAGTATTCTGACTTCAATTGATGAAATCACTTGAAGCTTCCTGATGAACCATGTATTCTTTTTGAGAGGTATTGCAAGGCCGGCCTGTGAAGTGTGTGCTTTCAAATGACAGCTATAAAAACAAGCATTGGCATAGCCAATAGTTCTCGCCTTTGGGACCTTATAAGTGTTTAGACATGCAACAGTTTATGTTGTTGCACCAAGGATATTGTACTGCATAACTAAATACTTATAAGGTTCCAAAGGCGAGACCTATTGGCTATGCCAATGCTTGTTCTTATTGCCATTTGCAATACTAGACACTGCCACAGTGTAACTGTTCAGGAAATAGCATGCACTCTCTTCTATGAATCTCTGTATAATTTACTGTTTTGTGATCAAGTGTGTATTTATGTGTGTGTTGTATGCATGAAGGTTTTGATAACTTGCATAAGAGTCCAATGGGTTAAACAAGAAGTCAAAGAGACAGAGAGAATTACATTATCAGATATCAATCACTTGCATCTGCATATAGGTAAGAAACAGGCACATGCAGCAGAGTTTGATCGGTACAGGCTTCGGGTGTGTCTTCAGTGCACATGCAGGCACTTTTGTAGGGGCATTTATTTGATTGGCACATTGACAGGCCTATACCATCGTT